>NC_057863.1:528431620-529049953 GCF_019393635.1 Dromiciops gliroides
GAACCCTTTGACCCAGCAATACCACTTTTAGGTCTTTTTCCCAAAGAAATCATGGAAAGAGGAAAGGGACCCACATGTACAAAAATATTTATAGCTGCTCTTTATGTGGTGGCAAGGAATTGGAAGTTGAGGGGATGCCCATCAACTGGGGAATGTCTGGACAAGTTGTGGTATATGAATACAATGGAATACTATTGTGCTGTAAGAAATGATGAGCAGGAGGAGTTCAGAGAAACCTGGAGCTGATGATGAGTGAGATGAGCAGAACCAGAAGAACATTGTACACAGTATCATCAACATTGAGTGTTGATCTACTGTGATGGACTATATTCTTCTCACCAATGCAATGGTACAGAAGAGTTCCAGGGAACTCACGATAGAAGAGGATCTCCAAATCCAAGGGAAAAAAAAAAAAAAAGAACTGTGGAGTATAGATGCTGAATGAACCATACTATTTCTTTTGTTTTTGGTGCTGTTGTTTTTTTTTCTATTTTGAGGTTTTTCATCATTGCTCTGATTTTTTCTCTTATAACAGGACTAATGCAGAAATAGGATTAATGTTATTATGTGTGTATATATATATATATGTGTGTGTATAGATATATATATATGTATATAGATATATACATATATAAACATAACATATCAGATTACCTGCTGTCTAGGGGAGGGGGGAGGGGTGTAAGGATTGGAATGACGCCACCTGCTGGAGACTTACTGTAGAAGAGTTCCACCCATGAAGTGAAGGTCTTTGAGGGCAAGACCAGGAGTCTTTTCTTTGGCGTCAGGACAGATTAGCTAGAATTTTAGCCCTTAACAGGGGGAGGGGAGGGAGGGAGAAAAATCTAAAATTGTAAAGCTTGTATAAACAAAAGTTGAGAGCTATCTTTACATGTAACGGAAAAAATAAAATACCTTATATGTAACCAAAAAAAAATAGAAGAGTATGTTTTACTTCCTTTTAAATTATACTCAACTTAAATCCTACTACAACACTAAAACAAAATACCAGAGCCTGTTGTATCACAATATGCCAAAGTGATTTTTAAGAAATAAAAGAATGAATTTGATAATAGGAATTGATATGCTTTATAGAAAATATTTTCCTTAAACTATAAAAAAATCTTTCCCCTAAAAAAATCTTTGAGATAATATCTCTCTCTCCAGAAGGTTTTTTAAATATCTTTTGCTACTGCTCAGAATAGTAGTTCTTATTCCTACCCAATCTTTTCAGAGGGAAGAGCCCCCTAAGAAAGCTCCAGAATGGTCAGAAAGCCCTAGAATAAAGATTGTGAGAGCAGAAGCTAGCAGGAATCATTATTCCATGAAGCAGCATCTCCTGCCCCAGAGGACCTGAGGTTCCTAACACTCTGTCCTAAGAAGTCACAGAGCATTCTGAAGATCCAGCAATCCAAAACTGAAAAGGTGGAAATCAACACAGAAAGCTTGGGACCCACAGTGAGAACATGCAGGGGTGACTATCCCCCCCAAGAGTGAGAAAGTGAGCTGAGCCTGCTGCAAATCAGGAATTAGAGCTGGAGAGAAAAATAAATCAAAGAAAGTACACACAAGATAAAAAAATTGTTGCAAACATAACTCCAAAAAAAATGTAGCAGGAGGTAAAACAAATATGCTCCAGTACCCGAAAGCAATACAGCTCAGCCCTGCTCCCCTCCACAAAACTCCTGCAAACAGAAAACATACCTCACAAAATCCTGAGAGAGAAATCCAGAAAAAAAAATGACAGTGAGTTCTCTGTCTAACCCAGCTCTATCTATGTACAGTGTCAGAAAGAAGTCTGTGAATGCTGAGGTCCAAGTGGGTCAAGGGAGAAGTTAACAAATTGGGATAAAAAGAGGCCCCAGACCCATTCCAGGGTATAACAACAATAAGTGCCAACTGGAAGCTTTGTCACTCACTCCTCAGTTTCCAGTATCCTTCAGATCCAGAGTAGTGATAGAAAGGAACCTGTGCCCAAGAGTGGCATTCTCAGGCAGGGAGGCCCTGGGTTGTATACTGGAAAAGGAACAGGTTCAGATGCCAAGAGCAGAGTGAGGTCTTAATTTAATCTAACCTGCAGAGAAAACACCAGGGCAGAAATCTCAGAATGAAGGGGAGCCTACTTAAAGAGTTTTACAGATGACTAATAAGGGCTGAGTCAGACAGCAGTCTAATCTTGCTCAAACCCAAATCCAGATCAGGAACTTGAAAAGCTCAGTGCAGGGGGTATGGGCAGAACAGCAATTAGTCTTTGCCCTAAATCAAATCACTCTCTGGGAGCAATGAAAGCTTGTAGGTCCTCAGTTTATCCCTGAATCCTAGAACAACATTCAACACCCTAAAAAACAAAAACAAAAACAAACAAACAGCAACAAAACCAATCCAGACATTCCCTGAAGAAGTGTGGTAGAGTCTACCACAGAAATCAAATCTGAAGTCAAGAACTATTCTGGAAAAATGAGCAAACTAAAGAAATATTCTACTATAAAGAGCTATTATGGTAGCAGGGACAATCAAGACACAAACCCAGAAGAAGAAAAGGACTCCAAAATATCTATAAGCAAAGCCTCAAAGAAAAACACAGTTTGGGTATAAATTCAAATGGAATTCCTAGGAGAGATGATGTAAGAGTATTTTTTTTATTTTTAAATGTTTTTAATGAATAAAATGATGGTATTGAGGAAAAAACTGAAAAAGAAATGAGAGCGATAAAAGAAATGGACAGGGAATTAACAGTTTAGCACAAAAAAGACAAAATCTTGCCCTAGCAAAACTCCCTCAAAATTAGAATTGACCAAATAAAAGTCAAAGACTTCATGAGATAACAAGAAATATTAAAATAAAATCAAAAGATGAAAAAATAAAATAGAAAGTATCTCATAAAAACTTAATAGAAATAAAAGGAGAAAAAGTTTAAGAATCACTGAAGTATTTGAATACCATAACCAAAACAAAAGGCTAGATAGCATATTTTAAGAAATCTTAAAGGGGGGTTGTCCAAGTCTCTCAGAACCCGAGGGCAAAGTAGAAACAGAAAGAAGTAGAATTGTAAAAACTATTAAATAAGAAACAGAAATTGAAACAACACTGTGGTTCCAATTCTCACCCAGTAAAGGAAAGACACAAAAAATGAGAATAGTCAAAGTTGGAGGGATTGTGGAAGTAAAGCAAACTAATACTCTGTTAGTAGGACTTCAAATGGTCCAGGCTGTTGAGAGTAATTGAGAACAATAATAAAAGAGTAACCAAAGATTCCACATTGGGTATATAGTGCAAGAAGGCCAAAAATATAAAGAAAGGTCCAAATGAATACCCAAAATGTTTATGGAAGTACTTTCTATAGTAGCATAGAACCAGAAACAAAAATATCCACTGATTAGGGAAAGACAAATTATGGCAAGTAAAAGTAATGAAATATTATTACCCAGTTAAGAAATGATGAACATAATGACTGTAGCAATGCATGATTCACAAGAAGACATATAAAAGTGAAAGAAGCAAGATCAGGAATACAAGGACCTGGAGGGAGAAAAGGTTGGGAGAAGAAAACAGCTTTCTTCAAGCATCTCCAGGACTGTCATGTAGAATATAGTAAAAGACAGTTTTAAGTGCCATTTGATAGAGAAAAAAAAAATAACTTATCTCATTCAAAAATACTTCTGTGACTATGTTTTGTCAAGAATGTTAGGCTTAGAATCAGAAAAACCTGGGCTCAAATCCCACATCTGACAACCACATAGCTGTGCAATCACTTATAAGTCCCTTTACCTCCCTGACCTTTGATTTTCTCATCTGCAAAATGGCAATAATGTTAGTAACCTGTAGTAAACCTAAATCTCATGGCTGTTACAAGGCTCAAACTAAAATAGGGGATTAAAAGCACTTTGAAAATTTAAGCATTCTATAAGTCAGTTCTTATTACTAAAAAAAAAAAAAATTGTGTCTTAACACCTACATATCACCAAAATAAATGCTGAATACTTCCTCAGCATAAAATGTAAATGTAATTACAATAATCAAGTTAATTTAAACAAAGACTTTGCATGTATATTATGAAGATGAATAATAAAATTATTTAATGTATATTTAGGAAAATGGGAAAAGAAAGCTGTCATTTTATGTTTTTTTACTTCAAATTTTAGTGGAAAGACCATTTTTTCATCATTAAGATTTTTTTTTTTTTTTTTTTTAGTGAGGCAACTGGGGTCAAGTGACTCGCCCAGGGTCACACAGCTAGTCAAGTGTTAAGTGTCTGAGGCCGGATTTGAACTCAGGTACTCCTGACTCCAGGGCCGGTGCTCTATCCACTGTGCCATCTAGCTGCCCCCCATCATTAAGATTTTTAAAGGCAATGGCTAGTATTTAAAGCATGAGCTGGTCATATTGGGTTTTTGTTTTGTTTTGTTTTTTGTTGAGGCAATTGGGATTAAGTGACTTGCCCAGGGTCACACAGCTAGTAAGTGTCAAGTGTCTGAGGTCATATTTGAACTCAGGTTCTCCTGACTCCAGGGCTGGTACTCTATCCACTGCACCACCTAGCTGCCCCTAATTGGTCACATTGTAAAGAAACATTTATCTATAATGCTATTTTTTTCTTTGTAATGCAAGATAATGTTCTACATTACTAACCTTTAGTAGCTCTATGTCTCATTAAGAACTTTTCAGGATGAACAAACTTGCAATGTTCCCTAGAACTTAATTATTCTACATATTTATCTCTAGTTGTTGTATTTCTGTGGTCAAATCTCAGAGAAAAATATAAAGGCCCTCAAAATACAACACAGAAAGAGAAAGACCATCTTTACTTTCTTTAAAGGAATTAAAAATCTTTTGCGAGCAAAGCTTAATGAGTAATAACAATAATTTTGTAAAATATTTGTATTACAGATATTGTCATTTATATTCACTAGCAGTTCTGGATACTTTACAAAATCAAGACAAAAATCATTAGTTACTAATGGATATGTCTACATTCTCACATGTATAACTTCTTTGACAGAATAGTTTAAATATGCAACAAGGGAATACTTGATAAAAACACAAGAAAGTAATAAGCAAACTTCTACAGAAGACTTTCTATTTGCTGTTGTTGTTCAGTCATGTCTGATTCTTCCTGACTTTATTTTATTTCAGGTTTTCTTAGCAAAGATACTGGGATGGTTTGTCATTTCCTTCTCCAGTTAATTTTATAAACGAGGAAACTGAGGCAAACAGGTTTAAGTGATTTACCCAGGGTCACACAGCTAGTAAATGTCTGAGGCTGTATCTGAAGTCAGGTCTTCCTGACTTCAGGCCCAGCACTCTATCCACTGCACCACCTAGTTGCCCCTCATTTATTCATAAATCAAGAAATGAGGAATATGAAGTATGCAGAAAAATGTGGAAAGATTTAAGTTTACTGATAATGAGTGAAGAAGAACCAAGAAATGACACACACAATGACAATAGTGTAGTCAGAAAGTACAATAACAATGACCAACTTGATCCCAGAAGAGTTAAGTAAATGCACTTTCTGCCTTCATTGAAGAAGTAGATCATTGGCGTGGAATGTTGTCATTACTGAAAAATGTCGTTAATGTGTTGGTTGGCTTTGCTGACTGCTTTTTTCCCTTTTTTAAAAACCTTTTTTTAGAAGGAATGGCTCACTGGGTACAAGAAGGAAATGAATATGATGTAAAAAATAAAAGGTATCATTTTGGTTTTGTTTTTTTGGGGAGGCAATTGGGGTTAAGCGACTTGCCCAGGGTCTCACAGCTAGTAAGTGTTAAGTGTCTGAGGCCGGATTTGAACTCAGGTCCTCCTGACTCCAGGGCCGGTGCTCTATCCACTGCACCACCTAGCTGCCCCTAAAAGGTATCATTTTTAAATGGCGAGAAAGTAGAAGGAGGTTACTTAATAAGTGCCTCAATATTGAAAGTCTCCAAACAAAAGTTAAATGACAACTTGTCAGAGAGGCTGCAAAGAATAATCCTGCTCAATTTAATGCAAATTATTAAGTGCATACCATGTGCACTGTGTGTCAGGTAGGAATTGTATTAAGTGTCTTTAGAGTCCTCTAACACTTTGAAATTCTATGATTCTATAATCAGAATAGAAATAGTGAAACTTCTCTTGAAGTATTCCTTTCTCCACTCAGTCTGACAATGAACTGTTAATAAAATATTCTTTAGGGAGAACTCATTAAAAGCAGCTATCTCTCTAATACAAATATTTATGTACTAAGCCAATTTTCCCAAATCACCTCTTAAAATGTCCAAAAAATTGGAATCAAAACTTTTCATATCAAAATAATAGTAACTTTCTTCACCAAACTCTACAATGCTTATTAACACATAGGAAAAAATATATTAGATTAATTAAATGAGATTTATTTTTCACAGAGCTGACTTCAGCCAGTTCTCCAAAATGTTCTAGATGCCTGCAAACAATCTCTGATGGTATGATCTAGTACACTTCCAGAAAGGAAAGTCAATTTCGTCTTTGCTGCTATTAATCTAATATCTCAATAAATATATTTATTAAGTAATCTTAAGTCATCCATCAGGATGAAACTACAGTATCACCCAGTAAACTTGCAGTCATTTCCATATTCAGCAAACACTTAGTCAAATACAAAACACAAATATGGGATTTTTAAACCTAGAAGAAACATTAGTGATTATTCATATTTTTAACAGATGAGGAGACTGAGATTCAAAAGGTTAAGTGACTTGCCTAACATCAACTTTCTTGTTACTGAGGGAGTCATGCCTAGAACACAGGTACCCTAATTTATTAAGAAATGTTCATTTATTAACTATTATTAAAATGTCACCATTTCTTTTTTTCTTTTTTTTTTTTTTTGGTGAGGCAATTGGGGTTAAGTGACTTGCCCAGGGTCACACAGCTAGTAAGTGTCAATCGTCTGAGACCGGATTTGAACTCAGGTACTCCTGATTCCAGGGCTGGTGATCTATCCACTGCACCACCTAGCTGCCCCAAAATGTCACCATTTCAAAACTTAGTGCTATCCTCCAAATGTAGTTTATATACAAAATGAAGCCACAAATGATTTTTTTCTTACCTCCATCTCATATTTTCTTGTTAATTCTCGCACTCCTGCTTCTTTTAATTTGCGTGCTTTATCAAGCTGTGTTTTAAGTTGTGCTGCTAAGTCCTTTAAAAATAAAAGTGAAGGTTTTTATGACCCTGCTATCTCAATCACAATTTTCTCATAATTATCTGCAATGTACAGTTCTACTTTGAATTAAAATTAAATTATAAAAGTATATTGACCTGGAGAAATCAAAATGACCTTATGGATATAATTTTGTAATTCCTTAGATATCATAAATTTCAAATGCTATAAGGCTAAAGGTTATTAAAATCATCTAGGCACATCATGATATTTAAACCATCATTTACTTTGCCACCCACACATGCTTCAGATCAAAGTCTAGACTCTATTTCATTTTTTTCCTAGTTGGCTAAGGAGTTTTACATAAAAGGACACATAAAGCAAGAGACCATAAAGCAAAAAATTAACAGGTATATGTGACAGCATAGAAAGTCTTCCTTCTTACAGTGGTTCAGTGAACAAAGACATACTTTCTTTTAATAGAAGCAAAATGTACTGCCTTCTTATTGACAACTTCAACTAATACTTCTGTTACCAACATTCAATTCTGTTGGTTCTCTTTTTTTTTTTAATTCTTCAAGTCTGTTCCAAAGTCCAGAATGACCCACAATAAAGGATAAAAAAATACATGTAGCATGTAAAATGCATTTCTTGGCATAAGAGATCAAAACTAGAAGTGATTTCTGAACACTTCTATTATAATGGTATAAATATTTTGTATTTCATATGGTTTGTTTTTGGTTTTTGGTTTTTTTCCTGGGCAACGAGTTAAGTGACTTGCCCAGGGTCACACAGCTAGTAAGTGTTAAGTGTCTGAGGCTGGATTTCAACTCAAGTTTTCCTGAATCCAGGGCCAGTGTTTTATCCACTGTGCCACCTAGCTGCCCCCTGTATTTCATATGTAATCCCAAAATACCTTCCATTTAGTTTTTAAAGGCTTTTTTTGTACTTATATTTCAATATCAGTAAAGCTACATAATGGACAAACCTTTCCAACTTGGGAGAGGCCATTCAACTAACCTGTTTTCAGATACTTTATCTTGAGGGTGGGATATAGGAAAAGGAAAAGGGAGGTTTATATAGGTGAATTTTTAGGTTTTTTTATACAGTATTAAAATAAAATTTATTGATTAAAAAACAAGAAAACAAGAATTTAAAATCAAACAGTACTGTAATGTTCCCCGGGACTCTAGATAGCTAAAGCTCTGGCAAAGACATTTCATTCATGAATCATTAAGAGGTGAATATATAAATAAAGTTCCTTTTAAAAAGACAAGCATTACATCAATGTTTATTCAAGAAATTACCATTTCAAAACTGAGGGACTATATATACACACTTATGGAAATCAGAAGCATTTAAATGCTATAAAAACTACTTAATAAGCAACTAAACCCTTTCAAAAAAAATCACAAACCTGAATAGCTTTGTTTAGAACTCTGAGGACAAGTCAATGAACTTCTCTGGGCCTCAATTTCTTTCATTTGTAAAAGGCAATGGTTGGAAATTAGGTGATCTACAAAATCCCTGTATGGTTTTATGAACTTCAGTAGAAGTAATATAATAACCAGTACTCTCTATGAAAGCAACCAATAAGATTCTCACCATTTTCCCCATTAATTCTGCCTTGATAATCCTGGCTCCAAGTTTATTCATCTCATCTTCACTTAGAAGGTGCACAGGTTGATCTTCTGTACCGAATCTAGTTGAAAAAAGAACAGTATCAAGTTGAAAAGTAGTATAATTTTTAAATCCTCTGTAAAATATAATTTATAAAGAATGCTATTACCAAAAAACAAAAATTTATAAAGAATACTATTAGACATTTATAGGATAATAGCAAAAAAAGAACTAAGAGTGAATATCAAGACAGCTAAGTGGCACAGTGGATAAAGCACTGGCCATGGATTCAGGAGGACCTTAGTTCAAATCCAGCCTCAGACACTTGACACTTACTAGCTATGTGACCCTGGGCAAGTCACTTAAACTTCAGTGCCCCACAAAAAAAAAAAAAAAAGAATGAATATCCATATTCCAGATAGTCATGAGGGTTCATAGCTGTACTCTCCAAACTGTAAATGTGATTTTGGTACATGTTAGATACGAGGAAAATGCAGGAAAACAATGAAGAAACTTCATGCTATCTTTAATGACTTCATAAAGTACCTAACACTTTGAGTTCTGGTAGCTACATAAGTCATGTGACCTCAAGTTCACCAATTTATTAATGTTGCTTAGATAGTTGCTCACAGAAAGTTATTTTGTCCTAATTCATTCCCTAATATCAAGGAAGTAAGGCAGTTAACCTAATTCACACAGTATTATTCAACCTGGTCTACACATCCATGCTAACATATTTAAGAAGGGACTTATACAAGAGTCAAAATAAGTTTCTGACATTTGGATAGCTCTTCAAGTTCCCAAAAACTAATATAATCAAAGTTCCCATTGCTTTTTTCGGCAAGCATACTCACAGTTTTACTCTAAAAGAGCAAATGTAATAATCATGAATCCCTATTTAGAAACAGCGTGGCATTAGGCACTTCAACATACACCTTGGTAAGATTACTGTCACATTTCACATCCATGCAACTCAGTATTCTCTCCAACTGACACCAAAGTAGTAAAAGTGATATGGTTATCTATTTAAAATTGGAAATTTCTAAAAGGCAGGAACTAAATCCCAAAGCACCAAGCCCAGAATCTCATATGTAACATATAGCATATTGTGTAATTTAAGATTCTAAATGTGGATTCTAATCTGTTCCCCCAGTTTGGGGGAAACTGACTAAAAATCACTGATGAAACGAGTTTAGGTTGTTAAGGGTTTATTGGAAAATAGAAAGAAAAAGATTGAGAACAGAATTCTAACAGCCTGGCATTCCTATCTTTCCTCAAATTTCCTGTGAAGTCCTCTGCCGCCACCACCATCAAGTCCGGAAGCCAAAAAAGGCCCGCGCTCTCTGCGCAGGCTCCCTTTCCTCCTTCCTGTCTCCTCCCAGACCATAGGAGGCTCCTCCAGTTGATTGGCTGGTAGACTTGATAGACAGCACCCATGAGCAAACGTCATTTCCTGACGCCAAGGAAAAGCCACAATGCCTCTGAGGCATTTTCCTCATGGTGGAGCTCTCCACAGCAAGTCTCCAGTAGGTGGCGTCATTCCAATCATTACAATATAATGTTTACTAAAGAATATTTCCTATTTGAGGCAACTAGGTAGTACAGTAGAAAGAACTCTGGGTCTAGAAAAAGGATGACCTAAGCTCAAATCCAGCTTCATGTACTTGTTCATTCTTCATTTTTGAAGAGAACCAATGGCATCATGGCATGACGTTTTGACTTGCTGGTGAATTGGATTTAAATGAGGGAGAGTTGCACAAAGTCGTCAGCCTCACTTTCTCTTCCAGTCAGATAAGTCCAGTGGCAGGACAAAAGTCAAGATGGCTAGTGATAGCTCTGGGCGCAGTGGATGAGTTTGGCATCTTTAATGCCTGACCAATCTCTGAGTGCTACACAGTACCAGCTTCAGCCTCCTTAATGTCTGTTGGGACAAACTATTCTCATCTGCTCATTCTGCCAGGGAAAGTCTTCAAAAACTTAGGATAGCCATCACCCTAACTCACCAACAGGCCTGCTGGTCACCCTTAATCTGTTTTAGCCCATCTGATGAGACAGTTTGCCACTATGCATTCTACAACTTCTTGGAACCACAGGTGAAAGTTGGGTGAAGGGAGAAACCATAGGCTGATGAACAGCCCTGAAAAGGGTGTATGGGGTGCTCAGGGAGGGCTAGCATCTCTGATGTAAAGACTCAGATACTTACTAGCTGTGTGGCCCTGGGAAAGTCACTTAATCTCCATCTCCAATTCCTCAACTGTAAAATGGGGAGAATAATAGCACCTACCATGCAGGGTAATCATGAGGATCAAACGAGGTATTTGTAAAGCATATACACAGTAGGGACTATAAAAGAAATGCTTATTCTCATCCTTTCCCCCTCTCCTCTATATTTCATTTTTTCCCTAAATTTTATAAAACTGATTTTACCTACTACAAATCTGTGGTGTATAACTTCAGCTCAAGCCTCAATAACCCTGTTCTACTTTACCATACCTCATTGCTCTGAAGGAGCAGCCCAAATCTTTTCATCTTTCCTCAAATTCCCAACCATATTTGTACATACCATACTTATAAAAGTAAACCAAATCTTTCCTCCACATCAGTGAAATTCCAGCTATCCAAAGGAAACATCTGTAAATCCTCTGTACTTCAGTCTTCAAAATTTCCCTGAATTATCTGCCATTCTCTCCTGTTTCCATTTAGTCACTCCTTCACAAGGCAAATCCTTATATACTAATTTATTAATCAATATTTCACTGTTCTAGTTGATTCTATATATAAAGCCCACAGTTTTCCATCATTACTCTAAGGATATAATGAGAGAGAGAGAGAGAGAGAGAGAGAGAGAGAGAGTGTGTGTGTGTGTGTAGGTATAAAAATATCCAAAATACTTAATAAATTCTATTACAACTTGGGACTGTTGTTATTATAATAAGAAAATTAATTTTTCAAAGACAAAATCTTTTTGGATATATGAAAGAGAAGTTTATTTTAAATAATAACTTTTCAGCCAAGATAATCTTGGCAATGATCTCTCCAGAAATTTCTCCAACCATCTCTTTCCATTTAAGATAACAGTGCTTAACATAAAATGAAAATATTTTCAGTGAAACAAATGCAGGAAGAAGAGCCTCTTGCTCTTCTCACATTTCCTCAGTCTACACTCTGAAAAACAACAGTAGAGGTATTGCATTAATGTGAGCAAGAGTTGTTTTATTACTTTTTACATGCCCTTGTATGTTGGTATTACTGTCTGTGTCCTTATCTGCATTTTTTGGCTGGAAAATATTGTATTGGGCTTGCTGTCAAATTATATTCTGATGTACACATGATCTTGTTCTATTTTAAATGCAATTCATTTGAATTTCAGCACATAAAATCAGGATTCCATGACCAAATTTTTGGCTTTCTAAAAAACAAGTTATTATCCAATCTGCAATTTCTTTCCGATTCTATTAACTTCCCAAAAAATTTGCATTGAAAATTTTCTCTTACGTTATCTGGAGATTATCATTATCAACATTTGTTAGGCAATTAGTTATCCACATATCCTACACTAAGCAAGCATGATCCAATGTGAATTATATGACTGTTCTAAATATTGCTTTTTAAATTCTACTCTTTCCACAAGCACATGAAGGACTCTGCTTCACTCATGCTTTTTCTATCTTCTTGTAGATCTTTTCTTTGCTTTCTAGTCCTCGGATTCTTTGACCTATCCCAGGCTCTTTTCCAACCAAATTTAATTCTCCTCACTTAAACGAGCTGTAAGGGGCTAAAATTTTAGCTAAGAAGTGGTCACCTTAAATTAGAAGCTTTAGCAAGAGTTTAGACTTTTAAGTATTTATTGAAGTATATTAGGGGTTAGTAAAGAGAAACACGTGGATAAATTATGAGATTTGCCTGCTCTCTCCCCCGAAGCCAAAGTCTCCAACCCCTCCCAAAAGCCTGCTCGCTCCTCAGCTTCTCCCAGAAGCCTCCTGAGAAACCGGAAATAAGGCTGTCCACACACACAGCTCCAAGATAATTGGATGGTGGCTCTGATTGACAGGTCCCACAAGTGGTTCTATAGATGTAACTTCTGGGCGCTGGTTAACTTCCAGATGCTAAAGTCACATGGTTTCTAAATCACATGCTTTCTCCTCATGGTGGAGCTTCCCTACAATATCTTTCCCAGCAGGGGGTGTCATTCCAATTCTTGCAGAGCCAACCAACTGTTTATATGAAGAACTAGTGAAAAAATGGAGTAGATCAAGAACTGTTTCTCTAAGACTCCTACAAAACCTCCTTTCACAGTCCTTTAGCGGCTAACTCTAATTCAGCCATAGGAAAACAGCAGTGCCAGGGAAGTTATTTGCTACTGTATGTCCCAGTGTCTTGCTGACACCATTCCAGCTGGGTTACTACCAGTAAGTAAGGAGAAAAAAGAAATACCTTTCATTTGACTCAGCATCTCTTCTGCTTTCTTTGTGCATTTTGAGAGTTTCAATAAATGCCTATTGCTATTGCTCAGTCTTTCCATGCATTCATGTGCGTCCTTACATGTATGAAAAGTAATTAAACATTTAACACAGAATATAAATGACCTGAAGTTCACTAAGACTAAGTAACTTGCCCATGATCAACCAGGCAGTATCAGAGTCAGGATGTAAACCCAGATCTAGTGACTCTAAATTCAGTCATTTTTATTATACCACTTTGTCTCAGTCTGATGGTTTCCATTACTTGCTTATTTCATAGACACAGAAAAAAAACTCAACTGTTAAACCATTTTTGCTCACAAAACTGGGGTATAAAAAGATGACGTTTCATGGGATTTAGACCTCTAAAGGACTCTGAGATCATCTAGTCCAACCTCCTCATTTTAAAGATGGGTCAAAACTCAATTGCTACAAGGTAATAGAAGTAGTACACAGCAGAGTCAAGATTCAAACCTAGGTACTGGACTCCCAATCAACAACTTAAAACAATAGATTGTAGTTATTAGGAAGTAATAGTAGTTACATAAGTCTTGCACTTGGGTTCAAAAAGTCATCTGAAACAAGTACACGATGAGGTAAAAACAAGAACAATTGATGTGAAAAAGAGCTAAGGAGGAAGATTTCAACCCAATAATAATCAGTCAAAAATCAATAAGAATGTGACAAAGCACCTACCATGTGCCAAGCACTGAGATAAGTGCTTGGAATACAAGACAAAATTGACACAGCTCTTGCCTTCAAAGAGCTTAGAATTTAGGCAGGGGAGACAACACATATATACATTTAGAAATATATAATCTAAGAAAAAGTACATTTATACAAAAATACAGTCATATTAAGCTATAGCTAAAGTGAAGTTAAGGAAATAATAGGTTGAAATCGATACTCAAAATTTTCCCAGAAAAATAAAATGTCTGTCAATATGTAGATCTAAGTGGACACATCTGCCCAGTTTTGGAATACAAAGACTGTAAATTACATGGTAAGTGAAGTAATCTGAACACCTCTTGAAGTATCTAATTTTAGTATTAGCAGGTATGTTAATATGATGGGGGGGGGGGGGCCAGAGCCAGCAGAGGAAAGGCTGTGACTCTCCATGCTCCCAAAAAATTCATCCACATACCTCCAAAAAAAATGCCATTAGACAACTCCTGGAGCAGCATAACCCACAAAAGAACAGTGAAACTATTTTCCAGCCAAAGATAGCCTAAGAATTAGGATTGAACAAATGGAAGCTAATGACTTTATGAGAAACCAAGACACAATAAAGCAAATCCAAATGAATAAGAACATAGAGAGCAATATAAAAAACAGCTGACCTGGAAAATAGATTCAGGAGAGATAATTTGAAAGTTATTGGACTACCTGAAAACCATGATCAAAGTAAGAGCTTAGACACCATCTTCCAAGAAATCATCAGGGAAAATTTCCCTGATATTCTAGAAGCAGAAGGTAAAACAGATATTGAAAGAATCCACTGATCACCTCCAGAAAAAGATCCCTAAAGGAAAACTCCTAGGAATATTATAGCCAAATTCCAGAGATCACACGTCAAGGAGAAAATACTGAAAGCAGCTAGAAAAAAAGAATTCAAGGGGCAGCTAGATGGCGCAGTGGATAGAGCATCTGCCCTGGACTCAGGAGTACCTGAGTTCAAATCCGGCCTTAGACACTTAACACTTACTAGCTGTGTGACCCTGGGCAAGTCACTTAACCCCAACTGCCTCACTAAAAAAAAAAAAAAAAATTCAAATACTGTGAAGCTACAGTAAGGATAACACAAGATCTAGCAACTTCTACATTAAAAGACTGGAGGGCAAAGGAACTGGGATTACAACCAAGAATCACCTACCCAGCAAAACTGATTGTAATCTTTCAGGGTAAAAAATGGGAATTCAATGAAAGAGAGTACTGTCAGGCATTCATGATGAAAAGACCTGAACTGAATAGAAAATTTGACTTTCAATACAAGACCCTAGAGAAGCATAAAAAGGTAAACAGGAAAAAGAAATCATGAGGGATATTAAAAGGTTAAACTGTTTACATTCCTACATGGGAAGATAATATTTGCAACTCATAAGAACTTTCTCAGTATTAGGGCAGCTGAAAGGAATTTACTTAGAGGGCACAGGTGTGAATTGAATATGAAAGGATATCTGTAAAACATTTATTTTTTCTTTAGTCTTGTTTTTTGTGGGGCAGGAAGGGTGGGGTGGCTTATTTCTGGGGCAAGATTTGGGCTTGGGGCCTCTTGGGTCCAGGGCAGGTGCTTTGTCCACTGTGTCACCTAGCTGGCCCATAATGGCATCTTTAAAATAAGGTTAAGGAGTAAGAGGAATGCACTGGAAGAAAGGGAAAGGGAGAGGTGAAATGTGGTAAAGTAGCTCACATAAAAGAAACAAGAAAAAGCTTATGGAGTGGAGGGGAAGATGGGGAAGGAATGGGGGAATGAGTAAGTCTTACTCTCATCAGAATCGGCTCAAAGAGGGAAGTTTGAATAATATTAGCAAAGAAAGTAATAAACTAATGTTGGGACCAAATGAGACATTTAAATTAGACCAGGATGTTGCCAGTACATAAGACAAAAACTTTTATCATCTACACTCATTCAATATACCACAAGCCCTCATTGCTCTGCCTTCCTATTATTAACATTTCCTCTCCCCTACTTCCAAGTCCCCTTCATATCTGTTATCCTTCATCATTCTAACATAATCGACTTCATAATATTAATCAGTCTTACTTGTCTTACCAAATTCCACTTCAGTAAATGATACTGAGAACTATACCACTTTCAAATTCTTGCTCTCATTATTCTAGTTGTTTTTGTTAAAAAAAATTTGTCTACAACAACTATCAGGTTTAGAATCTAAACATCACTAACCCCAATATACTTATGCCAAAATTACTGGAACAAAAGAAACATCGCCTATCAAAGCTATCAAGTCAACAAGCACTTATTAAGTACCTACTATGTGCATGCTTTTCATTAAGCACTGGGGGATACAAATAAAGGCCAAAAAACACTTCCTACCCTCACCTTCAAGGAGCTAGCAATCCAATGCACAAGAAAACATACAAAACACTATAGACAAAAAAGATTCAACATAGGATAAATTGGAAAAAATCAGGGAGGAAAGGCACTAGCATTAAGGGGACCAGGAAAGGCTTCTTATAGAAGATTCTATTTTAAAAGATCATCTTGTCTAATAAAATTTGGAAATAAAAACTAGAGTTCATCTTAATGTAACCAATTTATCCTCTTTAATGATGGACAGCAAATGTCATTTGCTAAAAATCTAAACTAATAATAGGTCATTGATAAAACTTAAAAGATATTCAATTAAACATATCAAATTAACAAAATTTATAATGAAGAAAATCCCACCATCAGAATCTGTCAAGATCCTTTTGGATCCTAATTCTGTCCTTCAAAGTATTAGTCTTCCCAGGAAATGACATAAATCACCTATGTAACTTCGCCATCTGTAGTTTCATCCAATTTGCTAATAAATTTGCTGGATAGTTCAAGGCTGGGGACAGAATCCTACAGCAGGCCAAAGAAGCATTCTATATAGATTTATCATACCATTAATGAGCAGTCTTTGGGTATACCATTTAACTGGTACTTATCAAGTTCATTTCTTAATCTTATCTATAAGATATGGACTATGGAAATCTTTCTTCCTATTGGCTTTCATCTAAAATTGTAATCCAGAGGTGTCAAACACAAAGTTCAAATTTACTTGGCACTCCCCACTTCAGCCAGAACTAGACTAAAATTACTGGGGAAATATTTAACAAAACACAATATTTAACATAATAAAAATACTCTAAAAGATAGTTAATATTACATTTTAAAACTAAGTCAATATGCTATCCAAAGGAATATGGATTGTCATTCTCATTTCAGTCACGCCCAACTCTTCGTGACCCCATTTGGGGTTTTGTTGGCAAAGCTACTGGAGTGCTTTGCCATTTCCCTCTCAAGCTCATTTTACAGATGAATAAATTGAGGCAAACTGGGTTAAGTGACTTACTAGTCACACAGCTAGTAAGTGTCTGAGGACAGATTTGAACTTAGGAAAATGAGTCTTCCTGGCTCCAGGCTTGGCATCTGTTAACATTGATAACACTGTGCCATACATCCACATATATGGATTAGTGGCCCTCATTTCTATTTCAGTTTGACACCATGGAGATAATCCATTTACTTACACTTACTTAGCAAGTACCAGTGACCAAATCAAACATGACATTTCTATTAGCACCCAGGACTGGTTATAAAATTACAAGACCAGAACTAAATTTAATTGCCAGTAATATTAGGCTTGTATGATTGCTTTTCATTTAACTTGATTCAATTATACAACTCTAATGTTCAACATAAGGCATATACCCAATGCTTTTAATGCATTCTAATAATTTTTATAAGCATAGATTTATAATCAGTATATATATATATATATATATATATATATATATATATATATATATATATATATATATATATACTCTGTTATACTATAGAAAATTTAAGGATCCATGCCCCATCTGTTAATAAGTACTTCAAACTAGAGGTGGGTTATTGAATTTCATGGGCCTTCAATAAATATTAAGTAACCAAAAGGAAAAACAAATCACAAAATACCCAGATAACGATGTCTTAGTTTCCTGTAGAAATTCTCTTTTCTCAGAGAAAAGACCTTGATTTTCTTCCTGTGATTTTTCTCTTGTGTTCTTTGAAATTTCTTGAACATCAGCAGTACTTCTGGTGGGTTTAAATAACTCTTTATCTAAAATTTGTTTCTCTCCTTCTCTCTTTTCATTACCCCAAGAGAAAGAAATTTGTTCTTTGCGTTCCTCAGGTTTTAGGAAACTACGACTGAAAAAGTTTTGACCTATCAATGCTGAGGAGGTAGATGGTTCAGAATATCTCCAATGAAATGATTTATCTTCATCTTCAGAAGGTCTCAAGAATTTAGGTTTGAAATGTCCAAGTAAGGAAAAATCTTGTTTTTTCCTTGAATCATAATCTTTTCTCAGTTGGTATGATTCATTCCTATCTGGTTTTATAAATGGTGACCTGTTTCTCTCATCTAGTCTATATCTATCTTTACTAGCTAACTGATCACCTGTCATAATTACTTTGTTATAACTGACACTTGAATATTCATTACAAGTGTCCCTATTGGTATCACCCATAACAAGTTTCTCTATGCTTGGTTTTTTGCCTTCTTGACCACTCTGCTCTTTATCTAAATATGTTCCTCTTCTCCACCAATCTTTTCCAAAGGTGTCACTTTTTGATGGCGCTTTTTTAGTTTCTTCTAATCTCAACTGAAATGTCTCCATTGACTACAAAAAAAAAGGAAACAAGTATTTTAAAAATATTTTAAAGTTAAACTTTGAAATAATTTAAGCCTATTTGCCTCTAAGGTTTATGGAAACTATAGCATGAACTCATTTTATGTTAACAATTTTGAGTATCAATGTCTTCACCAACAAGTGAATTCCAGATTTAAAAGAAAGTTTCAATCAAAAGCTTTCAAAGCAGAAAAGAGTGACAAACATAAAAGGGCTTTAGTTAATTTCCTTCAATTTTCAATGAGAAAATTCCTCTTAAAAGAAATACTTACCCCATATCTGTCTGCTACAATATCATCAAAATTTCGATTTTGTTTCTCAGACTGTTCTTTCATTCTTTGGTAGGATTTGTTAAGCCAGCTAAATCCACCATCTTCTACCACTGAAACTAGTGGGCAAACAAAAAAAAAATTTAACTTGACACTGTATTTTAACATGGTTTAAATTATTACTTGTATAGTCTATTTCCAAAATGACAGTTAACTGAGAACTCTTAGATAATCATATCTTTATTTCCTTTTATATACTTATAGCTAAAGTAAAAAAAGTGAGAAAATACACAAACTAATATATGAAATGTCAAAAAAAAATGTAAGAAAATCTTCCATATCTCAGCTCAGTGGATGAACTTTGTACTGCAAACTTCTTATGGTGAACTTTTGGGAGAGCATGGATAACAGCTGCAGAGAATAAGTTCCAATCTGCATTGCTGAAGGGAATTAACCCCCTCAACCACATCACAAATCAACTGGACTATTAGAGTATTTTAACAGAATATTATCCACAGAACCTACCTAGTCACCATTTGTGAAGAACAAATGAGATAATATAGATAAAGTACATTGAAAACCTTAAGGCACTATATTCATGTCAGTTGCTTTTAGAGTTCAATCCAACTCAACAAATTAAGAATTTAATAAATGTAATGCAGGATGCTAAATTTGGGGGAATGTGAGTATGTGTTAGACCAAGTACCCAGCTTCAAGATGTTTACAATTTAGCAGCAGAGAGAAGACAAAGAAAAAGTCATCTGTGGGATAAAAAAACAGAAAACAACATGCTATAGGAGTTCAAATAATGGAAATATTCACTGGGAAAATTAATATATCCTATTCAGTGGAAAAATGAATAAAAGATTCATGGAAGAAATCATATTTGAGTTAGGCCTTGAAGTATGGGTTGAATTTCAATAGTAACACATGAATCAGTAAGCATTTATTAAACACCTACTATATGTCAATCACTGTGCTAGATTCTAGGAATACAAAGGACAAAGAAAGCCAATCCCTACCTTTAAAGAGCTTATATTCTATAGGAAAAGTCAACATTATAGAGATAAAATTTTAAAATATATACCCCCAAAATGGGGAAGGATAATAAGAAGGGAAGAGGAGAACAGGACTACTAGGACTAAAACCTCAGAGAATTAAGGAAGAATTTAAGCTAACACTCAAAAGGAAACTTGGGATTCTAAAATACAAAGGCAAAGAGGTAGTGTTTTCCATGCTTGGGAAGCAAAGGAAGAGAGATGGAGATGATATATTCAATTAGGGAGATGATATGTTGAATCAGAAACAAGAAGAATAGTTTGTACCAAAATAAGGTCAAAATGGGAATATGATTCACACATAAAGGTTGATACCATAAGCAAATTAGGAGAGCATGGAATAGTTTGCCTGTCAGATCTATGAATAAGAGAAGAATTTAGGACCAAACAAGATATAAAGAGCATTAATGTAAAATGGATAATTTTGATTATATAAAATTTAAGTTTTTGCACAAACAAAACCAATGCAAGGGGCAGCTAGGTGGTGCAGTGGATAGAGCACCAGCCCTGGAGTCAGGAGTACCTGAGTTCAAATGCGACCTCAGACACTTAACACTTACTAGCTGTGTGACCCTGGGCAAGTCACTTAACCCCAACTGCCTCACTAAAAAACAAACAAACAAAAAAAAACAATGCAACCAAAATTAGAAGGAAAGTAGAAAACTAGGAGAAATTTTTTCAACAAGTATCTCTGATAAAGGCCTCATTTTTCAAATATGTAGAGAAATAAGTCAAATTTATAAAAATACAAGTCATTCCCCAATTGATAAATGGTCAAAGGATACATATATATACAAGCAATTTTCATACCAAGAAATCAAAGCTATCACAGTTATGAAAAAAATCCTCTAAATCACTAGTGATTAGAGCAATACAAATTAACACAACTCAGGTACTACCTCATACCTATCAGATTGGCTAATATGACAAAAAAGGAAATGATAAATGTTGGAGAAAGATGGGAAAACTGGGACTGAATGCACTGTTGGTTAAATTTTGGGCTGATCCAACCATTCTGGAGAGCAATTTGAAACTATGTCCAAAGGGCTATAAAACTGTGCATACTGGAGCAGCTAGGTGGTGCAGAGGATAGAGCACTGGCCCTGGATTCAGGAAGACCTGAGTTCAAATTCAGCCTCAGACACTTAACACTTACTAGCTGTGTGACCTGGGCAAGTCACTTAACCCCAATTGCCTCACAAAAAACAAAAACAAAAAACTGTGCATACCCTTTGATCCAATAATACTACTGCTAGTTCTGTATACCAAAGAGACCTCCCAAAAAGGAAAAGGATCTTTTTGTACAAAAGTATTTAAAGCAGCCCTTATTGTGGTGCCTAAGAATTGGAAATCAAAGGGATGTCCATCAATTGGGGAATGGTTAAACAAGCTTTGGTATATGATTATGATAGAATATTACTGTGCTATAAGAAATGACAAGAAGGTTGATTTCAGAAAAAAACTGGAAAGACTTACATGAACTGATGCAAAGTAAAGTGAGAACTAGGAGAGCACTGTACACAGTAAGACCAATACTGTATAATGAAGAATTGTAAATAACTTAGCTATTCTCAGCAATACAATGACCTGAGACAATTCTAAAGGACTCACAATCCAACATGCTACCCACCTCCAAAGAAAGAACTCATATTGTCTGAATACAGACTGAAGCATACTTTTTCTTTGTTTCTTTCTTTGAACCTACAAAATGACTAATATGGAAATGTTTTACATGATTGCACACATTTAACTTATACTAAATTGCTTGCCATTTCTGGGAGGGGAGAAAGAAGGGAAGGGAAAGAGGGAAGTGTAGAATTTGGAACTCAAAACTTTTTTTAAAAATGTAAAAAATTGTTTTAACATGTAATTCAGGAAAAATGTATTTGTACATTTTTAAAATTTATTTTAATTTTAAGTACAAAACGAGAAAAAAATAAACATTGCCAAGTACACAGCAGAACATGAGAAGATGGGGGCAGCTAGGTGGCACAGTGGATAAAGCACTGGCCCTGGATTCAGGAGGACCTGAGTTCAAATCCAGCCTCAAACACTAGACACTTATTAGCTGTGTGACCCTGAACAAGTCACTTAACCCTCACTGCCCCACCAATAAAAAAAAAAGAGGATTAAATATAAAACAATAATTATCCATTTGAAGAAAACCTATATAATAAATACTACACAGTGTTTTCAAAGCTGTCCTGCTTTTCTTTGCTTCCTTGTAGGTTTTCTTTTGTTCTGTGCTCTGCACTTTTTAGTTTATTTCTACCCCCCCCCCCCGCTCTAAAGAAGACTACAATTAAGCATGGAGATATATGTATGTGTGTATGTATGTATACATACATACATATATGTACATAAACATACATGCACATACACACATGTGAAGACATATACTTATTTACATATATGTAAGACCATACTGTGCTTATTTCCAATTGTCATATGTTTCTCTGAAGGTGAATAGCATCTTACTTCATAAATTCAAGTCTTTCCATATTTTTCTAAATCAACCAGCTCATCATTTTCTACACCACAGCAATATTCCAATCCAATCACATCCTATCTGAGAGACTGTGAAAATTTTTTCCAAGTTTTCTGCATTCCTTCTATTCTTGGCTATATAGATTGGTTTTTTTAAATTTTTTTTTAATTTTTAGTGAGGCAATTGGGGTTAAGTGACTTGCCCATGGTCACACAGCTAGTAAGTGTTAAGCATCTGAGGCCGGATTTGAACTCAGGTACTCCTGACTCCAGGGCCGGTGCTCTATCCACTGCACCACGTAGCTGCCCCGGCTATATAGGTTTTAAAAGAAAAAAATTAATTTAAAATAATCAAAATTATCCATTTTATACTTCACCAATACTCTTACTTTATAATATAGTTTATGGTCTGATGCTGCTGAATCAGCTTCCTTTACATCTTTTTTTCCCAAAAAAATAAAATACTATTAAAAAAAAAAAAAAGACAGTTTTCCTGGACCAAAGATTGCTATATAATATCCTGAAAAGCTACGCTGAATCCAGATTGTGAAAACTTTAAATACCAGGCAGGGAAGTTTGTATTTGATCCTTTAAAGAACAGTTTCAAGCTGGACATTCAGATGTGAGCATCTCAGCATACAGATGATAGCTGAATCTATGGCATTTGATGAATGAAATGGTATAAAAAGAGAGAATAGAGTAGAACCCAGGATGGAGCCCTATGGAACAACCACAATTAGCGGGCATGACCAGGACAAAGATCTGGCTAAGCAGACTAAGACAGAGTGGTCAGAATGGTTGAAGAAGAATCAAGATAGAGCAATATCCCAGCATCCTAAAGAGAACAAAGTATCAAAGAGAAGAGGGTGATCAACAGTGCCAAAGGCTGTAGACGGATCAAGAAGGATTATGATTGAGAAAAGGCCACTAAATTTGGCAATTAAGAGATGAATGGTAAATGGAGAAAATAATTTTGGTTGAATGATAAAGCCAAAAGCCAGACTGTAAGGAGTTAAGAAAAGAAAAAGAAATAGAGGTGACTATAGTATATAGCCTTCTCAAGAAGTTTAGCCATAAGATAAAGGACAAGAATTAGTTGGGGTGGATGGATCAAGGAAGGGCATTTTGAGGAAGATGGAGACAGCAAGGAAGCAGTGAACAGACATGCAAATATAGAAGATAAGTGACAGAAGGGGAATAACAAAGAGAATAATTTGCCAAAGATGGGACAGAATGGGATCACTTGGGCATATAGAGGGGTCTGCCTTCACAAGAAGACCCACCTCTTCTTGTGAGGCAGCAAAAAGGGAAATAGTGATTTGAAGGCATTTGAGTACTGAGAGATAAGGAAAAGGGGCCTTAATAAGGCCTGGATAATAGGCCTTATTTTTTTCAGTGAAATATGGGGCAAGGTTCTCAGCTGAAAGAGAGGGAGCAACTGATGTTTGAGGAGGGTTGAAAGATTTGGAAAAGCCACTGTAGCGAATAGCGTAGTAAATCAAATAGCAAGTTGTAAAAGGACTGCCTTATTGCAGTGAAAGCCTAGTTGATATTGTGTAGCATACATTTGTAGTAGACCTAGTCAACGCAGTTTTGTAATATTTTCCGGCTTTGTTCTGAAGCATATGAGTAGGAATGAAGGTAGCAAATGGTAGAAATAATCCCACACTGAGGCTAAATCTTCAATAGCTTAAGAGGAAAAGAAGAGAACAACATAGACTTGAATTGGTTGGGGTCAAAATGGGGAAGGCCTAACTTTTCCCATCTGTAAAGTGGAAGCACTGAATCAGGAAGAATTATAAATCATAGCTTTAAGGCTGGAAGGGAGCTCAAAGGGTATCTAGTCCAAGCCTCACATTTTGCAGATCAAGAAACTGAAGTCAAAATAGGTTAAGTGAATTGTTTAAGGTTACAAAGGCAGTAATCATTAAAATCAGCACTTGAATCCAGATCCTCAAACTCCAGAGCAATTATTCTCTTTACTCTATGACTAAATCAAGAGTTCTTAACCCTTCTTGCATCATGGATCCTTTTGGCAGTCTAATGAAGCTTATGGCCTCTCTCAGAATATTTTAAAATACAAAAAATAAAATAAAATACACAGGATTACAAAGGAAGCCAATTATATTGAAATTGAAATATATACAATTACTAAAATATTGTTAAAACAAGTTCATGGATGCCATGTTAAGAACAAAAGGATGAGATGATCTCTAACAACACCTCAAGCATAGCTTAATACGAGTTATGTGCTCGCACAGTGAGCTAAGCCCTTAAGTGCAAAAAAAAAAGCAATCTAAAATATTTACATAAAATGTTATTTTGAGTTTCTAGTTTCAAGCTCATTTGCCCTCTCACTGTTTTATGTGGGGTAACCAGAGGGTACAGAATTATGATTTCATAAGTCAGGCAAACTCCTGGTATATAAACTCCCTCCATGATATAGACCTCAATTCCCCCACATCTTTAGACAGCTTTCCTAAGTTGTTATGGCCAGACAAAACAAAACAAAACCAACAATTAAGTGTCCAACTTCCAGTGACAAATTTCTATGAACATAGGCTGGTTCTCTAACAGATACACATGTCCATCATCAGGCCCACCTCACCCATCAGAGTTTGTGTTCCACTGACACAGCCCTGAAAACTCAGGGTCATGAGGAGCCATTGGACTAGGATTTAACAAAGGTCTTAGTAACCAACAAATAAGTGAATACAAATTATAGAAATGCTAAAGAAAAAAAAAACTTTTTTTTTTGGCAGGGCAATGAGGGTTAAGTGACTTTACCAGGGTCACATAGTTAGTTAGTATCAAGTGTCCAAGGCCGAATTTGAACTCAGGTCTTCCTGAATCCAGGGGCAGTGCTTTATCCATTGCACCACCTAGCTGTCCCAAAACTATTATGTTTTTTAAATTTTGCCTATATGGAAATTAACCAAATACTAAATGACTTAATATGTAAAGGGTTTTGCAAACCTTAAAGCACTACATAGGGGCAGCTAGGTGGCGCAGTGGATAGAGCACCGGCCCTGGAGTCAGGAGTACCTGGGTTCAAATCCGGCCTCAGACACTTAACACTTACTAGCTGTGTGACCCTGGGCAAGTCACTTGACCCCAATTGCCTCACTTAAAAAAAAAAAAGCACTACATAAATACTAGCTATTTTTACCAATAACCATGTATATACTTTAGTAATAAACATTTTAAAACCAATTCCATCACCATATAAATAATACTATTTTGGGGGCAGCTAGGTGGCTCAGTGGATAAAGGCTCTGGATTCAGGAGGACCTGAGTTCAAATCCGGGCTCAGACACTTGACACTTACTAGCTGTGTGACTCTGGGGAAGTCACTTAACCCTCATTACCCCACCAAAAAAAAAATACTATTTCTTGGATATTAGCGTTATACAATTTAGTGATTAAATATCCTAGTCTCAATAGTGTATTAATCCCATAATTAGAAATAATAGTGACTAAATGTTAGTGAGATTATCAAAATTTATTTTTAAATCTTTAATATTAGGGAGGGGAGAAGGGAAGAAATCACATCACACAACAAAACACAAGAAAGATTCATGG
This sequence comes from Dromiciops gliroides, assembly GCF_019393635.1. Lineage (NCBI taxonomy): Eukaryota > Metazoa > Chordata > Mammalia > Microbiotheria > Microbiotheriidae > Dromiciops > Dromiciops gliroides. The sequence continues at coordinate 528,457,602 of NC_057863.1, forward strand.
GTCAAAATTGTTTATCAACAACATTCTCCAACTAACTACAATATAATAAAGATTTCTACTAAGGAAATGAAAGAAAATTAGATGTCATTTTTTATTAGGATTTTCAAATAATTAGTAAACTGTGATACAAAAAACTAATTCTACTTACAGCAGAAGAAAAAATGATATGAAGTTAATAATTAATTTCCTAAACCTTTCAAAATAATTGTTTACACATGTATTTAATTATCTCTCAAAAAACTAAAGATCAAATTTATTATCTCTATGAATATGATGTCAAATTATAGATCTAGCCTTAATCCCCCTCCCAAACTCCAGTTCAGTATTATCAAATGCCTCCTTGTCAATTGCCACTTGGATGTCCTATAGGCACTTCAAACTCAGCATATCCCAAAAAAAGAACTCATTATACCATTATACTCACTACACCAAAAAAAAATCCAATTTCTAAACTATTGCTATTTCTATTGGTGATATTATTACCCTTCCAGTTCTGCAGGTTCAAAAACACTGGTGACATGCTTGTCTCTTCCTGTTCCCTAATACCCACATCTAATCAATTACCAAGTTTTAACAATTCTACCTTTACAGCATTTCTTGCACTTGTCTTCTCCATTCACACAGCATCTAACATATTTCAACACTTACCAACTTTTACCTTATCTCCTGCAACAACTTCCTAATCACTCTCTATACCTCCAGTCTCTCCCTTCCTTTAGCCACACTCCATATAGCTGCCAAAGTGACAGTCCTAAAACATATCTGACCATCACATCCCCCCACACACTCAACAACATTTAATTATAATCTATTGGCTACAGGATAACATACAAAATCCTCCTCACAAAACACTTAGAGCCCTCTACAATAGAGCTTCCATATAATTTCCTGTCCTGTTCCTATTCCTATTCTTCCCCTTCACACACCCTATCCTCTAGTCAAATAGACCTATTATCTATTCTCCATACATGTTATTCTATCTCCTGACTCCATGTTTTTCCAGAGGCTGTTCCCCATTACTGGAATGAAGTGTTTCCTCACTCCTACCTCATAATATACCAAACTTCCTTGAAAACACAATTCAGATGCTGCCTCCTTTCTTGATCACCTCTATGTATCTTGGTGAGTAGACTCCCAAGCATATGGGGGGCTGGCAACATTTGAGCTTCCTCTCATTTGAACTAGTTAAAGGAAAGGGTACACATACACACAAAGCTGGCTAGAGAAATTCATCTTACCCAATGGAAGTAGGAGGGAAAGGGTTAAGGGGGAAAGGGAGATGTGGGGAGAAAATAAGAGGGAACATGGATTAAGGGAGGTAGTAATCAGAAACAAAACAGATCTTAAAAGAGGAGACAGGGGGAAAATAGAAGGAAAAGTGAATAGGAGAGAGAAAAACAGTGTTTAAAACTGTGAATGGGATGAACACACTCATAAAATGGAAGAGGATAGCAGAATGGATTAGAAAAATTGGAACGGGGGGGGGGGGGGCAGCTAGGTGGCGCAGTGGATAGAGCAGCCTTGGAGTCAGGAGGACCGGAGTTCAAATCCGGCCTCAGACACTTAGCACTTAGCTGTGTGACCCTGGGCAAGTCACTTAACCCCAATTTGCCCAGAAAAAAAAAATCGACCTGAACAATATGCATTTGAAAAAGAAAGTTATACACAGAGTTAAAATAAGGGGCTAGAGCAGAATCTCTTCTGCTGAAGTAAAAAGGACAAGAATAGCAATCATGATCTCATTGAAAGCAAAAATAAAAATAGACCTAAATGAAAAAGAGAAACTGGGAAACTACATTTTGCTAAAAGGCACTATATATAACGTAATGATTGGAATGACGCCACCTACTGGAGACTTGCTGTGGGAAAGCTCCACCATGAGGAAAATGCCTCAGAGGCATTGTGGCTTTTCCTTGGCGTCAGGAAATGACGTTTGCTCATGGGTGCTGTCTATCAAGGCTACCAGCCAATCAACTGGAGGAGCCTCCTATGGTCTGGGAGGAGACAGGAAGGAGGAAAGGGAGCCTGCGCAGAGAGCGCTGGGGCTTTTTGGCTTCCGGTCTCCTCCCAGACCATAGGAGGCTCCTCAAGTTGATTGGCTGGTAGCCTTGATAGACAGCACCCATGAGCAAACGTCATTTCCTGACGCCAAGGAAAAGCCACAATGCCTCTGAGGCATTTTCCTCATGGTGGAGCTTTCCCACAGCAAGTCTCCAGTAGGTGGCGTCATTACAATCATTACAATAATAAATTAATATCAAAACCTAACACATATGCATCATATGGCATAGCACCTAAAATTTGTAAAGCTAAAGTTAAATGAGTTATGGAAGGAAATAGACAGTAAAATTATATTAATGGGGCAACCTCAATTAGCCCTTCTCAGAAATAAAATAAAGAAGTAGTAAAAGAAATTAATAGAAATTTTTAAATAAAATTTAGAAAATTTGGATAAAATATACTGGAGAATACTAAATTGGAAATGAAAGGAATATACTTATTTCTGAGCTCTGCATGGTACTTTTACAAAACTTAACCATGTATGGAGGGTTGGGGGGGAGGATCACAAGAAAATAAGAAAAGCAAAAATAGTAAATACAACTTTTCCCAACCAAATGCAATAAAAATCACATTCAATAAAGGGAATTAAAAGCATAGATTAAAAATTAATTGAAAACTGGGGCAGCTAGGTGGTGCAGTGGATAGAGCACCGGCCCTGAAGTCAGGAGGACCTGAGTTCAAATCCAGCCTCAGACACTTAACACTTACTAGCTGTGTGACCCTGGGCAAGTCACTTAACCCCAACTGCCTCACTAAAAAAAAAAAAATTAATTGAAAGCTAAATAAAAAACCTAAAATCCTGAAAAATGTGGGTCAAAGACCAAATCATAGAAATAATAATCTCATTAAAAATAATAACAACAAACCAAAATTCATGGGGTAGAACTAAAGCAGTACTTAAGAGAAAACATGTAATTCTAAATGTTTTAATCAATTAAAAAAAAGAAAGAAAGAACAGATGAATGAATTGGGCATGCAACTAAAAAAGAAACTGACAAATTTAAAAACCCCAACTCAAAACCAAATTGGAAATCCTGAAAATCAAAGCAGAGAGTAATAAAATTAAAAGTGAAAAAAACAATTGAATTAATATTTAAACCAGATCTATCTGGTGGAGGGAGGTGGGGAGATAACAACAACAATAAAAGAGATAAGACAGCATTAGTTTATTTGATTTGTTTTTAAAAAGTAAACCAAATTATCATTATCAAAAAGGAAAAAAGGTGAATTTACAACCAATGAAAAAGAAATAAAAGCAAATATTAACTATTTTGCACAAGTAAATTCCAATAAACTTGACAATCTAAATGAAACAAATGAATATTTATAAAAATATTAACTGCCCAGATTAACAGTACAACACATAGGACAATTAAATAACCCTATTTTAGAAAAAGCAATTAAGCTGTAAATTAACTCCCAAAGAAATAAAATCCAGGATCAAATGGATTTACAAATGAATTCTGCCAAACATTTAAAGATAATTAATTCCAGTATTACATAAACTGAAAAAATTGGTAAAGAAGGTATCCTACAAAACTGTTTCTATGATACAAATATGATCTTGGTATCTAAACCACATAAAATAAAAACAGAGAAAGAAAATGATAGACCAATTTACCCAATGAATATAGAAACAAAAAAAAAATTTTAATAAAATATTAGCAGGAGACCACAACAATATATCACAAAAAAATCACATGCTATGACCAGGCTGAATTATACCAGGAGTGAAAGGTTGGTTCAATATTAGGAAAAGTATAAGCAGAACTGGGGGGTAGCTAGGTGGCAAAGTGGATAGAATCCTGGGCCTGGAGTAAGGAAGACTCATCTTCCTGAGTTCAAATCTGGCCTCAAACACTTAATAGCTACATGACCCTGGGCAAGTCATTTAACCCTGTTTGCCTCAGTTTCCTTATCTATAAAATAAGGAAATGACAAACCACTCCAGTATCTTTGCCAAGAAAACCCCAAATGGGACTCCCCAAAGAGTTAGGCGTGACTGAAAAATGACTGAACAAGCACAATTTACCATATTAATTTTTTTTAAAATAACAAAAATTGTGATTTCAAACAGACGCATTAAAGACTTTTGAAAAAAATACAAGAATCAATCTCCTTATAAGCATTAGGAAGCAAAAAAATAAATGGAGTTTTCCTTAAAATGATAAGTACTCTCAATGAGAAACCAAAAAAAGCATTATATGTAATGAGAATAATTCAGACACAATTCCAAGACTAGGGTTATGTCCATTATCACCATTACTATTCAATACTGTACTACAAAATCTAGCTATAGTAATCAGACCAAAGAAATAAAAATAAAGGATTAAGCATATACAAAGTGAAAACAAAATTATTTGGGGTTTTTTGCGTATACTTTTTTTTGTACTATACTTTTTCTGGATGATATGACGGTTTACTTAAAGAATCCTAGAAAGTAAAGTATAGGGGGGCAGAGCCAAGATGGTGGAGAGAAGCCAGCGTCTCACTTGAGCTCTCCTTCTGTTCCCTCAAAAAGAATATTAAATCAAGCCTCTGGACGGATTCTTAAACTACAGAACCTGCAAAGAGACAGAGAGACACAGTCTTCTAACCAGGGATAATTTAGAAGACTTCAGGAAAGGTTGGTCTCACTCGGGCAAAAGGGAAGCTCAGTGCACCACAGTGCAGGGTGGATGGGGTTGGGGCAAGTCAGCAGAAAGCTGTGGGCTGAGTAACTAGGTAACTGAGGCCCCTAGATCCTAGATCAACAAGCTGGTGGTGCAGCAGGACATTAGCAAAACCCACCTTCACCAGCCAAGAGGGCAGGTTGCCAGTTGGAGGGCCAAACATAGGACAGGCGCACACAGCCAGCAAGCCCAGGGCAGTGAGAAATCCACAAGCCATAGAGACCTCAGTGTAGAAAGCCAGTGACACAGCCCCTATACCCTAGCACGAGAAGCTTGAAACAGGGACCCATGTGCACCCAGAGTAGACCTTGACTTAAAAAAAAAAAAAAGCTGCAATATAAGTAAGAAACAAAAAAGAGCTCTCACCATTGAGAGCTTCTGTATCTACAGGGAAGAGGCAAACACAAACTCAGAAGAAGACAAATTGCCTACATGTGAAGCCTCAAGAGGAAAGATGAATTGGTTTCAAGAACAAAAAGCCTTCTCGGAAGAGCTCAAAAAGGATTTAAAAAGTCAATTGAGAGAAATGGGGAGAGAAATGAAAGCAACACAAGAAAATTATGAAAAAAGAATCAGCAGCTTGGAAAAGGAAGCACAAAGATTGACTGAAGAAAACAATTCCTTAAAAAATTCATTTGGCCAAATGGAAAAAAAAAGTACATAATCTCACTGAAGAAAACAATGCCTTAAAAATTAAAATTGGACAGCTGGAAGATAATGACTCGATGAGACACCAGAAATCAGTCAAGCAGAATCAAAAGAATGAAAAAATAGAGGAAAATGTGAAATGCATCATTGGAAAGACAACTGACCTGGAAAACAGATCCAGGAGAGACAATTTGAGAATCATTGGATTGCCAGAAAGGCATGATCAGAAAAAGTCTAGATACCATATTTCAGGAAATTATTAAGGAGAACTGCCCTGATATTATAGAATCAGAGGATAAAATCATCATTGAAAGAGACCCCAAAAGGAAAACTCCAGGGAATATTGTAGCCAAATTCCAGAATTATCAGGTGAAGGAGAAAATACTCCAAGCAGCCAGAAAGAAACCATTTAAATACCATGGAGCCACAGTCAGGATTGCTCAGGACCTGGCAGCTTCAACATTAAAGGATTGCAAGGCTTAGAATGTGATATTCCAGAAGGCAAAGGAGCTTGGATCGCAGCCAAGAATCTATTACCCAGCAAAACTGATCATTCTCTTTCAGGGAAAAAGATGGACATTCAATGAAATTGGGGACTTTCAAGGTTTCCTGATGAAAACACCAGAACTGAATAGAAAGTAAAGTGTAAAACCAATCAAGACAATTAGTAATTTCAGAAAAGTTGCAGGATATTTTTTAAAAACCAAAATAATAATTAGTATTTTTGTAAATTACAAACAAAATGCTGCCGGGAGATAAAGAAAAATTCCAATTAAAATAATTACAGACAGCATAAAATGCTTGGGAGTCTACTCACCAAGACATATGGAAGAACTATATGAACACAGTTGTAAACCACTCTTCACACAAATAAAGACAATTTTACATTCTTATTTACATAAGTAAAGAAATATTAATTGTTTGTGGATAGGCCAAGCCAATATAACAAAATGACAATATTACCTCAACTAATTTATTTATTCAGTGCTGTACAAAGTACCAAAGAATCACTTTATAGAGCTAGAAAAAAATAACAAAATTTATTTAAAGCTAATAATGATAGTAATAGATTACATTAATATAGTGCTTACTATGTGCAAGGCACTGTGATAAATGTTGAATTATTATTAACTTATTTGATCCTTACAATAACTCTGACAGGCAGGTGCTATTATCTGTTTTACAGATAAGGAAACTGAGCTAAACAGAGATGAAATTACTTGCCCAGGGGTCACAGAGTTCCTAAGCATCTGAGCCTAGATTTGAATTCAGGAAGATGTCTTCCTGACTCCAGACCTGGGTCTTCTATTCACTGTAACACCTAACTGCCCAAATTTGCTAACCCTCTGAAAGACAAAGTAGCAAGGCTTTAGTGTCACTCACCTTCACTTTAACCTGCTTTCTATTCTTTCAAGAAATAGAATTTTTTTATTCAGAAACCCCAAGAAAAGAGCATTTCTCCTACTAGACATGTATATTCACATCATGTCATGATTTCAAATGCCAACTTCTAATTTACCATGGATCTTCTAACATGATGCACAAGAGAGAAATGAAATAATGTCACACCAGAAAAATGCTGTTATCTCATAAAAATGAAGCAGGGAGGGAGTCTGGGTAAGGAAGGAGCATTACAGAAAGGAGATCTCAAGGCTGAGATAGTCTTGTAGGCAACTAAAAGTAGATATAAAAGAGCACTTCAAGGTCAGTAGTCTAGCCAGTCCAAGTGTGCCAAAAGTTAAAGTTAGTTTGTACTGCACTTGCTTAATTAGCTTATGTAATTAATTGCCAATATCCCAAAGGCAGAGACTGCCAACATTTTCAAACATGTGATGCATGAAACAGGAGGGGAAACACATTAAGAGGAAATGTGTAGAGGCGTTCTGGGAAGATTGTATACCTCTTAGTCCTCAACCAATGAGACGAAGAGGGGAGAGACTCTGCATTAGATTTAGGGATAAAAAGGGAAGTTTGCTGTGGTAAAGCACACCACTTTTCTTTATACTGTGTGCCCATTCTTGCAAGAATGTAATAAAGTCTTCATATATTCACCAAAAGGGAAAGTTCAGTATATTTATTTCTGACAAAAGAAAATGGGTGAAATCTATAAATGTAAGTTAATATTATTATTATAACTGAAAAGTTCTAATTTATACCTACAGTCACAGTGTATGCTAAACTTCAAATTTTCTAATAAATTGTTAAAATTAAATAAAAGAAAGCAAACAATGAAAAACTTAACAAATATTTACTGGGCAGACAGTATACTCAAAAAAGGTAATAATGTCCATGAGTCTTAAGAGATGTAGAGGTAGTGGAGGGGGCAGCTAGTGGTGCAGTGGATAAAGCACTGGCCCTGGATTCAGGAGGATGTGAGTTCAAATCCAGCCTCAGACACTTAACACTTACTAGCTTTGTGACCCTGGGAAAGTCGCTTAACCCTCACTGCCCCACAAAAAAAAAAAAATTATATAAGAGGTAGTGGAAAAATATCCTTTGGATTCTACCTGTTCAAATGAACTACACACAAAACTGTCAAAACAGAGAACTTGATTCCTGATCACACAGAACTAAACCATACACAAAAAGTCATTTTTCAAAAAGGAAATTGCCACCAGGATAGAGAGACTACATATGTAAACTTTTTTAAATGTTTTGTATCCATCTGCTGGAAAATAATAAGATCACTATAAGGTCAGCAAGTATGTTTAAAAAGCTATTGAAGGCACCTGACTAGCTGTGTGACCCTGGGCAAGTCACTTAACCCTCATTGCACAGCAAAAAATAAAAAATTTTTAAAAAGCTATTGAAGGGTTATTCTTCCAATACTAAATACCTACATTTTATTTTAACACATTTCACAAACTTCTTCAGATACTTTAAAACTGTAATTTGTGTTACAAAATTGAAGTACTCAAAACAGCAGTGTATTTATGGACATCTCCTTTGATTCAAAATATAAAATCGGTCAATAAGTATTTATTAAGCTCTTTGGGGCACTGCAATTGGTGTTGAGAATACAAAAGACAGTAGTGATACGTCCCTGCCCTTAGCTTCTTACAAAGAAAACAATATGCACATATATAGATATATTTTAAAACATAAAAAGATACAAGATAAACATAGGGTAGGATTAGGGAGGTACTAGTAGCCTTGATAAATTATAAATCTGTAAAGATTTAAATGCATAAAAATGAGCATTTGATTAACATGCTAATGAAAAAACTATTTTTAAAAATTCCCTCTTATTCAGTTTATATAATGCTCCAAAAAGAATCAAAATAATTTAGCAATGTCTTTATTATTTATCATAAATGTAAACACAAGGTGCTACTACTAATAATTCACAGATGGTCCAAATAAAAACACATACAAATTCTAGAAAAGGCAGTCAACAATTTTACTATATCTCTTCAAGTCACTCTCTCTCTCTTTTTTTTCTATAAGCTATATAGCAATAGCTTCCTAGTAAGTTTTCCTGCCTCCACTCTTTTTCTTATCCAAACTTTTTTATGCACTGATGCTCTTACCCTTTAAAACCCAAATTAACTGTCACCTTCTACTTAAAGGTTTCCTGATTGTCTCTCCCCATCCCCAGATCTAAGGCCCCTCCCACTATTCTTCAACTTATGTATTTTTCATGTATTATTGTATATTATTCTCCAACAGCAATCAAGCAACAATCATTTATTATGTCTACTATATGCCCAAAACTGTGCTACATGAGAGGGATAAAAAGGCAAAAATGAAACAGTCGCTGATCTTAAGAAGTCTACCTATCAGGGAAGACATGTACATATATAAAAGTATACAGAATAAATAAGGTAGTTTAGGGAAAGAGAATGTTAGCAGCTAGGAGTAGCAGGCCCAGTTTCACATAAAAGCAAAGTCTGAGCAGAGCCTTACAAGGTGAGGAAGGAGTGCATACCAGGAATGGTGTTGCATATGAGAAATATCGATGAGGCCCATTTAGCTAGACTGTAAAGTAAGAGAAGTGGAGAACTGCATGATGACACTGGAAGCTAAATTGAAGCCAGGTTATAAACAGCTTTAAAGTCATATGAGTTTATATGTAAAGTCATATGAGTTTATATTTTATTCTAGAGGCAAAAGAGATTTACTGGAGTTTACTGAGAAATGGAGACATGGTCAGACCTAGACTTAGTAAAATCACTTGGGCAAATGTGTGGAAGATTAGAGTTGGGAAAAAACAATGCAGGGAATAAGGCCACTTCAATACTATAGGTGGTGGCAATGTGAATAGTTAGAAGACAGATACAAGAGATATTATGGAAGGTAAAAACAGTAATCTCTGGCAAGTGATTAGATATGAGGGGTAAACAGTGGAGTATAATGCCAATTTTGTGCACATGAGTGACTGGAAAGATGTCCTCAAGAGAAATAAGGGGAATTTAGAAGACAGATGGGTTTTGATGAAAAGATTCTGTTTCAAACATGTTCATTTGAGATATCCAGTATAAAAATATAGTAGGCATTTGGTAATATGGAAATGATCCTCAAGAGTGAGACTAGTCTGGGAAGGGGGTTTGGGGGTAGGGTGGGGAGATATATAGATAGATAGATACATAGATACATAGATATATATCCAATATTCATTCTGCCAACGCCTGAGGTCCCAAGGGGTTATTATGCTAGACTATGGATAGGCTAAATTCACTATTGACAAATTATTTGGTGAATCCTATATAAACCAGGATATAAAACAATATAAATCATTGGACCTGAAGGGCCTTTTTATTCTCATGTGGACTGGTGTTGTCTTTGACCTCAGTATGACCTTGTACAGAGAGACCTGGAAAGTTCTACCTATCAATGCTGAGCTTCTGTAATTAGTAAAGGTGGGTGTTTGGGGTTTTTTGGTTTTGTTTATTTGGCGGGGGGAGATCTGATTTGTTGACTCAATTTTTCCAAACTCTGCTCCTGTACTAGATGCCAGCAAGTAACTGTCATATATGATAATTAAATCCATAGGACAGCAGTTAAACTCCTACCAAATCATAAGCTCCATTAGATCAGAGACTGTATGTTATCTAAACTTTTATGTCCTAGAGCATTAGTATAGTACTCTGAGCACAACAGTCATTTAATAAATGTTTGCTGAATTGATTTGAAATGGAGAAATAAGTGACACTCATTTGGAATGTGACACAGGTAATAAGATCAATAATATTTACACAGTCAATGGAGAAAACTGAAATTCACATTTCCCAAATCTTAAATTGAGGCGTTTATTCTGTCTAGACTTCATACCACATCTAGCGTTAGAAACAAACACAGGTTATTTTGAGAGGAATAAAAAAGAACCTAAAAGAAATTTGCTTTTTTACCTTTAGAAAATGATGGTGGGTTAGTATCTTCTGGTGGTAGGCCTGTTCCACCATGTTTCCAAAAGGGGTTCAGCTCTCTTTTAGAAAGTATAGACTACAACAAACATCATTTTCAAGAGTCAGTATACAGAATGCTTTTTGTGTGTTATAAATACTTGATCCGTTACTAAACTAATTATGATACAAAGTTATCTGGAGGTTTGGGGGGAGTTATTTTAAGATCTATAAACTGCCTCCTCATGAATGTCAAACCTTATTGTTTAGCTATAAAGGAAAGATACAAGACAACAGATCGGGGTCATAGGATCATAGATTTAGAGCTACAAGGGCCCTTACAATTGATCTACTGCATTTTCCTCATTTCAAAGATGAAGAAACTAGGCCCAGAGAGGCAAAGTGATTTGCCTAAGTTGACACATTTAATAAGTAGCAGTGTTAGCATTCAAACCCAGAACCTCTGACTACACAATCAATGCACTTTTCATACAAGGGAAGGTCTGAGCAGGCTTACAGGCAAAAATGAAAGAGAGAATCAGAAAATGAAGAACAAATGTGACAAAAAGATCGATGGAACAAGGTAAGTGGGAACAGAATCAAAGACAGAAGTGGAGAAGTCTTGGCAAGGAAAGAGGTCTATTACATCCTATAATACTAGAGAGAAGGATGAGAATATGAATGAAATGTAAAGGATGGTAAGAGACCACAGAGATGACAATTTGAAGCTTAGAAACAATGAAATAACAAGGAGGGAAGAGATTCAAAGGAAGGGGAGAGTGCCTTGTAAAGGCTGGCTGTGAAGACAGGGTAATTAAATCAGATACAAGGTAATCTGAGGAAGGAGAAAGTATTAACAATTTAGGGTGGTGGGGAAAATAAAAGGTTTCACAAAGTAGTAAATACCTCAACTCAATTAGGAAGCCTTCATTCATTCCCTGTTGTTTCCTTCTTTAAACTGTTCCTTCTTTAAACTACTTCTCTAATAAACCCTGTATATACTCAAATATAATGTGAGCTCCTTAAATTAAGGCAGCAATTGTTTTTTGTCATATTGTGCCTATCACACTTTGCATATAAAAGTGCTTAATGAAATGTTTCTTGAATGTAACCAAACTGTAAAATACTTAAGAATTAGTATGTAAAAATATTTTATTCCCTAATTCTCCAATTTTTTGTTTAGCTATTCAACATATTGGGTATAATAAAATGTTGTTTTACCTTAAATTCATCCAACCAATGCTTAACTTAGCCATTTTTCTCCAAATTAAAATACTTTTTATATTTATTTTCAGTTAAAGATTACTCCTGAAGGGGGGCTTTTAACTTTGTGTGTGAGATATGGAGCCCTCTAACAGCCTGCTGAAGTCTATGGACCCATGTCAGAATAATGCTTTTAAATGCATAAAACACATTGGGTTACAAAGGAAACCATATTGAAATAAAGATCCAATTTTATCCCATCTAAGTTGATAGACACTTGAAATCTATAGAACTCTTGCTCCAGAAAATAGATTCATTATGCAATAAAAATACATTAACACAATAATCTTTTTTAACTTCATAAGTATTCAGGAAATGAGATATGTTTACCTAAGCAACCTAACTTCCTTAAATTTTATTTTAGTAAAAATAATGGACTCTTATTATCAATAAGAAATGAAATTTTTTAAACTAAATTTGCATTTTAGATTTGTGCACAACAATTGAGGAATATCAAAAAGCAGGCTGACTTTTTAGAAATATTTCTATCTGTGATTGCAAATCTAAATATAGACTTATCTATTGGCAGAAAAGTGTTGTACTAGATATGCAGAATGGGACATATACTTTCAGATTCAGTCAAGGTATTATTTAGGTTTTGTGATATTTATTTGCTATAAAAAAGGGTTTTGGAGGTAGGGACTGGAGGGGAAAGGAATGGAGTTGGTAGATGGTAATGTAAAAAAGAAGAAAACAATATTACTAAAACATTAAAAATACAGAGAAGGGAACAGAAGAAAGTTTAGAAGGAGACAGATATAACCAGTGCAGCTTCATTACTGTCATTCTAAATCTGATACATGCTTTTAGAAACCTAAAGAGATTCACAACTTCATAAAAAATCCTCTTTTCTACTCTTTATATACTAAAATGTCATGTTGTTTATGCTTGCTAAGTTAACAAAAAGAATGTTCTTTTTAAAAGGGAAAACAAATTAGAGTTATTTCCAATGTCCCATTACCTGCTCAACTGCTTGGGCTTTCTCTTGCTCTATTTTCTTTGCAGTCTGTTTTTCAACTTTGAATAATGATGATGATGATGATGATGATGATGATACAGTGTTAATAGACATAAAATCAAAGGTCATCCATTCATCTCTCTATAAAGAAAGCAAGCCATTTCAATCCAAATGCTTAGACTTTTTAGCTACTATTATATTCACATTTATACATAAAATATTCTTTATTTCCTATGCATGCAAAAATATTAAAAGAATGAATTTTAAAAGAATAGATCAGTCAAGTTCAGCTATTAAAGAGTTGCTAGACTCAGTATTGGAGCTTAATTTTCAGCTCCCAATTACCTAAGTGAAAAATATTAAATATAGGTAATAGTGAAGGTGCCACTTCTCTTTCCCAAACCAAAAGATCTGAAAACTAAATACTAAAGTATTTGATAGCAATGGTACCCCACACTCCATTTAAAAAAAAAAAAAAAGATTACAGAAGAAGAAAAAATACCCAAAACACAACATACACTTAATAGTCATCCAGAGGTTCCAGAGTAGATTTATCTTAAGAAATTAAATAATATATTTTACATTAAAATGCAGTTCTTTTATCATAAGAACATACATGCTTTATTGGAAAAATCAGGCTGCTCACCTGAACATTTGGGGGAGCTTCTGTTTTATCTGACGCTTCCTTCTTCACTTGCCAGGCTTTTTCTGTGGCAGTTGACTGCAATGGAACTGCTTCAACCCATTCATCTTCAGAAGTCTAAAAGGGACAAAATGCACAGATGAAATACCCGTATGTATACATTTCAGTATAAAATTACAAAATCAGTGTACAGAGTCACCTCATCATTAAATGAAGATACCACATCAGGAGCGTATATTTTCTAAACCAAATGTGTGTTTAAAAAAAAAATTACTGTAAAAAAAATAAAAAGGAGGAAAGCCTATCATTTTGATACAATCCTACCAAATAACCAAATTACAGCTTTTTTTCTTAATACAGTTATATCACAAAACCAATTAAAAAAACAATAAATAAAGATTATAACAGTTTGAAAAAGAAAGCACACTTCAGAATGGATTAGAAACCATAATCTAACAATATGGTGTTTACAAGAAACATACTTGAAACAGAAAAATACACCCAAAGTTAAAATAAGGAGGTAGAACAGAATCTATTAATATTAAGCTGCTGCTAGGGACAGCTAGGTGGCACAGTGGATAAAGCAATGGCCCTAGAGTCAGGAGGACCTGAGTTCAAATCTGGCCTCAGACACTTGACACTTTTTTTTTGCATATATTTTGCTTTTATATATTCATTTCTTTTATTCTTTTCTTTTCTTTTCTTTCTTTTTTTTTTTTACAGGGAAATGGGGGTTAAGTGACTTGCCCAGGGTCACACAGCTAGTAAATGTCAAGTGTCTGAGGCCGGATTTGAACTCAGGAATTCCTGAATCCAGGGCTGGCGCTTTATCCACTGCACCACCTAGCTGCCCCAGACACTTGACACTTACTAGCTGTATAACCCTGAGCAAGTCACTTAACCCCAATAGCCTCACCAAAAAAAAAAAAAAAAAAAGCTGCTGCTTAAGTAAAATAGACAAGAATGATTTCATCCAAAGCAAAAAAAAAAACAGAACTAATTTTAAAACATAATCAGAGAAACTATATCTTCCTAAAAGGTAACATAGACAATGAAGTAATATCAATACTAAATATATGTGCATGAAATGGCATGGCATCCAAATTCTTAACAGAAAACTTAAATGAATTACAAGAGGAAATAGAGTATTCTAGTGGGGGACCTCAACTTTTGCCCCTCAGAACTAGATATATCTACCCATCAAATGAACAAGAAAAGGAAATGAATAGAATTTTAGAAAAGATTGATATGATAGACCTCTGGAGAAAGCTGAATGAGAAAAGAAAGAAGTAAAACTTTTTCTGAGCTGTACATGGAACTAAATGCAAAAAAAGCAGAAATATTAAATGCATCTTTTTCTAATAAAAATGCAATAAAAATTACATTCAATAAAGTACCTTGGAAGCATATAATAAAAAGTAACTAGAAATTAAAGAATCTAATCCTAAAGAATGAATAGGTTAAAAAACAAATCACAGATGGGGGCAGCTATGTGGCGCAGTGGATAAAGCACTGGTCCTGGATTCAGGAGGACCTGAGTTCAAATCTGACTTCAGACACTTGACACTTACTAGCTGTGTGACCCTGGGCAAATCACTTAACCCTCACTACCCCGCAAAAAAAAAAAAAATCATAGAAATAATCACTTTCATTAAAGAGGATGACAACAATGAGACAACATACCAAAATCTTTTAGATGTAGCTAAAGCAGTACTTAGGGGAAATTTTCTATCTCTAAATGCTTATAACAATAAAAAAGAGAAAGCAAATCAATGAATGCAACTTAAAAAAAAACTAGAAAAAGAACAAATTTTAAATCCCCAATTAAACAACAAAATAGAAATCCTGAAAATCAAGAGACTAATCAAATTAGGCAAACAAGGTTAAGTGACTTGGACAAGGTCACAGAGCTGGTAAATATCTGAGACTGCACTTGAACTCAGATCTTCCTTATTTACTATAATGATTGGAATGACGCCACCTGCTGGAGACTTACTGTAGGAAAGCTCTGCCATGAGGAGAAGGCGCCTGAGGGCAAGCCATGTGGCTTTTCTTTGGACGCCACCTGCTGGAGACTTACTGTAGGAAAGCTCGGCCATGAGGAGAAAGCGCCTGAGGGCAAGCCATGTGGCTTTTCTTTGGTGTCAGGAAGTGACGTTTGCTTGTGGGAGGAAGAAGGGGCGAGGCTGCCAATCTAAGTGAGATGGATGAATATTTACAAAAAGATAAATTGCCCAGATTAACAGAGGAAAGAGAAATCTTTTTATACTCTGGTTAGAGAACATCATAGGCATTTTTTCCTTTCAATAACAGCAAAGGTATTTTCTTTAAATGAAAGGAAAAAAAGGAAATTTTAGTGACTAAAAAAATGATATCAATAAAACTTTATTAAAAAGAAAAAGAGGAGGGGGTGGCTAGGTGGCGCAGTGGATAAAGCACTGGCCCTGGATTCAGGAGTACCTGAGTTCGAATCCGGCCTCAGACACTTGACACTTACTGGCTGTGTGACCTTGGGCAGGTCACTTAACCCCCACTGCCCCACCAAAACAAAACAAAACAAAACAAAACAAAAACAAAAACAAAAAGAGGTAGGGAGGGAAGGCAGGAAGAAGAGAATTTGGAACTCAAATTTTTTTTAAATGTTAAAAATTTTCTTTACATGTAATTGGAAAAAATATTATTCAAAATTTAAGGAAGGAAAAAAAGGAACACTTCTGATTACCAAAGTCACTCAAAACTAAATATGTCATAGGAAATGTTATGTTGAATTGGGCATCATTCTAATAGCTTTTCTACATGAAAGCTCCTTAAACTGTGGGTCGCAAACCCATATGGGACTACATAACTGAATGTGGGAGTCACAAAAAATTTGGCAACAGTAAAAGGTTATGTATACCTATTTTATATACCTATGTACCCAGGATCACATAAAAATTTCTTAGGTGAAAAGGGGTCATAAATGGAAAAAGTTTAAGAAGTCCTAATCTATATCACCCTAAAGGAAATAGAGGTATGGCCTTTCTTGAATAATTCAGATTCTTATGAAGGTCCATGAAGATAACTCCAGCTTTCCACTATGGCAATACAGATAAAGCCTAGAATAAATGTTCTTGGTTCCTGTGCCACCTGCCAAGTTCTTTTAATAAAATAAATCTACTTCTCAAATGATAGTAAGTTTCTAAACAACATATACTTATAGTTTTAAATAATCCAAAGACCATTGACTGAGTATAATATTCAACCTTTTCTCAAAGATCTATAATTAAACACAGGTTGGACTAGATGACCTGAGACTCCTTTCAACATTGAGATTCTAACATTCTTTAAGTGACTTGCCCAGGGTCACATAAGTAAGTGTCAAATGTCTGAGGCTGGATTTGAACTCAGGTCCCCCTGAATCCAGGGCCAGTGCTTTATCCACTGCGCCACCTACCTGCCCCAATATTCTTATAGGACAAAAGAACTAGGCTCATCTCAGTTCTGCTACTCACAAATTGTGTGAACTTGAAAAAAGTAACTAAATCTCTCTGGGTCTCAGTTTCCTAATCTCTACAATGTGGGGTTTAGAATATCTGACTTCTAAACTCCCTTAAACTAAATGACCTCTAAAGTTCCTTCTAGCTCTTAAACTATGAATTAAAAAGCATATACTCACAGATGAACTATCAGATGATTCGGTTTTTTCATACTTCTGTTTCTTGTTCTTTTTCTTCTCTTTCTTAACTTTTTTGAAATGTCTATCCTTCTTCCTTTTTTTCTTCAGAGAGGGTTCCTGTGTATGATAATTTTACACAAACAAACAAAAAAGATTTAGTTTGGGGTTTTTTTTCTTCATTTCCAAAAAACTAAAAAGAAACATTTCAGGAAAAGGAAGAACCATCTCCCAAAACCAGAATATATTACTTCAAAATTATATTGGGGGGGGGGGGTGGATGACAGCTAGGTGGCACAGGGGATAAAGCACCAGCCCTGGATTCAGGAGTACCTGAGTTCAAATCTGGCCTCAGACACTTGACACTTACTAGCTGTCTGACCCTGGGCAAGTCACTTAACCCCCATGGCCCCGCAAAACAAAACAAAACAAAACAAAATTATATGGGATATATCAATAAGCTGCAGTTGAGAATTGTAATATCCAATCAAGATAGTTTGCTCAGTCACGATCACCTACTGCTTCATACAATGAAATCCAGAGTCTAACATTCCATCCCAATGTTGTTGTTTGTCCTTCATTCTTGAAGAGGACCATGACATGGGGATGATATATGTCATGACTTGCAGTGAATTGAATTTAAGTGAGGGAACCAACCCCACCTCTCTTCCAGAGCCAGGTCCAATGGCAAGATAAATATCAGGACAACTGGAGATAGCCCTGGAAGTTTTAAGGCAATTGGGATTAAGTGATTTACCCAGGGTCACACAGCTAGTAAGTGTCTGACATTACATTTGAACTCAGATCCTCCCAACTGTGCCACCTAGCTGTCCCTCCTTATCTTGGTAAGTGCTTTAAGATATTGATCCATTCCCAGTTTCTGCCATACTGCTTTTCAGCTTTCCCAACAATTTTTATAAAATAATGAATTCTTATCCCCAAAACTTAAAATTTTACATTTGTCAGATACAAGGTTATCATAATCCTTTATCCAATGACAGCATCTACATAAAGTAAGACTACAAGAAATAGGGCAGCTAGATGGCGCAGTGAATTAAGGCACTGGCCCTGGATTCAGGAGGACCTGAATTCAAATCTGGCCTCAGACACTTGACACTAGCTGTGTGACCCTGGGCAAGTCACTTAACCCTCATTGCCCTGCAAAAAAACCCAGAAAGACAAAAGACTACAAGAAACATCAGAATTGATACCGAAAATGAAGAGAACATTGGTTTTGTTTTGTACTCAGATTCATTTTTTATCTGAAGAATCTAATGAAGTTTATCAACCAAGTAAATAAACCTATTCTAAGGGCTAATTCATAATAATCCACAGGACTATTTGAACCTCTTCAAGAAACTGCAAGGGCAAAGCAACAAGGTATGTACAGTTACAGTTGGAGCAAATAACTATAATTAGTAATCCTCACCTCTGAGAGTTGTTCAAGATGCTCATTCACATCAGCTAACATCCACGTATCCTCACCTCGTAGTCGCTTAAGTTCTTTGCGCCTTTCTTCTTTCTCAAAATCTTCTTTGGCCTATAACACACACACACACACACACACACACACACACACACACACACACACACACACACACAAATTTATTTTAATGTCAGCCAAGTTATCTTCTGTTTTGTTTAGACAATTGACCCTATTCCATTTTTTAAAGGCAAAACTGAAAAACCACAGGAGCAGAGACAAATTGCAGGAAGGGCAAAGGTCAAATTACCTTGTCACCTTAAAATACAAAAGGACTTGTTTTCTCAGTAAACAAGGGGAAATGAACTAACAAATGACATTTACACAACATTTTAAGACTTACAATTCACTTTATATATATCATCTCACTTGATGCTCACAACAACTCTGTGAGTGAAGTACTATTTTTTTATATATAAGATAACTGAAGCACAGAAGTTAAGACTTGCCTTAGTTCACAACTATTTATATCAAAGGCTGGATTCAAACCCATGTATTACTAAATCCCAAGTCCACTTGATTTAGTTGGATTCTTTGAGTAGGCATCCTGTGTGGGGTGGCATCCCTTAGAGTAACATAGTTTAGTGAAGCCCACCAAACCCCCACCGAACATATTGAGGTTGAGGGAAACCCCTGAACCCTGAACATACTCCCTACAGGCCTAGAGTTGTCCTCTAGTAACCTTTGCCTCTTAACATGTAATTAACATTTAATTTACTTTGCTGTTTTAGCTCCCCTCCCATGAGTAAATGGGATGCATTATG
Organism: Dromiciops gliroides; assembly: GCF_019393635.1. Lineage (NCBI taxonomy): Eukaryota > Metazoa > Chordata > Mammalia > Microbiotheria > Microbiotheriidae > Dromiciops > Dromiciops gliroides. Next base: position 528,477,088 of record NC_057863.1, read on the forward strand.
GGAAAGAACATGTGGAAAACCAACATTTCTATAGGCTCCACCTAAAAGGGGAGGTACCTTGGAAGGGGCAGAACATCAGGGAATATAAAAACCAGACCCTGTCCCTTGATCTAGGCCATTGTATCAATAAAGCTTCCTCACTTGCTATGGAGATTGCCTGAGTTTTCAATTCTTTGGGATGAGACCTCAGGTGCCAACAACACACTGGCTCTATATTATGACCTACCTCTCAAGTAGCAAGCAGTATAAAATATTAAGTCTGTTTCCTACCCCTATATACTCCAATTATTTCCAGTTAACTTACAAACCTACTGGCAGAGGGGAAAAAGCAGCCAGAACTTGGGCAGGAAATTCTCCAGCTGTTAAGGCTTACTTGAGCCTGATCTTGTGATTCAGCCCTCCCCAGACTTGGTTCTTTCCTCTGTATTTCCTGGAAATTCTGATAACTTATTTATCATGATGTAGTGGAAAGAGGGATGGATTTGGAATCTGAGAAAGTGAGACAAATCACTTAACCTTTGTGGCCCTCACATTTCTAAGTTAAGGGACTATACTCGATAATCTCTGATGTTCCTTAAAACTCCATCTTGAATCTTACCTTTGATTCCTGACTGTCCCTTTAGTTAAAACCCACAGCTTACCCTGAAATAAATTTAGGCACACTGGTTCAAGAAAAGCCTAAGTTCAAACATGAACTCAAATTAAGTGTTTGCAACTATATAGTTATTGGATCACTGATTTAAGATCTGGGAAAGGATCTTTCTTTTTTTTTTCCAGGGCAATGAGGGTTAGGTTGACTTGCCCAGGGTCACACAGGTAGTATCAAGTGTATGAGGCCAGATTTGAACTCAGGTCCTCCTCAATCCAGGGCCGGTGCTTTATCCACTGCGACACCTAGGTGCCCTAGGAAAGGATCTTAGAGGTAATCTAGGGCAAATAAGAAAACTGAGGGCTAGCGAGATTAAGTGGTAGGCGAAGACCCAAAGGTATGCAGAGCAGAAACAGGACTTGAACTCAGTTCCTCTGACTTCATTTTTACCCCAGTCCCATACTGTCTTTCCTATTCTGTAGCTCTTTTGACCCTGGCTACTTGCCTGACATTTATGGCTTGCCTGCCAAAGACTCAGACTGACAAATGAGTGTACTAATACACTGCACCACCTAGCTGCCCCCTCATTTTTCGGGGGTTTGCAGCATCTTGAAACTTTTTTAAATGGATGTTAATATCTTTCATAATTATGGCTGGGGGAGAATTTTAAAACAAAAGATTATGAAAATCCCAAAAGATGGCTAATTTTTTTTATGAAACTTAAAGGTCTTTGCAAGAACAAAAATCAAAGAACCTAGTTAAGAAAGTAAACCATCAATAGGAAAAGTATTTGCATCAAGTATCTCTAATAACTTTTTTTAACTTCTTGAAATATGTTTCTTTAATCTAGAAGCTCTGGATTTTAGCTATGATGTTCCTAAGAATTTCCATTTAGATATTTCTTTCAAGAATGACTGGTGAATTCTTTCTATTTTCACTTTCCCTTCTGGTTCTAAGAAATATGGACAGGTATCATTTAGAATTTCTTAAAATGTGGTGTCCAAGTAAACCAAGCAGAGGCCCTGATGGAAAATGATGAGTTAGTTGGAAAGTTGTGAGCTATGCATACCTTTATAAAGAAAGGCTTGGGTGGTGATTAATGGTTCTATCCTCCAACCCTCTAAAACAAAGAGGAAAGTCAACTGAGGGAAGTGAGAAGGTGCTGAGTATACCTCTTCTCTGTTATCCATAATCAACTCTTGTTATTTCTCAAATTCCTATTTTAAAAAAGTTTTTGCCCCTCTAAGTGGAGAACTATACTGTGTTTATGTGTGCATGTATGTATATCTCCTACAGAAATATACTTTGGTTTGATCAACTAAACCTGATGAATCTATTTTAAGTGGAGTACACTATTTACACTCCTATAGTCATTCTTTCTTTAGGTAGAATGATATAAATTGGCTCATATTACCCATTCATACATTTCCCACACTGACAGAATTTGTACCAGCTGTTTCAACAATCTCAGCATTACTACTTCTCCAAATTATTTTAAATGCAGTTTCAGAACATGTGAAAATTCAGGAACAGAAATGGTAGGCAAATACATCAAAATAATCTTTTATCATTCCATATAGTAAAAGAAAAGTGACCTAGAAGTCAAGAAATCTGGATCTCATGCTTACAGAGGATATAAATAACAATGGGAAAGTCACTCGACCTCTGGCTATAAAAATGAGGCAGCAGGACCAAATGATCATCTTGTAGTTCTAAAATTCTGTTGGTGCTTAATTGTTTAAAGACAGAATTCCTCAAGACAGAATCAAGGACTAGATTCAAAACTAATCATATATATATTTTTTAAAGTGCAATATGTTTTCAATATATAAGAAAAACCAATTATTTAGAACCTCACAAATGGGTCATAACAATGTAAATGTAAACTACGCATAGAAAAGAGATTGGTTCAAGAATTCTTGATGAAATTAAAATTACCAAGTTCAAAAATTTAGTGAATTCGGAGCAGCTAGGTGGCGCAGTGGATAGAGCACCAGCCCTGGATTCAGGAGGACCTGAGTTCAAATTCAACCTCAGACACTTGACACTTACTAGCTGTGTGACCCTAGGCAAGTCACTTAACCCCCATTGCCCCGCAAAAAAAAAAAATTTAAAAAAAATTAGTGAAGTCAAAACAAATTAGGATAATTAAATATATTGGCCATAAAGTAAAATAACAGAATAAACAATTCAGTGCAGTTAATGACAACTATATAACTGGGTATGTCATTTAAAACTGAAGCTTAATAATAATTGCACTCAGTACTACTACAGGTAGGACTGTGGTAAGAAGAGTGGCTTATAGAAACTGAAAAGTATATAAATGTACATCAAATAAATATAGAGCTTTTTAAATAGTGTAGCACAGTAGAAAATTCATGTGCTGGATTTGGATTTGAAGTCAGGTGCTCTGACTCTGCCATTTATCATCTGGAATTACATTAGATGCCAATCACTTCACCTCTCTTAGTCCATTTCCTCATCTATAAAATAAAGGACTTAGATTATAGGGCTTCTAAGGCCTCTCCCATCTCTAAAGCTACAAATGTTTACAATTATTTTTTTTATGCTCTCCAAATGGTATTTAATTAATTTCACTGTTTTTAAACTCTTAATCAAGCTCTTTAGAGGTATCAGTAAATTGAATTTAGACCAGACCATCTCAAAAAGTCCTTTCCATATCTAAAAAGCCAAGTTTCTATAATTCTAAATCGTTTATGATTTCATATGACTATGTCCTGTGTCCTTTCTACATTTAGGCCAGTCCATTAGCTAGTTTCTTCTGCATAAGGACTTTAATATGTATTATTATTTCACAAGTCTTGAAATTCATACCCAGATAATATGATTAATTCAGTACTCAAATTTAGTAAGACCAATAATCAAGATAAAATACTTTTGCCCTTAAGCAGAGCGCAATTCCTAAATGAGCAAATTGTTTATCACCAATCAAACAGTACTTGAAATTGGTCTTTAGCCTTACACATACAGAATGTGGCAATGGGAACAAGTAACTTAAGATCTACCCTTAGCTAATCTTAGGTAGTTTAATTTAATCTATTAACTGGTGGTATGACCTTAGAACAGTTGCTTATCTGATCTTAAGTTTCTTCATCTGTAATATAAAGAGAATAAATTAAGTGATCATTAAAGATTGTTGGAGTACTAAAATTCTATTACTGTTATTTCTTCCTATTCAAAAAGAGGAAACTAGATGATGCTGGAGATAGAGTACCAGGCCTGCAGTCAGAAAGACCTGAATTCAAATTTAGCCTAAGACATTTACTAGCTGTGTAACCCTGGGGAAGTCACTTATCCTCTGTCTGCCTCAATTTCCACACTTGTGTAACAGCTAAAAATAACACCTACCTCCTAGAGTTGTTGTGAGGATCAAATAAGATATATGTAAAGTGCTTATAGCTCAATGCCTGGTTGAAAGCACACTTAATAAATGCTTGTTTCCTCCTTCCTTCCTTCCAAAAATCTTACTGATAGTAACTGCTATGTGAGGGTATAGACGATCTTGACACAAACATCAATTCTTTCTATAGCGACATGTAAAACATAAGTGGTTTATGACTATACTCACAATATTTTGAAATCTCTTGGAAATGTTTTAGTCACATACCCCAAGTTTTTGTTCCAAAGAAGAAGAAACTCTACACAAGTTTGCCAAATATGAGTATACAAGATTTGTAGAGCATTCTTTTGTTTTTCTGAGTATACTTTAATCTCCCTCCATTACCTTCAGCTATTCTTCATATCTAACATTCTATGTTCTTCCTCCATTCCTTTGCAAAGGCTTATCCCAAGTCTAGAACACATTCATTCTTCCTCTCTTCCTTTTAATCATAATCATCTATTATGTATCAGGCACTGTACTAGGCACAAGGGATACAAATATAATCACTGAAATAATCCTTATTTAAAAGGAGTATGCATTCTAATGGGGAAGACAACAAATACAAGTACATACAGGAAAAAACACAGTGAATAAATACATAGTAGTTAAGTACAACAGTTTGGGAGGAATTAGGAAGGACTTCAAGGTGGTGCTTGAGGTATAACCAGAAAAAGGATTCTATCCTTATTTTTATTCTCAAAGACAAAAAATAGTAATAGCTTAGTAAATTGTTGCCATTGATAATATTACAGGACCACGATATCTTATCATTTATAGTAAATTATCATGACTTTTTGATAAGCTTTCAACATGCTGTGTTACCGTAGGTAAAAATAATAGCTCACATATATATATAGTATTTTATATGCTATCTCATTTTATCATCGTAACAACCCTGAAGCAGATGCTATTATTATTATCATTACCATTTTACAAATAAGGAAACAGAGGCTAAGAAAGGTTAAATGACTTGCCCACAATATATAGTAAGAGTCTGAGACAGAATTTGAATTTTTATCCTCCCATATCAAGAGTCCCTCTAGAGCTGAAATGAAGCTGGATTAAATATTCATTATGTAAGTCTATTTTAGACAGATAAGTTACTGAGATATAACTAGAAACTTAAAAACTGGTCTCAAAATACATTCCGTCTTTCTGAAAAAATCCTTCCTTTGAAGAGTTCATAAACATTTAGGTGCTTTTGTATGTTTTAAAGGGAAATAGGGAAGGATATTTTGCCTGACACTGATAATTTGGTGTACAAACCCCTTTAGTTTTCGTGTAATAACATTAAATTCTATCATCATTCAAACCCTCAAATTTGAATTAATTTATCTAAAATCTTTTGAATATACAATAATTTCTAGAACCCCCTGTCCTCCTAACTATTGTCCTATTTCTCTCATTCCTGTCTGTCCAGTCTCTCTTCCCCATCACCCCCTTCACTTAACAGAGGGCCTGACACATAATAACCTTTAAGAAATGTTTATAACCCAACTGATATCTTAAGCTCCCATCTCCAAATTTAAAACCATTCTCTACAGGTTAAATCAGATTACTACCAGTGACCTTGAGCAAGTCAGTTACTCTTTCTAGAGCACCAATTCAAGAGTTTCCTCATTTGTAAAATGAAGAGTTGGAGGAGATGATATCTAAGGAGCTTTCCAAATCTAAAATCCATACCTAATAATCCTAAATAAAATAAAAGAAGCTATCATTTATATAGTACTTTAGAGTTTATGAAGCACTTTAACCCAAAATCCTAGGAAGCATTATCCTTCCTGAATGTCCTTGCTGTGTTTAGACAAAATAAACCTTTTATTAACTGTTCCATGACTTGTCAGTGTCTTATTTCTTCCCATATATTTCATGGGGGGGGGGGGGCGGCATGAGGGTTAAGTGACTTGCCCAGGGTCACACAGCTAGTAAGTGTCAAGTGTCTGAGGCCACATTCGAACTCGGGTCCTCCTGAGTCTAGGGCAGGTGCTTTATCCACTGCACCACCTAGCTGCCCCCTCTTCCCATATATTTCTATAATTTCCCATTAGTTCAAAACTGAACTAAGAGAGTGACACCTCCAACAAAAAAGGTTCTCAGAACTTGAGACATGCATTCTCCTTTTCTTCATCCTGGATTCTGGCCTCAAGGAGAAACATACAATGTATCAGCAAATATGAACCTTCTGACAAGTCTATTACTAGCCATAAATTGTTAACTGTATTTACTGACTTGAAAAATACTACCACTGTTTGAAACACTATCAAAAACACAAGATATTTCATTAGGAAGTCTCAAGAACAATTACTAGATCATTAGTAATGATTTAAAAAGAAGTTTTAAAATCTTTCCCCCTAGAATCTTATTTTTTTTGGTGAGGCAATTGGGGTCAAGTGACTTGCCCAGGGTCACACAGCTAGTAAGTGTTAAGTGTCTGAGACTGGATTTGAACTCAGGTCCTCCTGAATCCAGGGCCACTGCTCTATCCACTGTACCACCTAGCTGCCTCCCCCCCCCCCAGAATCTTAATACAAACATTAACTATCTGAATAGGGCATGACTATTACCTAAAACTGCTTGAATGAAAAGGGAGAGAGAGGAAAAAAATGATACATGAGTCGTCATTATACACTCCCAATTCACTAATCATGGCTGCAAATGAAAAGCAAATGCTTAATTTTTTTCCATAAAAGTATTTCTTTAAAAATAATAGTACAAAAATAATAATAATAAATAATAGTACAATAGGGGCAGCTAGGTGGCGCAGTAGATAAAGCACTGGGACTGGAATCAGGAAGACCCGATTTCAAATGTGGTCTCAGACACTAGACACTTACTGGCTGTGTGATTCTGGGCAAGTCACTTAACCCTCATTGCCCCACAAAAAAATATAATAATAATAATAATAATAACAGTACAAAAGTACCTATGGAAAGAGATTCAATCATTGACCTTGTACTACTCATACTAGGTATCCTTAAAAACACTTTATTAAAGAATAAAAAACCAATTGAGAATCTCATCTTCTGATCTTAGAGAGTTAATGACAAGCTTCCTCTCCCCCCACCCTATTTTTTTACTTTCAATCAAAAAAAAAAGTATTTATTCAATAACAGCAAAAGAAAAAAAAAAAAGGTTAATTCAATTTCTACAGAATAGGCAGAGAGTGCCCTCATATGCCAGAAAACTAATTCTAATGCTTCCATATGAGAAAATGTTTAATGGACTTTAAATATAAATGGTAATGTAGGAAATGGAAGTGAATTTTGAAGAAAACATGATTTGTATGCTCACAAGAAATAGAATTAGGCTGTTAAAAACATGAGGTTTCCATATCTACTCTTCACCATTCTAATCTGAGTTATCTTTCAGTAAGTCAGCACTCAAAAAAATGTTATACTAATATTTGTCATTCTTCCATAAACATATTAATATATATGATCAAAATGACTCCCAAAAAAGTAGAAGATGTTTAAATATTATATATGTAAATTCATCTCTAAAAATAACCTTCTAAATCTCCAACATGAACAATAGGTAAGTCAGATTTCTGAAGAAAAGGTATATGTAATACAAAAGTATAAGCTAAATAAACTAATGTTCTAGAATTCTAGGTTTCCTCAATCTGTACAAAGGAGATCTGAATACATCAGAGATTCAAATAGTGTCATGTTATGCCTATTTACTAAGACTTCCAATGATTCTATTTTTTAAAAGACAGGAGTTGAATATCAGGTCTTTCTGGCTCTACCTCTCTCCAAATTGATTTCATATTTCTTCTCCTCATATGCTCACCATTCCAACCAGATTGGCCTATTTGCTGTTTCCTGCCTGCAACATGACATCTCTCTTGACACAGGCTACATTCTTTCTCAGCTCCACTTTCCTTTAAGGCACAAAGCTCAGCTCAAGTACCACTTCCACACCCTTCCTATTCCCTCAGTAATTAGTGCTCCCTTGCCTCCATTACATTGTACTTATTTTTATGTACATTTTGAATACAGTTATCTGTATCTGTACTTATCTGTTATCTGTCTTTACATGCTTTACCTCCTCCCACCCCGTTCCCAAGTAGCTTTATGATGTCGGTCATAACCCGGCATTTAGTGACATAATTTTCAAAAATACAAGTTTTCTTCCACATTAAAATGAGGGAGTATGCCATTTTTCATCTATGTAACTTTTTTTTAACCACTAGAGAGTATGCCATTTTTTATCTATGTAACTTCTTTTTGAAAACCACTGTGCTTAACAGTGATTTGAACATATGATACTTATTGAAGTGGAGTTCCTTTAGCACATGACAATAAAAGAGGCCGTATCTGCAAAAGCTGCTTAACAATGATACTGATTTTTTTATTTATAGTTTTCAGTTCTAATCTCTATCCCTCCTTCCCTCCCTCCCCTGCCCCCTCCCTGAGGTGACAATCTGATATGAGTTATACGTATATGATCATGTAAAACATCACCATATTTGTCACTTTTTACAACCAAATTAAATCATTTTTTTTAAATGTTAAAAAAAAATGTAAGAATGTGAAAAATAGCATGCTTCAGTCTGTTCCATCAATATCAGTTCTTTCTTTGGAGGTGGATAGTATGTCTCATTAATAGACATTTGGGATTGCCTTGGATCACTGTATTGCTGAGAATAATCAAGACATTCAGTTCTTTATCAAACAATATTGCTGTGTACAGTGTTCTTTTAGTTCTGCTCAATTCCCAAAACATCATTTCATACATGCCTTTCTAAGCTTTTCTAAAGTCATCCTGCTTGTCATTTCTTATTGCACATTAATATTCCATCACCATCATATACCACAATTTATTTAGCCATTCCCCAATTGATGGGCACTCCTTTGATTTACAATTCTTAGCCACCACAAAAAAAGCTGCTATAAATATTTTTATACAAATAGGCCTTTTTCTCTTTATTGGGAGGTCTTTGGGATATAAACCTAGTAGTGTTATTGCTGGAATCAAAGAGTATGCACAATTCGATAGCCCTTTGGGCATAATTCCAAACTGCTCTCCAGAATGGTTGGATCTTTTCACAATTCCACCAACAGTGGATTAGGGCCCCATCTTTCCCACATCCCCTCCAACAACCAATATTTTCCATTTTTGTTATATTTGCCACTCTGATAGGTGTAGGGTGATACCTCAGAGTTGTTTTAATTTGCATTTCTCTGATCAATAATGATCTAGAGCATTTTTTCATAGTTTTGATTTCTTTGTCTGAAAATTGCCTGTTCAAATACTTTGACCATTTATCAATTGAGGAATGACTTGTATTTTTATAAATTTAATGCAGTTCTTTATATATTTGAGAAATGAGGCCTTTATCAGAGATTTTTGTTTCAAAAATTCTTTCCCAGGGCAGCTAGGTGGCGCAGTGGATAGAGCACCGGCCCTGGAGTCAAGAGTACCTGAGTTCAAATCCGGCCTCAGACACTTAACACTTACTAGCTGTGTGACCCTGGGCAAGTCACTTAACCCCAATTGCTTCACTAAAAAAAAAAAATTCTTTCCCAGTTTTCTACTTCCCTTGTAATCTTGGTTACATTAGTTTTGTTTTTGCAAAAGCTTTTTAATTTTACATAATCAAAATCATCAATTTTACATTTAATTTTATTCTCTATATCTTCTTTGTTCTTAAATTCTTCCCCGTCCATAAATCTAACAGACAAACAATTCCATACTCCCTTAATTTTCTTATGGTATCATCCTTTATGTGTAAATCATGTACACATTCTGACCTTATTTTTGTATACAGTGCAAGATGTTGGTCTATACCTAGTTTCTGCCATACTGTTTTCCAGTTTTCCCAGCAGATTTTGTTAAGTAATGAGTTTTTGTTCCAAAAGCTTGGATCTTTGGGTTTATCATATACTAGATTACTATAGTATAGTGTAGTTTCTATCTATTCTATTCCACTGATCCACCTCTCTATTTCTTAGCCAGTAACAGATAGTTTTGATAATTACCACTTTATAATAAATTTGAAATCTGGTACTGCTAGACCACCTTCTTTTGTATTTTTTTTCACTGTTTCCCAAGATATACTTGAACTTTTGTTTTTCCAGATGAATTGTTATTATTTTTTCTAGTTCTATCAAATATTTGATAGTTTAATTGGTATAGCACTAAATAAATAAATTAACTTAGGTAGGATTGTCATTTTTATTATATTGCCTCTGTCTACCCATGAGCAATTAATGTTTTTCCAATAGTTTAGATCTGACTTTATTTCTGTGAAAAGTGTTTTGTAGTTCTGATCATATAGTTACTGTGTTTGTCTTGGGCGATAGACTCCCAAGTATTTTATATTGGCCACAGTTATTTTAAATGGAATTTCTCTTTCTATCTGTTGCTGGACTTTATTGGTAATATGTATAAATGCTGACAATTTATGTGGATTTATTTTGTATCCTGCAACTCTGCTAAAGTTGTTAATAATTTCAAGTAGCTTTTTAGTTGATTCTCTAGGATTCTCTAAGTATAACATCATATCATCTGCTGAGTGATAGTTTTGTTTCCTCATTACCTATTCTAATTCCTTTAATTTCTTTTTCTTCTCTTATTGCTATAGCTAACATTTCTTTCGTTCTTTCTTTCGTCCTTTCGTTCTTTCTTTCTTTCGTCCTTTCGTTCTTTCTTTCTTTCTTTCTTTCTTTCTTTCTTTCTTTCTTTCTTTCTTTCTTTGTGAGGAAATTGGGATTAAGTGACTTGCCCAGGGTCACACAGCTAATAAGTGTCAAGTGTCTAAGGGCAGATTTGAACTCAGGTCTTCCTGAATCCAGGGCCAGTGCTCTATCCACTGCGGCACCTAGCTGCCCCTATAGCTAACATTTCTAATACAATATTAAATAATTAACAATGATATTGAGAGGAAAACCAAGTAAATTAAGCATGATGTTACCACATAAAAAATATGAAAGTCAATATTACTGTGTCTACCAAGTTAAAATGAAAAGACACCACTGTTGCAGAAAACAGGAGTCAGAAGACCTGGGTTCAAATCCAGTTTCTTCTATTTAACCTCCATGTCTCATTTTCTTGTCTGTAAAATAAAAGGTTTAGACTACTTCTATAAGGTCTCTTCCCATGCTAAATCCTATGATGTAAATCCTAAATTCAGAATGGCAAATTAATATAAATGCAATAATATCCTATATAAAGATGGAGCATTAAGGTAAGTGTTTAATTCTTTTCAGTATCAAATAAGATAACATGAATAAAGCATTTTGTAAATCTTAAAGTGATACGCAATTGCTATTTTTTTTTCCACTGTCAAAATTGTAACCATAGTAACGATTGCACCATTTCAACAAGTAGCCAGGAGAGACTGCAGAGAAAGGAGGGAGTCAAAACCTCCTTCAGGCTCAATTTTCACAGAAGCCAGAAACACTAATACTTATTTTTCCACAAATGTGATTAAGCAAATCACACTGGCTTTCAAAAAAGCTAATCTATACATTTTTCCTAGACTAGTACAAAACCCTCACAATCTTTTGAACCTTCAACTAATCACAGTCTCAAAAATTTGCCATGTAATAAAAAGGAAAATAATTTTTTTCTTCAAAAATCTATGAAACTACAATTCCAAAGATTCATGATGGAAAACGCTCTCCACAAGCAGGGGGAAAAAAACAACTATGGCATCTGAATGCAGATGGAAGCAAACAATTTTCACTTTTGTTGTTTTGGGGCTTTTTTTGTTTCTTTTTTCTTGTGCTTTTCCCCTTTTCTTCTGATTCTTCTCTCACAACAGGACTAATGTGCAAATATGTTTAACATGATCATAATGTATAACCTACGTCAGATTGCTTGCTGGCTTCAGGAGAGGGCAGGGAAAGGAAGGAGAAAGACTTGGAACTCAAAATTTTACAAAAATGAACGTTGAAAACTATTTTTACATGTAATTGGAAAAAATAAAATACCATTTTTTAATCTATGAAATTGCTCAGAAATGCTTTTTTCTTAACTCCAATTTTTCTATTCACCCATTTATGACTCTCAAGTGAAAATTATTTGCAAAATACACTTTTATCTGAAATTTAAACTCAGTAAGAAAAAAAAAACATTTAACAAGTAGATTAACGTTCCAAAATAAACAGTTCTCACAGATCCCAAAGACAATCGATGTATTTAGTATTCAGAATCTTTCTCTTCATCCTCTATTTCAGAAGACTAGATTAAATTGCCTTACAACGTTTATTCCATTCAACCTTTTTTTAAAGTGGTAGTTTCTCAAACGTACCAAAGACAGAGCGTGGCGTAAGAAAAATAAAGAAAAAGGCGAAAAGATCAGGACAGCCTACTAATGGACCCAGAAAACTCCCTAATTTCCTAGATCAGGGAAAACAATGGAAAAAAAGGGAGGGGGCAGTGAGGGAGACCAGAGAGGAGATGGCATCCGCATGCGGTAAAACGTCTTGGGGTGGGGGTGGGGATGACAAAAAATGAATTCGTTTTGCTTGTCTCCATACATATGTTACAGGAATTGTTTTCTTTTGAAGAGAGGGAAGGATGATAAGGAGAAAACAGATTTTTGTTAACTGAATAAAAAAAAATTGGGGGAAAGGGCTAAAATTGCGGAAGAGACGCTGAAGGGAAGAAGTAAAAATAGAAGAGGGACGGGAGAAAGAAAAAGAAGAGGAAAGGGAGAAGGGCAAGAGGATTCAGAACGGTGTTGGGCAAAAAATGGCCGGAATGAAGGTAAAAGGCAGGATATAGGCTTAAACTGTTGAAGCAGGTACCCCTCCCGCCCCCACATTCTCTTTTCTAAGCCTCTTGTCCGTACACGAGAACCCTTTACTTGTAAGCGCGATTTGAAATAAGGTGCCCCCCATAAGCCTTGGCGCAGTTTAAGCTTTAATGGTTTAAAACTGCAGTAGGCTTGGGGGTGACACGCAGGGCTTTCGGGGTGGGAGCTGAGGGAGATGAAGGCGTGAAAGCTGCGGCAAAGAAACGGTAGGGGGAGGGATGAGAGAAGCAGTGCGCGGAGAAGCAGCTCCCCAGAACCCCCGCGCCCCCGGCCCCCGAAGCGACAGTACAAAGAGACTCTGAGAGGCAGGTACCTGTCGCAGCATCTCAGCCCGAGCCAGCTGCGTCTGTTCTTTCTGTTCTTCCATGCTGCTCTCACTTTCAAATCCACTACCGGAAGCCGCCATACTTGTTGTCAAAAAGAGACCGAGACAGCCACTGTGAAAACGAGTTGACGACTGTCGTAAAAGTAAACCTTCAGACTCGCCACTCCCCCCTGAGGGCGGAGCGCGGGAGGAAAAACAGGAACGTCAGCCTCTTGAGCATGCGTAGGAGGAAGTCCTCGATTAAGGAGTGGAATTTTCCTTGCTCCGAGTCTTGTTAAAGCTCTGAAAGAAGAGTAAAATGCAGGTGAAAAAAGGAAAAGACTTAGTCATTGCTACCCAGCTGTACCAACTGCACTAAGACTTTTTGGACACCCCGTATTTACCACTTGTGGCCGCTGGCTGGTAGTTAGGTTTCCTAGCATCGAAGGGATGCTATTGCTGGAAGGGAGGTGGGAATCCATAAAGTGCAACACCTCATTTTACAGATGACGCAGCTGAGAAACAGAGAATTTAATTGCCTTGCCCCAGGTCACGCAGGTAGTGACAGAGCGACAGAACTAGGATTTGAAGCCAGGTGCTTGAACTTGAAATTTGATGCTCTTTTTCACCTTAATTAGCCGAGTCACACCTGTATCAAATAGGTTTTATTGGTGGGAAGCACTGATCCTAGACAAGACCTTGCAAACACTACGTGCTTGATAAGTGCTCACTTCAAAGGAAACCCATCCACCTTTAATTTCTGAGCCCCTCCCTTTCATCCCTTTGGCAACTTCATTCAAGGAATTCCTCCCCTCTTCATGACCAGACGACCTACTGCTTCCTCATTCTGCCCACTGCTGCCAAATTTCACCACCACTGGCCCAAAAAATTCCTTATTTCCGCCATCAGGTGATTAATTTTTTAGGGAAAATAATTCACACGGTGTTTGTCTTTCCTTTTTGTTCTCGAAGAGAAACCGGTGACATCACTATGTTGGGGTCAAGGAACAGTGTGTTGACTGACTGATGGGTCTGTCCAATGTAAATTCAGAGGATTCTACCACAGGTCCAACACAAACCATTTGAACATTTGGGATGGAGATGTCTCCAGATTCAGGCATCTCACATTTCCTTTGTGCTACTCCTTTGCTCTTAGAGCATACCACCTTCTTTGATTCAGGCACACCATGCTGGGCAGTCCTTTATCAACATAACCCATGTCTCACATTTGATAATAAAGTTCTTCAAAGAGATCTTCAGAGTCTCCTTGTACCACTTCTGACCTGTGTGCGGTGCTTGTCTTTTGAGAGTTCTCAGCCAAATATTGTCTTTTAGGTAAACATATGTTTATCATTTGGGCTATGGGGCCAGTCCACTGGAGTTGCACTTCCTGCTATAGAGTTTGAATGCTTGGCAATTCAAGGATTTCAGCATCCAGTACCTTATCTTACCAGTTAATCTTCAGAATCTATCTAAGACAATTCAAATGGAAGCAGTTCAATTTTCTGGCATGGCCCTCTTATGCTATCCGGGTTTCACAGGCAAACAACAATGAGGTCAGCACAAAATGGCTGTCGATGTTCAGTTTAGTATGTAGCCTAATACCTCTTCTCTCCCACACTTTCTTCTGGAGTCTTCCAAACACTGAGCTAGCTATGGCAATGCATGCATCACCCTCATCACCTATGTGGATATCCCTGGAAAGTATACTACTAAGGTGAATGAACTTATCCACAGCATTCAAAATTGCTCCAGTGGCTGCATGAATGGATGGTACAATGCTGGCTAGTGCAGAACCTCTGTTTTCTTGGTGTTGATTTTCAGGCCAAAATAAGCACAAACAGCAAAGAATCAATCCATACTCTGTTTCATCTCAGCCTCAGAGCCTGCACTGAGTGCACAATCATCTTGGAACAAAAAGTCATGCACCCGGGCAGCTAGGTGGCGCAATGGATAAAGCACCAGTCCTGGATTCAGGAGGACCTGAGTTCAAATCCAGCCTCAGACACTTAACACTAACCAGCAGTATGACCCTGGGCAAGTCACTTAACCCTCATTGGCCCTCCCCACCCCCAAAAAAAAGTCATGCACCAACTTTGTCCCCACTTCAGTCTTGGCTTGTAGCCTTTTCAAATTAAATAATTTACCATTAGTTCAGTAGCTGACCTTGATGCCATTTTCGCATTTGTTGAAAGCATCTGACAACATTGATGAAAACACCATGCTAAAAAGCATGGGAGCACGCACACAGCCCTGTTTCATTCCGCCGGTGACTGGAAAAGCATGAGAGTATAATCCTTTATGCAGAATCCATGCAAGCATGCCATCGTGACAGTCGTCACGACAGACAGTCGTCCGGCAGCAAACATCATATCAACCATTCCTCAACCCTTTCTGAAGCCACTTTCTGAAGCTCTTGGGTAGATGACTATCTTCCAGGTGAAGGATCAGCCAATTAAGGAGTATTCTCGAAAGAATCTTATTAGCAGAGCCACAAAGGAAGGGACAGTTCAGAGCATCTTTCCTCCCCTCACTCCTCTGGTCCCCAAGGGGTCGCTCTAGAAGGATGATGGCGGCCTCACCAATCTCCGCCTCAGGTCCGCAGGCAGCGGCGCGGACCATGCTGGGGCTGGGGTACTGCCTGGGGAGGAGTTACTGTGCCCGAATCGGCAGGGCTGGGCAGCGATGGCTCTGCGGAGTAGATGCTGCGTGTGGTGTGCGGGGCCCGGGTCTGCAGCACTGCGGAAACCACCAGCTGGTTACCAAGTGCGGCGGCTCCGCCACAAAGAACCCGGCGGAGATGGAGGTAGAAGCGGAGATGGACGCGGCTGTGGCAGTGGCGGAGGAAGCTGCGGCAACGGCGGAGGAAGCTGCGGTAGAGGCGGCTGTGGCTGCGGTTGTGGTTGCGGCAGCGGCAGCGGCAGCGGCTGCGGCTGCGGCAGCGGTGGAGGCAGCTGCGGAGGGAGAGATGGCGGATGCAACAGCGTCAGAGGCGGAGGCAGCGTCAGAGGCGGAGGCAGCATCAGAGGCGGAGGCAGCGTCAGAGGTGGAGGTAGTGCTGGAGGCGGGTACTGGGTGGACTCCCTGCAGAAATATGTTCCTGTTAAAGGAGACCATGTGATAGGCATTGTGACGGCTAAATCTGGTGACCTGTTCAAGGTTGTTATTGGAGGCAACTTCTCTGTCTTACTTGGCATTTCATGGAGCAACCAAAAGAAACAGACCAAATGTACAGGTGGGAGACAGGGAACCAGAGATGGTCTGCATTGATAACAATGGAAGAGCCAATGGAATGGGTGTAATTGGACAAGACGGCTTGTTGTTTAAGGTGACACTGGGTTTAATCAGAAAGCTTTTAGCTCCTGAATGTGAAATTATCCAGGAGACAGGAAAACTCTACCCACTAGAAATAGTATTTGGAATGAATGGAAGAATATGGGTAAAAGCAAGAATTATTCAACAGACTTTAATTCTGGCAAATGTTTTGGAAGCCTGTGAACACATGACAACAGAGCAAAGAAAGCAGATATTTCCAGGTTGTGCTGCTTCTCCACTTCATTCATTATGTGGAATATGATACAAACTAGTGGCAACACTGAGGGTTTTATAAGAACTTCTTCATCTTCAGATGAAACCTTTCCTTCTCACCAGTTCCTCAGGATAATGTAAAAGGGAAAGTGATCTGCCCAAGGTCACATAGCTTGGAAGTGGAACAACTGAGACTTGAATCCAGGTCACTGTTCCCAAGTGGAGTTTTTTTTTCTACCATACCATGTTGCTTCCCCAAGTTATTTCACCTCTCTAAGCCTCAGTTTCCTCATCAGGAAAATAGTCAAAACAATTCTGGCCTGACCTACTTCTCAAAGTTGTTGCAAGGTTCAAATGAAATGGTGTATATATCCTATAAAAATGTCAGCTCTTATGATCACTGTTGTTACAGATGATAAAGAAGACCATTTTTGTGCCCAGCCTGGCTTTACTTCTATTCACATTTATTACGCAGACCACTATGTTTGCACAGAAGAAGTAAAAAGATTAGGCTCCTCTATTCATGGAGTTTATGGTCTTATATCCTTCCTCTCCTATTGCTGGGGGGACTTGAGACCTGGATAGAGGGGCTAGCTCACCCAAAGAATTGGAGGCTCATCACGAATCTTGTAAAATAAAAAGAGATTTATTAGGAGAGAGGAAAATATGGCTGGGGAACAGATCACCATGGTAACTGTCTCACTGGAGTAAGAGAAGACCTGGTCTTTTGTATCTTTACAAAACAAAGAAAGGGGAGGGAAGGGCAAGATAACTGTGAGGGGATCTCTGAATAATGGGGTATCAGTAGGATATGCAGCATCCATCCATATCCTGCATATTATCTTGCAAAGCTTGATATTGCTTATCAGCTTACCAGGATCATGTTGGACCACACCTTATTCCTGAGGTAGAAGACAATGCTGCTTTTCTCTTGACTTTGGGGGTTAGGCCCTCTAGGTTTCTTGGGGTTCCACTACATTCCCACAACACTATGAGTTAGTCAGAGTATTCTCTCTTTACCTAAAGAACAATTGTGATAAATGATCTCCTTTTGGTCCTTCCATGTCAGGGGCTCTAGAGTATTCACCACTCCTATTTATCCTGACTTATGATGCAATTAAAATCTACTTATCCCAATTCCTATGAGAAGTTAAATATATTTTTTCGGTTCAATTCAGCAAATTAATGACAAAGTAGGGAAATGCAGCTCTAAATCCTGCAATTCCATTCTTCATGTCTGCCTCCAAAAAGTACTGGATCTCGATTTCTGTGAGAGCTACCCCTTTGAACCTTCTCTTCTTCATTCTTTGCCTCCTTGCTTTCTTCAGTCAACATTTAAGTACCTATCATGTGTTAGACACTGAATGACAAACAAAAATAAGATAGGACTTCTGTCCTTAAGGAAGTTATAGGAATGGCCTCCTAACTGATGAAGCAGTGAGATATATTGACCTGGGCTCAGAGGACTTGAATCCAAATCTTGGTTTTTCTTATATGACGGAGACAAGTTATTTACTTTCTCCTGCAGTAACTTTGGAGAGACCTGGCTTCAAATCCCACTTTTGGCACTTACACACTCTGCATGACTCCAGAAATTGTGAAGATTTTCAAGATATTAGGAGCCCCCCCCCCTTTTCTCCAGAGCTAAGGCCCAACAAGCAAGCTGTGCCTTGAACTTGGCATAAAAACAGCCCTTTGCACTAATTGTATTGCTTTGACCAGTACCAGGTGTTCTCTTAGCTTGGACAAGCTCAGACAAGTACCTATGTTCCAGCCATAAAGACCTGCTATGAATCAAACTGGACTCATTGTTGTTCTTACCTATCATTGTAACAGATACACTGCATAGCCATTAGTATAATTATTAAGATCTCCCCACACTGCCTCAGGTCCCCCCATTAGGGGCAGGGCCCCAGTACATATGTCTAATTTGTCTTCTTGCTTGCAAGCCATTTCCCTCACCTTGAAATTAAACTTCTGTATTATTCCTGACTCTCCTGTCTCTAGCCTGCTGTGCTCTAACCATCCATAGGTTAGAGGCTGGTTCAGTCCAATTGACAAGATCAAATGAGATAAATATGTAAGGGACTTTGTAAATCATAAAGTATCCTATCTTAGTTATTAAATTATAATCATTAGAACATACATTTATCATTTTCCCCTACAATTCTTTTGTTTTTACCATGAACAACTACATTAACTAGGAATCTTATTTGCTTGGGTGTGTGTATGAGAGAGAGAGAGATTGAAAGAGAGAAAGAGAAAGAGAGAGAAATGGACTGATTTATAACTACTGAATGGTAACATTTATATCTAGCATTTTTTCTCCTTTTAAGTTTTATTGAACCCTTTGGCCAAAAGGTCAGTCTTACAAGTGGGTAGAATAGGTGACCACCTACATATTATGATTTTAAATGTTCCTAGTAAGACCTGGAAAGTTTCCTACCCCCCCCCAAACACCTTTCCTACCTTCAGTTTGATTATGCATCAGATTCTACAATTAGCTTTCAGTGCTTTTGTTCCAAAGTCCCAATACCCTATACCATAGGAGACAAGATAGATACTAGGTGAAATAAGAAAAGTAGAGAGGAATATCTGGGTGGTGGTAGTACAGAAATAAGGCCTAAGTTTTCTTTTCTCCCACCTTACATATGTTATATATGGGACTCTGGGTGGTCTCTCAAAAAGTTGCTGTATGGGAATTATCACTTAGGCTTAATGTATGTCATAGACTTAATGGAAGGTTAACACCATGGAGGGACCCAGCCACAGCTCACAGTTTGTAGGTAGTATGGATTGTAGAAGTGAAATGCAGAAACTAGACAAGGCCCCCTGGCCACCTTCCTAAGGGTCAGTGTATTGGAATGTTGTGGGAATGCAATGGAACCCCAAGAAACCTAAAGTTCTCACCCCCAAACCCCAAGAATCCTTAAAACTTTCCCAAGTGAAAAGCAGCTCTGTCTCCCACCTCAGGAATAAGGTGTGGCCCAGCATGACCCAGGTAAGCAATATCAAGTTCTGCAAGATGATATGCAGGATATGGATGGATGCTGCATATCCTACTGATACCCCATTATTCAGAGATCCCCTCACAGTTATCTTGCCCTTCCCTCCCCTTTCTTTGTTTTGTAAAGATACAAAAGACCAGGTCTTCTCTTACTCCAGTGAGACAGTTACCATGGTGATCTGTTCCCCAGCCATATTTTCCTCTCTCCTAATAAATCTCTTTTTATTTTACAAGATTCGTGATGAGCCTCCAATTCTTTGGGTGAACTAACCCCCCCCCCCAATCCAGCTTGTGAATCCCCCCAACAGAAAGAGATACACAAATGCCCAGCTCAGTGAACAGTCTTGAGGGTCCAAAACAATTCAGGAAGGCCCTTCCTGAAATCCAGATACACAAAAGTTCCACAGTAGTGACCAATCTTCTATACTGGCAATGGCTTTTGTTCTTCCTCCACCCTAAATCTCTCACCACACACCTACTCAGTTTAAATACAATGGCAGCCCGGTTGTTCAACTCTAAGCAATCTTGCTTAGAGTTCCGTAGCTAGCCCTTCCCTTGTGCATGGTGCTGACAGCTTGCTCTTTAGTCTACTTCAACTGGAACAAGGACTCCTCAAAAGGATCCCCTATAAGGTAGTGGTGTTTGCTTCAAAGTAGAAGAAAGGATTAAGTCAGGGGAGAGGGAAGGAGAAAAAGGAGAATTAAATAGCAAAAGTATTTTTTGTTTTCTCAAAATGTGCTAGAGAGAATCATCAGTGCATCTGTATACTGCTTTAGTTACCATGCCATATGTTTAAACACCATTACCCTTAGGGATGAGCATGTAAAATGGCATATAGTGGGCTCTCAGGAATTCACAGATACTGTACCCTGTTTTCATTTTACTAATCCCTGAAATTCCACAATCAGACCTTCATTTCTTTGATTCCAGATTAAAGTGACTATCCCCTCCACCCATTTCTCATAGTACTTTGCTGAGCCTTTTTTGTCCTTTTGTCCCTGTCCTTTGTATGATAATTATTTTGTACATGTCTTTTTTTTTTCCATTTAGATTGGGAGCAAGGTCTGTGTCCTGTTTACCTTTGTATCCCCAGCCCTCATACTGTATTGTAAACATAACATGCATTTTAACAAATGTATATTGGATTTAACTCAATTAAGACAAATGGAGTCTATAAGCTAAGGTTTTAGTAGTATCAACAGCTAAATTATGAATGCATTTATCATGTTCTTTCCTGAAAGCAAGTTTTGATAAGGGAGAGGGTAAAGAGAACATAAGGATACTCTTGAGGAAGGAAGGTTTAAAAGAAGCCATATATAAGGAAAAGAGTACAGAACAAGGAAACAGGAAAGATTTTTTGCTACTTTTGACATTTTCTAAGGGCAGATCCCATCCAGCTCCAGACTCATTAACATACTACATTATGATTCCTTTCCTTTTCTTAACCTTTCCTAGTTCTCTGACTGCTTTTCCTTTTCCTGTAACTCATCTTCTCTTTTGCACTTGGTTTCATTTGCTGGATCATCTATTAGTTTTTCTACAGGTTCATTGGCAACACTTTGCAAAAATAAATCTGCAGTGAGAAAGTGACAAGAATCATTGTTTCCCTCTGCTACATCATGAAGGTTCATAAAATGTTTTTGTGGTTAATACAGAGGAACTCGTATTTTTCCTAAGCAGTATTAGCTGACTGCCCTCTCCATCGAACCAAAGACACAAAGAGATGTCTGGATTTTTAATTTTCATCTCAGCTATCCAGAGATGACATGATAATGAAGCCTATGTTAGAGCTTCAGATACACTTGATACTACAGGCTATAAATATAAGATCACTGTTTCCTATTCCTAACAACCACTGTCTCCAGTAAGCCTGCTATGACTCGTTCCCATGGTGATACTTCATTTATCCTAATCCTCTCATTGTGCATTTACTCAAGAGAAATTATTCTGATTTATACTTATCATAGTATCAAATGTTTAGAAAATGTAAGGGACTTTAGAGGTCATCTAGTTTAACCCAAGTGAAATGATATTCCAAACATCACACAGGCAATAAATGTCAAAGCCAGGATTTGAGCCTAACTCTTCTAACTGTTTTTTGTGGTTGGTGAATTTTGTTTTCTAAATTATTAGGGGGCTAGGCTGGGTTTTCTAAAAATATTGCTACTTATGTATTAAAAAGCCCCAACACCATATTGTCTCTAAGAGAACATATGGCCTCAAGGAGAGTTCAGAAGCCCTACATTGCCTACTCTGGCCTAAGAGGAGAGCAAACACCAAGAGACAGCAGGTCCAGGTCAAGAGCACAAGCCTTAAGTTAATTGGCTAGCACCCATTCAATTCCATTGGTTCACATGACCAAAAAACAAAACAAAACAAACAAACAAACAAACAAAAAAAGAGCTATACCAAGAGGACATCAGGGCCTAATGGGGAGCCACCTGAGGGGCAAAGGCACATTCAGATAGGTGTGATAGTCAAAAGAGTCTATTCTCTATTTCTATTGTACTCCTGGAACAGGATTAGGCCCTGAAAGAGATTAGAACTTTCTCAAGGACTGAGCTTTCTGAAGTAAGTAAGGGGTGAGGGGGAAGCCAACTAAAACTTGGTCCATGGGTCTCCCCAAGAAATCCATTATTATTTTTTTTTTTGGTAAGGCAATTGGGGTTAAGTGACTTGCCCAGGGTCACACAGCCAGTAAGTGTCAAGTGTCCGAGGCTGGACCCAAACTCAGGTCCTCCAGAATCCAGGGCCAGTGCTCCATCCACTGCACCACCTAGCTGCCCGGAAGAAATCCATTATTAATAATTATTTTCTCACAGACTCCAAATCCAGGGGTATTTTCACTATTCCATGGCTTTTTTATGTGATTCTAGGGCATTATGTCTCCTGGGGATTTGGTATAGGGACAAGGGAAATAGATAAATAGCAGGGGTAAAATAGTGCTTTAGAAATATTATTTGATGAAATTAGTCAATTAATTATAAAATTTTATTGTTGAAAGGGAATTTGAAGATCTTCTAGTCAGGTAAGATTTTTTGTTTGTTTGTTTTTGCGGGGCAATGAGGGTTAAGTGACTTGCCCAGGGTCACAGAGCTAGTAAGTGTCAAGTGTCTGAGGTAGCATTTGAACTCAGGTCCTCCTGAATCCAGGGCTGGTGCTTTATCCACTGTGCCACCTAGCTGCCCCTCAGGTAAGTGTTTTTAAAAAAGAAAGTATTGAAAAAATCAAAGAGCAGGAAAGAGATAATCTAATAGAAATGAAGATTTAAATAATATAATATAAAAGAAAATGCCTACCAGGAACGGATAATAGAGAAATAACCATTTACAAAAGGAATGAGCAAGGAAAAGAAAAGGAAAATAAGTAAAAAGGGGAAAAAATAAAGGATAGAAGAAAAAACATAGGGAGCTACTATAGAGATTTCAAATTAATCTTCCAGTATTCCTCAGACTAGTCATTTCCCAGGAGCACAAGAAGCTTCCCTTTTCCACCTCCTGCCTATTCCTTTTCACCTGAGCTTGCTTCAGGCAGGAGAAGAAAATAGGTATTTCCAGCTTTATGGTAGCCAGTTCAAGCCCCTAATCTTCTCCAAGCACATAGCTTGTGCAAGAAATAGTGGCCCTTACATCATAGAGCCAAGCTGAAAGTGCTCTCCAGTCTCATCCTTTTGATCTCTAAGTCTGGCATAGGTACTGTGACCAAGCACAACACTGCAGCAAATGGATGTAAATGGAAAGACCACCTGCCAGCACATTTACTGAACATTACAAACACTTATGTTTTCATACTGCTCAACACAGATAATTTGGATCTTTATTTCTTCCCTACCTAATTCAGAAATTAAGAGTTAAATAGAGAGAAAACAAATAGGGTTTTTGATTGTTTGCTGGTTATATTATACTAGTGGGTAATAATAAAAATCGAGTACACTTATTAGGAACAAAGATTGATCCAAACTGATTACCCCGTAAAGAGATCTGTGGGTTGTAGGTTTCTCTAATATAGCAGACATCTTCAATGTTTTCCTTCTCCATTATCTGGCCATGGAGTCCCTCTGATATTCCTCTCATTCTACAGAGTTTAACACATAAAGAGAATACAAAACTATAGTGTTTTTAACTATGACTCCCTGAAATTCTGATTCGGGAAACCATTCCCTTTTTTCCAGTGGTCCAAAGTGTTTGCATTCTTGATGTCACCTTTTAAGCGAAGCAATACATTCTCTATAATTCTCTCTCCCAGCAAGGAGAGGCAGCCGTGGTATAATGGGCACAGCCAAGAACATAGTAAAAAGATCTGTATATTGAGAATCAAATTCTATTTCTGGCTCTGCCACTTAACTCAGTGTGACCTTGGGCAAGTCATTTCAAGTCAATCCAAAAAACATTTCTTAAATACTCTTTTTCTTTTTCTTTTCTTTTTGCAGGGCAATGGGGGTTAAGTGACTTGCCCAGGGTCACACAGCTAGTAAGTGTCAAGTGTCTAAGGCCAAATTTGAACTCAGGTCCTCCTGAATCCAGCGCCAGTGCTTTATCCACTGAGCCACCTAGCTACCCCTAAATACTCTTTACTTTATAAAGTATACTGTGCTGAGGTGCCTGGAGAGATGAAGGATTTAGATAAGATACAACCACTGTTCCCATGACACATATAGAAATAACTCTAATGAAAAATTCATGCATGATAAAAGCATGATACTAACAAATACATGATTTTTTAAAAAATGATATGTGAGTGTATAACCTATATCAGATTGCTAACTGTCTCAGGGAGAGAAAAGGGATAGAACTTGGAACTCAAAACTTTTTTTTTTTTTGCAGGTCAATGAGGGTTAAGTGACTTGCCCAGGGTCACACAGCTAGTAAGTGTCAAGTGTCTGAAGCTGGATTTGAACTCAGGTACTCCTGAATCCAGGGCATGTGCTTTATCCACTATGCCACCTAGCTGACCCTCAAAACTTAAAAAAAAAAAAAGATATAAAGATTGATTTTACATGTAATTGGGGGGAAATAAAATGTTATTAAAATGTACTCAAAAATTATATGTGAGTAATAATGGAAATTCATAATCTGGTAGGATCAGTTGCCACATAAATTTTCATGGAAGAAATGGCATTTCAGTTGGGTTTTAAAAGATAGAATTCAACAGGCAAAGAAGAAAAGGGAAAATATTCCAAGTGCTGAAAATACCCTAAATTAATGTATGGAGGTAGGAAAGAATAATGTCTAGGAAATTAGAACAGCAAGTGGTTAATTGTGAGAATTGAGTGAGCCACACAGACTCCATTTTGTGATTCAATTCTGAAGTAAGCATAGCTCCCCTTCTGTTCAATTATGGATCTAGTCCAAATTCTATCTTGTGAGGAAATTTTGTTCAATTGTGGGAATTGAGAGAAAACCTTATTGTAATGTTTGAACCAAGCACTGCGTTATTGGGAAATTGAATCACCTCTCCCTGCTATTTAGAGACCCTTACACTAAGAACCTATGTTATACTGAGCAGAATCCCTGTCAAATTCAAAGACTAATACGAGGAGTTTTTTCACAATTGTACATCTCAAGCAACTTCTATGTCTTATTTGAAAAATAACTAATCAGTTATTGTTTCTATGTTCCTTTGGTTGTTTACAAACACTTGGGGGGGGGACACCTCTTTTTCTGAATTCAGGAAATTGTACCTGTTTGCTCTCCCCCTCCCAATTTGGAAAGTCCCTAATCTTTCATCCAATTAGAAATCAGATTACCTAATGTTGCGTTGTTTTCCTTTAATTAATTGGCCTTATTTGATCAATTGCTTTTAGTGTATAAAAGTCTGTCTGTATTCGGGAGTCTAGCCCTAAACTGAGGGAGGGGCCTGGTCCTGATTTGTTGGGCAATTTGCATGCATTACTTAATATAGCGATAAGAAAGCTTGAACCTTTGTTTCCTCAGTCACTTCATCTTTCATCTGCTACATGTGTTTGGGGGATGGAAGGGTATCCAGTTTGGCTGATATATAAAGTACATAGAGGGGAGTAATACAGAGTGACCTAAAATTGCAGTAAAAAGCTTTAAAAAAAAAAGTATAAGGCTTTTTTTTTAAAGGCTTTAAACTGCACTAAGACTTTTGGGACACCCTGACTTAAAATACAACAGAAATATAGGATGGTCCCAAACGATGGACAGCTTTTGTCAGGATACAAAGTTTGAACTTTGATCAATAGGGAGCCACTGAAATTTTCTTAACAAAGGAGTTTCATGATCAGATCTATGTATGTGCTTTCTTCTCTGGGTCTCAGTTTCTTTCTCTATGAAACAAAGGTGCTAGAATGGACAGATTGGGGAGTCCCCTGTAGCTCTAGGATTCTGTGACTTTATGGGTGTCTGCATTTAGACTTCAGAGCAAGGTCACAGTTAAATAAGGGCAATAGTCTCTTGAAAGTAGCTTATGTCAGGACTCATGATGGAAAATGTTCTCCAAATCCAGAAAAAAAGAATTGTTCAGATTGAACCATACTATTTCTATTTTTTTTCTTTTTTGAGGTTTTACCCTTTTGTACTAATTCTTCTTCCACAGCATGACTAATGCAGAAATATGTTTAATGTGATTGTACATATATAACCTATATCAGATTGCTTGCTGTCTTGGGGATGGGGGGGGAGGGAAGGGAGGGAGAAAAATTGGAACTAGAAATCTTATGAAAACAACTATTGGGGGGCAGCTAGGTGGCGTAGTGGATAGAGCACCGGCCCTGGAGTCAGGAGTACCTGAGTTCAAATTCGGCCTCAGACACTTAACACTTACCAGCTGTGTGACCCTGGGCAAGTCACTTAACCTCAATTGCCTCATTAAAAAAAAACAACTATTGAAAACTATCTTTAGATGTAACTGGAAAATAATAAAATACTTTTGTGATAAAAATGTGTATTTTTTTCTTTTTGTTCTGTCTTTTTTCATAACATACTAATATGGAAATTTGTTTTGCATTACCACAAACTAGAACTAGAAATCTTATAAAAACAAATGTTGAAAACTATCTCTACATGTAACTAGAAAATAATAAAATCCGTTTATGATTTTTAAAAAAAGAAAAAAGAAAGTAGCTTCTGTTCATGTTTATTTATTTCATTTGACATGTCATCCTGGAAGAGCTGGAACAACTCAAATCAGACTTAACCTGTCATGGCCATGGTCAATGGGGAAGCTACAACATACTACCTCACCCTGTTTCAGCTTTTACTGAGCCCAGAACCCGAAAGGACAGAGCACAGAATGTTCTTTAACCCCTTGTTCAATTTGCGCAGTGATCTCTCAGCTCTATCAATCAGAAAGCTTTGAAAGACGAGAAAAACAATACCCATGCAATCTTTTCTGAAAAAGAGACAAGAAATGGACACATCAGGAAATCTAAAAGGATAGATTTCAGTTTTCATTTTCCCCTCTCCTTAATCATAAGAATACAGAAGAGCTTTTTTCTTTTTCTTTTTTTTACTATTTTTAGCTTTTTAATAAGATATCACAGCGGTATACTTGCACATGCGCCTAAGCTTACTGCAGCCTATTTACGTAAGCTTTTAGCATCTGTATTCACATCACAGAGTCCCTCTGCTCTGCTTGCGCAGCCAAGCAGGCAGTAAAGGTAAAGCCTAACTACAAATGAATCCCCTGTCTGCTCACTGAAATAACAACCTTAGGACACAAAGGCCAAGGCAACATGGAAAGACAGTGTGCCTGTCAGGAACCTAACAATTCAGCATTTCAAAGTGTTCAGAATGAAGGAGATGGTGATCCCAAAAGGACTTTTGCTCTGGTCAGAGCCTCTGTGTAGCATTCTGTCCAGTTCTCCAGTTCTGGTTACCAAAGCTTAAAGAAGAACATTGACATGTTGGAGAAGATCCAGTCGAAAGAACAACCAGAATATTGGGGGGAATCCAAACTATAGCAAATGTTTGTAGGCTTGGACACTAGTCGGACTTTAAGGTCTGCAAAACCTTTACATATGTTATCTCATTTGATCCTCAAAACAACCCTGCGGTAGGTACTATTATTAGTCCCATTTTACAGAGGAGAACATTAAGACACAGAGTAGTTAAATGACTTGCCCAAGATCACACAGTTAATGTCTGAGCCAGGGTTTGAACTCAGGGCCAAGTCATAGGCTCAGTCCACTTGCCACCTGGCTGCCTAGCTGGAGCTGCTCCAGAGGAGGTTTGATTGAATTAATGAAACTTCCATGACACCAACCAGGGTTATTGGGCACCAAGAAGCTGAGAGGTATACCTGGAGCAATTTAATTAATTTTACCTCCAAGTAGTTTGATTTGGGACCCAGATGCGGTCCCTTTGGACAAGGAAAATATAAAAACAGCCTCCGAATTTTGACAAGCTCCTCAGAACCCAGAGAATTTTGCTATCTGTTTTTAATTTCCTTGCCCATGCTTTTGACTGATTTTGGCTTCCTGGACTGAACTACCTTTTACCTTTCTGAACTACTTTTATATGGAAGTTGTTGGATATGTTTTTATTAAAGAACTTGTTTATCTAAGGCCTCAAACTCTGAGTGACATATTTCATATACATGGAACCATCAGTGAGATAATATAAGTATTTATTTAGTACTTGAGGTTTGCAAAGTGCTTTACAAAACTAACTCATTTGATCTTCACAAGAAACCTTGGGAAGGAGATATTATTATCTCCATTTTACAGAAGATGAAACTAAGGTTGAAAGAGGCTAAGTTACACAGCCAGTGTCTGAAGCCAGTCTTCCTGACTCCAATCCAATCCATTGTGCCACCTAGCTAACAGGACATCATAAAAGGATTGTATGAACAAACTAGTGTATTTGATTTGGATTACTTGATCTTCGGGGATCTCCTAAAGCCATCCCTAACTCTTCTCTCTGCATCTTCAGCACAAGCGCATTGTTCTTTAATTGAACTGTTTAGGGCAGGGTTTCTTAATCTGGGCTTCATAGACATAAAAGCGAGCCATGGATATATTTCAAGGGGTTTTCATTTGGGAATTTCTTTCAGAAGGTGACACATAGATTTTTTTTTCTATTTCCACTTTGCCCTGTAGTTTTAAGAGATTTTGGCACTTCTCAAATGATTTCTTAAAATATGATGTCTGGACTCTTTTTTTCTTTTCTTTTTTTTTACATTTTTTTTTTTTTTAGTGAGGCAATTGGGGTTAAATGACTTGCCCAGGGTCACACAGCTAGTAAGTGTTAAGTGTCTGAGGCCGGATTTGAACTCAGGTACTCCTGACTCTAGGGCAGGTGTTCTATCCACTGTGCCACCTAGCTGCCCCTGGACTCTTTTTTATGATCATGTCTTTCAAGTAGTTCAATTATTCTTAAATTATCTTTCCTAGGTGGTACAGTGGATAAAGCACCGGCCCTGGATTCAGGAGGACCTGAGTTCAAATCCGGCCTCAGACACTTTACACTTACTAGCTCTGTGACCCTGGGCAAGTCACTTAACCCTCATTGCCCCACAAAAAGAAAAAAAAAGTTTATATATATATATATATATATATATATGTGTGTGTGTGTGTGTGTGTATGTATGTGTATGTATATATATATATCTTCAATCTGGTCAAAGGATATGAGCAGGCAGTATTCAGAGGAAGAAATCCATAACCATATGAACAATGCTTTAAACCACTACTCTCATTTTCTTGTTTCTTTTGGGAGGCAATGGGGGTTAATTGACTTGCCCAGGTTCATACTGCTAGTAAATTGTCTGAGGCAGGATTTGAACTCAGGTCCTTCTGACTACAAAGCCAACACTCTATCCACTGCACCACCTTGCTGCTCCTAACCCACCAATCATTAAAGAAATGCGAACTAAAACAACTCTGAGGTTCTACTTCACATCACATCAAACTGACAAAGTTGGAAAAAAGGAAAATGAGCAATACTGGAGAGACTGTAGGAAATAGGTACAATAATGTACTGTTGGAAGAGCTATAAATTACTCCAGCCATTCTGGAAAAGAATGAGCCCCAAAGAAATCAAAGGAAGACAGAAAAGATTACACAGACACACACACACACACGCACACACATGCACACACATGCACACATTTATTTATTTATATTTTTATGTATTTATATATGTGTGTATACATATATTTAAAATGTCTATATATATATATAATGTGCATGTGTGTATAGATCTATAAATAGATGAAGAAGATGGTTTCAGAGAAACCTGAAAAGACTTGTATAAAATGATGCAAAGTGAGCAAAATCAGGAGAACAATTTATAAAATAGCGCAATATTGTAAAGACAAACAACTGTAAAGACTTAGTAATGCTGATCAACATAATGAACAACCAGAATTCTGGAGTACTAATGATGAAACTCACTACCCACCTCCTGATAGGTGATAGACTAAGACATGGTGGGGTTTGGGGACAAGGCCAATGTGAGAATTTGATTTGTTTGATTACACATATTTGTAATAGGGACTTTGTTTTTCTTGCCTTCCATTGGGGAAGGGAGGGAAGACATAGGAAGGAGAGAAGACAGGTTTTTATTTGAAGAAAATTTAATTAAATATATAAATATATATGTGTGTATGTATATACACATATACACCTTGACTCCATTTATTTATTTATTTGTTTGTTTGTTTATTTATTTATTTGTGAGGGTTAAGTGACTTGCCCAGGGCCACACAGCTAGCAAGTGTCAAGTGTCTGAGGTCACATTTGAATTCAGGTCCTCCTGAATCCAGGGCCAATGCTTTAGCCACTGTGCCACCTAGCTGCCCCATCTTTTCTAGTTTTCTAAGTAGAACTTAGGTATTGGGGCAAGAACTCACTAGATATGCAATATACAGAAAGACATGCATAGTAACATAATTCTATAAACCCAAAGATCCGAGCTGGGTAAGAACTCAATGTTATCTGAGAAAAATTTGGGGGAAAACTAGACAGCAGTAAATTAGCTTTTGGATAAAACCTCACATAATACCTCAAGATAATCTACAAACGAATTCATGACCTAGATATAAAAGGTCACTTCATAAACAAATTAGAGGAAGAATTACCTTTCAGATATATGGAAAGGGGGAGAGTTCTTGACTAAACAAGCTATTGAAAGGTTCACAACAAGATAATGTGGAAATTTTGATTATTTAAAATTTAAATTTTTTTGCACAAATAAATGTAATTATGGTCAAAGGAAACAATTAACTGAGAAAAAATCTTTGTAGCAAGTTTCTCAGATAACGGTCTAACATTCGAGATCCATAAGAAGTGGGTTCAAATTTATAGAAATAAGAGCCATTACCCAATAGGCAATGATCCAAGGACATGAACAGTTTTCAAAGGAAGAAATCCAAGCTATCAACGATCACATGAGAAAATGTATTAATTCACTAATAATTCAAGAAATGCTAATTAAATCAACTATGATATCCCACTTTATACCCATCCAGCTGACAAGGGATTGAGGAGGAAAATATAATACATTTTTGAGGGACTGAGGGAAAGCAATAACACTACTACTGTACTGTTGGTTTTCCTGTGAATTGCTCTTGCTCTTCTGGAAATGACTTGGAACTATGCCCAGAAAATAACTATCCTGTTCATAGTTTTTGACCCAGCTATATAATGACTAGGCCTATACTCCAAGGAAAACAAAAAATAAAAGGCAAAAGGATTCATTTATATAAAAATACTTATAGCTCTTTTCATAGAAAACAAAAATTGGGAACTAAGGGAGTACCCATCAGATGAGGAATAGCTAAACAAATTATGATGTATAAATGTAATGGAATATAATTTTATTATAGGAAGTAATGAAATGGGCAGTTTCAGAGGAAACTAATACCTCTATGAACTAGTACAGAGAAAAGTAAATAGAACTAGAATTTAAACTACAATTTACAAAATGACAATTATAGAGAAAAACAACTCAGAAAAACTTTATAATTCTTATCAATACAATGATAACCCAAGTCCAAAAGAATGAATTTGAAACATTCCACTCAACTCCTGAAAAAGAGGTGATGAACTTAAAATTCAGAAAAAAATGTACATTTTTGGACATGGATTATGTGAGAATTTGTTTTGCTGACCTGCGTAGGTAAGGATAGAGGTTGGTTTTTTAATTGCCCAATTTGGGGGAGGATGGGTAGAGCAGTGAGAAGAATAGGTTATAAATGCTTATAAAATAAATACATATATTTGAAAAACATATACTTTGAAACTCTATTTAGCATAGCTAGTGGCACAGTGCTAAGCCTTCTCCCCATCCTCCCCGCCCCCCCCCCCCCACTCACAAATATGTTTTGGACAACATTAAAAAACCTGCTAGAAATATCCTTAGTCTGAACCACAAACATATTCACACTTCAAAAAAAAAGTTTTCCCTGAATGATCTACAAGTACATGGATCTAGATTGTGATCCAAATGTAGTTGCTATGTGCTGATTCCCACCAGAAGGTCAGAGAAATAGACTGGATTTGTCCTCACCTAAGGAGGATCTTTTGTTTTTCAGACAAGGTGGGAAGGGTTAACTCCTAGATATTTTCTTCCAAGCCTAGCCAGCAGAATATTCAAGGATAAGGCAAGTCTGTTCTTTTGATTGCTCTTATCTGATACTAAGCCTTTTTCCAGACAACTATTAGATTTAGGGTTAGAAAATTCCTTGTAAATTCTGTTTAATCTCATGTCTTTTATGTCTTCAAAATCCATTTAAGGACTCTTTCTTCCTACTATTTCTCCTCCACACACACAACAACCACCACAAAAAAACTACTCCATAGGAACAAGGTAATCCAAACTCCCCAGTATTTTAATTGTCATGCAAACACATCTAGGTAAAGTAAGAAGTGTCCATATTCAGGTCTTTATTAGTCATACCTACCGGAAACACAGTCTCTGACTTCTGTCCACACAAAATCTCAATGGTCTCCCTATAATATTAAAACTCACTCTGTTTTAAATAAGATCAAATATTGTCATCCACACTTATTGAGGAGTACAGTGATGCAGATATTACAAATCAGTTCCCAAATTATTATACTTTAGAATGTTCAAATCCTGGGGTCTTTCTCCCTGCAACAGATTTAGTTTATTTAAAGTGAATTTGCCTTTCCTAACTAAACTCCAGCCAATGACAAAAGAGGCAGCATGAAAATGTGGTAAATGACAGAGGCAAACCAGGTTAGGGTTAATAATCTCTTGAAGTTTGATCACAAACATTTAATGGAGAGTTGACCCCAGCTGCCTTTGGAGTAGTATCAAATCAGACTGAAGACATAGAGAGATTTTAGAGAATTATGACAGTTTAACCTACTCATGATAGCCAGACCCTTCAGTACAAAATGACAGCAAAGGTATAAATGAAAGACACAAGAAGACACAATTACAATGGTGAAAGTCTCTTTAATATGTACACATATTTAGAGATCATACATTTTGACTATATTATGAAATGTCTTTATATCAAACTAGTCAATGAGAATGTTAGAAAACAAATAACAAAAGCATAATAGAAATACATTCATAAAACAATAAATCTAAGAAGGAAAAAACTGATTTCTCATCCTCCTTACTAAAAACTCACTGGAACGTAAATTCATTGAGGGCAGAAACTGTTTCTTTCCCCAGGACTAAACACAGTGCCTCAAAGTAGGCACTCAATTAAATGCCTTTTGAATTTAATTGAAATGTCTGAAAGCACAATAAAAATTTAGGATCCTCTAAGCAAACAGAAGCTATTCTGCATTCCAAAATAAATTTCCAAAATATAAAGCATTCCATAACACAGAGACACTGGGGGCATAGTAGGTAAAGAGGATGTAGTTTTACCTTCACACCAATTCAACCTTGGTAGCCAAAAACAAGATATACGAAAATACCTTCTATAAATATTTAAGTCAAGCATCTAATTTTATAAGCCATGGGCAGCTGGGTGACTCAGTGGATAAAGCAGTGGCCCTAGATTCAGGAGGACCTGAGTTCAAATCCAGCTTCAGACACTTGACACTTACTAGCTGTGTGACCCTGGGCAAGTAAGTCACTTAACCCTCATTGCCCTGCCCCCACACAGTCCCCCAAAAAAGACTTGCCTAAATTGACTATGATCAATGTGCAAGGTATCATATGACAAAAAATAACAAGATTTATTCCTCACAGACTCATTGAATCTGAGAATTTGAAGAGAACCTAAAAGACATTAAGTCCTCACAGGCTTGAATTTAAATAGGCAAGACATCCTAATTATCAAGGATCTTTTGAGTTATCTAGGTAAGATCTTTTAAAACTAAGTGTTCCTCCTGGGGCAGCTAGGTGGCGCAGTGGATAAAGCACCGGCCCTGGATTCAGGACTACCTGAGTTCAAATCCGACCTCAGACACTTGACACTTACTAGCTGTGTGACCCTGGGCAAGTCACTTAATCCCCATTGCCCTGCAAAAAACAAAAAAAACCTAAGTGTTCCTCCTAAGAGAACTCTCAGGTAATTTTTTTATCTTACTTAATTGACAAATTACTAAAGAGTCCTGGAGTTGTAGTCTCCAAACTTTTCTCATCATATATCCCTATCTGTAAAAAAAAAAAAAAAGTACACAACACCAATATGTATGTATATATTTAATTAAGTATAAATAATGCACATATACTACTATACTAATAATTATGTACCTTATAAAATTTACCAAAAAATAGGCATTTTGAAAGGAGTAGATAAAGATGAAATAATATTCTATTCTCGAGTCAATAGTGAGCCACTAGAGTTTATTGAGTAGGGGGAAAGGTGCCTTGATGAGACCTGGGTTTTAAGAAGCTCCTTAACCAGGGTTACCTCAAGGACTCTGATAGAGTTAGTTGTAGTAGAAGCTGCCTCTCTCTGTGAACCCCCCAACTTCTCAGCATGAGTTGGGTATCAGCTAAGGGAAGCGTGGATGGGAGAGGGGAGAGACTTGAGGAAGAGAGATCAATTAGAGACTGTTGTAATACAAACATACCTCAGAGATATTGTGGGCTTGGTTTCAGACCACTGTGATAAAAGAAATATTGGAATAAAGCAAGTCACATTAATTTGTTTGTTTCCTAGTGCTTGTAAAAGTTATATTTATGCTATGCTATAGTCTATTAAGTATACAATACTATTATGTCTTTTTAAAAGTACATATCAATTTAGAAATATTTTATTGCTAAAAAATGCTAACCATCATCTGAGCCTTCAGATAATCATAATCTTTTTGCTGGTAGAGAATTTTTGCCTTGTTGTTGATGGCTGCAGACTGATCAGTGTGGTGGTTGCTAGAGGCTGGGGTAGCCATGGCAACGTTTAAAAATAAGACAACAATGAAGTTTGCCACATAGATTGATTCTTCCTTTCATTTGAGCACTTAGAAGTCATTGTAGGGTTATTATTTGGCCTAATTTCAGCATTGTTGTGTCTCAGGGA
This sequence comes from Dromiciops gliroides, assembly GCF_019393635.1. NCBI lineage: Eukaryota > Metazoa > Chordata > Mammalia > Microbiotheria > Microbiotheriidae > Dromiciops > Dromiciops gliroides. The sequence continues at coordinate 528,512,101 of NC_057863.1, forward strand.
ATAGAAAGACCCAAGGGGAGGGAGGGAGATGGGGGAAAGGCTGATTGGTAGAGGAGTCAGAACACATATAAATAACATTTATCATTAAATTCACCATCTTATATGGGTACAGTTCATGGAACCCCAAAACAATTATAATAGTAGCATCAGAGATCAGAGATCATCATAACAGATAATAATAAATGAAAAAATTGAAATATTGCTAGAATTTCCAAAATGTGACACAGAGACATGATGTGAGCACATCTGTTAGAAAAATGACACTAACAGACTTGCTCAATTCAGGGTTTCCACAAATCTTCAAGTTGTAAAATATATATATATATATACACACACATATATCTGCAAAGTATAATAAAGCAAGGCATAATAAAACAAGGTATGCCTGTGGTCCCAGAGAAAAGTGATGATTGGGGGGCAGCTGGGTGGTGCAGTGGATAGAGCACTGGCTCTGGATTCAGGAGTACCCGAGTTCAAATCTGGCCTCAGACACTTGCTAGCTGTGTGACCCTGGGCAAGTCACTTAACCCTCACTGCCCCGCAATGGTTTTGTTTTTTTTGGCGGGACAATGAGGGTTAAGTGACTTGCCCAGGGTCACACAGCTAGCAAGTGTCAAGTGTCTGAGGTCAGATTTGAACTCGGGTACTCCTGAATTCAGGGGCAAAGGTTTATCCACTGTGCCACCTAGCTGGCCCCACAAAAAGTATTTTCTAGTTGAGCAAAGGATGCCTGTTGGCCTTTCTGTCTATGTTTGTATCAGGTTAAGAAGTACTTGTTGACTTGTAGGTACTTCACATTTGCCATTTCGAGGAATCTTGGAAGCCATTTTTAAAGGGTTTTACAGAGTGAGTATCAAGACTGAGGAAAGCTGCCAGTATAAATTAAACATATCTGTATGTTAAGTCCTTATCAAGTCCAATTCAGATTTGGAAATCAAATTCAAACTTAATTGCTTTATAAATTTTAAAAAATGCTTTCAAACTTTGGGGCTTTGAATTTTAAAAAGATTTTTAAAATGTTCATTGACCTAGTAAAATTGATCCAGTTTCTATTAAAAAAGAAAACAAAACAAAAACATGAACTGTCCTTTAGTTGCCTTTCCCCTTCCCATCTTTTCTCAGATGAGATCTTGGTTTTATTAGCACAGCACAGTAAGAAGCACTAAAAAAGTCAGCTTCTTTGTAGCTTGTCTGCTTGAATTGATTTACCACTTTGATGTTTCATGAGAAATGACACCTAATCAAGGAGTGAGAGGGCAGAGTGCATATTGAAGCTCTCATAAGTTTTAAGGAAACTCTTGGCTAATAACTTTCTTCTAAGAGCTAATCAATCTAGATGATGCAATCAGGTATGAGGACTTTGCAGCTGGAAGCCACTAAGTAAAAAGAAGCAATTATTTTTATTTACAAGCTCTAGATAGCAGTTTGAATGTAGAAATGATTATATTGATACCATATTTTCTTTTTGGAAATGTTTTATATTTGATTATTGCTCCAGGAGGCAGCTAGTTACACTGCATAGGATGCATGACCTGGAATCAGGAAAACCTGAGTTCAAATTTTCCCTCAGACATATACTAGTTGTGTGGCCTTAGGCAAGTCATTTAATTTCTGTTTCTGTTTCCTCATCTTTAAAATGGGGCTAATAATAACACCTACCTCTCAGGGTTGTTTTGAGGATCATATAAGGTAATCATTGTAAAACCCTCAGCACAGTGCCTGGCACATAATAAGCACCATATAAATATTAATGTTATTATTATTAGTTGCAAGGGGAGGTGGTGGTAAACTGACTGACTTGGAGACCAATGACACCCTTTGTCATCATTCTAAGCTATGCAAAGTACATCACTTTGTTTCAGTGATACCTTCTCCCGATTACATATTCAACTCAAAATTTCAAGTTCAGTATTATAAGTATAAATTTAAATAAGGAAAATAAGATTAAACTAAAGACTAGAGTTGGGTGACTGGAGGAGTGTGGTTAAGGCACTGAACTTTAAATCAGTTAACAATAAACAAAAACAATTGTACATGTACAGGACAGGGAGAATCTTCTTAACTGTAAAACATTTATATTACACTTTCAAGCTTGCAAATCAACTTCCTCATACTAGTCTTGTGAATTATGTAACACAAATATCACTAGCTCCCATTTTATAAATGAGGACGTTGAATCTCTGAGAGGTTAATTGTTTTGGTTAGGGTCACACAGGCAGGATTCAAACCCAAGTTTTCTTGACTCCCAAGATAAGGGCAATATTCCTTACACCACTCACATTAACAATGTTTTATATATAGGGGCAGCTAGGTGGTGCAGTGGATAGAGCACTAGCCCTGGAGTCAGGAGTACCTGAGTTCAAATCCGGCCTCAGACACTTAACACTTACTTGCTGTGTTACCCTGGGCAAGTCACTTAACCCCAATTGCCTCACTAAAAAAAAAACAAAAACAAGAATGTTTTATATAAATAAAAATGCCAAGATTTTAGTTGGTTGTCACAGTATTTTGAGTCTGCCAAAAACTATTTTTTTAAAAAACCCTAATGAAATCTAAGACTACACACACAGAAGTATGGGATCTGAATGGGGTGGGTGATAGTCCTGCTATTCCCTACTCTGGCTGTACCACATATAGAGCACCTTGTTCAGTTCTGGTTTGGAGGATGTTAAACTATTGAATATTCAGAAGAAGGCAATCAGAATGGTTAATTAATTAAGCATTTATTAAGCACTTACTATATGCAAAGCCATATGCTAAATGTTAGGGATACAAACAGAAAGCTAAGATAGTTGCTGCCTTCTAGCAGATCACCTTCTAAATGGACGAAACAGCACAAATTTGCTACTAGGAAGCTTTCAGCTTTGAGTCAGATGGTCATATAGTCCATAAGTCCCATAGTCCTTAAGGGTGTGTCTGCAAAACAGATAGTAATGTCATTAATGTCATTTCCACTGATAAAGTCATATCAGTTTCTGATGTTGAAATATTTGGCAATCGGTAACAATAACTTTCTTTTCTGGGTCTTAATAGTTGTGTCTATAAAACCTCTCCGAGCAGTATGCTATATTGCCATATGAATTGCTTCCTAGGATGATGGCTTTGGATAATGGGTTGGATGCACTGTTATTCCAAAGGTTGTTTTTTGGGTTCAGAGTCCTGGTAGGTCTCTGTTTGTGTCCAAGGGAGATGGTCATTAAGCTGGTGGTAGTTTGACTCGTCTGGCACATTCTGTCTCCATCTCTCCTGTAGGGTCCCCTGCTGCTTCAGGTAGATTGGGTTGTCTGCCTTTTGAGTGGCAGTTGGTTGGCAATTGGTGGTAAGTTCACTTGAAACTGTCTCATATAAGGATTGATCAAAAGAAATAGAGACACAGTGGGGAGTAGGCAATTAAGGAAGTCATATCAGCTGTCTACAATATTTAACAAACTGTTGCATGAAGAAGGAATTAGATTTATACTGCTTGACTAAAGAGGATAGAACTAGGAACAATAAGTTGAAAATACAGGGAGATAAATATATATAGATATAAATATAGATAGATAGATAGTATACTAGTATGTATGTGTGTATGTATGTAAGGATAGATGATATATGTATATGTGTCTATATATACATGTATAGATATATCTATACACACATATACATATATCATGTATGCATCCATCCATCCACACACATGCTCTTCTGTTCCTCCCTTGCTCATTCTCCCTCTTCTCCTAGAGTCCCTGGTTGGGTAGGATGGTCCTCTCAGTTATCTTGGGAAAGGGTCTTGTTATGATTACAGTCCACTGGAGCAGGAAGCTAAGGAAATGTCTTGCATTGCCATCTCCATGAAGTAGAATGAAGTAGTGACAGAGAAAGCAATTAATTAATTAATGATTAGACATTGATTATTAATCTACCATGTGTCAGGAATTGTTGCAGGCTCAAAGATAAAAATAAAACAATCCCTGCCCTCAAGGAGCTTATATTCTATGAGGGGAGACAAATGAAAAGACAGGAAGAGGTCTCTAAATACATAAAAATTGATCATTAGGAGAGTATAAATGAAAAAAGAAAGGTGCAGTTTGGCTCAGGAGTTGAACATAAGAGCTACAAAAAAGGACAACAAAGGACTGAGGAATAATTATCTTGTTCTTGGTAAACATAGAGGTTAAAGTGTATTTTTTTTCAATAACTTTCATGGAGTATGTGATATTTGTTTTTCTACCATGGTCAACAGCTTTCACTTGTGCTAAAAGTGTTGTGTGAGCTTCCTCCTCAGTGGGTTAAAGGGTTTGATGAGTGTTTCTGCACTCTCCAAGTCATCGGATGAGCATGAAGTAGATCTTGAAAAAAAAAATGGAAAAGAGCTTCAAGCTAAAAACAAAAAAAGAATGTATCTGAAGAAGCAGAAGAGAATTTCAATTTGTTTCAGGAGGAATATGGGAAAACGTGGTACAGAAGAGATGAAATACCATTGAACCCTTGGAGCTAATTAATAGCTAAGAGGCTTTTCTTGTACAGAAGGTACTTGGACCGTATGAGGAAGCAGCTTCAATGCTTTAAGGAATAAGGATATGGATCCATCATAGCCTCAGAAGAAAGGTCATCCAATAAAGACTAGGGGGAGAAGAGAAAAACCATGGGGCTTGCATACTTCCTGTTGATTGGGTACCAAAGTGAACCTGATGTTAGTCATAGAGAAGTCTTCTGTCTTCTGGAGTGTGCCTCTGAAACACTCATGATGTGATTTTTCTGGTGTGCTTTAAAGATATGAATCCTCTGATGTACAATAAGATATGACACAACTGAAGGCTTTTCCACATTGACTGTACTCATAGAGTTTCTCCCCAGTGTGAATTCTCCATTTTGAAAGACGAAATGGAGAAATCCCCCAAATTGTCAGACTTGAGGACCACTATCCACATTGTCCACTTCTGGTAGTTCATGTGAGATTCAATAATGTTGTTCATAGATTTAGAGAGCATTGTTGGTGATTATGAGACCCTAGACAAGGAAAAGAGAACTTCAGAGGTATAAGTGATTTCCTCACTATTGTGGATTGAAGTTAGGAGTTTCAGGAGAAATAGGAGGGGGCAGCTAGAAGGCACAGTGGATAAAACACCAGCCCTGGATTCAGGAATACCTGAGTTCGAATCCAGCCTCAGACATTTAACACTAGCTGTGTGACCCTGGGCAAGTCACTTAACCCCAATTGCCTCACCAAAAAAAAAAAAAAAGAGAGAAATAGGAAGCTTTGGAAAATGAACAGTTAGTTAAAAGAAATGATATCTGAAAATGAAGAGGAAGTGTAATGCAGTGAATTGAGATGCTAACTATCAAAAGGCTGGTCTTAGGGTGAGAAAGACCTAGGCTCAAGTCCTTGCCCCAGAGAGGAAAAAAATAAATGAGGGGGCAGCTAGGTGGCACAGTGGATAAAGCACCAGCCCTGGATTCAAGAGAACCTGAGTTCAAATCGGACCTCAGACACTTGACACTTACTAGCTGTGTGACCCTGGACAAGTCACTTAACCCTCATTGCCCTGCCCACCCCCCAAAAAGAGGAATTTGAGAACATCACAATCCTGTCAGAGAGGTGTGATACAGTAGTGATAAATATTTCAATTATCTAGACAATTGTGGGAACTCTCTCTGCCAAAAGCCAAGAAGTTAATTTTATTGTTTTGCCTTAATGTTGATTCCTTCTTTTAAAATATGAAAGAGAGGCAGCTAGGTGGTGCAGTGGATAAAGCAATGGCCCTGGATTCAGGAGGACCTGAGTTCAAATCTGGCCTCATACACTTAACACTTACTAGCTGTGTGATCCTGGGCAAGTCACTTAACCCCAATTGCCTCACCAAAAAAAAAAAAAAGAAAGAAAGAAAGAAATGATGAAAAGAACTGAAATTTTGGAAATGCCCTTTTAAAAAAAATCCAACAAGGAAGAAATTGTCATTGAAGTAAAACAGTGGGAACTCTGAGGGGAATTGACCACTCTATCTTTTTAGTCATTTCAATGAGGGGACTAGCCTATGACATCCTAACCCTTGAAATGTGCATAGATATTCTCGGATGGCTGCTAATCCAGCAATTAGAACTTTGGAAGCCAGTTTCTACCATTGTAACTCAGTGGTCCTGACTATGTGATAAAGAAAAGTCTTTATGCTGGTGTTGGAGTAGGAAAGATAGGTAACACAGGAGGCATGGAGAAGGAACTATACGAAAGGATCTATATTCTTCCTTCTCAGTCTTTTGGGTTTTCCTCCCTGGCAGTGGTTGATGCCAGAACTGCTATGAGCATCTGTGGGGGGGAAGGGCATCAGCTGCCTTTTCTATTACCAAGCTGCTGAGTATCCCTGAACACATGGCATTTATGTTTTTGTGTGAATGTTTATTCTTTCTTGATTTTAGATGAATGAATATTCTGTGAAGGAAGTGCCCAGGTGACCAGTGAGTTTGATCCATCAGAAAAGTTTCACCAGTAACTAGATTTTCTACATTAACCAAGTATGGTAAGGAGCCAGCCAACCTAGCAGTTAACCTATGTGCTTGCCCCAATCCAGCAGCAGTGGATTGAAGCAAAAAAAAAAAAAAAAAAGAGCAAACTGATGTCAACTGGTTGATCAATATTGGAGAATTAATTGGGAGCTCATGAGCCACAGTATTAGAAAATCACTAACTTTCACGGTTACTCTAGCACCTTGAAGAGAGCAATAGTCAGTTGCCTTCTGAGGCTCCAACTTGACATTGTGAATAGGATTTGGAAAATTGAGGCCAGAGGCAGTGCTACATTTGGGGGGGGGGCAGGGCAATGAGGGTTAAGTGACTTGCCCAGGGTCACACAACTAGTAAGTGTCAAGTGTCTGAGGCCGGATTTGAACTCAGGTCCTCCTGAATCCAAGACCCCTGCTTTATCCACTATGCCACCTATCTGCCCCAGTGCTACATTTTAAAAGGGAAGAAATCCAGTTTTTCTGACATGTTAGATTTTTGAAAGAGTGGATTTCAAAGGGTTTAGGAAAAGCATAAAGTAGCATTTCTTGGTCTAAAATTCTATGAAGGAAGTCAGTCTAAGAAGGATAAGATGTTCTCAAGAATGAAATTCTGGAAACATTAGTAACTCTGGGTCGAATGTGGCATATACAAAGCTGCCTTTCTTGCTTGTTTGTTAACCATATCTTTTGGCTCTTCACTTGGCACTGGGGATGATGAAGCTCCTGGCTGCTTCTAGGGGTATCTCTCAGGGCTGAAGGGATACACATTGAGATAATGAAACAAAAGTCTCACTGATTACGGAGCAGGACAAACTATGACTCAGTAAATCTTTAAAGAGAATGTCCCTCCTTTGGTCACTCTTGTCTTTTTTATTCTCATCTGATTTCTTCCCCCCAGTGACTTGTCTTTCCCATTTTTGTCTTGGATGTGAAGTCTGTGACCAACCTTCAATCTTCTTACTGGAGGGGTAAAAACAGGAGTAGTACCCTTCCTCCTCTTTCCTTACCTCCCACCCCCAGCAAAATAGAAACTGCTTCAAAAAGTAAGCTAGAACAAGGGTGAACTAAGTGAACTGGAACCTAGGCCCCTGGATGCCTAGGAAGACTAATGAGGAAATTATTGCAATAGTCCAGAAAAGAGGTGATAAAACTGGTCTAGGGTGGTGACAGAGATTAGAGAGAAGAGGTCAAATATGAGAGATACTGTGAATGTAGAATCAATAAGACTTCACAATTGATTTGATATGGAGATAAGAATGAAGAGGTGAGAATGACTCCAAGGATGTGAACCTGGATGATTAGAAGGCTGGCTGTATTTTCTTTTCTTTTCTTTTTTTTTTTTTTTTTAGTGAGGCAATTGGGGTTAAGTGACTTGCCCAGGGTCACACAGCTAGTAAGTGTTAAGTGTCTGAGGCCGGATTTTAACTCAGGTACTCCTGACTCCAGGGCCGGTGCTCTATCCACTGAGCCATCTAGCTGCCCCTGTATTTTCAACTGAAATAGAAATATTAGCAAGGAGGTATGTATTGGGAAGAGGAAAGGAGAGATGGGTCAGGTGAGGGACAAAATTGTTTTTGGTATGTTGACCTTGAGACAACCAAGAGGCATCTAGTACAAAATGTCTAACAGGTATTCTGTGATGAAAGTCTAGAGGTCATTAGGGAGACTCAGTTGTTTCAGTAATATCATGACCCCATTTGGGGTTGTCTTGGCAGAGATACTGGAGTAGTTAGCCATTTCCTTCTCTAGCTCATCTTATAACTGAAATAAACATGATAAAGTGACTTGCACACAGCTAATAAGTGTCTGAGCCTGGATTTGAACTCAGGAAGATGAGTCTTCCTGAGTTTAGGTGGGTCATTCTATCCACTGTGCTACCTAGTTGCTCCTAGAGAGACTCTATGACTCCCATATAGAGATCTAGGAGTCATCTGAATAAATTCAAAATTAAGTCCACAGGATATTATGGGGACATCACTTAAGAGGGTAGAGAAGAGAAGCCAGTCAAGGACAAAGATTTTTTACCATTTAAGCTTTTCACAGATTTCTTCAGTTTTTTTCCCTTATCTGATAAGTACCTATTTCTTTCTATAAGCAAGGATGTAAAGTTCATTCAGCAAGCATTTATTAAACAATTTCTGTGTGAAGAGCAGTATGCTAGCTAGGCTGAGAGAAATTAAAATTTTAGATAAGATAGAGCTTCTGGAAGCAATCAAGGGAAAATTGGTGCATCAGTCCCTGGGGGTAGGGGAAAGGCATAGGAGAGGAGTGGAGAGATGGGAAGGGAGAGGAAGTGATCTCTGTTCTATAACCTCAAAGCTAATCTTATATTAAATGTGTTGTCATCACAGTGTCACAGTTTGATAAAAATCAATTCATTTTTTTTGTCTGATAAACTTCCTCACTTTTGCTAAAAACATCAGTTGCAAAGTTTGAAATTTATTTTTGAAACAAAGTTTTCTTTTCCTACATTATCTCTTCATGTTATGGAATGTTTAGATGTTAGAAACTCATTTGGAATATGAAGTAGGTTTTGTTTGCTCAAGGGACCCTAATTCAATAAACATCTATTAAGTGACTACTCTGTACATTAGTATGTAAGTTCCTTGAAAGCAGTTAGTCTTACCTGATCATATTTTCAACCCAGTAATTAGTCCATAATAAACACATACTAAGAGCTTAATAAATGCACTCTTTCTCCATCTCCCTTTCTATGACTCTGTCTCTCTCCCCTCTGCCCCTCATCTCCTTCTCAGCTGTCTAGCTACCTTTCAGAAACTGTATTTAGTCCTGGGGTATAAGATGACAGACACAAAAGTCAATAATCCTTGCCCTCAAAGAGCTTACATTGTGGTGGGGTGGGAAATACAATGTGTAAGTCATTCAGCAGGCATTTATTATTAAGTGCTTATTATGTGCCAGGCACTGTTTTACGTTTTTAAGCTGGCGGTAATCTAAGAGAGAACAATTTTCTCAACTCTTCCTCTTTAGGTCTAGTTCCCTCAAATGGATAGGAATTCTTCCTCCCCTCCCTCTCAGTGGTTTTGTGTTCGTCTTTCTCTCATGACATCAGCCTTGTCTTTTATCTCCTGGCTGATGGAAGTTTTTTTTCTCCCCTTTGTGGAATATTCCAAAAGTTCCCTTACATATGATGTATCTTCGTTGTTAAAATCCTTGGGAAGCAGTGAATCTGCTTTCCTGAATCATATCCATCAATCAGCCATCTGATATAGGACCAGACATTTCTCTTTTCTGGTCCTTGTTTTCCTTCTTTGTAAAAATCATTGACTTTCTCTTCTTTCTACCCTCTATACAGATTGAAAAGAAAAAGATAACCATTGTAATAAATATTTATAATCAAGCAAAAGAAATTCCCCAGCATTAGCTATATCCAAAATTGTATGTCTCATTCTGTCTTGAATCTATCACTTCTTTGACAGGAGGTGAATTATATATGTCATCATCAGTCCTCTGGGACTGATAACCTGCTTGTTTATCAAAATTCTTAGGTCTTTCAAAGTTGCTTGTCCTTATATTGTACAATGTTATTGTTATTGTATAATTTTGTATATTATATAATTGTATTGCTGTTGTATAATTTTTCCCCTGGTTCTGCTCATTTCACTTCATTTCACACAATTCTTTCCAGATTTCCCTGAATTCATTCCTTTCATCATTTCTTATGGCACAATAGAATTCCATTATATTCACATACTATAATTTGTTCAGTGATTCCCCAATTGATAGGCACCCCCTTAATTTTCAGTTTTTTGCCACTACAAAAAGAAGTGTCATAAATATTTTTGTGCATATAGGACATTTTTCTCATTCTTTCTTCTCTTTAGGGTATTGGTATAGTAGTGGTCAGAAAGTCTGACCACTACTATACACTTGGTCAGAAAGTCTGAACAGTTTAGTAATGGTTTAAGAATAGTTTGGTTTGGGGCATACTTCTGATTTGCTTTGTAGAATAGTTGGACCAATTCACAGTTCCTTCAACAGGGCAGTGATGTGCCTGTTTTCCCTCAGTCCCTCCAACATTTGTTTCCTTTTTTGTCAACTTGATAATTTGAGGTAAAACTGTGGTAGGTGTGAGGTAGAAACTCAGAGGTGCTTTAATTTGAGGAATTTTTCACAGTGCTGGTGATGATGGCTTTTTTCTCCCTTAGAAAACTGCCTGCTTGGGGGCAGGTAGGTAGCATAGTGGATAAAGCACTGGCCCTGCATTCAGGAGGATCTGAGTTCAAATCTGGATTCAGACACTTGACACTTACTAGCTGTGTGACTCTGGGCAAGTCACTTAACCCTCATTGCCCTGCCCCCCCCCAAAAAAAAAAAGAGAAAGAAAGAAAACTGCCTGCTCACATCTTTTATCCATTTATAATGAAAAATGGCTTTTGTTCTTATAATTTTGATCCAGTTCCTTATCAATACTGGACATGAAATCTTTAAGGGAGAAATTTCTTTCTCTTCCCACTCCCCACCCTGGAAATTGTTTCCCTCCTCATTTTAGTTGCATTGGTTTTGTTTGTGCAAAATCTTTTTGTTTTTATATTATCAAAATAGTCCATTTTGTCTTTTGTCCCTTTCTTGGTCATGAGCTGTTCCCCTCTCCATGGATTCGAATGGTATTTTCTTCCTTTCTTCTCTAATTTGTTCATGATATCAATCTTTATGTACAAATTATGTATCCATTTGGAGCTTATCTTGGTATACAGGTGAGATGTTGGTTTATATCTAGTTTCTGCCAGACTGATTTTCAGTTTTACTAGCACTTTTTCTCAGATAGGTCTTTGAATTTATCAAATAATAATGCTCCCATGTTCGTTTGATTCTGTATGTTGTACACCTAATCTGTTTCACTGTTCAACCTTTCTATTTTTTAAACTAGATCAATTGGGGGGGGCGGGGCAATGAGAGTTAAGTGACTTGCCCAGGGTCACACAGCTATTGTCAAGTATCTGAGGTCATATTTGAACTCAGGTCCTTCTGAATACAGGGTCAGTGCTTTATCTACTGCACCACCTAGCTGCCCTGATCATATTTGTTTTGATGATTACTGTTTTGTAGTATATTCTGAAATCTGGTATTGCCAAGCTAGTTTTCTTCCTACTTTTACATTATTTCCCTTAAGATTTTTGACCAAAAAAGGAACAAAAGTTCCTTTGGATGGATTTGATTAGATTTTTTTCCTAGTTCTATAAAATATTTTTTTGGTAATTTGGTACTGAATCAATAAAACGGTTTAGGAAGTATTGTGATTTTTATTTTGTTGGCTTGTCCTGCCCATCAATAATGAACATTTCTCTAATTATTTAGGTTCATCTTTATTTCTGTAAAAAATGTCTTGTAGTTGTATTCATACAAGTCCTGTATGTATCTTGGTAGAGTCCAATTTTATAGATTACGTAGTAATTTTAAATGAAATTCCTCTTTCTATGTCTTCATGATGGGTTTTGTTGGTATCCTCAGTAGGAAACAAAAAGGAGAAAGTCTACTGTTACAAAGCTGCTGGGGCTTCAGTTCTGGCCCAGACAGAAAAGAGCCACTGCAAAAGGAAGGCATTAGATGCCTTTGCTTCTAGAATAACCAGTGCCCCCTGACAGAAAAGAGCCAAGTCTTAGATGTAAGTATACTTGTCACTCAGCCAAGAAAGGGTCCAAGAGACATGAAGAGGATGGTAATGAGCATTTGCAGTTTTATTTTAAGCATATTTTATATATTAGATAGAAAAGTAATAGAAAAAAATCCATACCGTTTAGGGAGGTTATTAGTTTTTATATTATTCTCAAAAATAATTGCCAGAAGGTTAATTGATAAGTTTTCCTGATTATCATTCTGTTCCTCTGTGGAAAAGTTAAGTTCAGAAAGGATTTTTAGCTGTAACAACTGATATCTTAATAGTGGACCACAAGGTATTTGCTATCAAGAAAAGAGGATCCCAGGACAGTTCACCCCTGACATCTAGGTGGTAGTTAGTAGCAGCTGCTGTCATATGTGATCTATCTAAGGCATAATTAACTATGACTTCATCTTCCTTGACCTCCCTGCAGTTTTTGACATTATTGATTAGCGTAGAAGTCCAGAAAACCTTTGTGGCTTTCTGGGTTTAGCCTTTCTCACTATTGATTATCTCTTGCTCAAGGCACAATCTCTCCTCCTACCTGGTGTTATCTTTGAACCCTCCATCTCCTCCAGCCCACATATCTGATCACTTGCTAAATCTTATCCTTTCTCCCTTCACAACATCTCTTGCATCTGTTCCCTCTTATAGCTACTGCTTAATTCAGGCAATCATCACTTTTTGGGGGTTTTTGTTTGTTTGTTTGTTTTTTGGGGCAATGAGGGTTAAGTGACTTGCCCAGGGTCACACAGCTAGCAAGTGTCAAGTATCTGAGGCCAGATTTGAACTCGGGTACTCCTGAATCTAGGGCCAGTGCTCTATCCACTGCACCACCCAGCTGCCCCCCAATCATCACTTTTCTCTGGGACCACAGGCATACCTTGTTTTATTATGCCTTGCTTTATTATACTTTGCAGATATATGTGTGTGTATATATATATATATATATATATATATATTTTACAACTTGAAGATTTGTGGAAACCCTGAATTGAGCAAGTCTGTTAGTGTCATTTTTCTAACAGATGTGCTCACATCATGTCTCTGTGTCACATTTTGGAAAATTCTAGCGATATTTCAATTTTTTCATTTCTATTATCTGTTATGATGATCTCTGATCTCTGATGCTACTATTATAATTGTTTTGGGGTTCCATGAACTGTACCCAATAAGATGGTGAATTTAATGATAAATGTTATTTATATGTGTTCTGACTCCTCTACCACTCAGCCTTTCCCCATCTCCCTCCCTCCCCTTGGGTCTTTCTATTCCCTGAGACACAACAATGCTGAAATTAGGCCAAATAATAACCCTACAATGACTTCTAAGTGCTCAAATGAAAGGAAGAATCAATCTATGTGGCAAACTTCATTGTTGTCTTATTTTTAAACGTTGCCATGGCTACCCCAGCCTCTAGCAACCACCACACTGATCAGTCTGCAGCCATCAACAACAAGGCAAAAATTCTCTACCAGCAAAAAGATTATGATTATCTGAAGGCTCAGATGATGGTTAGCATTTTTTAGCAATAAAATATTCTAAATTGATATGTACTTTTAAAAGACATAATAGTATTGTATACTTAATAGACTATAGCATAGCATAAATATAACTTTTACAAGCACTAGGAAACAAACAAATTAATGTGACTTGCTTTATTCCAATATTTCTTTTATCACAGTGGTCTGAAACAAGCCCACAATATCTCTGAGGTATGTTTGTATTACAACAGTCTCTAATTGATCTCTCTTCCTCAAGTCTCTCCCCTCTCCCATCCACGCTTCCCTTAGCTGATACCCAACTCATGCTGAGAAGTTGGGGGGTTCACAGAGAGAGGCAACTTCTACTACAACTAACTCTATCAGAGTCCTTGAGGTAACCCTGGTTAAGGAGCTTCTTAAAACCCAGGTCTCATCAAGGCACCTTTCCCCCTACTCAATAAACTCTAGTGGCTCACTATTGACTCGAGAATAGAATATTATTTCATCTTTATCTACTTCTTCAAAAATGCCTATTTTTTGGTAAATTTTATAAGGTACATAATTATTCGTATAGTAGTATATGTGCATTATTTATACTTAATTAAATATATACATACATATTGGTGTTGTGTACTTTTTTTTTTTTTACAGATAGGGATATATGATGAGAAAAGTTTGGGGACTACAACTCCAGGACTCTTTAGTAATTTGTCACAGTCAATTAAGTAAGATAAAAAAATTACCTGAGTTCTCTTAGGAGCAACACGTAGTTTTAAAAGATCTTACCTAGATATCTCAAAAGATCCTTGATAATTGGGATGTCATGCCTATTTAAATTCAAACCTGTGAGGACTGCTTTTTCTTAGGAATGTTGGGAAGGAGCTGACTTAATGTCTTTTAGGTTCTCTTCAAATTCTCAGATTTGATGAGTCTGTGAGGAATAAATCCTGTTATTTTTTGTCATATGACACCTTGCACATTGACCATAGTCAATTTAGGCAAGTCTTTTTGGGAGGATTGGGGGGGAAGGGCAATGAGGGTTAAGTAACTTGCCCAAAGTCGCACAACTAGTGAGTGTCAAGTGTCTGAGGCTGGATTTGAACTCAAGTCTTCCTGACTCCAGGGCCAGTGCTTTATCCACTGAGTCACCTAGCTGCCCCTAGAATATATATACTTTTAAAGTTGAAACATCAAATCTGCACGGAAGGCAAGAACTGCTGATTCATCATCATGCAGGTGGTCATCCTCAGTGTTGGAGACTTTAAAACTGGGCCTCCTTTTGATCCACTCCTCTGGCTGATATGGAAGGATCTCACCATAGTACAGACTCTCATGTAAGGACTGAGGATGGAGCTGTATCTGGCAATTATCTTTTTTTTTTTAATTTTAGTGAGGCAATTGGGGTTAAGTGACTTGCCCAGGGTCACACAGCTGGTAAGTGTTAAGTGTCTGAGGCCGGATTTGAACTCAGGTACTCCCGACTCCAGGGCTGATGCTCTATCCATTGCACCACTTAGCTGCCCACAATTATCTTTTTAAGCTCTTTTCTGGACAGCTTTTCCTGACAGGGTTATTGATGCCACTGGCACGGCTGGTGACAGTGTTATGCTTTTAAGCATAGAATTCTTGGAAATTCTGTTACCCGGGAGTCCTGAAAGACTTCTGTTACTTTGGTTTGGTCTAGAGGAGGTGACTTGCCTTTTTCATTGCCATTATTTCTCCTTTTTCCTAAGAAGGAGCATCTTGCTTATCTTTAGCAAATCCTAGAGGTAACAGGGAGCCCACTAGAATTACCTCTCTGCTTTAGGAAAATCATTTTTGCTGCTGGGTGGAGGAGAAATTCTCTCCCATTTCCTTTCCTCCAATATCTCTCTTCTAAAATCCTCTCCCTTTCCATCTCCTCTCTCTAACCACTTTTGCTAACTCCTCAGAGAGGAAAGACATGTGACCTTGAGCAAATCATTTAACTTTTCTGGGTCTCAGCTTCCCGGCCTGTATAGATGGTTGGATTGGGACTAGATAGATGGTTTCTTGAGTTCCTTATCAATCTAAGTTTATGCTCCTATGACTTAGCAGTTAAGTAATTATTGATAATGTTGGTTTCAATAGAGTGGTAAGTTTGGAGACCATATTTAAGAGGTTGTAAAGATTGTGTCTTGTCCCCTCTTCACTCATACTGGTTCTCCTTACCTCATCTGGACAAGTACGACGCTGATGGGGTCTAGTTTTAGAAAATAGATGGAATGTAGATATAGATGTGGGCATGAATAAACATATCAATACGTAATGTCCTCTTACCTGAGATTGCTTCATTGAGGGAACTGATGCGACGCAGACCTTCTTGTAACTTAGCATAGTATAGCTATATAACAGTATGTAGACTTAGTGATTTGCCTGAGGCTCAGAAACATAAGTGACTAGTCCATAGTCATACAGCTAGTATCAGGGGTGTCATTTGAACCTAGGCCTTCCTTATACCCAACTCATGCTGACAAGTTGGGGGGTTCACAGAGAGAGGCAGCTTCTACTACAACTAACTCTATCAGAGTCCCTGAGGTAACCCTGGTTAAGGAGGAGGAGGAGGAGGTGGGAGGTCTGCACCCTTTTATTGGATACAGTAGTTCCTGAGCTTCTATCAGTGGGCTTCCCATTTGACAAATCAACCAGTTAAACCAGTTAAAGTACTTCTGTTTTTGTTTTTGTTTGTTTGTTTTTTTTAGTGAGGCAATTGGGGTTAAGTGACTTGCCCAGGGTCACACAGCTAGTAAGTGTTAAGTGTCTGAGGCCGGATTTGAACTCAGGACCTCCTGACTCCAGGGCCGGTACTTTATCCACAGTGCCACCTAGCTGCCCCCAGTTAAAGTACTCCTAATCAAAACATTTACTAAATAAAAAGCATTATAACATAACAATACATCCACAAACCCAGGGTATACTATCTTACCAATGTATACAGTGTCCTTGGGAGAAAGTGAGAACAAGTACTAGTTAATCAGGCACATGGGTAGAGGACTCGTGCCCAGAGCAATTCAAAATTCTGGAATTATAAATCCTCATATCCTTTCTTCTCAGAAGCAGTCTGCTCAAAAGTTCATTGATAGACATAGTGTTGTTGTTGAACAAGTAACTCCTCTGCTTTACTGGGTCACCGTTCTGGGTTTCTCTTCTCCTTTTCTGGGAAGGGCCATTTTGCTGCATGGCTTGACAACCCTTGACCACTACTGAAGTAATAATGCTGCATTCTTTAAAAAATGACAAAAGATCCTTAGCCTGGTATTTGTAGGGCTTTTTCAGTACCCTTAAATTGGGTAGTTTCTTTCTTGTTGTTCAGTCGTTTTTCAGTTGTGTCTGACTCTTTGTGACCCTATTTGGGGTTTTCTTGGTGGAGATACTGGAGTGGTTTGCCATTTCCTTCTGCAGCTCAACTTACAGATGAGGAAACTGAGGCAAATGGGGTCACACAGCTAATAAGTGTCTGAGACCAGCTTTGAATCTTCATTGAATCTTTTTTTTATTTTGGCGGGGCAATGAGGGTTAAGTGACTTGCCCAAGGTCAAACAGCTAGTAAGTGTCAAGTGTCTGAGGCCAGATTTGAACTCAGGTCCTCCTGAATCCAGGGCTGGTGCTTTATCCACTGTGCCACCTAGCTGACCCCTAGTAGTTTTGATTGTCAGCAAAACAGGAATTAATTTTGGACTGACAGTCTGCCTTAGAGCTGACTTCCTGTGGTAAAATAGAGGGAGTATTTATAGAACACTAAAGTATTCTGTAAATCAATTGCTTTATAAATGTGAGTTGTTAATATTATTATTAATATTATCCTAATCAAAGTAGAAAGTAACCTAAGTCTGAAAGAACTCATAATAATTGGGAGAGGGCAAGGTAAGCGTTTATAGAATCCCTATACTACATGCTAGGCACTTTACAAATATTATTGCATTTGATCCTCATAACAACCCAAAGAGGCAAGTGCTGTTATTATTCCCATTTTACAGCTAAAGAAACTGAAGCAAACAGTTTAAGTGACTTGCCCAGGGTCACACAGCTAGTAAGTGTCTAAGGCCACATTTGAATTCAGGTTCTGATTCCAGGCTCAACCTTCTATTCACTGTGCCATCTAGCTGCCTCAATTAACTCTGTTCCAACCCTGATCATCTATTCCTAATAGAAATTTCCCATAAATAACACACTCTTTTTAAAGACAAAGAACCACAAGTAAATCAAACCAGGTGTTTTTCCACACTGAGGCAGGCACATAACCCTCTCTGGATGATGGCAAGGTCTCACTAAGCAGAAACTTAGGAACATGGTTAATCTTTCCTTCAAATAAAAAACAACTGTCAAATTCCCAGGCTACAATATAATATCAGGTTTACGGTATGAAATCCAGTGTCAGGAAAATTCATGTTTTCAGAAATATCGACTAGGCTCTGAGTCACAGTGATTCAGAGCATCATTAAAATGGGTAATTGAAGCATTTTTTTCCTCCTCTGAATCACCGGCTCATCTGGACCTTGATGTCAAAATGTCCAAAAGATCTTAGATGTTCCATTTCCTCATAAGTTTATGGTGAAAGTTTGAGCATGTACTTGTATTAGGTTTTCTCATAGCTGGGAAATCTGTAACATGCTTTTGCTTGTAAATTACTGATTTAATAATAAAAATTGATGTAAATATAGTGCTTTAGGGTTTATAAAGCACCTCACGTGCATTATCATTTAATCTTTTTTTTTTTTTTGGTGGGGCAATGGGGGTTAAGTGACTTGCCCAGGGTCACACAGCTAGTAAGTGTCAAGTGTCTGAGGCTGGATTTGAACTCAGGTACTCCTGAATTCAGGGCCAGTGCTCTATCCACTGCGCCACCTAGCTGCCCCTCATTTAATCTTCCTAACATCCCATCAGGGTAAGTACTACAGATATTATTGCCATTTTAAAGATGAAGAAACTGATGTAGAGAGAGATTAAATGGTTTATTTGTGATAATATAGTTAGGGTAAAGGACTGTATTTGCAGCCAGGCTTTTTCTGACTCCAAGTCCAGTGTTCTTTCTACTATGCCTGCTTTAATCCACAACATTTTTATTTGCCATGTTACCATAAGATTTCCAATGTGATTAAATTGTTATTAATAACAATACTAGACAACCAAGAGTTAGAATGGCATAGTAGATATTGAACTCAACTCTAAGTCAGGAAGTCCAGGATTTAAGTCCAACTGATGCCATATACTAGCTGTGTGATCCTGAGCAAGGCACTTAATCTCTGTATTCTAGGCAACTCGCAATGACTATGAGCTGCAGAGATCAGTTACCCAATCAGTAAATATTTATTAAGTACCTACTATATGCCAGACACTATGCTAAGCATTGGGAATTCAAGAGGCAAATGACATTTCCTGACTTCAAGGAGCTCACAATCTAATGAGAGAGACAACAAAGGAAATATGTGCAAAGAAAGCCATATGCAGGATAAACACGAAATACTCAAATGAAGTGAGGCACTAGAATTCAGAGGCTTCCTATAGAAGATCAGGTTTTAGTTGGGAATTAAATGAAGCCAGGGAAGCCAATAGGTGAAGATGAGAAGGGAGCATATTCCAGCCAGAGGATATGACCAGATTCAAGAGATGGAACATCTTGTTTCTGTTACAGCCAGAGGTCAATGTCGCCAGATTGAAGAATATGTGTCTGGGAATAAGGTGTAAGAAGGCTGGAAAGGTAGGAGAGGATTAGGTTATGAAGGACTTTGAATGCCAAACAGGATTTTGTATTTGATCCTGAGGCAATATGAAGTCACTGGAGTTTAACTGAGTAGAGGGGTGATGTGATAAGACCTGCACCGTAGGGAAATTGGTGGCTAGGTGGAGGATGGATTGGAGGGAGAGAGAGACTTGAGGAAGGCCAACCCACTGACAGGATATTATAATACTCCAGGCATGCAGTGATGAGAGCCTGCATCAGTGTCAGAGGAGAGAAGAGTGCATATTTGAGAGATTTTACAAAGGTGAAATTGGCAGGCTTTTGCAGGCTTTGGCAACAGATTGGATATGCAGGATTGAAATAGTGATGAGATGGTACCAATATGAATTGGTAGAGTGAATTTCTTCACCTTGGAGTTCTCTGTAGCACTAAAAACAAAGGCTGAGTCCCTATCTCCCAATAGATGACATTTATAAATGCTTTAAAATTGACAGAGTGCTTTACAAAATGCATTATCCCATTTGATTCTTTTTAAAAATTCAATTTTATTTTATTTTCATCTCAGAATTATCTCCTATTCATGTCTCAATCCTCCACCCACTGAGAAGACAAGATAAAAAAAATTATAGACAAGTAAAATAAATCCCTGAATTAGCCATATTCAAAAGAAAATTTGCCCCAATCAGTATTCTGAGTCCATCAGTTCCCTATATGGAGATGGATATCACATTTCATCATAAATACTCTGGAACTGTAGATGTTTATTGTGTTGATCAGAATTCCAAAGTTGTCTTTACAATAGTGTTGTTATTGCATAAATTATTCTCCTGGTTCTGCTCACTTCACTTTGCATTGGTTCATGCAAGTCTTCCCAGGTTTCTCTGAAACCATCCCCTTCATCATTTCAACACAACAGAATTCTATCACATTCATATAGCATAACTCATTCTCCAACTGATAGGCACTTGCTTTCAGTTTCCAATCCTTTGACACTTTGGAAAGAGCTGCTATGAATATTTTTTGTACATATGGGCCCTTTTTCTTCTTCTTTGACATCTTTGGGATATAAACCTACTAGCATCATCACTGGGCCAAAGTGTATGCACAGTTTAATACCTTTTGGAACACAATTCCAAATTGCCTTCCAGAATAGTTACACTAGTTCACAGCTTCACCAAAAGAGCATTTAATGCACCTGTTTTTCCACAATCACTTTATCACTTTTCATTTTCCTTTTCTGACAACTTTAGCAATCTGATATGTATAGGGAGGGGTAGCTCAGTTGTTTTGATACTCTAGTTATTAGTGATTTAGAGAGGGTTTTTTTATATGGCTCTTGCTAACTTGTATTTCTTCCTTTGAAAATTGCTTATTCATACACTTTGACTATTTGTCACTTGGGGAATGTCTCTAATTCTAATAAATTTGAATCAGTTCCCAAATATATCTTATAAATGAGACTTTATCAGAGAAATTTGCTGCAAAGATTTATTTCCCCAATTTCCTGGTTCTCTTCTAATTTTAACTATATTGATTTTGTTTATGCAAAAAGTTAATTTTATGAAATAAAAAGTGTCCATTTTACTTCCTTTGGTCATCTTAATTTCTTGTTTGGTGATGAAGTCTTCCCTGTACATAAATCTGTCTAGCATTTTCTTTCATTCTCCTCTAATTTGTTTATGATGTTGCTCTTTATATTTAAATTATCTACTCACTTGGAGCTTGTCTTGGTGGATGGTGTGAGATGTTCATCTATACCAAGTTTCTGCCATATTGCTTTCCAGTTTTTTCAACAGTTTTCACATAATAGTGACTTCTTGCCCTAATAACTGGAATCTTTTGGTTTTTCAAACAATAGGCTACATTGCTCATTTGGTTCTGTATATTGTATATCAATTGGTTTGACAAATCAAATTGTTTTGATACTTACAGCATTTTAGTATATTTTGAGATCTTGTACTTCTAGGTCCCCTTCTTTCCCGCCATTTTCCATTGATTCTCTTGGTTCTCAGATGAATTTTGTTATTATGCTTTCTTGCTTCATAAAGTTTTCCTTTGATAGTTTGATTGATAGGGCCTACATAAATAAATTAACTCAGGAAGCATTGTTATTTTTGTTATGTTGGCTTGGCTCACACATGAGCAATTTAAATTTTCCCATTATTTAGATCTGTCTTTATTTATGTAAAGAGTGTTTTGCAATTATATTCATGTAGTGTGTGTGTCTTTCCTGGCATTACTGAGTATTTTATGCTATTTTTAGTTATTTTAAATGGAATTCTTCTTTCTATGTCTTCCTGCTGGAGTCGGTTGATAATACGCAGAAATATTGATGATTTGTGTGGTTTTATTTTCTATCCTGCAATTTTGTTGAAGTTGTTCATTGTTTCAATGAGTTTCTTAGCTAAGTAAAGGAAATCATCATATTATCTGTAAAAAGTAGTAATTCTGTTTCCTCTTTGCCTATGCTTATTGTCTTCTTGAATAGCTAGCATTTCTTGCACCATATTCAATAGTAATAGTGATAATGGACATCCTTGCTTCACCCCCTTTCTTATTAGAAAAGCCTCTAGATTATCCCTATTACAGATAATGCTGACTTTGATTTTAGATAGATATACTTATCATTTTAAGAAAAGTTCCATTTATTCCTATGCTTTCTAGTGTTTTTAACAGGAATGGATGTTATATTGTCAAGATACTTTTCTGCATCTATTAATATAATGTGATTTTTGTTGTTTTTGTTATTCATGTGGTCAATTTTGTTTATAATTTTCGTAATATTGAACCAGCATCTCTATTATAAATTCATCCTGGTGAAAGTGTATATTCATATAGCCTCTTTGCTAATATTTTATTTAAAATTTTTGCATCAATATTCATTAGGAATATTGGGTTATGGTTTTCTCTGTGTGTGGTTTTTTTTTTTGCTGGGCAATGAGGGTTAAGTGACTTGCCCAGGGTCACACAGTCTCTCTGTGTTTTGACTCTCCCTGGTTTAGGTATCAAGATCATACTTGTGTCATGGAAGGAATTTGGCAGGTCCCCCCTTTTCCTATTTTTTCAAATACTTTATATAGTATTGGAATTAATAATTCTCTAAATGTCTGATAGAATTCACTCATAACTCCATCTGGTACTGGAGTTTTTTCTTTTAGAGTTCATTTATGGCTAATTGAATTTGGTTTTCTAAGGTAAGGTTATTTAAATTTCCTATTTTGTTTTGCTAATCTTAGCAACTTATACTTTTATAAATATTTATTTACTTTGTTTAGATTGTTAATTTTATTGGAATAGATTTGTGCAAAATAGCTCTTAATAATTTCTTTCATTTTTTCTTCATTGATTGTGAATTCATCTTTTTTATCTTTGATACTGGTAATTTGGTTGAAGTTTTAAATCAAATAAACTAATGGCTTATTTTAATTTTTTTTAAAAAGCCAATGCCTAGTTTTATTTATTAATTCAAAGGGGAAGATTTTTGGTTTTCATTTTCTGCTTTCAATTTTGTTACTCTTTCTTTGATTTTTCAAGATTTCTCTTTTAGTGTTTAATTGAGGGGGGTTTTTTTAGTTGCAAGCTTGATTCCTTGATCAGTACTTTCTCTCTTTTATAGATGAAAGCATTTGGAGATATACATTTTTCCTCAAGTACTAATTTGGCTTCACCCCCAAATTTTGGCATATTGTCTCATTGTTATCATTATCTTTAATAAAATTATTGGTTGTTTCTATGATTTATTCTTTTTAAAAATTTAATAGTATTTTATTTTCTTTCAATTACATGTAAAGATAGTTTTCAACATTTGTTTCCATAAGATTTTGAGTTCCAAATTTTTTTCCCTACCTTCTCTCTACCCTCCCCAAGACAGAAAGCAATCTGATATAGGTTATATGTGTACAATCACATCAAACATATTTCCACTTTAGTGATGCTGTCAAAGAAGAATCAGAACAAAAGGGAAAAAGCTCAAAAAAGAAAAAAAACTTTAAAAAGGTAGAAATAGTATGGTTCAATCTGCATTCATATTCCACGGTTCTTTTTTCTGGATGTGTAGAGCATTTTCCATCATAAGTCCTTTGGAACTGTCTTGGATCATTTCATTGCTGAGAAGAGCTAAGTCTATCATAGCTGATCATCATACAATGTTGCTGTTATTGTGTACAATGTTCTCCTGGTTCTGCTCACTTCACTCAGCATCAGTTCATGTAAGTCTTTCCAGGTTTTTCTGAAATCAGCCTGTTCATCATTTCTTATAGTACAATAGTATTCCATTATATTCATATACCATAACTTGTTCAGCCATTCTCCAATTGATAGGCACCCTCTTGATTTCCAATTCTTTGCTACCACAAAGAGAGCTGCTGTAAATATTTTTGTGCAGGTGGGTCCTTTTCCATTTTTTATGATCTCTTTAGGATACAGACCTAGTAGTGGTATTACTGGGGTCAAAGGGTCTGCACAACCCCATAGCTCTTTGGGCCATAGTTCCAAATGCTCTCCAGAATGGTTTAATCAATCCACAAATCCACTAACAATGCATTAGTGTTCCATTTTTTCCACAGCTTCTCCAATATTTATTATTTTCCTTTTTTGTCATAATAGTCAATCTGATAGGTGTGAGGTGGTACCACAGAGTTGTTTTACTATGCATTGCTCTAAATCAATAGTGATTTAGAGCTTTTTCATATGACAAAAGAATAGCTTTGATTTCTTCATCTGAAAACTGCCTGTTCATATCCTTTGACCATTTCTCAATTGAGGAATGACTTGGATTCTTATAAATTTGATTTAGTTCATAGTTAGAAATGAGGCCTTATCAGAAACACTGACTGTAAAAAATAGTTTCTCAGCTTTCTACTTCTAATCTTGGTTTGCATTGCTTCTGTTTGTACAAAACCTTTTTAATTTAATGTAATCACAAACCATCCATTTTGCATTTCATAATATTCTCTAACTTTTTGTTTGGTCATAATTCTTCTCCTCTCCATAGATCTGAGAGATTAACTATTCCTTTCCTCTCCTAATTTGCCTGTGGTATCACCCTTTATGTCTAAATCATGTACTCATGTTGACCTTATTTTGGTATCCGGCCTAAGATGTTGCTCTATGCCTAGTTTCTGCCATACTATCTTGCAGTTTTCCCAGCAGTTTTGTCAAATAGTGAGTTCTTATACCAGAAGCGGGAGTGTTTGGGTTTATCATACAGTAGATTACTACAGTAATTTACTACTGTGTCTCCTGTGCCTAACATATTTCACTGCTCCACCACTCTATTCTTAGCCAGTACAAATAATTTTGATGACTGCCACTTTATAGTATAGATTTAGATTTGGTATGGCTAGCCCACCTTCCTGTGCATTTTTTTCATTAGTTCCCTTAATATTCTTGACTTTTTGTTCTTCCAGATGAATTTTATTATTTTTTCTAGCTCTATAAAATAATTTTAGGTAGTCTGATCTATGATTTATTTTTTATTTTTATTTTTCAGTGAAATTCACGTCTGGGTTTTATTGAAAGGCTCCTTTACACTCAGCTCTTCGGTACTAGAGAAAGGTAAAAAACAGCAGTCTGAACCCATGAATCCTGCCAGGGTGAGAATGACCAACACCGCCCCCACATCACCATAGCAACAAGAAAGAGTTCGAGACAGAAAAGCCATAGCTGCACCACGTGTGTGCTCCCTCTCCCCACCTTTTTCCTTGGCTGCTGGCTGCTAGCCAGGTTGGTCCTTTCTATCTGGATATGGAAAATTACAGACTTTTGGAACAAACCTGTAGGGCTGTGCAAGCCCCCTCAGGAGCAGCCTACACAAAGCAGCTGCCCACCCACAACACACCCTCAGGAAGCAGCAGAAAGCCAGGGAGGAAAGTCCCCTGAGGAGGAAAGCGACATTTCAAGGGGTATACCCCCCCATCAGGGGGTATTACTGGGGGGCATGGCTGACACCTGGGTATGGTGCTGACCTAGAGCTGGCCCCTGAACCCTGCAACCAAGCTCCCCAACCCGCTGCTGGGGAAGGGGTGGCAGGTGACCCCGACCTGGTCTGAGATCCCCATGGCATAGCTCCAGCCACTGAACCCTTCAACAGCCTCCAAGGGGCTGTCAGGGTAGGGGGGGTGGGGCCCATCTGGTAAGGATTGGGCGCCTCTCTGTAATTCTGGAGGCAGTCTTCTGAAGCCTGACTGGTCCACCTTGAATAGTTTACAGGATAACTGTTCACAGGGTGATCATCTGGGATCATGTGAAATGATGAGGGGAGGCCTGAGGCCTTGTGGTCCAACTGCTGGGTCACTTGTTGTGCACAAAGGCATTGTTCTGTGATCTCTTTGCCTTCAGTCTCTTCAGCTTCAGACAGCAATTACGTTGTACAATGGATAGAGTACTGAGCCTGGAGTCAAGAAAACCTGAGTTCAAATTTGGCCTTAGACACTTACTGGCTGTGTGACTCTATGCAAGTCCCTTAACCTTTATTTACCTCAGTTTTCTGAACTATAAAAATGGAAATAAAAATAGTACCTGCCTCACAGGGTTGTTATGCAGATCAAATGAAATAATATTGGTAAAAAACTTAGAGTACTGTATAAATTATTATTCCCTTCCCTTTCCCTCTATAGATTTAACCGAACTGCAACTGAACTAGAGTCCCTTTTGGTCTGAGATTCCTGTCATTCCACTGCTGGAGGTTAGAACTAAATCCCTGTTCTGCTCCTGGGAGCAGAGCCACAAAGTTATAGTTTATTTCTAAGTTTATTTCTTTTTTCTTTTCTTTTCTTTTTTTTCTCTGTGGGGCAATAGGGGTTAAGTGACTTGCCCAGGGTCACCCAGCTAGGAAGTGTCAAGTGTCTGAGGTCGAATTTGAACTCAGGTCCTCCTAAATCCAGGGCCAGTGCTTTATCCACTGTGCCACTAGCTGCCCCCTCTAAGTTTATTTCTTATTTAGCAGATAGCTAAGGACCCATGATTTTCTCCATTTCCCATAGATGTAGGTCTCCTCCTTGGTCTGACCTGGACCTGTAACCTGATATAATTTCCAGATGGTGTCAGTTCCTGGACCCTTCACTAATTCAAGAGTTCCCTGGGATCTCTTTCTACCCCGGAGACAAATCTCCACCCCCTTTCAGTTCATGGTCACTGAAATGCTCTAAGCACTGTCTACTTTTGTCTACACCCCATCTCCAGTGTCTGCAGACCTCTCTAACTGAATCCTCAAGCCTCAGTGGGCTGGAAAAAATGACCCACTGTGACTTTTTCTTGGTTTTTCCAATCAAAATTTATTCTGGTGCATTTTCTAGATTTTGGAGAAGGAAACGTGGAGGGGGATCTTGGCTATACTTTCCTGCTACTTAATATCCTGATAGCATTCCCATCCCATCTGATTCTCACAATAACTCATAAAAGGTTATTTTTATTTTACAGATGAGGAAACTGAGGCTCAACAAAGTGTCCAATGTTAGAGGCAGTGAACCTGTGCAACCAGAGGCCATTAACCAATTACAATATTTATAAAATAACAGCTTCTCCTCTATCACAATGGAGAGCTCTACTGACATTACCACACTGTCTACTAGCACAGAACTTTCTCCTTTCCTCCTGTTTTTTCTATGTTCCCTTCTTTTTTATTTTTATTTTAGTTTTTTAGGGAGGGCAATGAGGGTTAAGTGATGTGCCCAAGGTCACATAGCTAGTAAGTGTCAAGTGTCAGAGGCTGGATTTGAACGCAGGTCCTCCTGAATCCAGGGCCAGTGTTTTATCCACTGCACCACCCAGCTGCCCCTATGTTCCCTTCTTGATGAAGACCTTAATTTCACCTCTGGGAATTCCTAATAATCGTAGCAATTCAGTTCAGCAAAGTCACTTTGAAGCAGATGAAACAGGCTACTGATTAAATGACTTCCATTTGAGTGTTAGCTTTTCCTTAAAGCAAAGGTATAAATTCATTCAGCAAACACGACAGTACTATTGTCCAAAAGGTGGCTTTCTGCCCAGAATAGACAGCTGCCACATTTTTCAAGAATAGAGACTCCTGGAAGTTCCTCAATGTCTTATGTAGGATAAAATCATTCTCCCTTTGCTCTACATTTAAATAAATGGTACCCTTCTTAAAGTCAGATATATTTAGGAATAAGGTAAAAATCCCTGGAGGGCAAATACTTAACTTTTTTTTTAATGTCACAGCCGTCTGTAGTGTTTATCTTTTTCCAGTGTTAATTCAAGTCAATTCATTATATTCAATTCAAGTCAATTCACAGTATTTATTGAGTCTACTATGTATTAGGCACAGGTCATAACTCTTGAGTCTCCTTTATGTGACATGGGTTAATCATTAGCATCTCTATTCCTCAGCCTACCCCCAGGAGAACGTCAATTCTTTGAGAGCAGGGATACTCATTGTTGCCTTTGTATGCTTACTACCTAGAGAGCTTGCCCATTAATCTGTATACCAGGGCAGAGAGTACAAGGGGACATTCAAATGGGTAGAGTTGACCAAGAGGAGGAGAGTATTCTGGATTTCCATTGTGAAATTGCAAAGTTCTTTTAATGATGCCATTTTCTCCTGGAAACAGAGGCCCATCTTAATAGCAATATTCTACCCATGTTACTGCATGGTAGTAAGGCATAGAATATAATCCTGTCTGAAGAACTGAAAAATGAATATCACACAGAAGGTAATGGAGAGATGCATAGTGGACAGGAGCAGGTTTCAACATAAAACCAATGAGGAACTTCAAAGAAAAACAAAAGGGAAATAAAGAAAATATGGCCAGTCATGTGCCCAGAGCAAAAGATGATGGGTGGACAGTCAGAGTGCTTCCCTTGAGATTTCAAAGAGAAATTGAGAGAGTTTTCCAAAAGGTTACATGACCCCCTGGGTCAAATTTATGGAAGGACACACATAAGTAGCCCTGAATGTGTTGGCTTTGATCTGTGTTCCTGGAGGCAAGATCCAAATCTATAAGATCAAAGATGCATTTCAGTATTTGAGTACCTCTTGTGACTAGCCTGATGTATAGTGCCTAGCACGTTGTGGGCACTTAATACATGTTTATTGAATGTAATTAAATTGCCTAAATATACTGTGTCTCCTTTTAACTTAATAGGATTTAGGACTAGAAGGGACCTCAAAGACCTTCTAATATAATCCCTTATCTTATGGATGAGAAAACAGGACAGAGTTGAAGTGATCAGGTAGGAAGCAGGGGAGCTGGGATTTTAAGAGGTGAAAGAGAAAGTGAAATATACACTCACCCTTGTAAGCGGATTCTTTTTAAGGAATTGCTTCCCTTTCAATGATAATTGCCATTCTGTTGATTCAAATCAACAACCATTAACTAAGTTCTAGTACTAGGCTCCGGAAACACAAAGATTTTTTTAAAAAGCCTTTGCTTTTAAGGGGTTTCCATTCTACAGTGGGGAAATGCCATATGCATATGAGTAAGAATGGGGTATCTACAAAATAAATCCAAAGTATAGCATAAGAAAAGGGGACTTTAAAAAAAGGAATGAGGAGTCAAATAAGTCTGTTCTCCCCCATCACTTTCATTCCTTCAGGTTGTACATTTTACAATGGAATAGATTTGCCTCTAAGTTCAGTGGCAATGATAATAATAGTCCCCTTTCTGAAGTGCTTTACGAGGCAATTTTGTGAGAAGAAGGTAGTACAGGTATTGTCATTCCCATTTTACAGATGAGGAAACAGCCTCAAAGAATCAAAATGACGTGCCCAAGGTTTTATAAGGGGCATAGCAGGGATTTGAACCTGGGTCTTCTAATGCTAAAGTCAGTGCTACTTTACAATGCCCTCCTAGTTATGCTATGGGGATATAAAGTATTAACATATGTCTTAGGAACAATAGAAATAAAGATGTCATTGGGGGTCAATGGAGTATGATTCCATTCCAGCTATCTTCACTTCCCAGTGGAGCTATCAAGGCTAGATTATAAAATATATTTTAGGGCAGCATATTTTAAAATTAGTTATATATCAGGAGTACAAAAGAAAAGAGCTCAGCTGAAAAAAAAAATGACTTGCAGAATCTTCATTAAGGAAACCAGGTTTGTGGTATCTAAAAGGAATATCTCCTGATTTTCTGAGTTGATATTTAAATCAAGTCAAACTTCTAAGTCAGTCATGGATCCAGTCATGGATTCCTCTGGGAAGCCACCTTGCCCCCTAGACGCCAGATTTAATACAAAGGGTTTATACAACAGCACCCCATCGCCACAAGAAACAAAGAAACTCAGCCTGCAATAAATTGAATGCCAAAACAATGAATAACATCTTCTTTGCATGTCTTTAGAGGCTGGACTAATTTTAGGTCAATACAGAAGATCTGGTGATGCAGTGGGTCAGATTCACTATCTAAAGCAAAACTTCTTAAATTGTGGGTCTTGATCCCACATAGGATTGCATAACTGAATGTGGGGGATCACAAAAAATTTGGCAACAGTAAAAGGTTTTATATATATATATATATATAAATATTTCTCTGGCAAAAAGGGATCGTGAGGTGAAAGTTTAAGAAGCCCTGATTTAAAGCAGTGTTCCTTAACTTTTTCCCTTCCCTTGGTTTTCAGTAAAGCCTTGCTATTTGATATGATAGGAAGTAAATTATAGTTTGCCATGCATGTAAGAAATATAAAGAAAATTATTAATTTCAATAGTCTAATATACTTATTTGCCAAATAGTCTCTATGCCCCTGCTGATTTTTTTTTTTACTATCCCGTGGAGGTATGTATACCCTAGTTTGGGACACCCCCCGCCCCCCCGCTCCCCCCCATCTAAAAATTTTGTGGACCAGTTAAATCCCAGTGTTTACGTACACTCTAAGGCCGTTTTAGTTAGTGAAGTAGTTAAGTATGAGACTCCCTGGGTCATTAATACCCCCTCCCCGCCTCCCTGCCACACACAGCCAACCTAGCCTAGTTCCAAATTCTGTGAGCAGCTTCCTAACAAATGCTCCCCTCCTTCCCAACACACACAAACACACACACACACACACACACACACACGAGTCTTCTGGAGATTCTCTGCACTGAGTTGAACAAATACGAAACTCAACAATCTCTGGAGGGCAGATAGGGGGTAAAATTCAAATCAGCTTTGTTAATAGTTCTTAGAAGGAAGTGGTGAGGGAGGAAATTGAAAGATGGGACTGAAATAAGCCTTGGGGATTATCTGTAGATTTCATTTATCTTTGCTTTTTTTCATTATTATGGTGATTGAAGGTAGACTTCAGTCTAAAAGGCAAGGACTAGTTAGACACTCACAGCTTTTTGCAAGGCGAGAATACGGAACACCATTTGGAAAGAAGGGGATCTTTGGGACAATGGATAACTACTCATATTTTAATGTATAAACATACAGACTCTGGAACACAACCAGCATGTCACTTCCAACTTTGACTAATTTGCTAAATAAGAAACAACTATTAACAAATTCATTAATTAATGTAGAAGTCTGATATGCTAATGAGAGAAGAGACATTTGAGAGTAATACTCTTAAAATATAATTTAATTGCTGCATTATACTTTTTGCTACATTATATAATGTTATTTTGTCATATTATAATAAAGTATTTTACTATATCATATTACAGATATTTTATAAGTATTCTACTGTTATATTACAATATGAAATGTAATGATATTATGTGGCATTTTTTTTCAATTGATGTCAAAGCAATTCAATACCATCCTCATCAGTACTGATTTGTACTCTTTAATTAGTTTATTTAATTTATAAAGTTAATATAATACAACTGAAAGATCAAATAATCATTCTTTACTGTCTCTAGAAGTCCCTTATAAAACACAGTGAACAAATTTGCCCTTTTTTTTTCCTCTAGTTGGAGACTTAGCTGCTTCTAGCTTAACACCAAAGGCCTAGAAACTGTGGGAGAATCTTGAGTAGTTCCTATAGACTTCTTGCATTAGGGCAGTAGTACCATCAGTTCTTCCAATTCACTAATTGTCGGTTGGAAAGTAGGGAGAGTCTAGTCTTGTTGGGGAAAGGTATGAAAGATGAGGTGGCAAAACAGGAAAAAAAGAGGAAAATTTGGCAGCAACAAATGCTGAGGTTCACTTCAAGTGAAATGAAGCCTACCACTAAGGAGAAAAGTGGGGCTCTTCAGAAGGAGCTCTGTGCTTGGAATTTGGCAGCGAGAGTTCTAAGCCACAGTTCTACTTTCATCTAAGACTAGAAAATTTGTACTACACATCATTTTGTGCATGAGTAAAGTGAGTCGAAACAGAAACATATGCTTGATTTCAGTTAAAAGAACTCACAGGTATTTAAAGACAGATGTGGATCTTAAATACCATTATTTGCCAACCTCTGAATTAGGGCCATGTTTACACATCTAGAGTTAATGATAACCCTTTGTTTGAACAATTGAGATTTACTTAGTTTATTACTGTCATTGCTTGTAACTTTTTTGTATTTCCTAACGAGAACTAGAAGGCTTTGGTCATAAAAACAATAACAATGAAACCATCCCTGCCCTCAAGAAGCTAACATTCTACTAGGGGATACAACAAGTAAACAGAAAAACAAATTTAAAGTAATTTGAGGAGGGAAAGAATTTTTACACACACACACACACAGAGTTGTTGATTCCTTTAAAAACTCTGCTGGGGGCCAGCTAGGTGGCACAGTGGATAAAGCACCAGCCCTGGATTCAGGAGGACCTGAGTTCAAATATGGCCTCACACTTGACAAGTACTAGCTATGTGACCCTGGGCAAGTCACTTAACCCTTATTGCCCAGCAAAACAAAAAAACCCACACAAAAAACCCACAAAAAACCCCCCTCTTTAACCATTGACACTCCTTCCCCTCTTTCCACAAAGGGAATCATACCCTAAGCTATGGGTGCTCTTCCCAAAGGAATATACATTTTGATCCCTGAAACTTAGAAAGATATCTGGGGGGGTTATGGGCTAGATTTCTTTATTAAGGACCATGCCTTAAACCCAAATCACTCTGGTTCTCATTGACTGGCCAACAATAGGTCCCAGCCCAAGCCTCACTTTGGTCATTGTTTGGGCTTTGATGGCTCAGAGTAAATGTAAATAGCAATTGTTTCTGTTTTGGGTCTTCCCCTCCTAGATTAATTTTTTTTTTTGGACTAGGTAAAAAATGCCATTTTTGCCTCATTTTTTAACTAGCCTTAATCTCTGAGTGGTTGTTGCCTCAAACTGAGACCTGGGAAAGACCTTAACTTAAAAAGGCCAAGGTCTCCCACCACATCGGCCATCTCTAGTTGTCCTGTTCTATATTTTGCTGGGGCAGCTGGGTGACACAGTGGATAGAGCATTGGCCCTGAAGTTGAGAGGACCTGAGTTCAAATCTCACCTAAAACACTCACTACTAGCTGTGTGACTCTGGGCAAGTCACTTAACCCCAATTTCCTTAAACATCTGGGGTCATCTCCAGTCGTCTTGATGTATAGTTTGGCCACTGGACGCAGGCTTTGCACAGCCCTGCCTCACTTAAATTCAGTTCACTGCAAGTCAAGGCATTACCTTCCTGATGTCATTGTTCCCCCGGTGAGAACAAAGGAAAAATACCAACAACAATGTGGAGAATGATAGACACTTAAGGTAGGGGGGGTGGTATAAGTGACACTTATATCACCTGTGGGTGTCTCAGGAGGGACAGGAGTGAGGAAAGGTTAAATCATCTATTAAATGTCACACTTTGTGGGAGAGGTGACTGGCCACTGTGTGGCATGTCTTGTCTCCTCTCCCTTTAAATAAAACTATGTGGGCTCATACAGAGGGATGGGGAGAAGGGTGGAATGTGTCCATGTCCAGTGTTCAGATGCTAGGGGGTTTGTACTATGCATGCACAACAAAACCATGCCTGATCATAGTTTGTAGCTGGAGCTCTACAGGCTCAATAGGTTTCTTAGATAATTTTTTTGACCTTGAAAGACCATAACAAAATAGGACTCAGTCCGGAGGAAAGTGATCATGATAGTGAAAGCCCTCAGGATGATGGCACATAGAGGATTGCTGAAAGGAACTGGGAAGATTTAAGCTGTGAAGACTCAGGCTATTATAGGTGCCTCAGGTATTTGAAGGGCTATCATGTGGTAGAAAGATTATATCTGCTTTCTTTAGTCCCAGAGGACAGAGCGAGGAGCAATGCATAGAAGCAGGAGTGCGTGGGAGCCAAGCTGGAACCTGTGAGATAGACAATTGGTACATTTTCATCATAAGCATTTATACTCAGAAATCCCTGAAAAGTGTGAAAAATTTGTTAAAATTCCCTTATATTCCAGAGGAACTGTGTGAAACCTGGTCCTTTGTGACAGTGATCTACCTAGCTGGATATATAAAAATAGAACCAAGGCAAATTTGCTAGTGGCAGTTCATATTTCACTGCTTCCAGCTCAAGACACACACACACACACACACACACACACACACACACACACACAGAGTCAGGATCCAAGACCACCCTTCTCTTTTTACTTGTCTCTTTTTTTACTATTAGGAGACACCCTGTTTTCCAGAGCTAAGGCCTGGCAAGCAAGCTGTGCCCTGAGCTTGGTATAACAACAATCCTTTGCCCTTATTCTCTGAATGAACACTGCTGCAACTAAACCACAGAACTGATGGTCCCTGAGCTTAGACAAGCATCAACAGGCCCAGACATGAAGCCCTGCTCTGAATGGACTTTTTATCACTAGACAATCTTGCCTCACTGTTGCTGTTGTGCTTTATCGCTGTTGCTATACTATATTGTTTGATTCTTTATCTAACCACAAATATATAAATCAAGATTTAGTCCCATTGCCTCAGGTCTCCTAACTAGAGGAGGCCCTGACACACTTGTCTAATTTCTCTCCCCCCAGAGGAATAAAGAAACCTTTTTGCTTTTAACCTCTGTGAGGTCTTTGGTATTTTGGGAGTTAACAGTGGTTGCAGGGGCAGCTAGGTGGTGCAGTGGATAAAGCACCAGCCCTGGATTCAGAAGGACCTGAGTTCAAATTTGGCCTCAGACACTTGACACTAGCTGTGTGACCCTGGGCAAGTCACTTAACCCTTATTGCCCTGCAAAAACAAAACAAAACAAAACAAAACAGTGGTTGCAAAACCTCTGTGATTCTTTGGTCATTTGTTACCAGAGTTGACAATACTACATAGTCTATGTATGTGTGTATGTGTATATACATACATGTATATAATATACATACACATATATGCACATCTATGCATACTCATATATGTACATACATACACACACACACACATATATAAAAATATGAAATAAGCATCTAGGCTCAAGGAGTAGAGGCTGAAGGGACTCTGTAAGTAAACTACTCTAACCCCCCTATTTTAATATGAGGAAATAATAACAGAATTTATACAGCGCTTTAAGGTTTACAAAGTGCTTTACATGTTATCTCATTTGATCCTGACAGCAACCCTTGGAGGTAGAATGCACAGCTCTTGGCATATAATATGCTCTTAATAAACGATAACTGATTGGTTGATTACTAAACCTCTTAATGTAATGGAAAAAGTTGTCTCCCACAGTGGTCAGCCAACCATTGCTGTTCCTCTGATATTGCTATCACGTGGCATATGCCCTTAATCACCTCAGGTCTGAATGGCTACAATAGCCTTCTGGTGGGTCTGCCTGCCTCAAGTCCTTCCCTATTCCAATCCATTCTCCATTCAGTCACCAAAGTGATTTCCCTTACAGATCTGATTGTGTCACACTGCCTGCCCTTCCCACCCCACATCCCATCCTGTCTCCATAAGCTCCGGTTGTTTCCTGTTGCCTTTAGTCTCAAAATCCTCTGGCATTCTAAGCCCTTTATACCCTCCCCCCCTCCCCCCTACACACACCTTTTCATTCTTCTTATACCTTACTCCCTGCAATACTCTTTAGTTCAATGACTCTGGCTGTCTAGCTGTTCCATGAACAAGACACTATTTTTCAGCTCTGGGCATTTTCTCTAGCTGTTCCCCATGCCTGGAATGTTTTCCTTCCTCTCTGCTTCCTTTATGTTCTGAGTAAAATTCCATCTTCTACAGGAACTATTTCCCAACCCCTCTTAATTCTAGTACCTTCTCTCGTTTAATGATTTCCTATTTATCCTGTATATAGCTTGTTTGTGCATATTTGTTTGCTTGTTTCCTCTCCCGTTAGATTGTAGGCTCCTTGAGGGAAGTGTCTTTTTTTTTTTTTTTGGTGAGGCAATTGGGGTTAAGTGACTTTCCCAGGGTCACACAGCTAGTAAATGTTAAGTGTCTGAGGTCGGATTTGAACTCAGGTACTCCTGACTCCAGGGCCGGTACTCTATCCACTTCGCCACCTAGCTGCCCGAGGGAAGTGTCTTTTGCTCTTTTTGTATCATTAGCACTTAGCGGTGTTTGGTACATAATTGTTTATTGGCTGAGTGAACATAACACCTTAAACATTTTATAAATATCTCATTTTATTCTTCATTATCCCCATTTTGTAGATGAGGAAACCGAGGCAGATGGAAATTAAATGACTTACCCACGGTCCCACAGCTAGTTAAGTGTCCAAAGTTGGATTTGAATTCAGGATTTCCTGACTAGCACTCTATTTAATGTACCACCTAGCTGCACCTAACTGTAACTAGGTACAGCCCATACAGTTGGTTAAAGAGAGGCCCAGAACTAGAACCCAGATGTCCTCACTCTTATTAGAGAAACCTTTTTGCTACCCCTTGCTGCCCTTCCTATGTCACTTTCCTACATGATTCTATGGGAGTTTGCCATCTCTCTTGAATGCTAAATCGGCACAGAAGGGATTGAAAAATCTTGACATTTTTTGTATGTTAGCTGATTTAATGAAATTATTTGCTAGACATATTTGCTGGCATTATTAAATTTTCTAAATCAACTCATATCACTAAAGCCCTTTTTATGAAAGACATAGGCTTGATGGTATGAGCACCCAGAAGGGCATAGACCTGGAGCACTGCCCTACCTTTGCTGGGTTGTGCTACCACCACCAATCACTTTCAGTTTGGGTATTTTTCCTTTCCTGTGAGGTTGGGAGTAGAGCTGTCAGCCAACTCAGTACCTACCTTCCTGTCCCTAAAAAACAAACAAACAAATAAATATCATCCCTCAAAGGTTTCTACAGATTCTTTTTTTACTAGTGAAAACAAGAGAGCAGAAAGGGGTAAACATTTTTTCAAAGGAAACATGGGTGGATCAAAGAATAGTACTGTGATGATTAAAAATGAGACATAGTTTCTGAGTAATTTAATCATTTTATTAATATGCCGGCGGTATATTAATAAAAGGAGATCTATTGGCCAACTCTCTCAGACCAAAGACCTTAGTGGTAGTTGGTCTGTTCATATACCCTTCCAACTGTAGGAGGTCCATCACACAGCAATCAAATCTAATTGGTTAACATCATTTAAATTGGTTGACAGGATTGGAGGTGGGTTATATTAAAATGAAGTCCAGGGATGACATTAGAAAAAGAATATATGGCCCCCTCACCCAAAATACTTTCTTTCTTTCTTTTTTTTTTTTGGTTTGGCAATTGGGGTTAAGTGACTTGCCCAGGGTCACACAGCTAGTAAATATCAAGTGTCTGAGGCCGGATTTGAACTCAGTTCCTCCTGACTTCAGGGCCAGTGCTCTATCCACTTTGACACCTAGCTGCCCCACCCAAAATACTTTCAATCTAGATGTGGCTGTACAGCCCAAAGTCCTTCAATTTATCTAAACAAAAGAATCTGTCTTCACTCAAGACTCTTTTCTAAGCTTGGGTTGGATTTGACCCAAATGAGGAGATTTGATAGAAACTTTCAAGGAGAGCTTGCCTTTGAGTGTGAGCAGAGGAGGGAGAAAGGACCTAGAAAGAAGGGGAGATCACTGGGTTCCCCAATATATTATTAATAATTATTTCTCAGAACAAATGACAAAACTTCAAAATTAACACACACAGGTAGCAAGTAGCAGAGCTAGGATTTGTACTTACATCCTTTGACTCCTGATAGAGCTGTTTATAAGACACTACACGCCTATTCTTCTATTCCTGCTGTAGCTCATCAACTATGGATGCCCAGAAATTTCTTCCTTAATTTTGAACAAATTTGGCTCCTTCCTACCAGCATTCTTTGACCATGTATGATTTCATTCAGACTTACATCTTAGGTTTTCCCTGCTCAGACTCCCAACTGTGCTATCCTCCCCTTGCAGCTGTCCTTTTGTCCAGTTGCAAGGCATCTTGATTCTTGGTTTGTGACCAAAAAAGCTGCTTTCCTAGAAAGGCTCCTGTGATCTCCTTTGACCTAGGTGGTCCCACATTGATCTTGTGGTTGTTTTCTTCACCTTCTGCTTGAGCTTTCTCAAAATTTTTCTTGTTTCAAAAATTTTATTCTTTCATTGTCAGTATTTCTTTTGTTTTTTTTAAAAAAAGTTTTGATTGAAGAACAAATGTTGAAGACCAAGTATAAAGGAATAGAGTTTACTGTTGGTGTCAGTTTCCAGAAAATTTTTTCCAATGAATCGCTAAACATATTTCATTAACACTTTAAAAAGTAGCTGATCAGGGGGCAGCTAGGTGGCACAGTAGATAAAGCACTGGCCCTGGATTCAGGAGGACATGAGTTCAAATCCAGCCTCAGACACTGATACTAGCTGTGTGACCTTGGGCAAGTCATTTAACCCTCGTTGCCCACCCACCCCCAAAGTAGCTGATCAGTACACTACATTTTTACCAAGAGCAAGGCATGTTAGAAATAACACTATTGACAGATTCATTAGGCTGGCAAATTAGGGAAATACAGTAGGAGTGATATTTTTTTTTTTTAAATTACTGATACATTTTATTTTGATATAACTACCACTTCCCCATAAAAAATTCTCCCCCAAAATAGTATTTTTCTGTTGAAAAACAATTAATGTAATACTATTGTGCTATAAGAAATGATGAGCAAGCTGATTTCAGAAAAACCTGAACTTAAGTGGACTGATGCTGAGTGAAGTGTGAAAAACCAGAACACTGTACACAGTAACAGCAACATTGTGTGATGATCAATTGTGATAGACTCAGCTCCTCCCAGCAATACAATGATCTAAGACAATTCCAAAGGACTTGTGATAGAAAATGCTCTCCACATCCAGAAAAAAGAACTGTGGAATCTGAATGCAGATTGAACAATACTATTCCTATTCTTTTTTGTTTTTTTTTTCTTTTTTGAAGTTTTTCCCTTTTGTTTTGATTCTTCTTTCACAACATGATTAATGTAGAAATATGTTTAATGTGATTGTACATATATAACTTATATCAGATTGCTTTCTGTCTTGGAGAAGGGAGAAAGAAGGGAGGGAGGGAGAAAAATTTGGAACTCAAAATCTTATAGAAACAAATGTTGAAAACTATCTTTACATGTAACTGGAAAAAATACTATTAAGATTAAAAAAAAAGAAAAACAATTAAGAAAAACCATTGAGAGTACTTATTGGGACTGACAGCACATATAACATTCTTATCTCAGAGTTCATTATTTCTTTTTTTTTTTCTTTTGCCGGGCAATGAGGGTTAAGTGACTTGCCTAAGGTTATATAGCTCTCAAGTGTCTGAGGCCGAATTTGAACTCAGGTCCTCCTGAATCCAGGGCCGGTGCTTTATCCCCTGCGCCACCTAGCTGCCCCAGAGTTCATTATTTCTTTTCTTTTCTTTCTTTTTTTTTTTTTTGCGGGGCAATGGAGGTTAAGTGACTTGTCCAGGGTCACACAGCTAGTAAGTGTCAAGTGTCTGAGGCCGGATTTGACAGAGTTCATTATTTCTTAACAGAAAGGAAGGAAATGTAAAACATCATCTAATATTATTCATCTGGAATATGTTCTGGCTGAATCTTTCCATTTCTACTTTCATATAACACATTGATTTAACAACTGTTGTGCTTATTTGCAGGTGTTATTATGGGAGGATTGTGATAGTGAAGGTATCTAAGGGCCATCTATAAATGAATGCATGAATGCAAAACAGCATAGCTGAAGAACCATATTTATGTATATGTTACTAAACTGAAGTGCTAAAAGGAGTTAAACAGGAAAATGCTACTACTGAATTAATTAGGCTTCTATTTTATATAGTTGTTCTATCCCTTTCTTTCTAAGAGAACTTACATATAGACCAAAGAGATATGTTGAATTTGACACTGTGTTGAGGTAAATACATCCAGTAAGTAGTTAGAAAGGTGAGATGGGAGCCCAGGGTATAGATACAGAATTGGGAGTCATCTGCATAAAAGTGATAACTAAATTCACTGGAGCAGAAGAGGTTACCCAGGGAAAGAATGGCGAGAGATCGCTGGCTAAAGCTACAGTTTTTAGGGACTGACTTAGGGAACAAGAGGAAGAAAGGCCAGTAGAGACCAAAAAAGAACAGTTGAGAAACAGGAGAACCAAATGGAACAACCCCATGCTTGCCAAAAGATGAAATGTATTTCCATTGAATGTAAAATGGATATTTTCTTTAGCCTGAAGGATGTAATTAGGTCTGATCTGCCGCCATTAGACCCTTTGCTGCTTTATTAAGAGTATTAGAAGAGCCAACCCTGGGTTAGCACCTACCTATATATGGAGCTCTATATTGGGTCTATGAGTTTATCTTTGGTTAATTATCCTATGTGGAATTTGTAATAATTATATTCACAGGAACATTCATTTTCAGTTAGTCAACATTTACAAACTATTTGCTAAGTACTGGGCACTGTGCTAAGCATTAGAGACATAAAGAAATGATAAAACTCTCTTCCCTTAAGGAGTTTCCATTCTAATGGGGGAAATCATGTAAATAACTGAGTACATAGAAGAAATATACAGAGTATATGAAGGTAATCTGAAAGAAGACATTAGCAGCTAGAGGGACTGGGAAAGACCTCTGGCAGAAGGTGATATTTGAGCTGATTTAAACAAAGCTAGGTAAAATAAGAAGCATAGGAGCAGAGCATTCAAGGCATGGAGAACATCCAGTACAAGGAGGGGAGAGAGTATGCCATGTTTAAGAAACTGCAAGTAGGCCAGTGTAACTGCCCTGTAGAGTTTGTGACTTGGGTAAGGCTAGGAAGGTGGGGAAGGGGCCAGGTCCCAAGTTATGAAGTGCTTTAAATGCAAGATGACTTTATCTTTAATTCTGGAGGTGACAGGGAGCCAATGAACATCATTGAGCAGAGAAGTGACATTAAAAAAATCACCTTGGCAGCTGAGCGGATTATGGTTTGGAGTGGTGAGAAACTTAAGGCAAGGAGACTGTTAGATGACAACTGTAGTAGTCCAAGGGAGAGGTGATGAGAGCCTGACCGAGAATTGTGGATGAGTAAGTGGAGAGATAGATTAAGTATAATGAGAGACATTTATGAAGGTAGAAATAAGATTTGGCAATGCTTGTATGGGGTGGCTGAGAGTGATGAAATCAAGGATGACCTCAAGATCATGAGTCTGTGTCACTGAGAAGATAGTGGAGTCCTCAAGAGTAATAGGGAAAGGGGCAGCTAGGTGGCATAGTTGATAGAGCACCATCTCTGGATTCAGGAGGACCTGAGTTCAAATCCGGCCTCAGACACTTAACACTTACTAGCTGTGTGACCCTGGGCAAGTCACTTAACCCCAACTACCTCACCCCCCCCCAAAAAAAAAACAAAAACAAAAAGAGTAATAGGGAAGATTGGAAGGGGGAACGTTTTGGGGAAAAGACAATGAGTTCTGTTTGGACATATTAAGTTTTGAGATGCCCAAAGAAATCCAGTTAGAGATGTTCAAGAGGGCAATTGAAATTGTACAACTCAGAAGAAATTAGAGCTTGATATATAAATCTGGAAGTGATTTACAGAAATGATAACTGAACCCTTGGGAACTGATAATATCATCTAGTGAGACAGTATAGAATGAAAAGAGAAGAGGGACCAATGTTGAGCTTTGGGGGAATATTCAAGGTTAGAGGGATTCCTGATTAATATGAATGACCAAATTTCACTCTACCCCCTAAATAAACAAATAGAATTCATGGTTAAGAATATAAACATTTTCTGTTGAAGGGATAATTATTTCATTGTCAACAAGATTCAAGTCCTTTTACTGAAAAATACAAAACAAATTCATTAAGACACTACCAGATTGTGATTTCTGTATAAATTCCAAAGAATTTGAAATGAACATTTCAAAATAAAGGCATTTTTAATGCTTTAAGGAAAAATACCTTCAACTAATAGGATATAATTTTGAAGGATATCAAAGCTTTTCATAAGCTAATTCATTGATTTTTTACAAAGTCCATGTCCCAGTGAGAAAAGCAGAGAAGAGAAACTATAAACCCCATTTGACAGATGGAAAGAGAGAGTAAATGCCTTGTCTGAGGTCATCCAGATGGTTGAGCAGGACACATATAGAGATTGGATGTCTGCTGATAAACTTCCATCTCTCTGCTTCTTCATTCTTCTAAGCAAGTGTGTTTGGTGGTTTTTTCTCCAGAAGACTTCCTTCCTGGCCAAAGAAATGATCAATTCATTTTTTTAAATGTTTAAGCATATCTTGTCTATATGAAGTGCT
This sequence comes from Dromiciops gliroides, assembly GCF_019393635.1. NCBI lineage: Eukaryota > Metazoa > Chordata > Mammalia > Microbiotheria > Microbiotheriidae > Dromiciops > Dromiciops gliroides. The sequence goes on from NC_057863.1 coordinate 528,553,949, forward strand.
TAGAGAGTCAGAGCTTTTTGAAAATCACACACCAGTTTCCCTGATCATAGTAGCTTTGCTGAATGCTTATGTTATTTAGTATTCTACATGTTGCTTCCAGTTCTCCTTCACAAAATACATGGTAATAGCGGTGAAATACAGGGCTTGGCTCATGTGGTGCCACTAGATCAGGTGTAAGTTTCAGTGGCTCGGCACGTTTATCTCTTATAGGGTCCCTCTTGAGGTGCCAGGGGACCAGTACATCTTGAGAATGAAAAGAGGTCCTATTAGTGTGAACTGGCAGCTTTGAATGAATTACTCCATTTCCATTTAAACCTCCATCCTTCAAGTCATTAATGGCTGTGATAGAACATACAGAATCATGACTGCTGGTGCCACGATTCTGCTCCTCAAGTAGCTCTGAGGCCAACTCATTGCTGCTGAGATGCTCTTCCTTCTTCTCACTATCCCTGCTCCCCCTAAGGTACTTAGACTTCTGCTTATTGTATTCTTGTTCCATTGCCCAGACGTAAATAAGAGCCTTTCCTCCAGGCCTCAGAAGTCGAGCCAGTTCTTGGAGGGTTGCCAGTCTTCTTTCCTAATAAAAACACATTGTCATTTATCAACCCAAAGAAGATAAAGGAAGAAAATAGTAAAACAAAACACCAAACATATATATGTAGATATCTGTAAAATAGACAGTAACACTGTTTTCAAACTAGAATGAGAAATTCCACTCAAACTTGCTAAGTAAACTGAAGAAGAAAAATAGGAAATCTCCCATTCTGTAATGAGTTCTCAGGTTAAGAAAAACTATAATTGAGACAGAGTAAAAACATAGAAATTTTTTTCTTTAACTCATGTATCATTGGCTTTTCCCTAAACTATTGGCTGGGTATCCAGGAGCTTAAACACCCTCTCATTCCCTAAATGTTGACAAATGTCACCTTTCATATTTAAACAATTAAAGTATCCATCTGGGCAAAGACTAGTATGTCACAGAAGACATATTATGGGGGTGAAATCCCATTTAATTTCCTGGCCAGCTGTGCTCCTGGACTTCATGATCGCCAGAAACTCATCCCCCTATAAGAGAAAACTCACACCTCCTCAGTGCCCTGTGCCCACAGGGCCCCTCCCCCCCATTAGAGCATGGTGAAGAATGGACATCAAAGAGCTCCCCTCGGATCCTCCATTTAAGGCAGGTGCCCAGGGCAGCCATTTCATTATGTCCCCAAGTCAGGTATCCTTTTCCACATCCACCAGCCCCCTCCACTTTTCAGCTTCTTTTTTCATGTTGTCTTCCCCATTACATTGTGAGCTCCTTGAGAGCAGAAACTGTCCTTTGCCTTTCTTTGTATTCCCAGGGCTTAGTATAGTGTCTGGCATGCAGTAGGTACTTAATAAATGTTTAAGGACTAACCACAACTGGAAATCAGTGAGAACCAAGTTTTTCTGAGCTATATATTGAAGAAGAAATAGACATTTTTATTATTATGCATGTTAGACCTTAGCTTTGTTGTTGATCAGTCATTTCAGACACGTCCAACTCTTTGTGACGCCATTTTGGAGTTTTCTTGGCAAAGATACTGGAGTGGTTTGCCATTTCCTTCTCCTACTCATTATTTACTGAAGGAAATAGGGTGAGGTGACTTGTCCAGGGTCACATAACTATTAAGTGTCTGAAGCCAGATTTGAACTCATGAAGATTAGTTTTTCTGACTCCAAGGCCAATGATCTCCTACTTCAGCACATCGCTAACTGTTAAAGCAACTTACAGTAAACTGTACTACAGACCTAGTTGACCAAAATGACTGACAGAAACCAAGGTAACAAGAACAGATTCTGGGCATATACATGAGAAAAAGGAGCTTGAGTACAGTTGGCAAACAGGTATTTATAAAGGAAAAAACACCATAAAGTTTTTTTCTAAGAGGGTATGCTATGTGTATGTGTGCGCACGCACACACACACACACACACACACACACACACACACACACACAACACAGCACATATTTGTAAAAATGTAGGTAAGTCTATCCATATAAATATATATTTTCTGATTACTTCCCATGAAGCTTGTCTTCATCCTACATTCCTTTTGGATATTGGGGAAACTGGCTGACAAGGATCAAAGAAATGGGAAGTAATAAAAAGCTGCAAGGTAATTGCCTCCCCCCCCCCCAAAAAAAAACCTACCCTGATGGTCTTAATTACCATGCTTATAACATTAAGTGAAAAATGAAAAATACTTACTGGTGTTGCAAAATGGTGAATAACAGCAATGGAAATGCAAGCATCACATGTCTCACTCCGAATGGGCACAGCCAGGGCATCACAGACAAAAGCCTCAAACTGCCTTTCCCCACATATCTCGACGAGGTTTTGACTACGATCACAACCAATCTATAACAGAGAGTATTAGAGTATAAGTGTATTGTTTGAACTTCATGTGAAATTAAAACTGGAAACTAATAAGTCACTTGGTCACTTCTGTTAGCTGCCGAGAACCAGGGGCTATAATTTGAGTGATGTTTCATGAATACCAGACTGGGCTCATGGTATTATTACCATGTATGGATTCAATGTGTATAAGTAAAAGAAGGACCACATTCAACTGACCAGGATGGCTTTCATTACTTTGAAAGACACCATAGGTGCTGTTGTTTTTCTATTTTGAGGTTTTTCATCATTGCTCTGATTTTTCTCTTATAACATGACTAATGCAGAAATATGATTAATGTTATTATATATATATATATAAAACCTATATCAGATTACCTGCTGTCTAGGGGAGGGGGGAGGGAGGGAGAAAAATCTGAAATTGGAAAACTTGTATAAACAAAAGTTGAGAACTATCTTTACATGCTATGGGAAATAAATAAATAAATAAATAAATAAATAAATAAAAACAACGGCAAAAAAAAAAAAAAAAAGAAAGACACCATAGGTATCCAAGGCCCAAATTAATGAAACAAAACAAATGGATGAGAGGAGTAAATGTGCAAACAGTTGGAATGTGACATCCCAATCTCCATCTCCATCTCCACAGTTTGAAATCCCAGGCTTCTTTGTAAAACACCATATGGTTGTTTTTCCCTACAAAATACAGAGCCATCATCACAAGCAAGTTTCTACTACTCCAACAATCTTTTTTTTTTTTTAAGTGAGGCAATTGGGGTTAAGTGACTTGCCCATGGTCACACGGCTAGTAAATGTTAAGTGTCTGAGGCCAGATTTGAACTCAGGTACTCCTGACTCCAGGGCCGGTGCTCTATGCACTGCGCCACCTAGCTGCCCCTCCAACGGTCTTATAACAGCACATCCTTATCTATAGTTACTCAGAAGACACATCTGCCTTTAAATTATAGACTATGTGGTGACAGCTGCTCAATGGCCATAACTTGAAAGTGAATAAAGTAATCCCACTTTTTGTCTGTTTGGTCCAGAACTGTGGTTGCAGTGTAGGGAAGCCTCAGAGAAGAATCTCCCCCTACCAATGAAGACCAGCAACTGTTCTACAACTCATAGACAGAAAGTTACCCGGGATATTGAGAGTGACCTGCACAGGAACACACAAAGACCCAGGGCTTTGTGTGATCCTGTACAGATCCATGCAAGGCCTGGTGTGTCCTCACATGCCTTCCTGGGTGTGTCTCTTTTTGCTAGATTTCTTTGTACACCTTCTCTTAGCTTTCTACATATCAAAGATCACTGCATATGGACCATGGCCCATGGACGGTATGGTGCTTAGTGCTAGGTGCTTAGGGAATACTAAGCAATAAATTAGCAATTAATTATCCCAGCCATTGCCTCTTGATTTAACTTTTGAAGGGGAGGAAGAATATTGTAAACAGATTTAGTTAGACAGAAGTGGTCACCTCAAGTTTTTATTTACCCTGACAATTTGTTGTCATAATGAGCAATGATCGGCAGTTTCCTCAGTCCTTTTGAGAATGGAGAGATATCAATCATTCTGTCAAGGGTGTTTCTTTCTTATTTGATATGAGATCATTCATTTTTGGTCTATTATTAAATAGGTGTCATATTCTAGATCAGAACTCAATGCACAGAAGATATCTTTTGGCATAGTGAAAAGTACCATGAACAATTAAGAGATAACAACTCCTAAGGAACTTTACCTTAAAATATTGCTCAAAATAATAAACACACTCCATTTTGGTTCTTGTCACTCATTATAATTACTGACACTTGGTAGAATTTTCAAATGTATCAAACATTGGCTTATTTAGGTTAAACAAGGTAAAATATAAATAATTTTAGGAACAGAAGATTTAGGGATGCAAAGGCCCTTAAGAACTGTCCAGTCAAATCTTTTCTATTTACATTTGAGAAAAAGGGGACACAGAGAAGGTAAGTGACTTGCCCATGGTCACACAGCTAGTAATCAACAAAGTGTGGATTTAAGCCCAGGTTTTCTGGTAGCATGATAGCATTCTTTTCTTTACATAGAATTGCCTCAAGAAATCTAACATCCCAATAAGACAATCTCATTTTCTAGAGATATAATTCAGCTACCTATAATGATAACATGGGAGCCTTCAGCAAGCAAATCTTACTTTGGGAAAAATACAGCAAAATGCAACGAGGAGCATAATAGCAGTGAGGAACGAAAACCTCACCTTCATGAGTGCAGTTCTTAACAGTACTGATATACTCTTTTTTTTCTCCAATAGAAGAAAGGCCAGGCAATGTTTGGAAATAATGCACCAGGTCTAATGTATACTCCTCAAAAAGAAATGACCAGACCCATCTAATGGGTCCAATGGATGGGTTTTTTTCATTCACAGTCATCCATCTAACTATTGGCAAGTGCTTTAACCTATCATCAAACAATAATTATCCTGCATTTCTCTTCTCAAATCTATCTTCACATTTCTATGTCATGGACCCTTGGGCAATCTGGTGAAAGCAGACTCCTCAGAATGTTTTAAATTACTGACACTTGGTAGAATTTTCAAATGTATCAAACACTGCCTTATTTAAGTTAAACAAAATTAAAAAAGAACTCATTTTAAGAACAGAAGACTTAGGGATCAAAGGCCATGAGTATATTATGTTTCATGCTTAAAGGGACATCAACATGTAGAAACATTTTCTTTTTTCCCTTTTTTCAAAAAAATATTTATTTCATTCTGAATTTAAGAAATAAAACAAGCATTTCTATAACAAAGTAGAATAGAAAAATAGCGGATCATACATGAAATAGCAGATCCATTATGTACAACTTATTATTCCTTTCAAATACACAACAAAGTTATCATGTAATTTTATCCATCCTCACCCCCTCAAACATAGAGATATCTACCATCAGACACAAATATGTACACCTATATATGTCAATTCCTTCTCTGGATGCAAATAGCATCTTCCTTCATAGGATCCTTGCGGTTAATTTGGGTATTTATAATGGTCAGAATGGCTTGGTCGCTCAAAGTTGTTCTTTTGTTTTGTTTTGTTTTTTTGTTTTTGCAGGGCAATGAGGGTTAAGTGACTTGTCCAGGGTCACACAGCTAGTTAAGTGTCAAGTGTCTGAGGCTGGATTTGAACTCAGGTCCTCCTGAATCCAAGGCCAGTGCTTTATCTACTGCGCCACCCAGCTGCCCCCCTACTCAAAGTTGTTCTTAAAACAATACTGCTGTGCTGTACACAATGTTCTCTTGGTTCTGATCATTTCACTCTTTATTATTTCATGCAGGTCTCTCTATACTTTTCTAAAATCATTGAGCTCATCATTTCTTATAACGAAATAAATATTCCATCACATACATAGACTACAATTTGTTTAGCCATTTCCCAATTGACTGGCATCCCCACAATTTCCAGTTCTTTGCCAACACAAAGAGAGCTGCTATAAATATTTTAGAACACAGAGGTTCTTTTCCATTTTCCCTAGTCATCTTGGAAAATAGACGTAATCATGGCATTGCTGGGTTAGAACAATATTTTCAAGAAGTAGGCAAACACTGTTATTACCTGATAAATCTAAAGATGAAGAAGATATTTTCCCCCTGCTAAGCTTGGAATAAATATTAAGTAGTCATAATATTCTTCACTTTGCTTTTTATGTAAATAATGTTTTGAACACTTGTCAAAAATGCTAATTATACTGCCACCAGACCCAGTACATCAGAGTGATGTGTAATTGATGCTGTCTTCCTGTGCCTATGTCAAAAAATAGGGAGCTGTGCCCATCTCTACTGGCCTTTAATTAGGGGTCCCGTTGCAGACATGTTATCTGGTACCCGCCTGGCCAAGTTCAGAAAAGCTCATCATTAGACAGCTGGCTACTAGGTAATGAATCTGACCAGCTATCTATAAAGCTCTGGTGGGTCTGTGATCTGCATCAGTGAACGAAAAAACTATACCAATGAAAGCAAAATCCCTTTGAAGAAAAAAAAATTTGCATGATGTGGAGGCAAGTATAATTATTTCTGAAAAAACTCAAGAAAACCAAAGATGAAGTTGACTTACCATATATATCTCCTTATTCAGGCCTAGATATTTTCCATTTCCACATCCTATATCTGCCACTATTGAGCCCTTTGGTAAAGCTTTCAGGAATGCCACAATTTGGGGCCAAGGGGTATGCCTTGTGCTGCTGAAGTGTTCTGCTATCTCCTCATAAACTCTATGGACATACACCTGTTCCAGTTCTGAGGCTTCTTTGTCATTTTCTGGGAAGGAGGGGAAAGCTTCATTCTGATGAAAACTCTGACTGTCACAGACCAAAGGGTAACCTGAATAAGATATAATGATACAAAGAAATCTTTAAACTGATATCCATTAAATTTCTTATTAATTTTTCTTAAGAGAGAAAGAACCACAAACATTAGTTTCTAAATCTTTTAGAAAAGAAAGTTCATATGCAACAAACCCCTCAGTAATAGAGTAGTATGTATTCTGGCTGAATTTTGACTGAATGCAATTAATTATCACTTCAGTCACTTTAATTCTCTTGCAAATTATGAACATCTGAGTTACCAAAGAATTACCTCTGTTACTAAAAACAAAAACAACAACAAAAAACAATCTTTGAAATCTATAATATAACTTTCCAGTGGATAGCTTTGGGCTCAGAATAGAGGCTTCTTGAATATATCAATGTCATACCAGGAAGGTGTCAATGAAATATTTGCCCAATAAACTTATCTTTCTAAACTCCTGGATGGTGAGGGACAATGTTTTCCACTTTTCTGGCTCCCCCATAACAACCAGCAAGGTACCAGATACATGACAGCTGCTTAATAAAGACTTGTTGACTGATAAGGAATTTTATGCTTTAAGTTCCCTTTAGAAAAATAAACAAAGAAATATTTTGGTCTTGACGGTTGTCAAGGTAATCTGTTACCTGTGAAGATTTTAGATTTCCCAAAGATATTTATTTATACTAATTCTGGAGAATGCAATAAGAAGAATCTTTAACTCAAAAAGTTATTTTAAAGACTGCCCTGATGTCCTATGATTAAAGTTGGATTACTCTGCTAGATGACCTGTAATTTGTTTCTGTTTTATCATGCATAGAAATTAGAAAAATGTATTATGTGCTGTAAAAGTGGAAACTCCCAGCATATTAAGGGCATCTTACTATTATTGTCATGACTAAATGCAAATGGTCTAGTCTTGCTAAGCTTAAGCTTAAGATTTTTCAGTTTAATAAGCACTTCTATGGACATGTCTGTTACCTATAAAATGGGATTAATACTACCTACCTCACAGTATTGGTTTAATGGCAAAATGAGATATTTGTAAAACACTATGTATGTCATACAAGATAAATGCCAATTATTACAGTGTACTTCTTTTCCACCTTTCCAGGGTTCCAAGTCAACTAAAAAGAAATCAGTGTTTATTCCCCTTAAGGGCAACTGACTATGCAACAATCTGTCAGATTCAGCACCCCTGTTGGGCTAATGAGAAGTAATTTTGAATCTTGACAACCAACAAATTTATGCTTAGACCAATAGTTAATTGTACTTCAAAGAATACTTTGTTTCATTCATTTTCCATTGTAGCCTTTTTACTGTTCACTTATAGTTATACAAGGAGCAGTGAAGTTGATTTTACAGTAGAAAGATTACATACTTACTGCAATCACAAGGTGTTCTCCTCACTTTTCTAAATGTAAATGAGGTCCGCACTCCTCTTTTATTTAATGTTATGTTTCCAACATCACTAGTGATAATTCCACTTTTCTGTCCCTCAGACGCCTGAATAACATCAAATTTTCTGGGAGTGATTCTTTTTGTAAAAGAAAGAGGCAAGTACAATGAATTGTTAACATTTTATCTTAATGAAATATTTCAGATTAAACAATAAAAAGTACAAATGGGATAACATAAATTAAAGACACATTAATTAAGCATGTATTATGTGTAAAACACTGGAAGAAGCATTGTGAGAAAAAAAAGTAGAAGAAATTATCTTTGTCTACTATAAATTTACAATCTACAGTAGTTGAGGGTAGAATATATACATGTATAGAAAAAATAACAATATGTGTCCTTACAAGAAAAGACTAGTAGAGAAAGCTCAGGCGACTGAGGTGGACAAACAGAAGGACTTCCTCTATCAATCCACTGATCTGAGAAAGTGTTAGCTAGAAAATGTCACAATGCAAGGGTATTCATTTTGTTAAAATTTTAAATTATTTAAAATTCACAAAACTAAGTAAGTAGAAAAGAAATTTAAATAGTGAACTTTTCAGTGATATTTTTGTAAGTGCATTGCATTTAGACTTCTGAAGTTACTGAAGCTTTAAAGGTACAATAAGACTTTTGGGACACTCTATATATAGCAGTATATAGCCAAGCAGTAGAATGTTCTTTAACAGTTTAAAGGAGGGTATAATTATTGTGGTCTGGGGGTGGTCAAGGTAGGCAGATCTAGATAGGCAGAAAGTCTAGATTTTTGAATGGGATGAAAGAGTGGTGTGAAAATGGATAAATGACTTTTAAACGTAAATATTATTGGAACAATACTGGAGAATAGCAACAGATTTATGTGACCACTTATGTTTATGTAGTCTACAGTTTATAAGATGCTTTTCTTTTGAAAAAAGCTAAAAGGTTGGTGGCAAACATATTATTATCTCCATTTTATAGATGAGGAAATCAGAAAGGTTAAAAGACTTGTCCCTAGTCACACAAGCTATTAGGTATTAAAGTCGTAACTTGAAAGGAGAAGGTAATTTGTGGGAGGTGTGAGCAAGCAAAAAAATGACTGCTAATTTCTGAAGGGGATTAAATATATAATTTTAAATCAAGAAAATTCAGAAGAATAAGAGAGTACCTTGGACCTCTTTCTAGTCAATTTAAACACTAATGAACTTTGGCAGAATGAATGAATGAATGAAAAGGCATTTATTAAGACCTTACTATGTGCCAAGCTAAATGCTAAGAATGGAGAAAAGAAATACAAAAACAAAGACAATCTCTAACCTTATGGAACTTCAAAGTGAAGGCACCACAGAAAGGGGAGTGGTGGCCCAGGAGGGATATGTGGGTTTGAAAAAAAGTTACAGACAAAAATTATGAACGAACCCAGAAGCAAGTAGATTCACACCCCCTTTCCAGAAGCAAAAGAGTTGATCTGATTATGGTTCTGGAATTGAAATAATAACATAGACGTTTTGTCAACAAAATTAATTACTTTTTCAAAGGGGTTCCTTTCTGTTAGGGATCCTTTATCACTGATGACTTCAGAGTTTTTTGTTGTTGTTGTTTTTTGGAGGGGCGGGCATTGAGGGTTAAGTTACTTGCCCAAGGTCACACAGCTAGTAAGTGTCAAATGTCTGAGGCTGAATTTGAACTCAGGTCCTCCTGAATCCAGGGCTGATGCTTTGTCCACTGTGCCACTTAGTTTCTCCTAGAGTTAGTTTTAAAATTTTAATTTAGTTTTGTTTATTTTTAAAATTTAGTTTATTTTTTGTGTGTTACATTTTAAGTTCTGAACTGACTCCCCACCCCACATTAGAGAAGGTAACCATTTCACTTACATATACACATACACTTTCACACAAATACATACACACACTCACACACAACCATACTATGCATCCTTCTATTTATCAGTTCTTTTTCTGGAGGTGGATACCATCTTCCTTCATAAGTCCTTTGTAGATGAGTTAAGTACAGTTACTCTTCAAACAATATTGCTGTTATTCAACATTCTCTTGGTTCTGTTCATTTTAATCTTCATTATTTCATGCGAGTCTTTCCATGTTTTTCTAAGACTGACCTGACTTCAGAGTTCTTTATTCCCGGAAGAGGATTCATTCAACTGAATGCTGATTTCAATATTAGTAAACTTAATTTAATTTTGGCAAAGGCCTAGCAAAGAGAAGAGCTTCATTACTAGTTTTCTATGCTTTCAGTATTGTTAGTTGCTTGGATTTGTAAGTTTTCTTTTTTTTATGACTCCCTCTATCAAGAATCATACTTTTTATCTTAACCTTATTTAACATTTTTTTTTAAAAAAGAAAATATTTAATGATATATTTTTCTTAATAAGGAAAGAAAGTTAACTAAATGTTACAACTCCTAAAAGAACAGTTTATAAAGATACAGGACCTTCTACACTAAGAGATAGAAGTTGCTTTATTAGCTGATTGCAATCAAATCAATAAACATTTACTAAGGGTATAGTATGTTGTTATAAGGCCCTAGGCTACACATTGTGGGACTTTCAGGATGTATGAGACTGTCTCTAATCTCAAAAAGTCTATGTGGGGAGATAAAGTAAATGTGGAAAGATTAAAAAACCAATACAAGGTGAGTAACTATTTAAGACAAAAGAAGAGATTATCACTATTTCCCCATAAATTATATGAGCCAGGAGTGCTATGAGAATTCAGAGAAGGGTGAGAGCACTTCAAGTCAGGGTGCTCAGAGAAACCTGGGATAGTCAGGGAAACTTCTATGCACATATGAGAGTCGAGTAAGGTCTTGAACAATAAACTAAGAGTTGGGAAGGTAGTACAGAAACCAACCCAAGTGAGGGAAAGAGTATTTAAAGCAAAACAGTAGAAGATGGAAGGTAAGAGGTATTTTCACAGGATAATGAGTAACAGCAGCTTATCTGGAGTAGAGATGAAGGGAGAGGCTAAAATGTAAGAGTTTAGACTTTATGTCAGAAACAACAGGGAATCATTGAAGGTAAGTAATCAGGAAAATGACACAATGATAACTTATTACCAACTCAGATCTTTATAAGATATGTACAAATGTACAAAAGATGAAAACAAGAGCAGAAAACCAGAGGATACACAAGTGCAGCACAGTTCTCTGAGAAGAATGTCAGGGTATATTTTAAAACCATGTTGCAGAAATTAGGAGGATCAAAGATGGGCTAGGTATTGTTCTGAGTACATGGAATGATGAGGAAGAAAAGACAAACCAGAGCTGTTCAATTCTTACATAGCCTGTTTTCCTTCCAAGGAAAAAATATTTGTATAGGAAAAAATGGCTAAAATGGAATTGAAATCCAAATTTAATAGGGAGATAATATAGGAGCATTTAGCTGCCCTTGATGAGCTTGATAAACTGGGCTAAAATAAATTATAATATTTGTTGTTGTTGTTCAGTCATTTTCACTTGTGTCTGCTGACTCTTTGTAACCCCATCTGGAGTTTTCTTGGCAAAGATACTGAAATGGTTTGCCATTTCCTTCTCCAGCTCATTTTATAGATGAGGAACTGAGGCAAACACGGTTAAATGGCTTGCCCAGGGTCACAGAGCTAGTCAATGTCTGAGACCAGATCTGAATTCAGGAAGATGCCTTCCGGACTCCAGGCCCAGCACTCTAATCCACTGTGCCATCTAGCTACCCCAAATTATATCAAAGGGCACAAAAAGAGTGAAAGACAAGACTACTGAGCTACTATCCATTGTGACAGTGATCTCTGACTGACTGTGGAGAACAGAAGAGGTGCTGCAAGCCTGAATAAAGGTAAATATCTTGATTTTCATTGATTTTTTTTGTGAAAATTTTGTTTTTATTGGGGGTTTTTTGTTTGTTTGGTTTTTTTTGCAGGGCAATGAGGGTTAAGTGACTTGCCCAGGGTCACACAGCTAGTGTCAAGTGTCTGAGGCTGGATTTGAACTCAGGTCCTCATGAATCCAAGGCCAGTGCTTTATCTACTGGGCCACCTAGCTGCCCCCAATATCTTGATTTTCAAAAAAAGGGAAAGAGAAGTTAGCAAATTATAGATCAGTGAGCATGATTTAATAATTCTAGAATGTATTACTATTAGTAGTGATTAATTAGATCATTAATGAACATCTAAAAAAGGAAGTGGTAATCAAAAAGAGCCAGCATAGTTTCCTTTAACCAATCAATCAAAAAGCATTTAATAAGCACCTACTATGTGTCAAAAACTATGCTATGGATACAAATACAAAGAATGAAATCTTGCATCAGGAACAGGTCATGTCAGGTTAACCAGCTGGGTAAATCAGGAGGATGCAGTTATCTAGCAAAGCATCTAACAAAGTCATATATACTATTCAGGTAGACAGGATTGAGAGATTAAACTGGACAATAGTACAATTTGGTGAAGTCACATCTGGTTGGATGCCTAGTCCCCCAAAATAATGATGATTAATAGTTCCATGTCAGCTTGGAAACAGTACTTGGAAAGAGTAGAACGTTCCCAGAATCTGTACTTGGCCTGTGCTAATATTTTATACATGACTTGAATAGAGGCACAAGTGACAGGCTTTTCAAACTGACAAATAACATAAATTCAACCCATTAGGCCTCTATACTGGGCTCTCTCCCTCTCTTCTCTCAGTGATTTGATAACAACCTGTTTTAAACTATCTTCTTTATGTAGATAATTCCCCAAACCTACATATCTAGCCTTCACCTCTCCTGAGTTCCATTTCTGAATCTCCAACTAATTGTTTAACATTTCCACTTGGATGTCTCATAAGTATCTTAAACACAAAATGTCCAAAACAGCTCATCATATTGTACCCTAAATCGACTCCTAACTTCTCTATTTCTGCCAAAGGCACCACTGATTTTCTAGTTACTCAGGTTTAAAACCTATGAGTCATCTTTGACTTGCTTTCTATCTCTAACTGTCATGACTAACTGATTCACCTCAATGTGTCCTGAGTCTTACCCCTTTTCTCTAATCATACCACACCACACAGCCCCTTACTTCATCTTGCATGGATTACTACAATAGCTCCCTAATTGTTCTCTCCAAATCCACTCTTGTCCTTCTCCAAACCTTTCTCTAGAAAGCCCCAAAGTTATAAACCTAAGACATAGGTCTGACCATAACACTTTCCTACTCATGATATTTTAGTGGTTGCAGGGTTTTTCAGATAAAGGCTTTATTTCCAAAATTCAAATTTATAAAAGTAAGTGCCGTTCTCCCAGTTGGTAAATGGTCAAAGAATATGAACATAAAACTGTGTATATCCTTTGATTCAGCAATACCACTGCTAGGTTTATATCCCAAAGACATCCCCCAAAAGAGAAAAAGACCTATTTGGGTTGTGGTTTTTTTTAAAGTAATAAACATTTTTATTTATAGTTCTGGGTTCCAATTTTTATCCCTTCTTCCCCTTCACCCTCCCTGAGGCTGTAAGCAATTATATATGTTATACATGTACGATTATGTAAAACATTACCATATTAGTAATTTTGTATAAAGAAAACCTGAATAAAAGAAAAAAATGAAAGAAAGTGAAAAATACCATGCTTATGTCTGTGTTCCATCAATATCAGTTCTTTCTTTGGAGGTGGATAGTATGTTTCAACAATAGTACTTTGGGATGACTGGGACCTTGGATCATTGTATTGTTGAGGACAGTTAAGTCTTTCACAGTTCTTCATCAAACAATATTACTCTCTGTGTACAACGTTCTCTTCATTCTGCTCACTTCACTATACATCAGTTCATACAAGTCTTTCCAGGCCTTTCTGAAATCATTCTGCTTGTCATTTCTTATATCACAATAATATTCTATCACCAGAAAAATACCTATTTGTACAAAAATATTTATAGCAGCTCTTTTTGTGGTGGCTAAGAATTGGAAATCAAAGAAATGGCCACCAATTGGGGAATGGCTAAACAAGCTGTGGCATATGATTTTTTTGTTTTGTTTTTTGTTCTTGGTAGGGCAATGAGGGTTAAGTGACTTGCCTAGGGTCACACAGATAGTAAGTGTCAAGTGTCTGAGGCTTGATTTGAACTCAGGTCCTCCTGAATCCAGCTTTATCCACTGCACCACCTAGCTGCCTGTGGCATATGATTTTTTTTTTTTTTTTAGTTTTCAACACTTGTTTTTATAAGATTTCTTATTCCAAATTTTTCTCTCTCCCTACCCTCCCTCCTCCCCTCCCCAAGACAGCAAGTAATCTGATATAGGTTATATAGGTACAATCACATTAAACATATTTCTGCATTAGTCATGTTATGAGAGAAGAATCAGAACAACAAGGAAAAACCTCAAAAAAGAAAAACAACAGCAACAACAACAATCTTGCTCAGAAATCAACAGACAGAGAATACTGGGAGCACATATTCCAGGAGCAGGTGCTGGAGAAATGGTAAATGAAGCTGCCCTTGCCCTGGAGTATGGAGCATCCTGTGAAGATGTTGCAAGAGCTTGTCATGCCCCTCTGACTGTATCAGAAGCTTTCAGGGAAGCAAACCTAGCTGCATCCTGTGGGAAAGCAATCAACTTTTAAAATGAAGCATCTTCTGCAAATACTTTTCTTCTCAGACACCTGAGAAATTTTTGTGGAAGGCTTCTAATATAGAAGGCTCATCGCCCTGAGACTCTTTAGGACTGAATTAAGTAAATGTTTTTGTTAAACAGCAAATATTTAATAAAGAAGTTTGGATGAAAAAAAAGAAATAGTATGGTTTGATCTGCATCCAGATTCAACAGTTCTCTTTTTTTTTTTTTTCAAGATTTGGAGAGCATTTTCCATCATGAGTCCTTTGGAATGAACCTGGACCATTGCATTGCTGAGAAGCAGCAAGTCCATCACAGTTGATCAACACACAATGTTGCTGATACTGTGTACAATGTTCTTCTGGTTTTGCTTATCTCACTCATCATCAGTTCATGCAAGTCCTTCCAGTTTTCTCTGAAATCCACCCGCTCATCATTTCTTACAGCACAATAGTATTCCATTACATTCATATACCACAACTTGTTCAGCCATTCCCCAATTGATGGGCATTCCCTCAATTTCCAATTCCTTGCCACCACAAAAAGAGCAGCTATAAATATTTTTGTACATGTGGGTCCTTTTCCCTTTTTTATGATCTCTTTGGGAAAAAGTCCTAATAGTGGTATTGCTGGGTCAAAGGGTATGCAAAGCATTATAGCCCTTTGGGCATAGTTCCAAACTGCTCTCTAGAATGGCTGGATCAGTTCACAGCTCCACCAACAATGCATTAGTGTTCCAATTTTTCCTCAGCTTCTCCAGTATTTATTATTTTCTTTTTTGTCATATTAGCCAATCTAATAGGTGTCGGGTGGTACCTCAGAGTTGTTTTAATTTGCATCTCTCTAATTAATAGTGATTTAGAGCATTTTTTTCATATGGCAATAGAGAGCTTTGATTTCTTCATCAGAAAACTGCCTGTTCATATCCTTTGATCCAAGACAATCCCAAAGGGCTAATGATGAAGAATACTATCCACCTCCTAAGAACTGATATTGATTGAATACAGACTGAAGCATACTACTTTTCACTTTCTTTTCATTTTTAAAATTCAAGTTTTCCTATATGAAATGACTAATATGGTAATGTTTTGCATAATCTATATCTGATTGCTTAACACCTTAGGGAGGGAGGGGGGAAGGAAAGAAGGAATAAAATCTGGAAGTCAAAACATTAAATAAAAATGTTTATTTAAAAGAAAAAAAGAATATGAACAGAGAATTTTCAAAGAATGAAATCCAAGTCATCAACAGCTATATGAAAAATACTCCAAAACAGTTATAATTAGAAAAATGAAAATCAAAGCAACCATGAGGTTCTTTCTATCTCACACTCATCAGATTAGTATAGTCAACAAAAAAGGCAATGACAAATGTTGAAGGGGCTACAAGAAAACAAGTACACTAGTGCACAGTTGGTAGAGCTGGTCTAGTCATTCTAGGAAACAATTTGGGATTACGCCCCCAAAGTTACTAAACTGTGCATACCAACCCTCTGACCCAGTGATACCACTACTAACTAGGCCTATACTCCAAAGAAATCAAGGAAAGAGGAAAATAATACATATGTATAATGATACTGATAGCAGCTCTCTTTTTTTTTTTTTATAGCAGCAAAAACATGAAACTAAGGAAGTCCCCATCAATTGGGAGATGATTGAACAAATTTTGTATATGAAAGTAATGAAATACTATTGAACCATAAGAAATCATGAAAGAAATGGTTTTAGAGAAACCTGGGAAGACGTGTATGAACGGATACAAAATAAGCAGTCAGGATAAAGAAAAATTTTGTTAGTTATACAGTTAGTTATACCAAAGGAGAATAAGCTGTCCTAGAAGGAAGTGGGGTCCCCTGCATGGAAGACCTTCAGGCAAAGCTTAGATGTACAGTTAGATAGGTTGTGGAGGGGCAGTTAAGTGGCACAGTGCATAAAGCACTGGCCCTAGATTCAGGAGGCCCTGAGTTCAAATCCAGGCTCAGACACTTGACACTTACTAGCTGTGTGACCCTGGACAAGTCACTTAACCTTCACTGTCCTCAAAAAAACAACAACAAAAAAAAGAGAGACAGAGAGCTAGGTTGTGGAATGTATCACTGTTCATTTACAAAATAGGTTAGACAGCCCTTGAGATCTTGCTCAACTCAGATTCTGATAAAAGTGCTGTTTGAGAAAAATTAAACTGACAATGGTGTGTAAGGTAAATTTTGTTGTTGTCATTCAGTTGTGTCTAACTCTATGTGACCCTATGGACAAAGTCTATGGGTTGGGGTTTTTTGGCAAAGATACTGGAGTGGTTTACCATTTCCTTCTCTAGTGTATACTCATTTTGCAAATGAGGAACTAAGGCAAATAGGAGTCAAGTGACTTGCCCAAGGTCACACAGCTAGTGAGTGAATATCTGAGCCCAGATTTGAACTCAGATTTTCTTGACTCTAGGCTCAGAGCTCTATCTTCTGTGTCACCTAGATGGCAATATTTTACTAATAAAGTTACAAGGAAAATGTTCATTTTGTTTTATAGATGTTTTAACTGAGGGAATTCCTTAGTAAGTTAAAAAGGTATGAACAGCTGTAATCAAGCTAAACAGAGCTAGACTCTCAAGTTTCTTACTTCCAAGTTTATTACTAAGCTAGTAGGTCACATGGTCACGTTCCCCTTCAACAGTTTATCTACTGTATACAGTGAGGGCTGGAACTGCCCATTAAAAACTGAGCAATTATTCCAAAAGGCAGATTGCTTTTAAAGAGGTCATGATCAGTCAATGTTTAGAACCAGTTCATAGTTTCTTTAAATTTTTGCAAAAATGATAAAATGTGCCATTTAATGTCTTTAAGCAGGAAGCAGAGTATAGATCACAGCATGACAGTCATTACAGAGAAGCAAAAAACTTTCACATAGCAATCTACCCTATTTAAACGGGCTGTAGTAGCTTCTCGTTGGGTGCCTCACAATAAGATTATTCATAAGTCAAGGCAAGAAGGAATGAAAGATCTTACTAACTCTACAGAATGGACTTGCTGTGTTACAGCAGATACAAGTCATTTGCCCATTCGAGACACCAGGTTTTTCCTCTATAAAGTGAGAGGGTTGGATTAAATGATCTCTAAGAACACTTTTATCTCAGAATTCTATAGGACAAGTATACTGTGTAATTTAAGATTCTAAATGTGGGTTCTAATCTGTTCCCCCAGTTTTGGGGGAAACTGACTAAAATCACTGATAAAACGAGTTTAGGTTTTTAAGGGTTTATTGAAATATAGAAAGAGAAAGATTGAGAACAGAATTCCAACTGCCTGGCAATCCTATCTTTCCTCAATTTTCCTGTGAAGTCCTCTGACGCCACCACCACGGTGAAGGCAGGAACCCAAAAAGAGACCGAGCTGTCCGCGTAGCCCCTCCTTCCTCCTTCCTGTCCCCTCCCAGAAAACGGGAGGCTCTTCAAGTTGATTGGCTGGTAGCCTTGATAGACAGTACCCATGAGCAAACATCACTGACGCCAAGGAAAAGCCGCATGGCCTTGCCCTCTGAGGCATTCTCCTCATGGTGGAGCTTTCCTATAGTAAGTCTCCAGTAGGTGGCGTTGTTCCAATCATTACAATACTATCAACATAGATGTCTCAACACATACCCATGGGTCCAAAGGTATCTAGATTCTCCTGTCATCACCAGCAAACTCCGTTGGGGCAGCATAACTGACACCGTACGACCATCTGGATGCTTAAAATCCATGACAATCTTAACGAAAATACAAAAGTATAACTATCAAACTTATGTTGAACAAGAATGAAAAAAAACAACTCTCATTTTCTGAGCTAGTATTAAATAAAATGGGTATGATTATATTCTCACCAAGGAAGTATTGCTGTTAGCTAAGAATTTTTAATTTGTATTTTTTTCAATTAACAAGTATTGTGGCGGGGGGGGGGGGGAACACGACGGACGACTGGGCAATGAGGGTTAAATGACTTGCCCAGGGTCACACAGCTTCTAAGTGTCAAGTGTCTGAGACAGGATTTGAACTCAGGTCCTCCTGAATCCAGGGTTGGTGCTTTATCCACTGTGCCACCTAGCTGTCCCAACAAGTATTTTTTATCTTCCTCCCACCCACCCCTCAAAAAAAAAAAAAGCCCTTTTAACATATACTTAGTCGAACAAAATAAAGCCCTACACTATCCATATCCAAAAATTCCCATGTCTTTCTGTAGTCTATCACCCGTCTTTCAGGAGGTAAGAGTAATCTAAGGATTCTTTTCTATTACTGCTGTTCCTGTATTGACCTGGGCCTGTTTTTTCTTTGTATATCAGGAGTTCTAAACTTAGGATCTATGAACTTGTTTAAATTTTTTTTTCAATCTTTATAGTATTTTATTTTTTCCAGTTACATGTAAAGATGGTTTTCAACATTTGTTTTTATAAGATTTTGAGTTCCAAATTTTTTTCTCTTTCTCCCTCCCTTCCCTCCCCCTTTCCCAAGATGGCAAGCAATATTATATAGGTTATATATTATACAATCACATTAAAAATATTCCACATTAGTCATGTTGTGAAAGAAGAATCAGAACAAAGGGGGAAAACCTCAGAAAAAGAAAAAACAACAAAAAACAACAAAAAACAACAAAAAAACAACAAAAAGGTAAAAATAGTATGGTTCAATTTGCATTCAGATTCCACAGTTCTTTTTCTAGATGTGGAGAGCATTTTCCAATATGAGTCCTTTGGAATTGTCTTGGATCATTGCATTGCTGAGAAGAGCCAAGTGTATCACAGTTGATCATCACACAGTGCTTCTGTTACTGTGTACAATGTTCTCCTGGTTCTGCTCACTTCACTCATCATCAGTCCACTTAAGTCTTAAAATATTTTGATAATTGTATTTCCAGGTAGTTTTATTTGTAATTCAATGTATTTTGTTTCTGAATTTAAAAACAATTCTGAGAAAGGGTCAATAACATTCATTAGACTGCCAAAAAAAGCTTCCATGGGTTCAATTATCACCTCCTCCATGCAGATGATTCCTATATCTACATATGCAACCCTAATCTATCTCCTCAGCTCTAGTCCTGGATCAACAACTACTTTTGAACATCTCAAACTGGATATCCCATAGGCATTTCAAAGTCAACATATCCAAACTCTTTCCTCATAAACTCTCCCCTCTTCCCATTTATCCTATTACTGCCAAAAGCACCACCATATTCCCAGTTATTCATGTTCAAAAACTCAAAGTTATCCACAGCTTCTTACTTGCACTCAGTATATGGGATGAGTGGCAATCAGTGGCACAGTAGATAGAGCACTATTTCTGGAGTGAGGAAGATCTGAGTGCAAATCTAGCCTCAGATGCTTTCTAGTTATATGACTGCAGTCAAGTCATTTAACCTTGTCACTCACTTAGCCTTTGCTTGTCTCATTTTCCTCAACTGTAAAATGAGTATAATAAAGGTACCAACCTTGCAAGGTAGTTATGAAGATCAAATGAGATACATTTTTTTAAAAGTGCTTAGCACAGTGCATGGCACAGAGTAGGTGTTACATAAATGCTTATCCCTGCTCTCTTTTCCCATATGCCCAATGTGTTGACCAATCTTATCTCTCCACTCACACAGCTACCACCCTCGTATAGGTTCTCATCACATCTCAGATGGGCTAATTATTCTAATTGGTCTTCCTGACTCAAATCCCACCCCTATTCCTACCTCTAATCCATCCTCAACTCAGCAGCCAAAGTCATTTTCCTAAAGCTCAGGTCTGACCACATGAGTTCCTTACTCAATCAATCTAGTGGCTCTCTATTATCTCCAGGATCTAACAAAAACTACTGTTTGGCATTTAAAGCCCCTTGCAACCCAGTCCCTTTTTATCTCTCCAGTTTTCTTACATTTCTCTGTGACTTAACTATAACAGTTTGCTTGCTGGGCCTCACACATGATACTCCCTCTCTCAACTACAGGCCTGTAATACTCTCCCTACTCACCTGAGCTTCTTAGTTTCCTGGGTTTCCTCCTAGATTCAGCTCAAATCCTACTTTCTGCAACAGTCTTTTCCTAATAAACTCCTTCACCCCCAGAGCCTACCTTCAGAAGTTATTTTCCATCTACTCTGTATATATGTTTTATGTACATAGCAATTTATATGCTGTCCCTCCCATTAGAATGCGAGCTCTTATCCACCTTCAAGAAAGAATTGATGGCATCTGATTGCAAATCAAAGCAAACTTTTTTTTTTCACTTTATTTTTTTTGTTGCCTTTTTTTTTCTGTTTCTGTTTTTCTTTTGCAACATGATTAACATGGAAATATGTTTTGTAGACTTCATATGTATAGTCTATATTAAATTGCTTGCCTTCTGGGGAGGGAGAGAATTTGGAACTCAAAATTTTAAAAAATTAATGGGGTAGGCGGAGCATTATGGGCCGTGGCGGAAGCCGCAGACCCTTTGGGCAGAAGCTATGGACGGACAAGAGGAGGAGCAGAAAGAGGAGGAGGAAAAGGCTGAGAAGATTGCCTCATGGTTGAAAAAGATTTTTGGTGATCAGCCCATTCCCAAACATGAGGTGAATCCACAGACCACAGATATCTTGTATCACCTTTCAGAATGCAACACAGCATGAGACAGGGATGTCTCCTTGGTAGCAGAAGACTTGAAACAGAAGGCAAGAGAATATGAATCAGAAGCCAAGTTATCTCCAGGATCTTCTCATGGAAAGTGTCAATCTGTCTTTCACCAGTCTCTCTAGTATTGGAAGCAGCCATCTTAATGCTTTAGTTGACAGCTCACTGGTGCTTGAAACAAAGGATATCTCCCTAGCTAGTTTTATCCCTGCGGTGAAGAGTTTGGCTGCTGATCTTTTTCACACCAAAGCCAGAAATGAAGAAATGGAGGTTGAATTGAGCAAACTGGGAAAAAAATCTAACTGCAACCCTAATACTAGAAAAATGTCTCTGAGAGGACCTCAAGAAAGCAGAGCTGCGTCTTTCTATGGAAAAAGCCAAAGTTGACAGTAAAATTTCAAATATAGATTTCCTAAAAGCCAAATCTGATGACCTCAGGTTAAGAATCAAAGCTGCAGAGGAGCAACTTTCAGCTCGAGGAATGGATGCTTCTCTGTCACATCAATCATTAATGGCACTTTCAGAGAGGTGCAAGACTATGGAAACAGTGTATTTACTGTCAGACTCCATGGAAATGTTGAAACTGGCTGAACTTAAACAACAGACTGCACCTTTGAAGAAGACATTGGAATCCTATTTAGACTTAATGCCGAATCCTTCTCTTGCTCAAGTGAAAATCGAAGAAGCAAAGTGAGAACTGAATTCCATGGATGCTGAGCTCACAAAGAAGGTGGACATGATGGAATTGTTACCGGATCAAACTTTATTGGGCCAGCCTAGTGCAAATTGTCTGCCCCTGGAGGTTTGCGTATAGGGCTATGAAGAGGTCCTGACTCTGGACTACATAGACTACAAATCATACAGGACATGGGGCTTGAGGCCATCCTAAATGAAGACAGGCTGAATAACAAAAGGAAAGTTATTCTTCATATATCTAGGATTCATCTTCAAATGTTTAAATCAAATCTTGGCATGACATGGAAGAGGTTGGCACTTAAAGTTCTTTCTATGACTTCAGGTACACAACAACACTTTAGTGCAAGCATAAATGAGTTTGGAGGCACTAAGGTATTTTACAAACACAAATCACAGTGTAATGCTTTTAGCCACAGGCCACTGCAGATCTCAAATACTCTATTCTTTTAATCCTGGGTCAAAATATTGGTATTTAACTCCTTTCCTGGGCTTTCAATAAACTTTATTTCTTGGTTTTTGTCTTTTTCAAAAAAAAAAAAATGAATGGAGCAGCTAGGTGGTGCAGTGGATAAAGCACCAGCCCTGGATTCAGGAGAGCCTGAGTTCAAATTCGACCTCAAACACTTGACACTTACTAGCTCTGTGACCCTGGGCAATTCACTTAACCCTCACTGCCCCACAAAGAAAAAAAAAATGAATGGTAAATTGTTTTTTTTTACATGTAATTGAGGAAGAAAAAGAATGTGAGCTCCTTAAGCAGAGGGACAGTGCTTAGGCCCTTCTTTATATCTCTAGCATTTAGAGCTATGCCTAGTGTATAGTAAGCACTTAATAAGTAGTTGTTGCCTGAATGAACTGAATTAGTTGTATCATATAGGCTAATTGTTTGTTAGCTTGTGAGCCCCCATGCCTTACCTAAAATTGTCAGTATGAAAAAAGTATTCAGCAACTGAGTTAGGAAATGAAAAGGGGCATAATTCACATTTCTGCGAAATTTATACACATTCTCTCTTCTGGCAGACAGTAATGACTAATGAGGAAAACTTGGCTTAATAAATGATTAGAACTGAGAAGTTGAAACTTGACCCTAATTAAATTGTTCATAATTCTTCCCCTTTTAAAGATTTTGGCATTTATGAGTATGAACAACCAGCCAATTTTCATCAGATGAGGCCAAATGGTACAAAAAAACACAGTCTGAGTATTATCTATGTATTGCAAAATTTTGTGAAATAATGTTGGTTCTTCACCCTTTAAAACATTATTCCTTGACCACCTGTTGTGTCCAAGAGCCTATGCTGGGCACCGAACATGACCTGATAACCTAATATTCAGCATCAAAATACCAGTTTAATAATACAAGGGGATGGAGCCCACACTCTGCATTTCCAAGTTTGGGGCTATACTTTTCTACTATTCTCAAAGAATAATATGGAAATCCTCCCATTTCTGCCTTCTATGACTTTTTCTAAAGTAAATATAACTCAATTTTCTTGAGAAAAATATTAAAAAGGTTCCCATACAGTGTTTCCAAGTAGATCTTTATCCTAACTGAACCTTCCTAGTTGCCACAGTTTAAAACAAAAAGAGGATTAAAGCATATAGCTTTTTTTAATTCGCTAAAGATTCACAATCAATAGTGCTCCTCTGCCACAACTGAATCAATCTTCCTCATGACAGCTTTGTTCCACAGTTGCTACTCCCAATTACTTTTTTCACTTTTTACCACTTTTCTTTATTTTCTGAGATGGTAGAGTCAATAAAGATCAAATTGCCAGCTCCCCTTGGCAAACCACTAGGGATTATGCTCAGTAATAAAAATGCTAGACATTTTGATCCCATGTAACCTTTACACTGTTTGTACTTATAGAAGGAACATACCCGAGATGGTAAGGGCTGAAAATCCCAATCACTGGTGTCATCTTGCTTATAAAGATAATGTGCTTAAGACAGCAGAACACATGAAGCAATATACAGATCTCCACCTAGGCTAAACATCCAAATGAAGCTTACACTGCCACTGGGAGTGACACAATACAAAATCCAATCACAAGAAAAGAATATAAAGGGGCAAACATTCTTTTTATTTTCCTACTTTGATTTTGGCTGAAGTGAATAACCTTTTGAGAGCAACAGGAAAAAAAGATCTAAAGAACAAGATGGCAGTGAAAGAAATACTGTGATTCAGTTAAAGGGGTAAAACATGAGCGAGGATGGTAGTCTCTTTATGAAGGTAATCTGGAAAAAATAAGTATTCCTTAATTCACAAAATGGTGGAAATGTAAAACATGCCAAGTGTGAGTCTTCCATGGTTATGCTCTCATCTCCTAACTTCATCTGAACCAAATGCAATAAACCTTTTTTTTTTTAATAGTGCCATTTATCTCAAAGAATTCATAGCAACAGTGATTTAGAGCTGGTAGGGAAGCCAGAAGTCAAGATGAGGAAACTGAGGCTCAATAAGATTAAGCAATTGTCCCAAGATTACACACATGGCCTTCTACTATTTAATAGTGGCAGAACAGGGATCTGAAGCCAGGTCATTTGATTTCGAATCCTTTCCATCGTATCATACTGCCTCCCAATGGTAGGTGCTCATTAAAATTCTTGTATTGAGGGGGCAGCTAGGTGGCGTAGTAGATAGAGCACCGGCCCTGGAACCAGGACCTGAGTTCAAATCGGACCTCAGACACTTGACACTTACTAGCTATGTGACCCTGGGCAAGTCACTTAACCTCAATTGCCTCACTAAAAAAAAAAATTATTGTATTGAAATACACATGTGCATGCATGCACACACATACAAACACATATGCATGTATATACATAGGGGAAAAAAGAAGGAAAAACTACAGTGCATCTAAAAGAAAGAATAAGGGACTTATTCTTTCTTATAATTTAGGGACTTCTGAAGTGTCTGCATAGAAGTATAAACATTAACATTTGTTAAATCTTTTCTCTAAAGACTCACAGAATAATAAAATCCAGGGTTGGAAAGGACCCTAACCTAGACCTAGCTCTTTATTTTATAGAGGAAGAAATTGTAACCTGGCCAAATTCTTTAACAACAAATAGATATATACAATCAAATAAAATCATCATTAGGAAGTTTCTATTATTATATTTTTTTCTGAGTAATATATTACACTTCTGAGGTCCCCACCATATTGGTCCAATTTTTCCTTTGCAAGAAGCTTTTCCTGTCAAGAGGTTCTTAAAGCAGCTCCTTGAGAGTTTTACTGAATAATGAATGTGGTTTTCTTCCTGACCACAAAAGGAAAAACCTCCAGAGATAGCTTGCTAAATGAACAGTAGCAGGAATGGGAGGTGAAGCAGCCAAGAATGCTAACTTGAATAGGGCAAAGGCACTAAATGCAAATTATTCCAAGATGTTCTAGTTCAGGAGTATCTTAACTTGGGGAGGGTCCATTAACTTCAGTTTTTAAAAATATACATTTGGGTGGGGGGCTGGACAATGAGGGTTAAGTGACTTGCCCAGGGTCACACAGCTAGTGTCAAGTGTCTGAGGCTGGATTTGAACTCAGGTCTTCCTGAATCCAGGGCCAGTGCTTTGTCCACTGTGCCACCTAGCTGCCCCAAAAATATACATATTTTTATCACTGCTTTTCAGTATGACAGATTACATTTATAGCCCAATTTATTCTGTTTTATTCATTTAAAAACATTATTCTGAGAAGGGGTCTATAGGCTTCACCAGACTACCAAAGGGGCTAAAGGTAAAGAACCCCTATTCTGGAGACAAAATGACTTCTGGTGGGAGAGGCTTTTGATCTCCTTTGGTATCACTCAAAACCTGCTTAACACATTAAGAAGAATAAACTAAGATATAAACTCACCACAACAAATGGATAATCTTCCCTACTAGGTCATATTTGGTAATATAAAATAATGAATAGGAGGGGAGCACAGAAACTCAAACTGATAAATGTTTTATATTGAGAAGCTGAAAGGGAATAGCTCCGAATGTGGATGCATTCTTTTTTTTTTTTTTTTTAGTGAGGCAATTGGGGTTAAGTGATTTGCCCAGGGTCACACAGCTAGTAAGTGTCAAGCGTCTGAGGCCCGATTTGAACTCAGGTCTTGGTTCCAGGGCCGGTGCTCTATCCACTGTGCCACCTAGCTGCCCCCTACTGATTAACTTTGTGACCACATTAAAGTCACTCTACCTCTCTGGGTCTCAGTTTCCTCATCTTTAAAATGAAGGGGTTGTACTAGATGATCTCTAAGGCCCATGCCAGCTCTAAATCCTATAATTAGACTAAGTCTCAGCAGCTGAGTGAGCAGATACCTTCACATCCTCTTTATTCCCATACACAGATATTCTGTACTGTGTTTGTCTGGGTGAACCGAAGCAGGATCTGAAATTGGGAGCTTCAAAATTAATTTCCATATGACACAATGAAGAAAGGAGGAGAGATTGATTCTATGTTATTAAAAAAATGAAAAAAAGGGGGCGGCTAGATAGCACAGTGGATAAAGCACCGGCCCTGGATTCAGGAGTACCTGAGTTCAAATCCAGCCTCAGACACTTGACACTTACTAGCTGTGTGACCCTGGGCAAGTCACTTAACTCCCATTGCCCCACAAAAACAAACAAACAAACAAACAAACAAACAAAAAAAGGAAAAAAGGAAAATATGGAATTCAATTTCACAAACATTTAAAAAATATCTATTATGTATGGGGCTACAAAGACAAAAATGAAACAGTTCCTCCCTGACCTCAACAAGCTCACATTCTGCTGTAGGGACAGGGAATGATGTGGCCAACACATAAGTAAGCAGTAATTTGAGATGGAGAACACTGACAACTAGGGGATTCAAAGAAGCTTTCTCGGAGCATGTGGCACCTGAGCTGAGTCTTGAAGAAAGAGATGGATTCAGAGAGGAAGTATTAAGGAATACATGTCAGGCATAAGGTGTGACTTGAGCACATTCATGGGTGTGGGAGATGGAATGTCTGGTTCAGAGAACAGCTAGTAATCCAGTTTGGAGTGTGTGTGAAGGGAAGTCAGGTGAACTAAAGCTAGAAAGGCAGGTCTGAATTGTGAAGGGCTGTAAATGCCACAGAGAAAATTGTATTTTATCCAAGAGGAAAAAGAAAGCTGCTAAAGGCCTTTTTTTTTTTTTTAGTATAGTGAGGAGTAATATGATAAGACTGGTGCCTTAGGAAGATTATTTTGGCAGCTGTGTAAAGGACAGATTGGAGAGGAAAATACTTGATGCAGGGAGACCAATTAGGAGGCTGGTAGTCCAGGTAGCAGATGCTGAGAATCTTAAGAAGGGTGATGTCTGTGCAAGTGGAGACCAGGAAAGAGATGCAAGAGAAATTGTGGAGATAGAAGCGACAAAACTTGGCAAAAGACTGGATATGTTAGGTGAGGGAGAGGGAAGAGTCTACAGTGATTCCAAGGTTATATAAACCTAGGTTATTGGTAGGATGTTGTAACCTACAACAGAAATAGAGAAGGCTGAAGGTAAAGCAGGTTGGGAGTGGAGTGGGATGGCGATTTTTATTAAATGGATATATGACTATGTGTCTCTCCCACTTAATCAACTCCAGCGGGCTTCCTGCTATGTACAGGATAAAATACACATTCCTCTCCTTTACCACCTAGTCCCAGTCTATCTTTCTAGCCTCATATTACGTTCTGCAGTACTCCCCGTCCCACACTTGGTGGTCCAATAGGACTGGTTTTCTCTTTCTCTCTCTCTCTCTCCCCATCTTTAGTTTCTGTGCCTTTTCAATGTCTATGCTACACGCCTTGCCTCCAACTCAGATTCCCTCTCTCTCTCCCACCCAGACTTCTCTGTACTAACTACCTTGTATATATTTGCATGTATTAATTTTTATCTTTATATTTATGCTGTTTATATTTTCCATTTTGTTGGCTCCTGAATTAATAATTAGTCCACTAGTAACAATAGCTAGCATTTATATAGCTCTTTATATGTTACCTCAATTGATCATAGAAAGGGATAGTGTCATTCTTTGAACTCCTATCTCCAGTGCTTGGCAGAGAGCAGGTGTTTAATAATTACTTATTGACAGATGGCCTCCACTGATCTTTATCTTATCCCAATGCTCTCTACCATGCTTTCCTCCTCTGGGTCCTGAATTTCTTCATATGAGTATGTTCTAATCCACAATCTCACATGCCCCTCTCATACCTCTCCTGTTCCTCCTATGCCATTCCAGTCACATTCTGGTGATGGCGCTCATCCTACCAAGTCTCAGTATTACCTATAAGGCAAAATTTGCCAGTGGTGGTTTACCTTGCTTACTTTCCATACTTTATGCATTTATGGACATCTATAGTCTTTATTGCCGACTACTTTCTTGGATTTTCTCTTTTTTTGTCCCTCTACTTCAGTTCTTACCTTAACCTCAAGGAGTTAGACTAGAGGGTCTCTAAGGTTTTGGATCTAATAATTTGTGAATCTATGAATTTAATTTAATTTAGTGACTCTGTTGGTAAAGGAGGTTAGTTTGGAAAAGTTCTCCAAAAAATAGTCTATCCTACTTCTACTGGATAATTTTGTATATCACTTACTATGTGCCAGGCACTATGCCAAGTGCTTTTACAAATATTATCTCATCTGATCCTCACAACAACCCTGAGAGATACACGATATTATTATCCCCATTTTATAGATGAAGAAACTGAGGCAAACAGAGGTTAAGTGATCCTTAACATCACACAGCTGGTGTCTGAGAGGCCGTTTTCAACTCAGGTTTTCCATACTCCAGGTACAGAACTCTATCCATTGTACTGCCTTGCCATCTACTTCTTATAAATTTGACTTTTGTCCTCATCAGGAAAGAAAAAAAGAACTGGCCTTAGGCTAGTCTGAGTAGATCTATGTCCAAGAGTATGGTTCCAAGGCCCCAACTAGGTCTACAGTGAAATATAGTACCATTGTGAAAGGTTCTCAAGAATGAAATTCCTATGGCATAATCATGAATGATCTTGAAAAGGGGGAGGTATCTAACGGTACCTGGGTAGGGACTGATGGGGAGAGAAAAGAGATTTTTAAGAGTTTAAGGTTTAAGCTAAATAGGCAGTAAGGCCTATAAGAAATGAGTAAAGATTACTCTCTGGAAAAGTCTGATGATAAGGAGAAGAAAGTTCAAAGGGACAACAGAGTTGAAGGAAAAATTTTCTTTTTGTTTTGGGAATGAGGATACCTGAGCATGTTTGCAAGCTAAGGCTAGGACTATGTAGAGAAGAAGTAAAAGCCTCAAGAGAAAATAATGACTTAGAGATGAAGTTCTCGAACTTTTTGGTCTCAGGACCCCTTTACATTCTTAAAAATTATTGAATACCCTCCAAGAGTTTTAGTTTATATGGATTATATCTGCTCAGATTTACCATATTAGCAATGAAGACATGTTAGTATTATTATGAAAATAGTTTTGATTTTGATAACCCCCTGAAATCCCAGGGGTTTTATGAACCATACATTGAGAACTGCTGGTGAAGAGGAAAGGAATGAGACACAAGTAAAGGAATTAGCCTTAGCAAAGAGGATGTAAATTTTTTCTTCAGAAAAAAAATAGTAAAGGATGAGAGACGTGGAAGAGAGGAAGAGAGGGAAAGAGGGAGAGAGGGAGGGAAAGAGGGAGAAAGGGAGAGAGGGAGAGAGAGATTTTGAGTAAGCGGGAATGGAAGTTAAAGAAGACGACATCAGATTCAGATGATCTTGGTAAAATAGGTGGTAAGGTTATCTGAGAGTGAAAGAAGGGAAAAGGACTGGAAAAAACCACTGGGAAATGCAATAGTGAGTCAACAAGAGATTGATAAAAAGACTGCTGAATAGTACTAAGGGCCCAGCTGGGGCTACAGCATGACTTTAAAATGGATTAGCTCAGTATGGCTTGGTCTCTTTCTCTGGTGATGCTTAGCATTTCTCAAGGAGAAGCAAAACTAACATACAGATGGAATTCAAGGTGGGAATAGCAGGTCAAGAAAGCAAGGAATTCCAGGGTGATATTTGGTACCTGCTGAGATAACTAGATAGAGGGAGAAAGAAGCAGCTATGGCCCCAACAGCCATGAATAACAAATGATTCAGGAAATTTAAAGAGGTCATGGTCTTAATGGAATGATGAATTAGGTCAGTAAACATGAAGAGAGTTGAAGAATTTGAAAGATATAGGAAGTCATCATCAAAAAAGCAAATGATGAGTTAATGAAAGGAAGTATAAAATTACCATAGTATTATTAAGCTTCATTTTGCCTCTGAACCTATTTCTAAAAAATAAAATCTATTATCTTCATCACAGGCTTATCAATGTTATTTTTCCAAATGTTACAAACAAGGCTTTAACCTGCAACTCTCTAGTTCTTTTGGAAAACTGAACCCAATGTGTGCTTCCAGAGACACCAAATGGATACAGTGAATATGACAACAGATTTTCATTTCTTCAACTAAAAAGTGTGACTTCATTTCTTTTAACTTCTGACTAAAACTGCATAAAATGACCAGTTGTCAGGGACAAAAGACAAAAAACCCCTAAAAAACAGAAAATTCTCTCAGAATCTTCACCAAATTCACCTAATAAGTATCTGTATTTGTGATAGTTTGTATTAAATGCCATTTAAAGATAAAATAAACATAAAATAAACAAATAGGAGGGACACAAGGATAATCTTTACAATGGGTAATCAGCTCCTAAATAAATGAGAATTTGCAAATTTATAACTTACAGCTAAATTGTATCAATCATTATTTTAGAGAAAAATGTTGCTTAGTGGACAGCAAGCTGGCTTGGGTACCAACTGGTTTTGAATCCTATCTCTGATATATGCTGGATGTATGACTCTGGGTAAGTCATTTAAGCTTTCATTGCCTCAGACACCTCTTAAAGACTAAAAGTTGAAGAAAAGATGCCAACGTGTCCTGGTAGCAGAGGGAGTTCCCTAATCCAGGAGTTTCACATAACAGTGAAATCATAGGTCTGGTCCTTATCTCTACTAGCATTATTAGTTTGAGTAGGAGTTCTGTGCAATAGAAAATGCAGATACAAACAGGTGAAATGTAATGGTTATAAACATATGACTTCCAGTTAATAAAAAGAACACTTCGAAGAAAAGGCGAGATTTACAAAAGTTCTTAGAAAATGGGAGGGAATTTGCTAAGTTGAGAATGGAAAAGTAATTCTGATATGGTGATTCTATGTCCAAAGAAAGATACAGGGTGTGTGTGTGTGGGGGGGGGTAGTGGTGGATATGACTGTTGCCCATAAGGGGCAACAAAGAACAAACTAAGAGTCAGGGAAACTGAGTTCAAGCTCTGGTTCTTTTGCTAATTTGTTAATTTGCAAGTTATTCACTTCTCATGGACAGAATTTAATGAGATCTTCTCTAAAGTTCCTTATATCTTTTTTGTTTTTGTTTTTGTTTTTGTTTTTTCCCGTGGGGCAATTGGGGTTAAGTGACTTGCCCAGGGTCACACAGCTAGTAAGTGTTAAGTGTCTGAGGCTGGATTTGAACTCAGGTACTCCTGACTCCAGGGCCGGTGCTCTATCCACCGTGCCACCTAGCTGCCCCTGTTCCTTATATCTTTAGACGTCTTTGCCTTCTCCATGCTCACAGTTTGCCTCAGTCACAAATACTATTTTCCCTCACGCTATTTCCAGTCACATGTTGTTTTTTCTCTTTCACACACACACATATGCACTCACACGTGCGCATGCACACACACACACACACACACACACACACACACAGAGTCTTCAGTTGTACACAGTTTTCAGTCACTCATTGTTTGCAGCCACACACTGTTTTGAGTCATACACAGTTTTTGGTCACACTGTTTTCAGTCTCATACAGGTATACTGTTTCCAATCACAGACACACTGTTTTCAGTCATAGCACTCTTGGTTCTTCTCCTTGAGGACAGGGAAGTTTGGCTTTGATCTTTAAATCCCAAGATTCTAGCAGAGTGACTGGCAGATAGTAGGTACTCAGTAAATTTTTTATTAAATTGAATTGCTGAAGTGAATTTAGAGATACACAC
The DNA here is from genome assembly GCF_019393635.1 of Dromiciops gliroides. Classification (NCBI taxonomy): domain Eukaryota; kingdom Metazoa; phylum Chordata; class Mammalia; order Microbiotheria; family Microbiotheriidae; genus Dromiciops; species Dromiciops gliroides. Next base: position 528,586,000 of record NC_057863.1, read on the forward strand.
AGCAAATTGTAGGGAATCTGCCCCGAGCAATCCGTCAGAAGCTAAACAGGATTGTAACCAACTGATATAATTCATCCAGAGGCAACTCTGCCTATCCCCTAATGCTATGTTGAAAAAGCAAAATAGTATAAGATAAAGAAGCCCAGCTTTAGAATCAGAAGCCCTGGATATGAGCTTCAGCTCTGTCACTTATTATTGCCTAGTTTTGTTTTGTTTTTTTTGGGGGGGGGGGCGGGCAATGAGGGTTAAGTGACTTGCCCAGGGTCACACAGCTAGTAAGTATCAAGTGTTTTAGGCCGGATTTGAACTCAGGTCCTCCTGAATCCAAGGCTGGTGCTTTATCCATTGCACCACCTAGCTGCCTCCTATTACTGCCCAATTTAAAAGAGAGTTAATAATATTTGCACTGCCTTTCTTAGGACTGTTGTGAGAAAAGCAGTCTGTCAACTGTAATATGCTATAAATAGCTGAAGGCATTAGAAGTATTTATCTTGCTAAGGAAAAGACTAAGAAAGTACATGATCTCTGTTTTTAAAGCTCTGAGAAGTTGTCACATAGATGAAGGACTAAACTTGTTCCATTTGGTCACAGAGAAAAGAACTAGGCTATTCAGAGAGGGGAGTTTCAGGTGAGTATAAGGAAAAGTTTCCCAACAATTAGGGCTGCCAAAAACAGAATAGGGCAGCTAGGTGGCGCAGTGGATAGGGCACTGGCCCTGGAGTCAGGAGTACCTGAGTTCAAATCCGACCTCAGACACTTAACACTTACTAGCTGTGTGACCCTGGGCAAGTCACTTAACCCCAATTGCCTCACTTAAAAAAAAAAAAATGGAATAGGCTGCCTTGAGAAGTGATGAGCTCCCCACCATAAGAGACTGAATGTTCACTTTTTAGGGACATTGTCAATGAAATTCCTATTCAGGTACAGGTTGGATTAGATAATTATTGATATCTCTTCCAAACGGAAAATTCTGTAATTAGGCAAAACAATAAAAAGATACCCTTTTCTTATCATGCCTGCATGTACTCTCTGCTGTCCTACACTGCCATCTTTCACTGGTAAAGTAGAAGTTTTTGCAGTGGCCACTGACTGTCACCTATGCTACTCAAAGTGTGTAATAAGATGAGCAAGCTGGCAAATATTCACATGAGTGTTTTTTCAGGATGAGATGAACACAGAGGAAGAAAGCATGAGGGGCTAAGTGAAAATTAATAATTGAACTCTCAGATATCAAAGGATCACAGAATCCTAGATTTAGCATTGGAAGAGACCTGAGGGGTGATACAGTCTATCCACTGACTGGGGGATGAAGAAACTGTATTAAAATTTTGTTGGTATATTTTGTAACCTTCTGCAAGTACCTAGGACAGAATCAGTACGCAAGTCACCCACACTGAAAATAACTGACAAACAGCACCATCTCAGAGAGGGTACAAGGTTGAAATATCCAGGCTCAGTCATCTTCAACTTAGTATCAAGGCAGAATGTCAACATGCAAGTTATCTACACAAAAATAAGTGATAAATGCAGGATCACTGTCCATCCTTCCTCTGCAGGTTAGTTCTCCTTCTCTGTTCCTTTTTGGGAGGCTGGGTTTTCTAATACAGATTCATTTGAAACATCCACTATGGTAGCCTTGTTTTATATACTAAGCATAGATGAGCCTACACTAACAATTAAGAAACATGGGAAACAGTTCTAATGTTGTATTAAATGCATTAGCTAACTCGATTTTAAGAGCACTTACCTCTGCTCCCAAACTGAGAGAAATGATCTCATTCTCAAAAGCAGAATGTGTGTCAATGTGAGGAGGAATTCCTGAAACAGAATCAGTTAGTACATAATTTTCCTTCTTTTTAAAAGTATATACATATACACCCATGTATACATACATACATATATACATACACACACTATATGTGTGTATATATACACATATGGATGGATTCTAGACATAGGCTTATATGCCAGCAACATAGGTGTTTGATAATTACTTGCTGATTGATTAATTGGTTAAATTTAGTATAATAAAAAATTCAAGAAATGGCAAGAAAAGTATTATAATTTGAACTAAAAGGGAAAGGTAAGGTAAATATGATTTCTCAACTTAGAACTAAGCACAGTAGGTTGTCCCGTGACTTAATATTCAGGAAAAATTCTACTGGGCCTAAGTGCAGCTCATCAGATTTACTTTTTTTTGGGGGGGGGGTGAGGCAATTGGGGTTAAGTGACTTGCCCAGGGTCACACAGCTAGTAAGTGTCAAGTGTCTGAGGCTGGATTTGAACTCAGTTCCTCCAGAATTCAGGGCCAGTGCTCTATCCACTGTGCCACCTAGCTGTCCAGATTTACTTCTACCTTGAGACACTGATTGGTCCTACTGGAGCTGAAGATAAAGCTGGAGAGAAGAAAGGTTTAGGAGTGGCCAGGACTCAGAAAAATTTCAACTGTGGAAGCATCAATGCCACTTCATCACAGAAGTCATTCCCTGGAAGCAGTGGGATTTTAACCAGGTGGGTGTGAATACAGCCTAAATCACAGCTAGAAATCAAATATAAGGAGGGCCTTGACTGAAACATGGCTTTCTCTTTTTCTGTTTACTCACTCTCTATAAATCAATTAATTAATTGCCTGAGCATTTGTTTTCTCTAAGGGAGAACTCCACCCATAGGAAGGGAAATAAAAAAGCATCTGAGAAAGTCCTTCCCCTTGCGGAGCTTATTTATTCCTTAAAATAGGTCAATATACTACAAATATCAGATGAGAGTCTTGCCAGATTAGTTGAGATCACTCAAGACAATAGTGTTAAACTCAAATGTGGAAAGCATATTGATTTATAAAACTACAAATTAACATTAACTATGTTGTATTGTATTTGTGTTTATTTTGTTAAACATTCCTCAATGACATCTTAATGTGGTTCAAGTCACACTCCCAGAGTTTCACCTTGCCTCACATGTTTGCCAGTTCTGATTTAGGATTTCCTGCCAATCTCTGAACCTAAATTTGACATTTACAGAGGTTCTGTTGTGAGAAGAAGAGCAAAGCCATCCAATGATACTGCTAAATCTTCTCACAAGTGTTCATCTTTATATCCATGCCTCCCATTGTTGCTCATTTCCCTTTTGAGCTCACCTTTTTCTTTTTTCTTTTTTTTTTTGCGGGGCAATGAAGGTTAAGTGACTTGCCCAGGGTCACACAGCTAGTTAAGTGTCAAGTGTCTGAGGCCAGATTTGAACTCGGGTCCTCCTGAATCCAGGGCCGGAGCTTTATCCACTGTGCCACCTAGCTGCCCCGAGCTCACCTTTTTCAATTAATTATTCATTTCTTCCTTTTCTCACACTTTATGCATTTTTTTAAAAAATTCTCTAATGGAAACAGGAGAGGAAAAGAGTTCCAGACAACTATTTTTAATATAATTGCCAATATTTTAAATAAAAGTTCCACACAGGTTCTAGACTATTTCTCATCTGGGGCCATCTCCAGTAATCTTGATCTATATCTTGCCACTGGACCCAGATGGCTCTGGAAGAAAGAGTGAGGTTGATGACTTTGCATAGCCCTCCCGCTCTTAAATCCAATTCAGTTCAAGTCATGACATCACCCTGGTGTCATGGTCCTCTTCAAGAATGAAGGACAAAAAACAACAGACTATTTCTATTGGACCGAGGTCAATTAGACACAATTAGTAAAGGTGAAACAATAATAATTTATGAGACAAATATGATTAAAAAAAACCAAGTAGTATTAACAAGACATATTCTTTAGTGTTACATATCTTCTACCTTTAAAAAATGAAATAGGGGCTTTGGAATTTTCACAAGAAATACTCACCCTGCCCAGGTTCATACTGATTTATTGTCAACTGGTCAGGGATATATTTAATGTATCCTTCTTTCAAACACTTCTCTAAAATACTGTTACAAATATCAGGAAGACCTGCAGTTAAAATTACAAGTATAACACATTAGACCAGAAAAGCATTTACTAAATATTTTTGATGCAAGGACAGAAATCAAAGCCAGTATAAAAAATACAGATAAAATGTTTTACTCTAAATCTAATAGCTAGATCCATAACTAAATGACAACAAAGAAACCCAAAACAAACTACTCATAACTCAAACATAATACCAAATATTTTTAAAATTTTATAATGTTTTAGGTTGCTGCATAAGATTTTAAAGCAAAATTCAGGAAAACAATTTTTATTTTTACATTCTGTAAAAGAACATGTCTCCCAAAGTGATTAAATAATAGGTCTAATTGGAATATAACTTAAAAACCCAGTAATACATTGGGGTGGGGGTGGGGGTCTAGATATGTAATTTCATTGCTGTGGAATTTCCCTCCACCAATGCAGATTGTAATTTATAATCTTAGAGAATTGTCTGGGGCATTGAGAAGCTGCCCTGAGTCACATGGCCAGTATGCATTAAAGGCAAGACTTGAGTCTGAGTCTTCCTGACTGACAGAGGCCATCTCCCTATCTACAATTTCAAGGCAACTGTCTAATATAGTTATATTTTATTTATAATGTTGTTTTATGAAATAAAACCCTAAAAATTAAACAAGATTGCAGTAAAAGTAAAGTTTTGATGCAAAATTTCTTTTGTCACTAATGTCAATATTAATCCTTCTTGGGGGGATAGGGAGGAACGGAAGGCAAAGGATTTCTATTCATAAAAATTGTCTCGGTTTTTCTTTTTTCCTCTCAATTTTGAAGAATTTAATATTCAGTTGAAGAAACTATCCAAAGCACATGCAATCACAAAATTTGAGAGGTGTAAAACAGTCCAAACCCCTCATTTGGAAAATGAAGACTATGAAGTCCAGAGTAAAGTGACTTGACCAGTGTCGCAGAGCTATTGAATAGACAATCTTCTGGGAGCAGAACCCAGCTGTCCTGACCCCTAAGGGTCCAGTATTTTTTTTTTTTTTGCAGGGCAATTGGGGTTAAGTGACTTGCCCAGGGTCACACAGCTAGTAAGTGTTAAGTGTCTGAGGCCGGATTTGAACTCAGGTCCTCCTGAATCCAGGGCCGGTGCTCTATCCACTGTGCCACCTAGCTGCCCCTCAGTATTCTTTCTGATCTATTATGCTGCCTTCTCCTTTCTTGAATTCTACTTAAATAATGTACACAGCTTATAGCATTATAAGATCATAGACTTTGAAGGTACCTTAAAGATCATCTATTCCATCCTCTGATTTTATAGGTGAGATAACTGAGGCTCAGAGAGATCAAGTGATAAGCTCATTATGCCCCAAGGATGTCTTCATGCCCCTGAGCCAGGCAACTTCTTCTAATCCAATCCTATCAACATTTATTAAGTACCTACTAGGTACCAGGCACAGTGCTACTTGATGGGGATACAATCAGGTAAAGAGGGACTTGCCCCGGGGCCACACACTGCTAGTGTCTAACACTAGATTTGAACTCAGGATCAGCTGTGCCTCCTAGCTGCCTTCACCTCTGCCACCCTCTACCACACAATCAGCTTCAACATGTAAAATGTGTTGTCTTCCCCATGAGAATTTAAGCTCCTGGAGGGGAAGGCCCGTCTCTCTTTTTTGATTACTTTTGCATTCCCAGTGCTAGCTAGCACAGTGTCTGCCACATAGAAAGCACTTAATAAATACTCGGTAACTAACTGATTTACTGACTTGCCCATGGTTCTAAAGTAAGAGGGGCAGGTTTTGAAGCCAGGTCATACTGACTCCACTTCCAACACTCTATTCATTGTATCTTTTTTGGGGGAGGCAGGGGGCAGGACAATGAGGGTTAAGTGACTTGCCCAGGGTCACACAGCTAGTAGGTATCAAACATCTGAGGCTGGATTTGAACTCAGGTCCTCCTGAATCCAGGGCTGGTGCTTTATCCACTGCATCACCTAGCTGCCCTGCTATTCATTGTATCTTACAATTATTTCAATCGTCAACAATATTAAACATCTTCAACTTTTGGCTTTAATGACCTGAGTCTTGAATTTTCCCTCCAAATCTCTGGTAATACCACATATAATTAAACAGAACCAGCTTTAATTCACTGTGGTCATGCATAGTTAATTTCCATAGTTATTTTCAAATGCCACTAATAACAAAATAATTAGCCTCCCCCCAACTAGGATGCAACTATTACACAGGAGACCTCGTATCCTACAGAGTATATTACAATTGAAATTTGGAACTACCATCTATGAACAATATCTTACCTCCAGGTAATGGTTTATCCTTATCTACATTGTTATTATCATAGCGAAATTCATATCCATAATGCTTTACTCTTCTATGTTTTAAAGATTTCTGAGCTGTAAAAAGAGAGAAAAAGAAGAAAAGAAGTGATTTCTTTGAGGGGGGAAATTCTTGACCTTCTTCATGTGCTTCAAAATCACCACTGTGCAAGAATTCGTAGAGGAATCTGCAGTATTTACAAACATCTCCCTCTGCTGCTGAATTCAACAAAATTAACCAAATATCCTGCTTTTGTACCCAGTGCTCCTTCAAGTCTAAAATTGTAACAATTAAGATTTCACCCAGTGGCTGCTTTAAATACTATCCTGCCACTCAAACTGCTACTAATGAACTAGAGAGTTTTAAATCTGAGAGAGTACTCACAGCATTATAGATTTAAACAGGGTATATTAGGTTTTTAAAACTGAAAATAAGAGTTTGAAATATCTGAGGTTCTAACTATAAGAAATAATGAGAGATCAGTCTTCCTAGTTCTTTTTTTTTTGGTGGGGCAATGAGGGTTAAGTGACTTGCCCAGGGTCACACAGTAAGTGTCAAGTGTCTGAGGCGAGATTTGAACTCAGGTCTTCCTGAATCCAGGGCTGAAGCTTTACTCACTGCATCACCTAGCTGCCCCAGTCTTCCTAGTTCTTACAGGAAGTCTGTACCATGGTGGCAAAGTATTATTAGTATAATTTGATTAATTATTAAAAAAAAATACTGGGGGCGGCTAGGTGGCGCAGTGGATAGAGCACTGGCCCTGGATTCAGGAGGACCTGAGTTCAAATCCGGCCTCAGACACTTAACACTTACTAGCTGTGTGACCCTGGGCAAGTCACTTAACCCCAATTGCCTCACTAAAAAAAAAAAATACCAAGAATAACTCAGAATTAAGTCATGAAAGAACAGGAACCCTCAGAGGAGTTTGCCATCAGCAGGAAATCCTTCTCTGGTTGAGATCCTGCCTGGGATTTCTTTTATGGCATGGGCAAAAACATTAGGTTCTCTAAATGTTTTCATCTGCAGATGACATTGTATTAATTGCAGAGAGCCCCAGAATGCTCTAATGCCTCCCTAGTGAAATCTGTAACGATTTTTAAAAAGATTGCTTTCAACATCAACATTATAAAAACAAAATGGATGAAAAACAAACATTAGGCAGAGAACCTCATCTAGCTGGATATGTTTGTGTGCATGTTCCCATGTGTCTTCAGGCACATATGTGTTCAAGTATATAGGCTACTGTGGCCAAAAAAAACCATCACCCTATGGTCAACTTGGCAACGAACCTCACCAAACTTAGCTAGTGTAATCATTGGACAACAGGCATAGAATCCATCACTGAGAACATTTTTGATGCCTTTCTATCTTGTGAGAACCTGCTAGAGCTTATACGTAGTCCCTAGGAACTCAAAGGCATCTCTAAGCTTCAATGAAGTATCAGAGTCAGATTTCCAAGGAAGATGCTACATACATTGATTGATATGATATGATATATGACATGATTTGATATATACATTTACACACATATATAAGTATATGTATATACATACACATATATGCATGGTATGTGTGTATATACATATAGTTAATATATGTGTGTATATACAGATATATCTATACACATACCATAGTGTCACTTTTTATATCTATCTGTCTCTTAGACAAGTACTGTAAATGAACAACTCATCTAGGTCTAGAATTAAGTAGGAGGAGAATGATTGAACTGAACTGAATTGAGGAGATTGTAAGGTACCTTTTTTTTTTTCAGGGCAATGAGGGTTAAGTGACTTGCCCAGGGTCACACAGGTAGTAAGTGTCAAGTGTCTGAGGCTAGATTTGAACTCAGGTCCTCCTGAATCCAGAGCCAGTGCTTTATCTACTGAGCCACTTAGCTGCCCCCCCTGCAAGGTACTTTTAATAACCTAAACGTGCTCCTTGCTGCAAAGGGCCATCTCTTTTAAAACCAATATTTCTCCAGTGCTGCCAAATAGTCATAAATCAAGGAAGAATAAGATCTCAGAGAAGTCCAAAGGACCTTAGAAATAAGGCAGATATAATTGGGTTGTAGAGAAGAGGTGTACCCATACAACTAGAAAAACAGGGAGATCGGCAATTTAGAGAGAATGGAGGATAGCCAAAAGAAAGACAGAACACTACACTGGTATCCCCAAGATACTAAAGGAGTAAGAATAAGGTCTCTGGCACAGTGTATGAATCCTCCACAGAGGATCTATGGAAAGGCCCAGGTAACCACAGTACATGATGAGAAGCCACAACAAGGTAGTGGGCTGTACTGGAGAACCCAAGCCACAGAAAATATGGATCAATCAGAGTGTGACCATGAAACAAAAAGAATGTAAAATGGCCATTTGACAGAGATCTGCAGACTTGATTTTCATAACTTTCACTTACGGTTTTGACCAATAGAATTGTCAGTCCAATCAATACTTTCCAATAACATTTTCTCATCCTCGGTAGAAACAATTTCTTCTACAATTATGAGGCCTGGAGGTAATACTGGAGGCCTGAGATCTTCCCAATGCACTAGAGAAATAAGATGAAAATAATTTCATACAACATAGTAATTGCAATCATATATCCATACTCCAAATCATAAATTCCCTAAATTTCACTTATAAAGTATAAAAACTGACCCAGCACTATACATTACATATGAAAAATACAAAAGCAAAAACTAACGAGAAATAGGAGTTTTACTCTCTGCCATAATTAGTCCCAAAGGAAAACAGCCCTTACTATGGTATTCTGTTCAATCATTATTAAATCACTTTTTCAAATCTCACACAAGAATGAATGTCAAAATTCTGCAATGTTCAACAACATGCCTCTTTAAATGAAATATCAAGTTGCTCTCTAATCATTTCATACAGGAGTTTTAATATACAGTTACTTTTTCTAGAATACTGGATACTGGGTTATAGTCAACTACATAAAATGAAAACAAAAACACTACCCTCTAAAAAACGGTAATATCAAGAGAAATTTTCCATACTATACTTCAAATGGCTTCAAATATACCTGCACTTCTCAAGGGATAACTGATTAGAATGCCAGTATAGAAAACATAAAAACCCATGCTTAAATATATTTTTTGTTATTTAATCATTTTTCAGTTGTGTCTAACTCTTTGTGATTCTGGCCTAGAATCTACTGCTCTTGTCACTGTACCAGCTTGTGATTCCATGCATTTGTATATACCACATGTCCTTGCAGGTATTAAAGCCTCTAGCAGACATTTCTTTTTGTTCCCTAGTACTTTTTTTTTTTTGGTGGGGCAATGAGGGTTAAGTGACTTGCCCAGGATCACACCCCTCCAGCTAGGTTCATCTTCCTCAGTATAAATCTGGCCCCAGACACTTACTACCTATGTGACTCTGGGCAAGTCACTTAACTCTGTCTCAGTTTCCTCATCAGTAAAATGAGTTGAAGAAGGAAATGGCACACAGGGTTGAGATGTTTTCCTAGTGCCCACAATTGCTAGTGCTCTTGCCCTCCTCAAATTGCTTTGCATTTTCTGAATTTGCAGTTCAGTGGGCATTCACTACTGATAAGTACCAAAATAATTTTGATTCTGTTCTATTCTCATTCACAAAGCAACAAGTTTGTAAATATGAGTGCAGAAGATTTAGAAATTTGGCAGATTCTATTACTGCATTTCAGAGAAGAAAAAAACTCCTACTTACTCTGGGCTACTTTTTTTTTTTTTAAGTTTTTCTTTTAGTGAGGCAATTGGGGTTAAGTGACTTGCCCAGGGTCACACAGCTAGCAAGTGTTAAGTGTCTGAGGCCGGACCTGAACTCAGGCACTCCTGACTCCAGGGCCAGCGCTCTAACCACTGCGCCACCTAGCTGCCCCCCGGGCTACTTTTTAATAAGTGTCCTTAAAAGAGAAGAAAGAAAAAGTGAAAGGAAATGACAGGGACAATATGTATCTTTCTAATGAAAACACATTTCCTAACTTTAATTTTAGAAAATTGATTAGTGGCATATAAAACTCAGACATAATCTAATAGAGGGTAGGTAGAAGAGGTCTAAATTTAGGCCATGAACTTAAATTAGATACATTTTGCAATTAGGCAGATATGAAACACAATATGTTTTTTTAAAACACAAAAATATTCTTTAAAAATGATCCTTTAAGGATAGAGCATCGGCCCTGGAGTCAGGAGTACCGGAGTTCAAATCCGACCTCTGACACTTAACACTTACTAGCTGTGTGACCCTGGACAAGTCACTTAACCCCAACTGCCCCATGGGGAAAAAAAATGATCCTTTAAGGGGCAGCTAGGTGGCGCAGTGGATAAAGCACCGGCCCTGGATTCAGGGAGACCTGAGTTCGAATCCGACCTCAGACACTTTACACTTACTAGCTGTGTGATCCTAGGCAAGTCACTTAACCCTCACTGCCCTGCAAAAAACCAAAACCAAACAAAACTTCAAAGTTTGTAAAAATAATCCTTTCAAATATCCTTTTGAAACACATTTTGAAGCAATGTAAATTTGATCTATTAAATTCTTCCTTAAGAGGAAGTAAATAAAGAGTTCCTTCCATTTCCCGAGTTTAAGCAGATGGCCATGGAGTATGATCCTCCACAATGAGCCTAAATCTCAAAATGACTTTAGTTGATTAGTACCATGAGAGGCAGTATGTATGCTGTGATCACTTGATATATATTCATTGGACATATTTTTACTATCAATAGAACCTATGGATAAATCTTGTTCATTGTTCTTTAGTCGTTTCAGTTGTGTCTGACCCTTCATGACTTCATTTTTTGGGTTTTCTTGGTAAAAATACTGAAGTGGTTTACCATTTCCTTCTCCAGCTCATTTTACATATGTAGAAACTGAAGCAAAGAGGGTTAGGTGATTTGCACTAGGTCACACAGCTAATAAGTTTCTGAGGCCAGGTTTGAACTCAGGAAGATGACTCTAGGCCTGGCAATCAATTTAGCTCTACTTAGCTGTTCCAATGGCTAAATAGGCCTGTTATTTAACTAATCTTCATTTTACAAGCTCTTAAGTCCCAATTTTTAAAAAAGAACATGAACCAAAGCAAAATCAAGAACTGTTCTCAGATAAGCAGATAAAATACCTTTTCCCACAAAGTTTAAGTACAGAGTGATATTCTGTCCCAAGTCATCTACCATTTCCTTTCCATTGAGGGTTACATAGGCTTTTTTGGATTCTTCTTTGGTCCTATATCTTACAAAAGAGTAGGGCTTGTTAGGTGGCATTAAGAGAGCTTCCACTGATCCGCATCTTTCTAATGCCCTAAGCAGCTGGGTCCTACTCACACCATTACCCAAACCTCCATTGGCAACAACCAGGCTCTAAAACAAAAAACAAAAAAGAAAGAAGTGGCATTAGTAATAAAAATTGATTTGTTTATCCTAAGAGTATTTTATTAATACAACAATGAGTAGTTTCATAATTATATATAATTACATAAGTTATAAAATTTATAATTAATAAATGATTAATCAATTTAATAATTTTATACAAAAGCTCAAAACACAATTAATTTGATATTCTGTGTCTACAGAAACATGAACTTATTGTATATGTTGGCTTTTGAAAAAATAAAAATACACACCAGCCCACAGTTAAAATATAGATTTTGCTTATTAATTATAAATATAAATTCAATATAATCACACTGAGTTTTTTGAAAACAACATTCCAATGCAGCACTAATTATAGATTCTAATTAAGATGAAACCCATGTAGAAATTTGTCCTACACTAGGCTAGCTAAATTAGCCAATGTACAACACCACAAAATCCATTTCAAATAAAGTTTTCTGCAAATGACATACATCATCCAGGAGGCACAGACCTTTCAGCAAATGTGATTTTTTTTTTTTTTGCTGCCTTGTATTAAACGTTATTCAGGGAAATATTTTTTTCTCTTCTTTATATATTTCTTCTGATGACACATCCTTTTGGTCTCACAGCCCAAGTCCTTGCACAGAGAAAAATGTGCTGTCTGGTCTGGATCATACATAATCATTATCATCTGCTACTTCTGAGAATATTAAAACACAGCAGAAACAAGCCTCTCATTGTCCAGTCTCATCAAGGATAAGTTTAGTTTGTGATTCAGCAGACCTTCACAAACAAAAACAAGTAGGGAAATCTAGGTCTCTGCCATAAAAGGTTGTTTTTTGTTTTTTTTAAGTGAGGCAATTGGGGTTAAGTGACTTGCCCAGGGTCACACAGCTAGTAAGTTGTTAAGTCTCTGAGGCCGGATTTGAACTCAGGTACTCCTGACTCCAGGGCTGGTGCTCTATTCACTGCGCCACCTAGCTGCCCCCTGCCATAAAAGTTTTAATGAATAAAACGTGATGACAACAAAAGTAAACTAGCTAATCTCTGAAGGCTGACCTTTCCCCACTCCCCACCCCCAAATCTTGCAATAACAATAAACACTTCAGATTAGAATTCAATTTCATATATCTTAGTCCTTTCTGGACTTCATTAATAAAGCGAGCTTGAGCGTGTGTGTGTGTGTGTGTGTGTGTGTGTGTGTGTGTGTGTGTGTGTGTGTGTGTGTGTGTGTAAAAAAGACAGAGAAAGAGAGACAAAGAGATAGGCAGATAGACATGTAGACAAATATGCTCTCAGGCTGAAACAGCTAATTGTCATGATTCCAAATGATTTCCTATGGGGAGAAAAAAAAGAAAAAGTAAATAAGAAAGAGAAGAAACAAGGCAGGAAAGAATTAAGCTTCTTTCCTCTCTTCTCTTATTCCTCCTTCTTCATTTTAGCCCCCTGGTGTAAGCTGGAGATTTCATAATGCTTCAAGTGACTGTTCTCTTACACTTTGACAAACAAACTTTAACCTTTAGTTTTAGCCAAAGGATAACAAACTCATCTCAACATTGGCCACTATTTCATCTTTAATTGTGAAATCTACTGTACCGATTGGAATGACGCCACCTGCTGGAGACTTACTGTAGAGGAGCTCCGCCCATGAGGTGAAGGTCTTGTGGGAGGAAGAAGAAGGGGGAGCCTGGCACTCGAGGACTCTGACGGAGAGTGGAGCTAGGAATGTTCTGTCCCTTTAATAGATAGATGAATGTAGGCCTCTCTCTCTCTCTCTCTCTCTTTACCAAATTCTTATTCTCCTTAATAAATGCTTAAAAGTCTAACTCTTGCTAAAGCTTATAATTTATTGGTGACCACTTTTTAGATATTTTAGACAGACTAGCTAGAATTTTAGCCCTTAACACTGCCTAGGAGTGTATTTTTCAGATATAATCTGAAAATAATTTTTTAAAAACATACAATCTTTTTTGACTCATGATGGAAAATGCTATTTACATCCAGAGAAAGAGCTATGGAGTCTGAACGCAGATCAAAGCATACCATTTTCACCTTTTTGGTGGTTTTGTGTGTGTGTGTATTTTCTTCTTTGTGTTCTGTTTTTTCTTTCACAGCATGTCTAATGTGGAAATATGTTTAACTTGACTGCAGATGTATAACCTATATCAGATTGCTTGCCGTCTTTGGGGAGGGGAGGAGAGGGGAAAGGGAGAAAAATTTGGAACTCAAAATCTTACAAAAAATGAATATTGAAAATTATCTTCACATGTAATTGGAAAAAATACTATTACATTTTTAAAAAAGAAAATATAATCTTTTTTGAAATCTAGAAAATTTGGTTTAAAATTTGAGAGCTTGAATTATTTTCCTATGACCTTTTATGGAACACCTAATGTGTTCATAACACTTCGCTTATCTCTACAGCAGTAGTTCTCAAAGAATGTCCTGAAGACCACTGGTTTCTTTTTTTTCTTTTTTTTTTTTTTTAGTGAGGCAATTGGGGTTAAGTGACTTGCCCAGGGTCACACAGCTAGTAAGTGTCAAGTGTCTGAGGCCAGACCTGAACTCAGGTACTCCTGACTCCAGGGCCGGTACTCTATCCACTGCGCCACCTAGCTGCCCCACACTGATTTCTTTTTAAGGGTCTTCTCCAAATCATCTGGAGATCAGTCCAAAAGTTAGAGCCATGGTTCAAAAGTGAGAAGATCAAAATCCAGCTTTGCCTCTTACTATCTGGGCAATACAATTAACTTCACTAAGACTAATTTTCGTTATCTGTAAAATGAGTGAGTTGGACTAAATGACCTCTAAAGTCTCTTCTAGTTAATGATCCTATGAGTCAAGTCATAGGATAATGAGTTAATGTTTCCACAACATGTGAATCTTTGTCAAAAAGTACAAAAATGAAGATTTAAAAAAAATATACAAAACAATTCCATTGCTTTTAAGCCAGGTAAAAGAGCAACAAACAATTTCCCCCAGAAATAAAAGGCACGTGGGAGATCAGGTCTATAAAGTCTTGTTTTGTTTTGGTTCCTAGGCCAAAAAGTTGAAGAGAAATCTGTTAAAGGCTAAGAACTTGTAAAAACAAACAAACAAAAAAACTAAAACAGTCAAAGAATCCAGGAAAGACTGGAGGGGCTGGACTATAGTTTTCTTATCACAGAAAAGCCCTAAATTCCATTGTAACTTCACTCTTCAGGTGTCACCTGTGGTTTGATCAAGGTTGGTAAACAAAGCCAGAGAAATCTCAAATATAGTTTAAGACTCTCTTAAACTGTTCTCTTCCCATCTCCTTTCTTACTACTATATTGAATGTCTCTTGTATAGGGAAAATAAAAAGTAGGGGCCTGCAGCAAGCAGAACATCCTGTACCAGGTGGGACATCCATTTAATCCCTTGGCTACCTCAGCAGCAACCACAAGAAAATCAGGGTCATTGGTGGAGGCTGAGGCACAGGTGGAGGGCGGGCAAATGACTAAATAGCTTTGAACTTCTTTGAATACCTCTTCATTTAATATTGTTCCTCAAATATACTTATGGAGTTTATTCTTTATTTAAAAGTCACCTAATCTGTCATTTTCTTCCCATCCTCTTGTTTTTGTTTTTGTTTTTGTTTTTTTTAGTGAGGCAATTGGGGTTAAGTGACTTGCCCAGGGTCACACAGCTAGTAAGTGTTAAGTGTCTGAGGCCGGATTTGAACTCAGGTACTCCTGACTCCAGGGCCGGTGCTCTATCCACTGTGCCATCTAGCTGCCCCAAAATGGGATTTGCATTACATTTTTTTTTTTAAGTGAGGCAATTGGGGTTAAGTGACTTGCCCAGGGTCACACAGCTAGTAAGTGTTAAGTGTCTGAGGCCGGATTTGAACTCAGGTACTCCTGAATCCAGGGCCGGTGCTCTATCCACTGCGCCACCTAGCTGCCCCCTTCCCATCCTCTTAATCAGAAATTTCCTTTAAATTCCCTTCATCATTAATATTCAGTTCCTGTGCTAGGACCTCTTATCTGCCAGAAGGTATGGCCCCTCTCAATAAATAATGTCATGTTTTCTACTTATATGTTTGTTTTAAATTCATTAGGAGTCTCCACACTATGAATCAGAATGGACCAAAACTGAAATAATACACAATAATAATAGCATGTGATATTTTATATTCTTTTGAGGCAACATAACATAACGGAAAGAGTTCTAGAATTGGAGTCTGAAGATCAACATTCGAAACCCAACACGGTCACTTATCAGTCAGTTACTTACCTTCACAGAGGCTCCATTTCACAATGTGCAAAATATAGCTAATAACAACTGCATCACCTACTTTACATGGTTGCTGCAAATACTGAAGCACTATATACATGAATTATTATCAGTTATTAATATATAGTGTTTCACTTGATCTTCACAATCATCACGTGAGGGTAGATATCCCCATTTTACAGGTGAGGAAACTGAGGTTCAGAAACAATAGTTGATTTGCCCCCTCACAGTTCAAAGTGACAGAGTGGAAACTAGAATTAAGGTTTTCTCTAGTCCCCTAAGTGATACCATCTACTAAAACATAAGCTTCTTCCAGATACCCAGCAAAACCAATGGGAATTCATATGGCTGAATTATATATAATTATACAATTATATATGATCGTGATATGGTCCCAAGCAGAAGGTTAAATAACCCTAAAGAGTCACTGAAGCAAGACATCGCCTCAAACCTATTTCACTAAAGAGGCTATTAATATGTATTAATATTTGAAAGTAGCATGGCAATTATATTTACAATCAAGCTATAATCAAAGTTTTGAGTCACCTCAGTGGCATGGGATACACTTTCAATGCCTTCGTGTCTCAGCAACGTGTGTCTGGCTTTGGTCTGTTTCCTCAAGAATTTCTTCTCAGTTTTACTAAGTTTTGGATGACTTTGGTCATTGTTGTCCATGCTGACACTGCAGAAAAATATAAATAGAATATTTACGCTCAAAGTACAATTTTTTCTTCTTTTCCAATTACATGTAAGGATAATTTGTTTGTTTGTTTGTTTTTGGTTTTTTTTGCAGGCAATGGAGGTTAAGTGACTTGCCCAGAGTCATACAGCTAGTAAGTGTCAAGTGTCTGAGGTCGGATTTGAACTCAGGTACTCCTGAATCCAGGGCTGGTGCTTTAACCACTGCGCCATCTAGCTGCCCCAAAGATAATTTTTAACATTCTTTTTTTATACAATTGAGTTCCAAATTTTCTCACTCCCTCCAGTCTGTCATCTCTCTAGTCCCTCCCCTCTCTGTAAAACAGTAAGCAATTTGATGTGTTGTATATGTGCAATCATGTAAAATAGAAGAAAAGAAGAAATAGTTTAAAAAATTAGTTTGCTTATATGATCCCAAGCAACAATCTACCCCAGTTTTCTCATCTATAAAATAGGGTAATAATAGCACCTACCTTCCAGGGTTACTGAGTTTAGATAAAATGAGATATTTGTAAAGTGCTTTGCAAACCACACATTAGTGGCTTAAGACAATGGTCACAAACTTAGATAGAAACAGATCCCTGTGGCAGCATAATGACTTAGAAAACCACATTATCTATATTGTTTTGCATTTTATTTGTTTTGTTAAACATTTCCCAATTACATTTTAATATTGTGTGGGCCCTATTTAATACTTCTGATACAAGAGATAGTATCAAAAAACATAAGATTGGGGCAGTGAGGTGGTGCAGTGGATAAAGCACCAGCCCTGGATTCAGGAAGACCTGAGTTCAAATCCGACCTCAGACATTTGACACTTACTAGCTGTGTGACCCTGGGCAAGTCACTTAACCCTCACTGCCCCACCAAAAAAAAAAAAAGAAAAGAAAAGAAAACATAAGATTGAAAAAAGAAGGTTGGACTGGTTATGTGGAAGAAGCAAGGGATAATAACAGACAGATCACCTAGGTTCTTTTTTTTTTTTTTTTTTGCGGGGCATGTCTATAATTTCCAGTGCAAAGTAGATAACATGATGTGGGAATTACAGGGTTTTAAAAATTCTCATAGCTTTCTATTACTTTCCTTGAGTCAATTAGGTTCAAAAATCTCAGTTGTATCTGACTCTTTTCCCTTACTGTTCCCATACATGTCACCAAGTCCTGTCAGTTCGACTCCCAAAGTATCACAGATCCAATTGCTATTCTCATTGCTACCACTAGACCAGGTCCTCATCACCTCTTGCCTGACCTATTGGTTTTTTTTGGGGTTTTTTTGTTTTTTTTTTTTTAGTGAGGCAATTGGGGTTAAGTGACTTGCCCAGGGTCACACAGCTAGTAAGTATTAAATGTCTGAGGCCGGATTTGAACTCAGGTACTCCTGAATCCAGGGCCGGTGCTCTATCCACTGCGCCACCTAGCTGCCCCTTTGCCTGACCTATTGTAAAAGTCTCCTCACTGTACTCCTCTTCCAGTCTCTCCATTATACATACCAAGGCCAAACTTAGTCTTCCCAAGCACTACTCTGATCAGTTCACTCCACTACTCAATGTTCTTGAGTTGCTTTCATTGCTTAAGTCCAAAGCGTTAGCTTGGTATTTTATAGCAGTATTTAAGGCATTAGTATTTAAGGTATCCTGGATTTGACTTAAAACTACTCCAAGGAGTGAGCTCCCGAACTCACGACATGATGGCACCAAAAACCATCCAAATAAGGTTATAGGAAAATGCCCAGAGCAGCAAAACTCAGAGAAGAATGTGCTGAAATCTAACCAAGGACGGCTTGGAAGGTCAGAAGGAGGGAGCTGCTGTGCTGATAAAGGAGTCGGGCCCAACCCCACAGTCACCCTGACACAGATCCAGTCCCAGGAAGGCCTCACCAGAAAAGCAGACCCTCAGAGCCTCTGAATCAGCTGAAGCACCAGTGTCATCTGGAACTAAGCTCACAGTCTGGTGAGTGGGCTGAGTCCTGGGCAGGGGAGAGACTACAGGGGTCTATGCTGGTGCTAAGGCAGAACTTGGATTTTACACCCCTACTGAGAACCAGGAGGTAGGCTCGAGTAGCAGTGGCCCAGGTGGGGGAGGAGCACAGGCTTGTCAGAGCTAACAACCACAACACACAAAGCTGGTTGATTAGCAAGTTGGTCTGGGGTTATCTAAGGACCAGGGAACAGGCCGGGGGAGGGAAGAACCTGATTCTCCTTAAATCATACCACCTGGGACTTCTTAAGCTTCGGATACTGCAGCCTGGAAACAGTGCCCCACTTTAAGGAGCTAAAAGTCTAGTAAAAAGAAAGGCAAGATGAGCCGACAGAGAAAGGTGAGGACCATAGAAAGTTTCTTCAGTAACAAGGAAGACCAAGGGGCACCCTCAGAGGAAGATGTCAACATCAGGGCCCCTATACCTAAAGCTTCCAAGAAAAATACGAATTGGTCTCAGGCCACAGAGGTGCTCAAAAAGGACTTTGAAGATAAAATTAGAGAGGTAGAGGAAAAAATGGAAAGAGAAATGAGGGTGATGCAGGAAAGACATGAGAAAAAAGACAACAGTTTGAAAAGTCAAATGGAAAAGCAGGTACAAAAGCTCTCTGATGAAAATAATTGCTTAAGAATTAGGATTGAACAAATGGAAGCCAGTGACTTTATGAGAAACCAAGACACAATAAAGCAAATCCAAATGAATAAAAAAATAGAGGGCAATGTGAAATATCTTCTGGGAAAAACTGCTGACCTGGAAAACAGGTCCAGGAGAGATAATTTGAAAATTATTGGTCTACCTGAAAACCATGATCAAGGAAAGAGCTTAGACACCATCTTCCAAGATATTCTCAGGGAAAATTGCCCTGAAATTCTAGCAGAAGAAGCTAAAATAGAAATTGAAAGAATCCACCGATCACCTCCAGAAAGAGATCCCCAAAATTAGGAATATTATAGCCAAATTCCAGAGCTCTCAGGTCAAGGAGAAAATGTTGCAAGCTGCCAAAAAGAAAGAATTCAAGTACTGTGGAGCCCCAGTCAGGATAGCACAAGATCTAGTAGCTTCTACATTAAAGGACCGGAGGGCATGGAATATGATATTCCAAAGGGCAAAGGAAATGGGATTACAACCAAGAATCACCTACCCAGCAAAACTCAGCATTATATTTCAGCCAAAAAGATGGGACTTTAATGAAAAAGAAGACTTTCAGATATTTGTGATGAAAAGACCTGAACTGAATGGCAAATTTGACTTTCAAATACAAAACCCTAGAGAACCATTAAAAAAAAAATTGAAGCTGGGGGACATACCTGGGTTCATACAGTGGGCGACTGTCTTGTGTCTGAGGCCGGGTTTTGGCTGGGATCCCCCTGGGACCAGGGGTGATAATTTGTCCACTATGTCACTTAGCTAGATGATAACATCTTTAGGGTTAAATAGAGGGGTGAAAGGAATTCACTGGGGGAGGGGGAAGGGCAGAAATGAAATCCTACATGAAAGTAACAGGAAAAGGCTTATGGAGTGGGGGAAGAGATGGGAGAGGAGCAGGGCAGTAAATGAATTTTATACTCATCAGAAAAGGCTCAAAGACCTTAAACTCAACAGAGCTGCCTCAAGGAGGGTCTAACATTCATAACTGGGTGGAGGTATCTATTTAATCTGGGCAGTAAATGAACCTAACACTCATCAAAATTGGCTCAAAGACCTCAATCTTATTAGAATTGGCTCAAGGAGGGAATAATGGACACACTCAATTGGGTGGAGTAATCTCTATAACTCTGCAGGAAAATAGGAGCAGAAGGGGATAGAGAGGGGCAAAAGAAGGAAGGGCAGAGTGGGGGAGGGGACAGACAGAGGCAAATCCCTTTTCAAGAGTGATAGGATGAAAGAAGATGGATAATAGAATAAATATCATGGGAAAGGGAATAGGATGGAAGGGAAACAGTTAACAATAGTAATCATGAAAAGGGGGGAAAAATTGTACAAAAAAATATAGCAACTCTTGGTGGAGGCTAAGAATTGAGAATCAAGGGAATGTCCATCAATTGAGGAATGATGGAAAAAGCTGTGTTATATGATTGTAGTGGAATGGACTTGTGCTACAGGAAATGACAAACAGGATGATCCCTGAAAAACCTTGAAAGACTAATGAACATTGATGTCTGGTGAAGTGAGCAGAGCTGGGAGGACATTGTGCACAGTGACTGCAGTATTGTTCAAGGAGCAATTGTGAATGACTTAACTACTTTCAGCAGTGCAAAGATCCAAGACAATCCCAAGGAACTAATGAGGAAGCTTACTATGCACCCCTATAGAAAGAACTGATAAAAAGAACACTTGTGGATTGTACATATATAACCTGATTGTGATCTTGTGGAGGGGGGAGGAAAGGGAGGGAGAAAAATTTGGAACTCTAAATCTTATGAAAATGAATGTTGAAAACTACCCTTACATGTAAATGGAAAATAAAATAAATACAAAAGAAAAAAAACTACTTCAAGTACAAGATCTTTATGGGGATAGAAGGAATAAAAGGAAGAGAAGATGAATCACCTGACAAGGAGTGGGGGGAAATGTTATCAGAATCTGGCTAAATTTATTCTTGCAGTTATCAGTGTAGTTTCCAGCAGGTGGAGCCTTATGACCATATACAATATAGACTATTTTCTTAATTTACACTGACAGAATAGTATCTCACTTAATGCAACAAGTTTATGAGTTTTCTACAAGTTATCTCTAATAAATAGAATCCTGTTTCTCCCCATTTTACATTATAATTTCAGATAGACTTTTTCTTCTTTCCTAAATGATCATCAGATTCTGTTAAGTCATTAACAAAATTTGTCCCTAAAGGGAATAAGGCTTTTGCAACGATAAGTGGATAGAATTCCAGGGGCCTGGAGTGAGAAATCATGAATTCAAATCTGACCCTCAGAAACCTATTAGCTGTGTGACCCTGGGCAAGTCACTTAACCCTGTTTGCCTCAGTTTCCCCATCTGTAAAATGAGTTTGAGAAGGCAATGTAAACCCACTCCAGTGTCTTTGCCAAGAAAATCCCAAATGTGGTCTGACACAACAATGAACAATGCCAATAAGTAATGCCACTTCCCAAATTCAGATTTTCTTGAATCAAAACATAGGCACTTAAAATTAAGCAGATTCAGGGAAGGTAATGTAAAATGAAAGAAAGATATTGTAAAAAAGAAACACGTTTCAATAGAAACTCTTTGCTTTTCTATAAAAAATATATTTTAAAACTTATTATTTTACTCTTAAGACCCCCCCCCCCCACCTTGAAGTTCAAACATTACAGAACAATGGAAAGAACCCTGGATTTGGAGTCAGAAGACCTGGGTTCCAATGCAGCTCTGATCCATGTGAGTTTGGGCATATGTGGGTTTTTTTTTTTGGGGGGGGGGGAGGCAATGGGGGTTAAGTGACTTGCCCAGGGTCACACAGCTAGTAAGTGTCAAGTGTCTGAGGCTGGGTTTGAACTCAGGTACTCCTGAATCCAGGGCCGGTGCTTTATCCACTGTGCCACCTAGCTGCCCCTTGGACATATGTCTTAACTTGTCTAGAGCTCAGCTTCTTCAGTTAATGAGCTACTTGTGTAGCTTTTAGGAGAAGCTGTCTGTATATGCCGAGTGTGTCATGTCCCTAATTCAAAATTATACCAGAGGACAGCTAAGGGACAGAAAGGAACTCACCACACTCAAATCCGTACATCCCCAAAATACATATCCACTACATAATACTTTTTTGGACCTAACCTATGGGATGGAATTTGGGGTCAAATTGATCGTGAGTCGTCCCAAAAGAATTACAAGACTCAGTGACTCAGTTTCCCAAGTTTTATTGCAATACTGTGGGTGACCACAGGGAGAGAACCAGAATAGTGAAAAGGTATCTCTCAAATAAGGAAAGGAAATATATTTTTAGCATGGATAAATTGATTATCAGTCTCATTATAATAATCTCCACCTTGGATAGGTACAAGGGAGGGCCTGTCCTTCTTATTATAATATGCTTCACCTTTGGGAGGTATAGGGGATGGCTTATGGTAATTTGGAGTTCCTGGGGTCCTAAGCCAACCCCCGAGTCGGGTACCTTTTTTCAGTGGAGGGGGGGTTTTGGGGGGGCTTACATGTCATAAGGTGAATCTGGGGACAAATTTGGCCTTTTCTGTGCATGTCTCTTTCTGTTTCCCATGGCTAGTTTCAAAACATATTCATTTTTCATTTATTTCTGGTCTAAGCTTCTATAGTCTTGTCAATTCCTTTACTGTTACAGTTTTCAGGTCTCCTCGGCCTAGCTCCCTTTGTTCCCATTATGGGTACTGATCACTGTGGGTAAGAGAACCTAGTAGCATCCTGACTTGTAAGTTATCCATTAAGTGGGGTCTAACTCCCTTTTGGAGCTAATATCTGAATTGGAGCTTGGAGCTTAGGTTTTTCTATTAACCCCTTTTTTGCCTCCCACATCATTGTGATATAGGAAGCTCCAGGTGAGGAAACCAAAAGTCAAGAAATGGCACTGCCTGGGACACTGTCAATCGATACATTAACATTTATTACATGCCCAGTGTGTTTCAGGCTCTGTGCTGAGACTGAAAATACAAAGAAACAGAAAAGAGGGGCCCTGCCCTCCAGGAGCTCACAATCTAATGGGGAAAACTGGTAAGTTGTATAAAGGATCAATTGGAAATAACCAAGGTAAGCGCTAGACGGGGACGCATTTCTGACAAATACAAAAAGGGCCCCCGCAGATGCACGCACCACACAAACACCAGCCAACCACAGGGGCACACAAGAGTGTAGACACCGCGCAGGCGCCCCACCCCTGCGGCAGCGCACGCTAGGGACCAGACCCAGGAGCCAGTTCCAGGATGCCTCTGAGTTCAACTCCAAGACCCGCCCAGTGTGGAGCGACAAAGGGAGCAGCAGCAGTAACCAGGTGGAGGCCCCGACTTGTCTCTCCTTCAGTAAGAAGTGCAGCCTCTCCACAAGCCTTGGCCACCCCAACAACCCCTTTCCCACCCGCCCTTTCGTTCCCCACAAAGCCTTACCTGCGGGCAGCCATCTTGGAAAGAGCGGCACTCCATTTCCCATCAGCCCGCGGGGCTTCGACTACACTTCCCATAATCCTCTGCTCTCCAGCCTAAGTATAGTGCCTCCTCCCTTAAGCTACCCAGTTAACCCCTTTGTGACCGAAAGTCCTTGGTTTCTAAAGTGCTGCGAGGTGGCAGCATTTGCTGGTTTGCACACGTTAGCTATGGTTGATAATATTTCGTGGGGGCGAGGGAAGGAAAGGAGGGTGGAAGAGATGGGAAGAAAGATTTCCTCTTGTGGCAGAGGACCACTTATTTGTATACTTAATTTTAACATTTAAAATTGTTTTGAGTTCCAAATTCTCTCCATCCATCCCATACCCATCATTAATTATACATGTGAAATCAATCAAAACATTTCCATATTAGCCATGTTGAAAAAAAAGCAAGAAAAATTAAGTGAAGAAAGCATGCTTCATTCTGTGATCAGTGTTGCTCAGTTCTCTCTGGAGATGCATGGCATTTTTCATCATGAGTCCTTTAGAATTGTCTTGGATCATTATCTTGATCAGAGTATTCACACTTGGTCATTGTCACACTATTGTTGTTACTATTTATAATGATCTCCTGATTCTGCTCCCTTCATTAAGTCTTCCCAGTTTTTTCCTGGCTGCATTTTCAGTTTTAACACTCATTTATTTATCTGGCCTCTTTCTGGGGTGAGGTTTCTACACTCTGTGATACGATCTCAAATTCATAGGCTAAGGTGTCAGGAAGAGTTGGGTTCAAATACAGCCTCAGATATGTACTACTTATGGGCTAGACAGGTCTCAACCTGTTTGCCTCAGTTTCCTCATCTGTAAGATGGGGATAAAGTACGACCTCTTTCTCAGGGTTGTTGTGAGGATTTAATAAGATAACATACACAAAGCATCTTGCAAAACCTTGAAGTGTTAATGCAAATGTTAGCAATTTTTAAAAAGCTAGGTGGTGCAGTGGACAGAGTAGGGACCCTGGATTCAGAAGGACCTGAGTTCAAATCCAGCCTCAGACACTTAACACTTTCTAGCTGTGTGACCCTGGGCAAGTCACTTAACACCAATTGCCTCACCAAAAAAAAAATTCATTTTCTATATCACACTTGATAAAGCAGCCATTTCATTAGGTTTTTTTTTGTTGTATTTATGCCATATCATTCCTCCTAAACTTTTTTGTTTTCGTAAGTTTGTTTATATGTTATGATGCCATTGCTAGGGAGGTTAAGATATACCAAGGGAAACAGTTCAGCTAATGTTCAGCTCTGAGAAATGTTTGCCTCAGAGATCTTGAGTCTAGAGGTTTCTTTCATTCCTTTCACAACCCCAAGCTCTCCTCAGGAGAAATGCCAAAGCTCTCAACCTAAAGGCTGGGCTGAGGTGGACCATAAGAGAAGCACTAGCTTCCTTACTCCATACCAAAAGGAAGGTCTAGTGAGAAGAGGCTGGTGAGGAAGGAATGTTCTCACAGCCCAGCCCAGAGAAGGGCAGGTACCAGGCTGAGGATGAGGGCTCCTGCCAGGGACCAGGGGCAGCCCCTGATTCCACCCACGCCATTACACAGGTCAGTGTTACAACATTCAATCCCCATTGAATCCTTGGGTCAAAAAATGCAAAAATGGCTTTTTACAAACATCTTCACAGGAAATAGCACAGTCCATGTTGTAGGATTTCAGTGGAGTCCCAAGTTGTAAAGTCAGCATGGCCTTGGTGCAGATGGTCTTAGCCAGACAGAAGCTTAAGTCATTGACCCCAGCACAGGATAAACACTGCCGGCAGTGAGCACATGCACAACCACAGGATTTGCCAACTGAGCTCACAAAAACCAGGGCAGACAGGGAGTGCTCCGTTCCCATCTCCCCTTGTACCCTTTCCCAGCTGCAGGAGAAGCAGCTGCTCCTCCTCCAGCTCAATGTTCACCAGGCTGCATTCCTCTCTCTATAAGCTGCTCATCCTCTCCTAGCCCAACCTGACCCTAGCCCTGAATCCTTCCTCTTCACTTTAGAGAAAGGGAGAGAACAACACTTCTTAAACTTTTTACAGGTCTGGAAGGGGTCGCTTTTGTGCTTTAGACAAAGATCACATATTTAGGGCTTCAGAAATTTTTCCATTCCATTAAATGAATACTCCACCAAAACTGTCATTTCAATTAAGGCCCTCTAATTAATTAAATTAACTAGGTGGCAAAGTTAGATAGAGGGCCAGGCCTGGAGTCAGGAAGAACTGAGTTCAAATCCAGTCTCAGACACTAGCTATATGACCTTGGGCAAGTCACTTAACTCTGTTTGCCTCCATTTCCCTATCTGTAAAATGAACTGGAGAAGGAAATGGCAAACTACTCCAGTAGTTTTGCCAAGAAAATCCCCTAAAGGGGTCACAAAGAGTCAGACATGATTGAACATGACTGAACAACAAATATTTATGAAATGCTTGCTATGTGCCTAGCTTTACTAGGTATGAGTACTATGGAGAATAAAAAGAAATGAACTCTGGGTCCCCAAGGAACTTATAATTTTACTAAAAACTAGAAGGATTGGTGATTTCACTGGGTTGAGAATTCCTAGTGATATGGGGAGGAAGCACGTGGGTCCTTAGGATTCTTCTGTAAAGAATTACACTCTCCCGCAAGTCCTATTTAGGAATAAAAGAACAGCTTTATTGGGGTACAAGAGAAACTGGCCGGGAGGAAGGTTTTGGAGAAACAAACGCTTTCCTCCCCGACTAGCTCAGGGAGCGCCCTTTTATAGGGTTTAGATGGCGTGGGTAAGAATGTCCCTTATTTCGTGAGGGTCTGGGGGTTCTCAGGAGTTGGGCTGGGGTAGGAGATATCCGTCGTGAGCAATCTGGTGATGGGCGTTAACTCTGTTCTGATGGTCCCAGCAGTCTGCTGGTGGGCGGTTCCAGGTGGTCTTCTCCTGGTGTAGTCTCTCCCAACAGGATTACCTTATCCAGGTGGTCTTCAAGTCACACCCAATAGGATTACCTCATCCAGGTAGTCAGGAGGACTGGCATGCTGGGTGGTAGTCCCTGAGCATGCTCTGTTCGATCAGGTGCTGCTTATCTCTTTGGGGTGTGTATGTCCTTGATTGAGCTCAAGGTGAGGCCTACTTGATTTCAAGGGAAAACTCCTGAGGTTTCAAGGAAAAAGTTCCTTGACCTCCCCAGACAACTTTTGGGGTAACTGGGGCCCATAATCCTCCCATAACACTAGGGTGGGAACTAGGAACTTCCCTGAGACAAATAAAGATTAAATAATCTACCCAGTTGATAGAGGTGTCAAAGGCAGGGTTTTTGAAACCATGTTTTCCAGACTCAACATCAACACTATTTATTCCCTATGCTACACATTTTTAAAAATTAGATTAAAAAAATGAAATAACTAAGCTAAATTATTTTGATACATGTACTTATCAGTGTACCTCTTATACCCACCAAATTGAAGTTAGGTCCTTGAGGGCAGAAAATATTCTGTTTATTTATCTCCAAAGCCTTGCTCTGTAGTTTGCATCTAATTTTTTTTTGTAGTTTTGTTTGTAGTTAGTCACCTAATAAATACTTGTTTAATTGAATTCTTTCTTCACTGTGACAACAGACATGTATATAGCTCATTCTTCTGAATTTTGAGAGAGTTCTAACTCCAGTGGAATCATTTTGGATATCCTTCTGGCCAAGGATATTATTCAAGTCAAAAAGACTTGAAACTTTCTTTAACAGCCTGCTTTATTGCATCCTTCCCCTCCAAAGCCCTTCTAAATTCTAAGAAGGCAAGTAAAATTGACGTTAATCAGATGCATAATTAATGTTTATGATAGCTAGCATATTGGTTTTAGCACAAATTTATGTCATAGTACAATTATATTTTTATTCACTAAATGTATACTTTATGGTGTTTGGGGATCTCTAGTTTAATGTGTAGAATACATTTGTGGTACTTTTCTAAAACAGTGCATAATTTTATTATTTTTTAACAATTATAGGCATTTACAGTTGTTTTACGTTTGTTCTGACATTGCAATCATCATTTCTATGGTTATGTGATACCATGGAATAAAACCCTTAAGTACTATGCATCTTATGGGAAAATTGGATCTACTTTATGACTGGCTGTGCTGACTACCTGGAATGACCTCATCTCTCCTTTGTTATCTAATGAATTCCAAAGCACAACTCAGAAGTCATTATTTCCATCAAGACTTCTCTTTTCCCTCTCCATCTCCAACCTGTCCCCTTGGTAACAATCTCACCCTTCCCTGTGAGCTCCTTGAAAATAGGTACTGGGGTTTGGGGGATTTTTTTGCCCTTTTTGGGTGGTTGAGGTAAAATTCAGTTTACTAGAAACATTAGGTTAATGAAACAGCAAGCTGTGTTATAGTGTCTGTGGAGAGACAAGAAGCAAGAGAGAAAGTTGGGGAAAGAGCTGAATGTCCACAGTGTGAGGCTTCTTTGAAATACCACTCTTATTCATATCATCTTTCCCTGTCATAGCGCAGTCCTCCCTTTGCTCAGTGTTTTCTAGAACTTCCAGAATCCAGATGATCAGAATGTCTTCCTCCCACCCACATTCTGAGGTATCTTCTCTCTTTTATATAAATTGCTGACCCAGTCTCTCATACGGTATCTTTGATTAATTCAAAGAGGCATCTGGGCCCTGTTCACATTCAGGTTTGATTGACTGTTTAGGAAATATACTTACCTACTTATGAGCCAAATGGAGAGATTCCAACCCTACCCTTATACTAGATAGTCTCTGCCCTTAGGAAGTGTTATGGGCCCAGAGCACCCCAGAAGTTCTCTGGGGCACATCAAAGAACCTTCTCCTTGAGAAACTAAACCAGAGGACAGACACACCTAGAGAGATAAGTAGAACCAGATTGGACTGAGCTAGCTCTGTGACCCCCACCCTTCATTCTAGTCTCCCTTACCCCTGGGGAGATAAGTTTGGGTATGGCTGCTGCCTTTGTGTCCTGAGGAGAGAGATGGCTTGAGAGATCCACAGCCACCCCTCACCCAACTCCCCCAGCCACCTCCAGTGGGGGATGGTCCTCCCTCACTAAGGGAACTTTCCATAGTCAGATGATCACCCCCATCAGTCCTCTATAAAAGTATCTACCTGTCTCCTGCTCAAGGAGATTGGTATCTCAGAGCCACACTCTGTGCCTTGCCTTTTTCCCCATGAGAAGAAGTCCAATGATTTCTCTCTTGGTTTCCCTTCCTTTCCCCTGCCTCTAAATAAACTATTATCTTATTCCATTGGATTTGTGTGCAAGAGGGTATAATTCTTTAAATAAGAATTCCTAAGAACCCCAAACCCCTACCCCTATCCCTTCCCCAAACCCCTAACCCCTTTCCCAAACACCCTACCCTATTTTCCCCACAACAGGAAGTTTACATTCTAGTTGTTAATTGTTCAGTTGTTTTAGTCACATCTGACTATTTGTGACTCCATTTAGGGTTTTCTTGGCAAAGCTACTAGAGTGCTTTGCCATTTGCTTCTCCAACTCATTTTGCAGATAAGGAAACTGATGGGCTTCAGTGACTTGCCCAGGGTCACACAGCTAGTAGGCTGAATTTGAATTCAAGTCATCCTGATTCCAGGCCTGGGCTTCACCACCTATCTGCCCTGTATTCTAGTAGGAAAAAATAAAACATAAAAGGGAAATAGGGTGGAATACACCCTTAGTGGGAATACTTTAGAGCAGGCTTCAAAGTAATAAGGTGGCAATATAAAGTGAAAGTTCAGACTAGGGTACCCTCGATGGAATTGTAAAATGAGGAAAAGGAAGAGGAAGAGGAAGGGGGCCATAGTACAGATAACATGGTTTTCAAATAGCCAGATAATTGTCATAGTGTCGTTGTAAAAACAGGTACATTAAAGTACTGTTGAATGGATCTAGTTGGCTGTGGATTGATCCAAGCATTCTGGGAAGCAATTTGAAGTGATTGACAGAACATTTATTAAGCACTTACTAGTGCCAAGCACTATGCTAAGTGCAGAGAATACACTTACAAGAAAAAAGAAAGACAAAGCCTTAACAGTATTGCTTTCTTTTCTTTCTTTCTTTCTTTTTTTTTTTTGTGAGGCAATTGGGGTTAAGTGACTTGCCCAGGGTCACACAGCTAGTAAGTGTTAAGTGTCTGAGGTCAGATTTGAACTCAGGTCCTCCTGAATCCAGGGCCAGTGCTCTATCCATTGTACCACCTAGCTGCCCCAGTATTACTTTCTAGTGGAGGAAAATACATAAAAGGAAGCTGAAGGAGTGAGGGAATCTAGAGGAGCCAATAGAGGAATGAAATGCCTCAGGCATTTCTTCAGATGGAGATTCTGACAAAGAACTCACTTACCAGTGGTGGTGGAGGACATAGGGGTTCAGGCATCTTCTTGGATGAGAAAACTACTAGTAAAAAGTGGAGAAGTCCAGAGAGGCAGAAGTAGATCCAGGAAAAGAATGAGGAGGTGTGAACTAGTAACCTACTCCTACACCAGAAAGATCAAAGAAAAAGAGAAAAGGCATCACATATACAAAAAATATTTATAACCACATTATTGTTGTTATAGTGAAGAACTAGAAACAAAATGACTTTTCATCAGCTGAAGAATGGCTGAACAAATTATGATATGTGGATTTAATAGAATACTAGAGCACTAAACATGATAAAAGGGAAAAATTCAGAGAAACCTAGGAAAACATGTTCGAAGAGGTACAGAGCAAACTGACAAGACCAATGTATACCATGCCTACATCATTCTAATGAAAACAACTTTGAAAGTCTTAAGAAATACCATCAATGCAGTGGCCAACCATGACTCCAGAAGACTCATGATTAAGCATGCTTCCCATCTCTTTGTGAGGTAATGGGCTAGAGATACCAAATGAGACATACAGTTTTTAAATGTATGAAATATACAGGGATTTTTTGGATTGAATATATTTATTTCTTATAAGGAAGGACTTTTTCAGGAATGGAGGGTGTAGGGGTAAAGTAGGGGTAGTGATAGTGATACAAAAGGAAGGCAGAAGGGAGGGAAGAAAGGAAGAACGAAGACAGGAGGGGAAGGAAGGAGGGAAGGAAGGAAGGTGGTCAGGGAGGAAGAAAAAGAAGAGAAAAATAAAGGAGCATAAATGAAACATAAACATTAGCTTGATAAAGAACACAGACAAGGAGGTTAGTGTTAGAACTACCATTTTCAATGTTACATATATACGTGTGTGTGTGTGTGTGTATATATATATATATATATGTTACAGGTAATGAAAATTCAGTTTTATATGTAATCTTTTTTCTGTTCTTTGTATATGGAAATATTTTTGTTTATTGATGTATATCAAGTTCATAGAAATTAAAAAATTTGTTTAAATAAAGGAACTGTACTAAACAATCTCTAGGGATGCTAGGTCTGCCAATTGTTATCTTTTGATATGGCTTTTTTCAAAAGCTAAACCACTGAAAGAATAACCTATATCCAGGAGTACTAACACTGCCTGCCCAGCAGAGGGTGCACATAGACAAGCTAATGTATACCACTAACCACATGGATTTATGGCATCATAAGACAATAGGTTTAGAGCTGGAAGGGATTTTAAAGGTCATCTTCTCTAATCCCCTCATTTTATGGATGAGGAAACTGAGGGTCCTTAAAAGTTAAGTGACTCCCTCAAAGCTACACAAATAATGACCTGGAGAACTGAGCTATAAATTCTAGTCATCTAATTCATTTTGTAGGATTTAGGATTGGAAGAATCCTTAGAAATGATCTAAAAATGAGGAAAATGAAACTTCGTCAAGGTGGAGTAACGTGCCAAAATCACACAGGTATTAATTAACAGAGTTAGGAATAGCACCCAGATCCTCTGATTTCAAATCCTTAGGACAAATAGACTGAAGTGCTGACAGTCAATAAATATTAGGTGCCTACTGTGTGCCAGGCTTTATCCTAAGGGCTGGATAGTTCTGCCCCTCATCAATCTTTTTTTTTTTTTTGAGGCACTGAGGATTGTGATTTGCCCAGGGTCACACAGCTAGGGTCAAGTGTCTAAGGCTGTATTTGAACTCAGGTCCTCCTGAATCCAGGGCTGGTGTTTTATCCACTTTGCCACCTAGCTGCCCCCGCCTCATCAATCTTTATTATATTATTTCAACAGCCTCCTAATTTATCTACCTTCCTCAAGTCTCTGTCTCAAAGACTTCTTCCACAAGTGGCCAAAATCACTCAGGTGCTCAGTACATTCCATTGTTGTTCAGACATGTCTGACTCTTTGTGATCCCATTTGAGGTTTTCTTGGCAAAGATACTATAGTGGTTCCCTATTTCCTCTTCCAGGTCATTTTACAAATGAGGAAAATGAAGCAAATAGGGTTAAGCAACTTGCCCAAGATCACACAGCTAGTAAGTATCTCAGGCCAGATTTGAACTCAGGAAGATAAGTCTTCCTGACTCCAGGCCCAGTACTCTATCCACTGTGCCATCTAGCTGACCTGTTCTCAGTAAGGTTCTGTGTAATTTAAGATTCTAAATGTGGGTTCTAATCTGTTCCCCCAGTTTTGGGGGAAACTGACTAAAATCACTGATAAAACGAGTTTAGGTTTTTAAGGGTTTATTGAAAGATAGAAAGAGAAAGATTGAGAACAGAATTCCAACAGCCTAGCATTCCTATCTTTCCTCAATTTTCCTGTGAAGTCCTCTGACGCCACCACCACCATCAAGTCAGGAACCCAAAAGAGACAGAGCTCTCCGCACAGGCCCTCTTTCCTCCTTCCTGTCCCCTCCCAGAAAATGGAAGGCTCCTCAAGTTGATTGGCTGATAGCCTTGATAGACAGTACCCATGCGCAAATATCACTTCCTGATGCCAAGGAAAAGCCACATGGCCTTGCCCTCTGAGGCATTCTCCTCATGGTGGAGCTTTCCTATAGTAAGTCTCCAGTAGGTGGTGTCATTCCAATCATTACAGTTCCATACGTAGTCTACAGATATGGTGGCATGACATTTGAAGTCCCAGACTCTATCAGTTATTCATACTCTAACCAATGAACAGATCCCCTATTTTCACTTATCTTCATCAGGAGAAGCACCAATGGATGACATAGGTTTATGATATTTTAGCTTCGACTTGATGCTCTCCTCTTTCTGCCTTCCCTACAGCTAAAGAGATAAATAAAAAGATGGAAAGTCTTAATGGCAAGGGGAAAAAAAGGACCAAGACAGAAGACCCACTGAGGTGGTGATTCAGTTCAGGTGGTAGTTTTCTTTTGCAAAAGTATCAAGAAAGCGAGTGTCTTTCTTTACCTGGGCCTCAGGTTTTGAAAAGTTGATCCGCAACAGTTTATCAGAAGGACAAAATGGTGAACAAAGCAATACAAGAATCTTCCAAAAGATATCTTATCCGCTTAGACTGGATCTAGGTGTAGCCATAACTACAAGTTAAGTGTAAGGATGGGAAGTAAGCCTATGGGATGGTGGGGCGGTGAGGGGGTGGGGGAAGGCAGGGAATCATAAATTTGTTATGGCTTTTTCAATTCCTTTTTCAATTCAAAATGGAAAGCATTTTTAATTACAGCTTTGTTCTGGGGTGGAGATCTGCCCATCAGATAGTTCACATTGCCTTCTATTTTTTAATTCTTTTGGTTTTGCTTTATTGCTTCTATTTCTCATAAAGTCATTACCTTCCACTTACTCCATCCTAATTTTTAAGGAGTTCTTTTTTTCAAAGAGCTTTTGTACCTCCTTTTCCATTTGGCCAATTCAGCTTTTCAAGGCATTCTTTTCCTCATTGGCTTTTTGTACCTTTTTTTTTTTTTTACCATTTGGCCTAGTCTTTTTTTTTTTTTTTTAGTGAGGCAATTGGGGTTAAGTGACTTGCCCAGGGTCACACAGCTAGTAAGTGTTAAGTGTCTGAGGCCGGATTTGAACTCAGGTACTCCTGAATCCAGGGCCGGTGCTTTATCCACTGCGCCACCTAGCTGCCCCCCTAGTCTATTTTTGAAGGTGTTATTTTCTTCGGTATTTTTTGTGTCTCCTTTACCAAGGTGTTGACTTATTTTTTTCATGATTTTCTTATATCACTCTCATTTCTCTTTCATTTTTTCTTCTACCTCTCTTATTTTATTTTCAAAGTCCTTTCTGAGCCCTTCTATGGCCTGAGACCAATTCATATTTTTCTTGGAAGCTTTGGATGTAGGGACTTTGCTATCTTCTTCTGAGGGTATATTTTGATCTTCCTTGTCATCATAGAAACTTTCTATGGTCAAATTGTTTTTCTGTTTGCTCATTTTCCCAGCCTATTTCTTGACTTTTAACTCCTTTTTAAAGTGGGAAACTGATTCCGGGGTGTAAGGAGCACTGTCCCAAGCTTCAGGGGTTTTGTGCAGCTGTTTTCAGAGTTACTTCTAGGAATTTGTAAGTTTTTAGTTCCTCCAAGGTGGTATGATTTAAGGAGAGGTATGTTCACCACTCTCCTGGCCTGTGCTCTGGTCTACAAGCAACCACAGGCCTGCTTTTCTGCCCTGGAACTATGAACAGAATCTCACTCCACTTTGGCTACAATCTCTGGTGTGCTTGGGCGCCTCTCCCGCCTGGGACCACCACCCAAGACTGTGACCTGGATCTGAGTATGGGCAAAACAACATAGTCATGCTTCAGTTCTAGCAAAGAGATTCCTATAATCCCCATCTGGCCAATTGTTTGACTTCCTTACCATCTATGGACTGAGTTCCAGAATCAGTTGCTGCTGCTGATTCAGGATCTTCCAAGGCCTACTCCTAGTTTTTTGGGGCTGGGTCTGTGCTGGCACAGCCTGTGCTGGACTGCACTCCATTCTCACCCTGGTACAACAAACCTTTCCTGCCAACCTTCTAAGTTGTCTTTGGCTGGAAAATTATTTCACCCTGTCTTTTTGTGGGTTCTGCTGCTCCAGGAATTGTCTTGTGGCATTATTTGAAGGTATTTGGAGGGGTCTTGGGGAGAGGTCAGGTAAGTCACTGCTTTTTCTCTGCCATCTTGGCTCCGCCCCCTGGGGTGGAGATCTGGAAAGAGTTCAAATCACCTTCTGAATAGAGACAAGCCTACAAGAAGAATAGAGAGGAAAATTCTCCTTAAAAAGGGGGAGGAAGCTGGAAAAAGGAGCACTCTTGCCAAATAACCAGACATCTGAAGATAAAAAAAACTTCTTCATTTCAGCTTTGGAAATGAAGACACCAGGATTTCTTTGTCATGTAAGGTGAATGATTGAACCCTCCTTCCACCATCACTCCCATGAAAAGTGTCACTGTGGAGGGGCAGCTAGGTGGCTCAGCAGATAAAGCACCGGCCCTGGATTCAAGAGGACCTGAGTTCAAATGCTACCTCAGACACTTGACACTTACTAGCTGTGTGACCCTGGGCAAGTCACTTAACCCCCATTGCCCCGCCAAAAAAAAAAAAAGTGTCACTGTGGGGGCAAGCTTCTCTTTCAAAATGTGATCCCTCAGTGGGTGTGGTTACTTTCTTTTTGTTCATTTGAAGGCAGTGCTATTGTTTTTGGTATTTTTGACCTCTACAGAATTTCAGAATCTTCAATTCATTCATTTCTAAATCTTTTTTCTTTAAACTTGCCCTACTGTTTTTCTTTACTTAACTCCTACTGAAGTATTTTTTCAGTCTTCTTTTTTCTCCTATTCATTTATCCTTCTTAGATACAAGTTTACACCTCCTGATTAAATCACAAAGTTGGACCAAGCTTTCTTTCCACACTTATGCCTTAGCAGCTGCCTCTTAGGATTGCTGGCTTTTTGAAACTCCAGTAATAATAGATTATGTAAAAACCATTTGATGTTCAGTGGTGACATTTCAAGACTTGATGCATTATTCATGTTCAGGTAATAAAGTACAATGGAAATTTTGTAGTTTTATAAGTCATGTGATATAACTATTCCCACTGCAGTAATTACGATGGAAAAGCAATAAAAAAAAATTTAAAACCCAGCAGTAGAAAAGGCAAAGAGGCCAGCTTTGAATCTGAAATGCAAGACATGGAAATTCTGCCATGAAAATTTGGGAGGTCATTTACAAACCAGGATTATATATGTAAAATATTCGTTTAAAAATAGCTGCATAGGGGCAGCTAGATGGCGCAGTGGATAGAGCACTGGCCCTGGAGTCAGGAGTACCTGAGTTCAAATCCAGCCTCAGTCACTTAACACTTACTAGCTGTGTGACCCTGGGCAAGTCACCTAACCCCAATTGCCTCACTAAAAAAAATTTTTTTTAAATGGCTGCATAGCCCTGAAGAGACTGGAAATCTGCTTATATTACTGAGAAATTTCGACTTCAATTGGATTTTCACAGAAACCTGGCCTAGAATAGAATAGGAGTGGTTGGCAATTATTTCAGGATGCAGAAATCTGTATGATCTTTAGTAGTTCTGGAGCAGATTTGAGGAGAAGCAAAAAAGAATTTAGAATTAGCACTCTGCTACCCACTATCATCTTTTAATTATCAATGAAAAATATTTTAAATATGTACCCTATGTCAATTTACTTAGTCAATGGTCTAACAAAATCATTGGGACTTGGAATCAACCTTCCTTTCATATTCATAGCATATAGCACTATTTCTGTGTGACCTGTAAAAGATGAAATGACTGAGAAAACAAAGGCTCTATCTTCCAAGCACTGCAATTATTTTTGGATTTACTTTTTTGTTATTATTATAAAAGTATTTTATTATTTTCCAGTTACATGTAGAGACAGTTTTCAACATTTGTT
This sequence comes from Dromiciops gliroides, assembly GCF_019393635.1. Lineage (NCBI taxonomy): Eukaryota > Metazoa > Chordata > Mammalia > Microbiotheria > Microbiotheriidae > Dromiciops > Dromiciops gliroides. Next base: position 528,622,329 of record NC_057863.1, read on the forward strand.
TTTGTAAGATTTCTAGTTTCAAATTTTTCTCCCTCCCTCCCCTCCCTTACCTCTCCCCAAGACAGCAAGTAATCTGGTATAGAGTATATATGTACAATCACATTAAACATATTTCTGCATTAGTCATGCTGTGAAAGAAGAATCAGAGTAAAAAGGAAAAACCTCAAAAAAGAAAAACAACAACACCAAAACCAAAAGAAATAGTATGGTTCAATCTGCATCCATATCCCACAGTTCTTTTTTTTTTTTTTTTCTGCATTTGGAGAGCATTTTCCATCATGAGTCCTTTGGAACTATCTTGTACCATTGTATTGCTGAGAAGAATCAAGTCTATCACGGTTGATCAACACATAATGTTGATGATACTGTGTAAAATGTTCTGGTTCTGCTCATCTCACTCATCATCAGTTCATTCAAGTCCTTCCAGGTTTCTCTGAAATTTGCCTGCGCATCATTTCATACAGTACAATAGTATTTCTTTACATTAATATACCACAACTTGTTCAATCATTCCCCAATTGATGGGCAACCCCTCAATTTCCAATTCCTTGCCACCACAAAAAGAGCAGCTATAAATATTTTTGTACATGTGGGTCCTTTTCCCTTTTTTATGATCTCTTTGGAAAAAAGCCCTAATAGGGGTATTGCTGGGTTAAAGGGTATGCACAGCTTTATAGCCCTTTGGGCATAATTCCAAATTGCTCTCCAAAATGGTTGGATCAGTTCACAGCTCCACTAACAATGCATTAGTATTCCAATTTTCCCACAGCTTCTCCAACATTTATTATTTTCCTTTTTTGTCTTGTTAGCCAGTCTGATAAGTATCAAGTGGTTCCTCAGAGTTGTCTTAATTTGCATTTCTCTAATCAATAGTGATTTAGAACATTTTTCATATGACAAAAGATAACTTTGATTTCTTCATCAGAAAACTGCCTATTCATATCCTTTGACCATTTCTCAATTGGGGAATGATTTACATTCTTATAAATTTGATTTAGTTCCTGATATATTTTAGAAATGAGGCCTTTATCAGAAGTACTAGCTATAAAAATTATTTCCCAGATTTCTTCCTCCCTTCTAATTTTGGATGTATTGCTTCTGTTTGTACAAAACCTTTTTAATTTAATATAATCAAAATCATCCATTTTGCATTTCATAATATTCTCTATCTCTTGTTTGGTCATAAACTGTTCTCCTTTCCAAAGAACTGAGAGGTAAACTATTCTTTTCTCTCCTAATTTACCTATAGTATCACCTTTTATGTCTAAATCACGTATCCATTTTGACCTTATTTTAGTATAAGGTTTAAGATGTTCGTCTATGCCTAGTTTCTGCTGTACTATCTTCCAGTTTTCCCAGCAGTTTTTATCAAATACTGAGTTCCTATCCCAGAAGCTAGAGTCTTTGGGTTTATCAAATAGTACATTACTAAAGTCATTTACTACTGTGTCTCCTCTGCCTAACCTATTCCATTGATCCTCCACTCTATTTCTTAGCCAGTACCAAATAGTTTTGATGACTGAAGCTTTATAGTAAAGCTTCAGATTTGGTACAGCTATCCTGCCTTCCTGTGCATAAGCACTGCAATTTATTAAGCAAAGCATGGCAATTGGCCAACAAACTGGGACCAAACCCCTTCCTCATCATGGGACTGGACCCCAAATACAGGGGGAGACAGGCTTTTGTACATTAAAAACAATCAGCTAAGGCCAATTAATTAAAAGGAAACAATAAATTAGGTAATCTGATCGCTAATTGGAGGAAAGATTAGGGATTTTCCAAGTTGGAAGACAGTGAATAAGTGCAGTCCCCTGAATTCAGAAAAGGAAATGTCCCACTCCTCAAAGTGTCTGTAAACAATCAAAAGGGCATGGAATCAATAACTGATTCATCTGTACAGGGCCAGTTTTCAGATAAGACATGTGTCTTGCCTGAGGTGTACAATTGTGAGACAACTCTTTGTGTCAATCTTTGAATCTGACCAGGTTTCTGGTTAGCATAACATAGGTCTTTAATTAAGGGTCTCTAAGCAGTGGGTAGAGGTGGTCCAGCTTCCTAGCCATACAGGGCTAGGTTCAAAGAGTATAATAAGGCTTTCTCCCAACTCCCACAATTGAATAAAATTTTCTTACAGGACAGAATTGAACTAGCACCATAATTGAATAGAAAGGGAAAAGAGCTTGCTCCAGAATTAAGTCACAAGTTGGAGTCAGTGTGGTTCACTCAGTTCCCACAATTAACCACTTACTGACCTGATCCCTTCAGTCACCTCACCTAACACATACATACATACATTCATACAACAACATAATATGTACATAACAAATTCTAGTTGAATGTTTTTCAACTCCCATATTTATATATAAGTAAACTGAGGCCCAGAGAGGTAAAGTGACCTGTCCAACATAACATTTCCAGTGATTAGGCACAACTGTAACTCTAACTGAGGTTCTCTGACTACAAATTCAGTGATCTTTCTACTTTTATGTTTATTCTTCTGAACCAGCTTTTTGGAGTTATAAAATAAGGATTTAGGAAACAAGAAGTTGAATAAAATAGAATAAATATTCAGCTATGAAAGAAGCCATGAGAATGTAAGTTTCTTGAGAGTAGAGAACATTTCATTTTTTAGTCTTTTTTCCTCTCAATTATGTGCCTTGCATATAATAAATACTTAAATGCTTTTTGGGGAAAAAAATGCAACTGAACACTGTAAATTATAATGCACAGATTTCTTCCCAAAGAAGTGCTGAGAAAATGCATGTCTACCCTCTTCTTTGTAGAAGTGGGATATTATAGGTGTGGAATATCATATATATAGTCAGACTTGATTGATGTATTGATTAGTTTTGCTTAACTTTTTTTTTTCTTCTGTTTTCTTCTTTCTTACAGGAGATGGATTTGTGGGATGGAAGGAATGGAATTTATTCAGAAAAGAAGGTTAGGTAAAAAGTAATTGAAAAACACATTGGACCTTATTCCAAAAGAAAAAGTGACCAAGAACACATCAACAACTGCAAAATTATATGCCTACTCTCCTATATATATATATATATGTAGCTTCTCCGTGCCTCAGTTTCCTCACCTGCAAAATGAGGATAACAATAATACCTATCTCACAAATTTTTTGTGAGGGTCAACTGAGATAATGTGTAAAGTGCCTCAAAACCTTAAAGCACTATATAAATGCTAGTTATTGCTATTATTATTATTGTGCTATACAGGAGTCATCTATATGCAAATCGAGGTCATCCCCAAGGGAACAAACAGGCTTCTTTTTTTTTTTTTTTTAAGTGAGGCAATTGGGGTTAAGTGACTTGCCCAGGGTCACACAGCTAGTAAGTGTTAAGTGTCTGAGGCCGGATTTGAACTCAGGTACTCCTGACTTCAGGGTCGGTGCTCTATCCACTGCGCCACCTAGCTGCCCCACAAACAGGCTTTTGTAAATAATATTCAATAATGATGACCTCTTGACCATCTCACAATTGATTAAAGATGTAGAGAATATGAAATCCCATTGTGTTTATTGTTTATTACAGAAAAGTATTCAACTTGGTAGAGCAAAAACTCTGCCTCACACACTCTTTTACAACAAGGTATTTTTCATCAATTTATCAGAAATCATTGAAAATTCCTTGGAGCATGTAACAACAGAAACAATCCTGTAATATGACCCTCTCTCTGATAATCAACATTGTTGAGGTATAAAAGAAAGAAATCTATGTTCCCCAAAAGTATTTGCCACTGTGAAAGAAGAGATCCAGGGCAATATCCAGTTTGAGGAAGGATTCCCTACATATGATAAGCTCTTCCAGATAATCCTGCTTGCAAAGGTGCCACAGTGGCTAGAGTGTTGGACTTGGAGTCAGAAAGACCTGAGTTTGAATCTTGCCTCAGATGACCCTGTGCAAGTCATAGGTGCAGTAGCTAAAGTGAAGGCTTGATAGATTTGGGGAAGGGGACAGGCGTTGAGAAATGGAGACATACCATAAGCAAGATACCAAGTAGGAGAAGAGACAAATATGAGAACTTTTGACCAATAGATACAAGATTCTGTATGTGCACAATTAAAAATTACTGGAAAAGTTAATATTTTATGCCACAGAACAGGAACAGAATGCACACATCTGCATTTCCCCCCTTCACTCATAGTCAGAAACAGAACCAATCAGAATAATTTCTTCACATATATGCAAATGTGACTGCAGGGAATATGCAATCAATATGATGTTAACTAGCATCTAGTGCTTCGTGCTACTTTTCATCATCTTTCAGAAGCCCGTTGACAAGTGAATGAATATCATTAGTCCTAGGAATTAATAATTAATTAGCATCGATCAGAGGGTTCTTCTTGAGGGAAACAACATGCCAAGTTGGAAACAAAGAAAAAACCCTTCATGTAAAAAATTGCAGTGCTGAATTTTTTAATCCCTTGAAGTTAAGAGACTGAAGATGAATTGTTGCTATGGTGAGATAGGCAGACTATAATATAAAAGAATCATTTTCTTGAGCTGTCATCTATTTTTTTTGAAAGACTGTGAAAGTATACCTGATAATGTTGGTTTGCATATTGTCAACTGTCATATTATCAGCTCTTCTGTAAACTTCATTGCTGAAGCAGAAGGAGCAATGAACTTAGAGTCCAAACATTTAGATCTGTACATACTAGCAATAGGACCAAAAGCAGAATCACTTAATCTTTCTGACCCTCACATTCCTTGACTTGAAAATGGGATTATTAATAGCACTAACTTGCAGAGTTGTTTTGAGGCTCAAAGGAAACATTTAATGTAAAATGCTCTGTAAACCTTAAAGCCATATAAAGATCAATGATAATTATAATAAACATATTTTTTAATGGAATGATAGTGGTGGAAGGAACTTTAGAAATCATCTATTGTAACCACTTAATTTTTCACATAAAGAAACTGAGGGCTGGAAGAATGAGATTTGCTCAAGGTTTTAAACCGATAGGTTCCTCTCTGATCCATAGAAAATGGAGTGGACTTAATTTGCCCTTCCTAGGAATCCAGGACCCAAAACAAATAGGCAGAAATCATAGAGGGAGGGAAAGATCTCAAAGGAATTATTCAATTCTTTTCTGTGATCTCTTAGGTTATCAGGAAGTTTGGGTTTCTGGGTATTTATGTCTGCAGGTAAATGTTCATGTTTTGCCTAGAAATTTAAATAAGAACATATTGGTCTCTATAATGAGCATGGCAACTTCTCAACATGGATGCACATCAACAGATAATATTAAGTTACATGTATATAGTGCATTGAGATTTATAGAACTCTTTCCTCACAATAACTCTGTGGGATAAAGAATGGAAATATAATTATTCCCTTTTTACAAAAGGAAAATGGTGGCTTTGGCAAATATGGGAAGCAGCCATTTGCATTTTGTGAATAAGTAAGATTTTGGGGGCAGCTAGGTGGCGCAGTGGATAAAGCACCAGCTCTGGATTCAGGAGGACCTGAGTTCAAATCCAGCCTCAGACACTTGACACTTACTAGCTGTGTGACCCTGGGCAAGTCACTTAACCCTCATTGCCCCACCAAAAACAAAAACAAAAAAAGACTAAGTAAGATTTTTACAGGCTGGTAGAATTCATTCATTCAATTATTCCATGTGCATTTATTATGCACTTACTATGTACCCATTACTTTACTAGGTTCTGGGACACAGAGATAAAAACTATATAGTTCCTGCTGTTGAGAATCTTAAATTATATTGGGAGGAAACACCATGTACATATAAAATGAAAAACAAAATATATTAAAAGTAATTTATGGAGAGAGTCGGGGGATGAAGACGGGTGGCACTTGATTTGAACTTTAAAGGAAGCTGGAGATTTTAAGAGACAGAGGTAAGGACAGAATGCATTCTAGGGAAGGGGCATCCTCTGAAAATGTATAGAAAATGTAATACCATATATGTGGGGGAACAAGCAGGACTGTTTGATTGGAGCACAGAGTCCATGAAAGAGAGTAATGTGTAAGACTGAATCTAGAAAAGAAGGCTGGATTGTGAAGGACTTTGAAAACCAAACAGAGAAGTTTATTTTTGATCCATTTAGCAATAGAGAACCATTGGAGCTTCAGAAGGAGAAAAGTGACAGTTAGATCTGTGTTTTAGGAAAATCATTTGGCACCTGTGTGGAGGATAGCTTGGAGAGAGGAGAAATTTTTTTTAATATAGGATTTTATTATTTTCAAGTTACATGTAGAGATAGTTTTCAACATTTGTTTTTGTAAGATTTCTAGTTTCAAATTTTTCTCTCCCTCTCCTCCCTCCCCCCCCCACCCAACCCCAAGACAGAAAGCAATCTGATATAGGTTATGTATGTACAAGCACATTAAACATATTTCTGCATTGGTCATGCTGTGAAAGAAGAATCAGGGCAAAAGGGAAAAACCTCAAAAAATGAAAACAAAAAAAGTAGAAATAGTATGGTTGTCTGCATCTAGATGCCACAGCCATTTTTCTTTGGATTTGGAGAGCATTTTCCATCATGAGTCCTTTGGAACTATCTTGGACCATTGCATTGCTGAGAAGAGTCAAGTCTATCACTGTTGATCAACACACAATGTTGTTAATACTGTGTACAATGTTTTCCTGGTTCTGCTCATCTTGTTCAGCATAGGGGAGAAATTTGATGAAGGGAATGCAATTAGAAGTCTATTTATTGCAATAATCCAGGTAAATGTGATGTAGGCCTAAATTAGGTTTGATGGTGACTAAGAATTGAACAGAAGTGACAGATATGAAATATACTGGGGAGATAGAATTAACAAAATTTGTAAACTGATTAAATGTGAGGGATGAAGACTAGGATTGTAAATCTAGAAGACAGGAAAGAATGGTGCTTTCAGTAGCGGTAGGGAAGGTAGTAAGGAGCAGGGTGTTGAGGTCAAAGATAATGACTTCTGTTTGGGACACATTACATTCTACAATCTATGTGAGAATATGCTACTGGAGTTTTATATTTAATTTTCCATAAGCTGAATAATGACTGATAAAAGTTATTTGATGACATATACAAAGCATTACTTAATATTAGGTCTGAATTAGCAGTACTGATTTCACTTGCTCCTCCTGCTATCATTTTTTGGGGGGGTTGTTTGTTTTTGTTTGTTTTTGTTTGTTTTTTTGCGGGGCAATGGGGGTTAAGTGACTTGCCCAGGGTCACACTACTAGTAAGTGTCAAGTGTCTGAGGTCAGATTTGAACTCAGGTACTCCTGAATCCAGGGCTGGTGCTTTATCCACTGTGCCAACCTAGCTGCCCCCCTGCTATCATTTTAAAAGAAAAACAAGCAAATCTTATAGGTATCTTTAAGGCACTTCCTTTAAAGCATCTGCTTCTATGCATTGGGATGCTAAATGTATGATGTTTTCTTAACATTGTTACTGCAATTCTGACTTGTCCCCTAGTTGCTTTGCCCTCCATATCCTCATTTTGTGATACACTGCCACCTTGATATATATAATGGTCCCAAGTCACTGACTGTTTTAATCTAAAGAGAAAAGGTGAGCGGGGTTCAACAAAAGTATAATTGAATATGACTTTCTTAAGCTGGAGGTTTTTCAATTTCATAAAAGCATAGAAACCTGAAATAGAAAAGACCCGTTGGGTCACCTAATCTATGTCCCTGACTATCCTAGATTCTCCTGTATGGTATATTTTCTAGCTTTTTTCTTTTAATTATTACTGACAATCCTGTCGTATGGCACTTTTCACATTAATGAGAAGCACACAATTTCAGCACAGGAAGGGAATATCCAAATCATGTAGGCCAATTTGCTCATTCTACAGGCAAGGACAGTGAGGCACAGGGGAATTGAATGATTTGCTCAAGATTACACATGAACAAAGGCACATAGGCAGGAATGAGCATGTTTTGTAAGGGAACCAGTTTGGGAATAATTAGAAATAAAGCTAGCTACCTGGTTAGGTAGGATAGGATCAGACCATAGAGGTCCTTAGAAGGAAGACAGAAGTGTTTCAATTTGATAATGCAACAAAGAGTTACTTATGGCTTTTGAATAGTAATTAAATAATGAATTCAATGTTTGTTTTTTCAATTAGCCTGAGGGGCAGCTAGGTGGCGCAGTGGATAAAGCACTGGCCCTGGATTCCGGAGTACCTGAGTTCAAATTGGGCCTCAGACACTTAACACTTACCAGCTGTGTGACCTTGGGCAAGTCACTTAACCCCAATTGCCTCATTAAAAAAACAAACAAACAAACAAACAATTAGCCTGAAATCTTCAGAACCCAGTATCGATAGAAAGGGAGCATGGAGATTGGAGCCTTCTTATCACAGTTATCAAAGTAAAAGATTATTGATATTATTATTACCTTCTACCTATACTGTATATATATTTTTTCTTTTTCAAATAATATTTTATTTTTCCCCAATTATATGTAAAAACAGTTTTAAACATTTTTTTAAAAAATTCTGAGTTCTGAAGTCTCTCCCTCCTTCCTTTTCCTTCCCCTTCCCTGAGATGGTAAACAATTTGATATAGGTTATACATGTGCAATAATGCAAAATATTTCCATATTAGTCATATTGTGAAAAAATACAGACCCCAAAAAATAATCTGTGAAAAAATAAAGTGAAAAATAGTATGCTTTAATCTATATTCAGACTCATTCAATTCTTTTTCTGGAGCAGGATATAATTTTTCATCATGAGTCTTTTGGAACTGTCTTGGATCACTGTATTGCTGAGAATAACTAAGTCATTCACAGTTGATCATAATACAATACTGTTGTTACTTACACTGTAGATATGTTGTATGAACATAGATGATGCATGTTTTCTCTCCCAGTAGAATGTGGGATCCTTGAGGGTAGGGAAAGTATCTTTGCTAATATTTGCAACCCTCAAATTTTAGCATCATTCCTGGCACAGAATAGAGTCAGGTAGGTGATACAGTGGATAGAGTGCTGGGCGTAGAACTCAGAAGGCCTGAGTTCAATTGTGATCTCAGACATTTACTAACTGTAAACCAACTCTGGGCAAGTCATTTAATCTTGTTTGCCTCAGTTTCCTCATCTCTAAAATGAGCTAGAGAAGGAAGCAGCAGATCATTCTAGTATCTTTTCTAAGAATAATCCAAATAGGGTCACAAAGTTTGATGTGACCAAAACAACTAAACAGCAACAACAACTGGCACTTAATAAATAATTATTGATTGCTTGAGAGAGTCTGGTTTTGGTTAGGATGAAGATAATGAAAGAAGAGGGGGAAAAAGATTTAGCATTCAGGAATTTGTCTGAGATGGAGTAACACAGGGATCAGTAGAAGGGAAGAAGAGATTCATTTGTGAGAATCTAAAACTAAAGAGGACCATTGTGGGTTGGATGATTTTAAGGGTTCAGCTGGAATTAATTGCTCCAGAGTAGCAAGTATGGTCGTTGTTCATTTCAGTCATGTCTTATTTTTTGTGTGTGTGTGTGTGGGGGGGGCAATGAGGGTTAAGTGACTTGCCCAAGGTCACACAGCTAGTAAGTGTCAAGTGTCTGAGGCCAGATTTGAACTCAGGTCCTCCTGAATCCAGGGCCAGTGCTTTATCCACTGTGCCACCTAGCTGCCCCAGTGTCTTATTCTTTGTGATCCCATTTAGGTTCAGGGTTTGGGTTGTTTTGTTGTTGTTGTTGTTTTTGGCAAAAATACTGGAGTGGTTTGCCATTTTCTTCTCCAGCTCATTTTACAGATGAGGAAACTGAGGCAACAGGGTTAACTGACTTGAGCAGGATCACACAATGAATGACTAAGTCCAGATTTCAACTCATAAAGATGAGTCTTCCTGACTATAGGGCTGGCCCTCTACCCACTGAGGAGACTCAGATAAAAGGAAGACTTTGCAGGACAATGAATAAGAATGAAGATATATTTTGAGGGCACTAAGGAGGAGGGGAGCTGAAATAGCAGGATAGTGTTTCCTGAGCAGCAAGAGAGACATGCCAAGTACACTGAAGAGAAGGGAGAAAAGCAAGTTGTAGCAATCCATGATCACTGAAACAAATATACAACCACACCACACTAGACTGCAACATTCCAAATGAAATGTTTGTTTCTCCTTAAGTTGGAAGATACTGGGAGGCAGAAAGTTTTTCCTGCTCTGAATGGATGTAAGATACATATATGGGAAAGTTAAAAGTAAAAAAAAAATACACAAAATTTTTAAACCTGAAGTACCAAATGAGAGCTTGATTATGAAGGTAGTTGCTTGGTTTCTGAAAGCACTTAATCCTTTTTGGTTATGTCAATACCTGAAGTACTAGTAAATAATTTAAAGGCCAGATTAGTAATAGAAAGCTAAAATGTACTAGATAACTCTTCTGCCTTCAACTTGATTCTTCAATCAGTCAATAATCAAGCATTGATTAAACACCTACTATGTGCTAGGCACTGTGGTAAGCATGGAGAATTCAAAGACAAAAATGAAACAGTTCCTGCTTTCAATCAGCCTATATCCCATGGGAGGTGGGGGGAGCAACAGTATGTACATATATAAATAAATACAAAATAAACATACGCAAAATATATACAAACTATTTCTTTTCTTTTTTCTTTTTTTGGCATGGCAAAGAGGGTTAAGTGAGTTGCCCAGGGTCACACAGCTAGTAAGCATCAAGTGTCTGAGGCCAGATTCGAACTAAGGTCCTTCTGAATCCAGGGCTGGTGCTTTATCTACTATACCACCTAGCTGTCCCACGAACTATTTCTTAAACGTGTGTTGTAATACCTAGGGGAAACAAGTTCACATCTTGTGAAGATTTGTGAGACCCTCTATGCCATTCAAAAATTTATTGTTAAGTTTAAACAATTATAATTTATTAACTTAATAAACCTATTAAATTTAAACAATAACAATTACTTGATAAGCTTAATTTATTATTAGATTTAAGCAATAGCAATTTATTATTTAATAAAATTAAATTTTTATTATTATGTTTAAACAATAATAATATTCTTCTTGTGATGCTATTGGGAAGATTTAAAGTTAAGGGCAGTCCAAAAGTAGGAGGAGAGGCATATAAGCATAAATAGGTAGCAATATTACACCCTAAGAATAAAGCAGGAGAAATGACATTAAGAATGTCACAAGATGGGGCAGCTAGGTGGCTCAGTGGATAAAGCACTGGCCTTGGATTCAGGAGGACCTGAGTTCAAATCCAGCCTCAGACATTTGACACTTAACTACCTGTGTGACCCTAGGCAAGTCACTTAACCCTCATTGCCCTGCAAAAACAAACAAACAAACAAAAAGAATGTCACAAGAAAAATTTCTTTGTGGGAAAAAAAAATGGGTCATGTTGAATTGAGTATTCCCTCCAACAATGCTGATTGCAACCCATACCTGTGTGCCCTGTATGATTCATTTCTGTATCCTCAGACAGATCTTCCATGGAGTATCCAGCCAGTGTGCTATGGGTTTTCCTCTAATTCACAGGACTGAAGATTTAGAACAGATAGAAACCTTAAATGTTTTCTAGTCCATCCTCCTCCTTTCACAGTTGAGAAAACAGACTCAAAGAGGTGAGGGACTTGACCAACCTCACACATATAGTAAGTGGCAGAATAAAGGTTTGAACTTGAATCCTGTGTCTCAAAATTCAGGGCTTTTTCTACTGCCATGGGTATCAAAATGGAGCATATGGACCATCCCTCAGTCTTACTCCCTAGGAATGTCAAGAGGCAACATGGGACAATGAATGCTGTACTTGAAGTTAGAGCACCTGGGTTTACATCCTGGCTATGCCACTTACTTTTTTTTTTTTTTTTTTGGTGAGGCAGTTGGGGTTAAGTGACTTGCCCAGGGTCACACAGCTAGTAAGTGTCAAGTGTCTGAGGCCAGATTTGAACTCAGGTCCTCTTGTATCCAGGGCCAGTGCTTTATCCACTGTGCCACCTAGCTGCCCCATCAAAGTATCATTCTTGCCAAATGTACATGATTACAGTACATACCCAAATTGAGATATAACTAACAAAGGTTTCACATGGAGCAAGTTGGAGCATTGTGGTGAGCAGGGTAGGGAGAAGCTTATCTGGAATTCATCTAAGAGGAGAACATCTCTCCTTGACCACTACTAACTTTCTATAGTACTGAATCCTGACCAGTATTGGGAAAGGTAGGGACAGGGATTGGAGATGTGGCTGTTGTAAGGGGCTAAAATTCTAGCTATACTGTCTAAAATATCTAATGAGTGATCGCCAATAAATTATAAGCTTTAGCAAGAGTTAGACTTTTAAGCATTTATTAAAGAGAATAAGGATTTTGTAAAGATAGAGAGAAAGGCCTAGATTCCTCTATCTATTAAAGGGAGAGAGCATTCCTAGCTCTGCTCTCCATCAGAGTCCATAGGAAAGAGAGTGAGCCAGCGCGCCAGCCTCCCCCTTCTTCCTCCCACCAGCAAATGTCACTTCCTGATGCCAAAGAAAAGCTGCATGGTCCTGCCCTCAGAGGCCCTCTCCTCATGTTGGAGCTTTCCTACAGTAAGTCTCCAACAATTGTTACATTGTACTCTAAACTCTTATTTTAAATGATGGCAACAATCCAAACCCCTCAATTTGGGGCTGTGTACCCAAATTACTTACCAGAGGATGTGAAAGATTTGAAATTTTGACTTTAAAATATATTAAAGGCTTCGAGGAAGCACCACAGAAAAATTGCCTTTCCATGGTAACAGGAAGCAGACAAGGTCCTCTAAGCAAAGCTACTTCTCTAGCTTAAAAGTCAGCCTTTCCTAGGATTTGTCAATCCAGGTTATTCTAAATCACCCACCCTCTATACAAGCTTGTTCTGGAAGCCCCCAAATGCTTTGTGCCATGCTATGTAACTATAATGGGGTTTTGTTTTGCACACACAGATTACCTACCATGGAGGCACCCGTGTGGAAGATACCAGGGACTTGCTTCTGAGAAAAAATATTCTGCATTTCTTGCCATATGGGTGAGAACAGCCTCTTTACATTGGCTGCATCTTTAAAAAGAACCAGACTGGGATAGTAACCCTCTCTTTCTGGCAGCATCCAAAGGGTAAAGGTACTATTCACCCACAACGCAAGCTCCCTGAATCAAATTGGGAGAGAAAAAAGATTGTCTTTCTTCCCCTCCTCCCCTCCTTTAGGCACCGTGGCTCTGAGACAGGTTTGGCAGTTTGTTCTTATCCATTTCATTTGTCTTTTTCGGTTCTAGGCACAGGGGGAAGAGTCTTCAGATCCACACTTGAGCCATGGAGACTTAGAGGCAGGATTCCAGGCTGGATGTTGTTACTAGACCATCAAGCAAACTGAGAATTTGGTGTTCCTGAAACTTCAGCCCAAGAGGAGTTTTGGCCTTGGAATTTGGTGAGATTGTGCTACATAGAAACTGAGTTAAGCTATGAACCTGATCCTCTCCCTTCTCCAGAGTTTGAAATGATGTGCAGTGGGTAATTATGCATCCCAGGTATTAGGGGAATGTTTGTATGTTTATTTTTTCCATACCTTTGAAATAAATATTCCTGCAAAATGGATGATTTTGATTACATTAAATTAAAAAGGTTTTGTACAAACAGAAGCAATGCAGCTAGAATTAGAAGGGAAGCCGAAAGCTGGGGAAAATTTTTTTACAACCAGTGTTTCTGATAAAGGCCTCATTTCTAAAACATATAGGGAACTAAATCAAATTTATAAGAATGCAAGTCATTTCCCAATTGAGAAATGGTCAAAGGATATGAACAGGCAGTTTTCAGATGAAGAAATCAAAGCTATCTATTGCCATATGAAAAAATGCTCTAAATCACAATTTTTTTTAAAGCAGGGCAGCAAGGGTTAAGTGACTTGCCCAGGGTCACACAGATAGGAAGTGTCAAGTGTCTGAGGCTAGATTTGAACTCAGGTCCTCCTGAATCCAGGGCTGGTGCTTTATCCATTGTTCCATCTAGCAGCTCTAAATCACTATTGATTAGAGAAATGCAAATTAAAACAACTTTGAGGTACTACCTCACAACTATCAGCTTGGCTAATATGACAAAAAAAGAAAATAATAAATGTTGGAGAAGATTTGGAGAAATTGGAACACTAATGCATTGTTAAGTAGAGTTGTGAACTGATCCAACTATTCTGGAGAGCAATTTGGAACCATGCCCAAAGGGCTATGGGACTGTTCATACGTTTTGACCCAGTAATACCACTACTAGATCTGTATCCTAAAGAGATAAAAAAATGGAAAAGGACCCGCATGCACAAAAATATTTATAGCAGCTCTCTTTGTGGTGGCAAAGAATAGGAAATTGAGGGAATGCCCATCAACTGGGGAATGGCTAAACAAGTTGTGGTACATGAATATAATGGAATACTATTGTGCTATAAGAAATGATGGGTGGGGGCAGCTAGATGGCACAGTGGATAAAGCACTGGCCCTGGATTCAGGAGGACCTGAGTTCAAATCCAGCCTCAGACACTTAATACTTACTAGCTGTGTGACCTTGGGCAAGTCACTTAACCCCAATTGCCTCACCAAAAAAAAAACTTCTTAAAAAAAAAAAAGAAATGATGGGCAAGCAGATTTCAGAAAAACTTGGAAAGATTTAAGTGGACTGATGCTGAGTGAAGTGAGCAGAACCCGGAGAATATTATACACAATAACAGCAACATTGTGTGATGATCAACTGTGATAGACTTAGCTCTTCTCAGTAATACAAGAATCCAGGACAATTCCAAAAGACTCATGATGAAAAAACATCCAGAAAAAGAACTTTGGATTCTGGATGCAGATCAAAGCATAATATTTTCACTTTTTTTTTGTTTCTTCTTGTGGTTTTTCCCTTTTTTTCTGATTCTTCTTTCACAACATTACTAATGCAGAAATAAGTTTAATGTGATGGCACAAATATAACCTATACCAGATTGCTTTCTGTCTTGGAGAAAGGGGAAGGAAGGAAGGGAGGCAGAAAATTTTGAAACAGATAATCTTTTTTTGTTTTTTTTTTTTTGGTGGGGCAATGAGGGTTAAGCAACTTAACTAGGGTCACACAGCTAGTAAGTGTCAAGTGTCTAAGGTCAGATTTGAATTCAGGTCCTCCTGAATCCAGGGCTGGTGCTTTATCCACTGTGCCACCTAGCTGCCCCCAAACTCAAAATCTTATTTTAAAATGTTGAAAACTATCTTTACATGTAACTAGAAAATGATAAAATACTTTTATGATAAAAAAGAAATATTCTTTTGCTAATCTGACTTTTAAATGGTTAAATGGAACTGAGGTGCAGAGGACCTCTAAAATTGGAGGAATACCATAGGTGGGGCCTTGACCCAGTGGTAGAGAGGCTGGATACCCCTAGACTCCCGTTAAGAGTATAGGAGAGGGGCGGCTAGGTGGCGCAGTGAATAGAGCACCGGCCCTGGAGTCAGGAGTACCTGAGTTCAAATCCGGCCTCAGACACTTAACACTTACTAGCTGTGTGACCCTGGGCAAGTCACTTAACCCCAACTGCCTCACTAAAAAAAAAAAGAGTATAGGAGAACCCTCAGGGGAAGGGTGAAATGTAACATAACATCATCAGTAGGCAGGGTAGTCACTGTTACATAAAATCAGCAATTTTGGATGACACCACACCTACATTTCATTTAAAGCAAAGCTTTCTCATGACATAACAATAAAAAAAGATAATAAATAAGCCTTGAAGACTACTAACTGGATTTAGGTACTTCAAAAAAGGAAAGTACAATATAGTGATCCTAAGCCTTTTCAATATATAGACCATATCATTGAGGCACAGTGCTGCTTTGAGGGCAAAGGTATGTTTACTTATTTCCTTTCTCAGACATTGATTGGTCTTTACGTTATCCTGTGAAAATTTATATTTTCTTTTCATTGCTTTAGTCATTGTGTATAATGTTCTCTTCTTTAACTTTGCATCAATTCACATAAATCTTCCAATATTTCTCTGAATCCTTGCATTCATACTGGATTGTCATATTTTATTACATTCATATTTTTCAACCATTCCCCAATTAATGGACATTCACTTTGTTTTCAGTCCTTTGTAGCCACAAAAAGTACTGCTATGAATATTTTAGTATGTGAATGAAAAATATTTATTAAGCACTTGTGAGCCAAGCACTATGCTAACCTCTCGGAAAATAAAAGCAAAAGTGAGATAGCACCTGACTTCAAGGATCTTATGTATATTTTTTTTACACAGCTAGTAAGTGTCAAGTGTCTGAGGCCAGATTTGAACTCAGGTACTCCTGAATCCAGGGCAGGTGCTTTATCCACTGCACCACCTAGCTGCCCCAAGGATCTTATATACAACACATAGGGGAGTGATTGCTAAGGAAGGGAGTCCTGGTTTCGGAAGTCTCAAAGTTGGTGAGTGAAACAATAGGGAAGTCATTTGACCTATGCTTTCCAGAGGCATGTTGATTTGATTATAGTTCTCAGACCAAGAGGTAGAAAAAAGTGAAGGGTGCAGAGGGCATCATGCCAGGGCAGGGAGGAAAATGGTGAATGCAGAAGAGGCTGCATGGTCTCAGAGCATGAAGAGAGGTGTGGCTTAGCTCCTCTCAAACATAAACTCTACTGTGCCATTTATTTCTGTCTTTGACCTCTTTAGATATATATGCCTGATAACAGCATGACTGAGTCACTAGTCATTTTTCTAGTGTAATTCCAAATTGAAATTCAGAAAGTTTGGAGCACTTTGTAGCTCCACCAACAATGCAACAATTCGCCTATATTCTCCAAATCCTTTCAATGTTAATTGTTCTCTTCTTTTTTTCTTTGCCAATTCGCTTAGAATGAGGTAAAACCTAAGAGTTTCTTGAATTTGTAGTTCTCTCCCTATTGGAGTTTGAAAGCATGTTTTCAAGTAGTTACTTATAATTTGCAAATTTTCTTTTGAAAACTATTCATAACTTTGACTACTTATTAATTGTTCCTTCTTCATTTTCTTTTTGTTTGTTTGTTTGTTTGTTTTTTTTAGTGAGGCAATTGGGGTTAAGTGACTTGCCCAGGGTCACACAGCTAGTAAGTGTTAAGTGTCTGAGGCCGGATTTGAACTCAGGTACTCCTGACTCCAGGGCTGGTGCTCTATCCACTGTGCCACCTAGCTGCCCCCATGGCTATACTTCTT
Organism: Dromiciops gliroides; assembly: GCF_019393635.1. NCBI lineage: Eukaryota > Metazoa > Chordata > Mammalia > Microbiotheria > Microbiotheriidae > Dromiciops > Dromiciops gliroides. The sequence continues at coordinate 528,639,464 of NC_057863.1, forward strand.
CTTCTTCTTCTTCTTTTTTTTTTTTTGGTGAGGCAATTGGGGTTAAGTGACTTGCCCAGGGTCACACAGCTAGTAAGTGTTAAGTGTCTGAGGCCGGATTTGAACTCAGGTACTCCTGACTCCAGGGCTGGTGCTCTATCCACTGTGCCACCTAGCTGCCCCCATGGCTATACTTCTTCTTCTTCTTCTTCTTTTTTTTTTTTTGGTGAGGCAATTGGGGTTAAGTGACTTGCCCAGGGTCACACAGCTAGTAAGTGTTAAGTGTCTGAGGCCGGACTTGAACTCAGGTCCTCCTGACTCCAGGGCCGGTGCTCTATCCACGGCGCCATCTAGCTGCCCCTCCTTCTTCATTTTCAAAGAAGACCAATGGCATCATGAGGGTGATGTCTTGATTTGCTCATGAGTTAAATTTGTGAGGCAAAACTGCTCATAGTCATCAGTCTCACTCTCTTCCAGAGTCATTGAAGTCCAGGAACAAGATAAACATAAAAACAACCGGTGATGGTTTAGGATACAGTGGATGACCTTGCCATCTTCAATGTCTATCCATACTCTAAGTGCTTCAGCCACCTTCATTGTTCTCATCCACCCATTCCACTGGGAGAAGTCTTTACATGCTTGGGGTGGACATCCTTCTAAGTCACTGACTTGTTTGAGGACTGTCTCTTACCCTCAACCTGGTTTAGCCTGTCTGGCAAGCCAGTTTTACCAGGGTGTGGCCATTGCACATGCTATAGCTGCTCAGAGCCACTAGTGGGTGATAGGTGGATACCAAAGGTGGATGAGGAGCCCTGAAAAAGGCTCAGCAAGCCCTCACACCAGAGAGGCTAATTCTCTTTGAACACCCCATGTGCCCCTTATTGTTAATTATTAATTACTTTTAAATTTCTTAATTAGGTAATGGATCTTAGTGTTGTATATTTATTTCAATTCCCAGAATATTTTGGATATCAAAATTTTATTAGTGATGTTTGATTCAAATATTTTCCTGTCATATAATTTCTTTTGTGTCTGTCTTCACTGATTTAATTCTTGCAAAAATGTTTAATTATAGTAAAAATTGTCTATTTTTAACTTTTATAATTTTCTCTATCTGTTTTTAAGTGTTAATTTAGATGATTTTTAATGTATTTCCAAATAAGTGCTGGGAAATAACATTACACAAAAGCATAAGGGACCATTTTATGTGGATTGTGTGTTGGACCAGCCTTTGGCTTACCTAGAAAACCCTCTGCATTTGATAATTTATGTACCTACCATCATGTGAGAATACTGGGGAGGGATATCTTAATCCCTTTGTTGGAAAGGGCCTCTCTGCCATCAGATTTTTAACATTCACTGATACTTCCTTTCTTACTCAATTAAATTTGATATATAAGTTTCTGCTATATGAAAGGCTCTGCTCTGTACACAAGAGGATACAAAAATCTGAAAAAAAATAGGCCTTACCCTTAATTAAGAAACTTAAAATCTATTGGATGGGCACAACCTGCACACAGATAAGTATTTATAAAGAATAATTCCAATAAAAGATGAGAGGGATTGGGAAAGATCTCCAGTGGAAGGCCTCTGACTTGAAAGATCTAGGAGTTCTAAGAGTATGTTGCAGACATGGAGACCACCTGTGCAAAAGTTTGGACACTGCAGATGGAATGTCGTGAATGGAGTGAGCTAGCTGGTAAGTTTTACAAGAATGAAGAAGATGAAGGGGGAAAATATGAAACAAGTCTAGAAAGGTGGGTAAGATTCATATTGGAAATGGTCATACGTGCCAAGCTGTGCAAGGTTGTAAATCTGGGTGAACTGAAGGATGCTAGTACCTTCAACTGAAATGGGGAAGCTGAGAGAAGGGATGGAAGGGAGGAAGAAGGAAGAGGAAGAAGGAAGATTTGTTATGAGTTCTGTTTTGGACATGTTAAATTTGAGATGAATATGGAATGTATTTATAAGCATTTTGTATTTGGCTACCAATCCAATTTCCTAAACCAATCACCAGCAGTGAAAAAAAAAAACAATTGATGAGCATTTATTAAATTATTACTGTGTACAGAGCACTGAGATAGAGGCTGGGAAATTTTTTTTAAGAAATGAATATGCTTTCATTGGTACCAATCCCCAGGAATTGGGAAAGGAAGATTTTTATTTCTAAAAATTACCTTATCAGGAAGCCATATTAGAAGGAGCAGTTCTGTTTAGATTTGGTTTTGTACAGAAATCCCTCCTGATTTTACTCCATCTAGTCACCTGAAGTGAAAAGTTTACTTCCACAGCACAGTTCTTCAGAGTTACATTTCTAAGGGCCAGAGAAGTTTGAGAATAATAATGGATCATGATTCCAGAGAAAAAACACTGCAACCCCACCTACAAAATTGTCTAATTGGGAAATACTTCTTTGCCCTTTTGATCAATTTTACATGTAAATACGAATTTTGATATCAATTTTTAAAAAAACTTTGTGTTCCAAATTCTCTTCCCCCTCCTTCTCCCTCCTTCCCACTAAACTCAGGCAATTCAATACAAGCTATACATGAACAGTCATGCAAAACATTTCCACATTAGCCAGGTTGTGAAAGAAAACAGACAAAAATGAAACTTCAGATAAAGGAACTAACAAAAAAAACCCTTATGCTTCAGTCTGTATCCAGACACCAGCAGTTCTCTCTCTGTAGGTGGACTGCATTCCTTTTGATCAATTTAACCTTGCTCAAGGAGCCCTGGGTGAGGCTTACTTCCTGCAATTAATACCTAGAATGATATTCAGTAAGAAATTCTTCTGAGCAAGGAATAATTTTTACCTGACTAAGAAAGATGCCCAGAGTGTGTCAACCATGATGCAATGGTAGGAATTCAAATTAAAATACAGGGGGAAATGGTGGAACATTTCACAACATCTTTTTTCTCTTCTGTTCTATAAATATTGATTTGGACCTTAATCACTTCATGCCCAGACAAGTGTAATTTCTTAAACGGATCCCTCACTTAATTTTGAAAACAAATTTTTAAAAAAATTTTGTGGTAGCTCCCATCATGCCATATAGATCAAGTTCAATATCTTTACCCTCTGCTTCAAAGGTCTTCACCAGGGCCATCTTAATTCCCACAGTTTCTCCTAATTCTTCCTCAATTTTTTTTTGCTTCTCTTTGGCTAAGTCTTAAATAAGCCCATTAACCAACCATCTCAGTCCTGTGTCTGATCATTCTCTCATAGTATAGCAGTATCTATAGTGCCCTTTGCCACAAACCTCCAAAAACTATTTCCCTTCCTTCATTCAAAAAGGAAATCTTCCATGAAGTCTTCCTGGACCTATCAGAAGAATAGCAATAACCCCTAATCCATTCATTGGCAACATGAAACACATCCCTTCCCAACTCACACTGCCCCATGAATGTGCTTGGTGCTTTCCATAGACCCATCCATAGACACACTGTCTATTCTCTGTATAGCTGTGTGTCTTTTATGTGTACTATAGTACCTATGTTTTATGTCAGGGTAATTCTCATTAAGCAGTGTTCAGCATTGTGCTGTGAAAGTGTCAAGATCCTAAAAGAGTTCCACCAATTAGAACAACAGGCCAAATCTAATGAAAAAATAACAAATATTCATAAGCCTCAATGGTTTTTTAAATTTATTTATTTGCAGGGCAATGAGAGTTAAGCGACTTGCCCAGGTTCACACAGCTAGTACGTGTCAAGTGTCTGAGATCAAATTTGAACTCAGGTCCTCCTGAATCCAGGGCCAGTTCTTTATTCATGGTGCCACCTAGCTGTCCCTGTTATAGAGTTTGTTTTATTTATTTAACCTCAAAAGTTTTTAAAGCACTTTCCTCACAACAGCCCTGGGAAGGTGGAAGTACATTCAATATTACCTTTAATTATCAAAGAGAAAATTAAAGGTTAAGATATTGATTTGTTTTACTTGACTGTTTGATACTAAGAAAGACTTCTGGGAGGTTGGGGGAGGTATGAGTTAATAGAGAGTTATGGAGATCTAAAAAAAAGAAGAAAAGAGCATTAATAAAACATTGTTAAATACTCAGAATATAGTCCAGAGAGGAGGACACAAATAAAAGGTACAATTATCAATTATGTTATTTTGGCATTCAATTTAACATATACACTTAAAACTGTAGATAGTAGAAATGCAATGTTTCATACATTATTTTCACTTTGGTTCTTCTTACATATTAAAATGCACATTTTGATGTTTGTTGAACATTAAAATGTTCACATTTGCTGGTGATTATAAAATGCATAACAAGAAAAAAGAAAATGGGCTCCAAGAAGTTAAATTACTTGCCGATGTTACACATATAATCAGTGTCACAGCCAGGGTACGTACTTGGGTCTTTCTGTTCTAAGTATTTTGTGTTTTTCATTACATCATGCTGTCTGTCAAAATGAAATTTAACAGGCATAAAAGTAGCCTTACATTTGAATTCAGAATCATTGCACAAGGACAAGCTGCAGAAAGTATGACATCTTTTTATAGGGAAAAGATCTAGGAGTTTTAAGGGACTGCAAGTTGTCTATGAGTCAACAGTGCATCACTGAAGCCAAATAGCTTAATGAGATCTTAAGCTGCATTAAGAAGGCAGTTAGAAGGCATAGTGGATAAAGCACTAGCTCTGGAGTCAGGAGAACTGGAGTTCAAATCTCACCTCAGAAACTTACTAGTTGTGTGACCCTGAGTAAGCCACTTAATCCCAGTTGCCTTAAAACATCCAGGGCCATCTCCAGTTGTCCTGATCTATATCTTGCCACTGGACCAAGATGGCTCTGGAGGAAAGAATGAGATTGGTGACCTTGCACAGCCCTTCTTCACTTAAATCCAATTCACTGATGTCATGGTCCTCTTAGATAATGAAGGACAAACAACAAACGAGTTCTAGGCCTAGATTCCTCTTTCTGAGTTCAAATCCAGCCTCAGACACTAGTTGTGTGACTCTGGGAAAGTCACTTAATCCTGTTTGCCTCACTTTCCTGTTCTGTTAAAATGAGGAGAAGGAAATGGCCAACCACTCCAGTATCTTTGCCAAGAAAACTCCAAATGGGGTCACAAAACGTCAAACACTACTGAACAACAACAACAATAGCTATATCAATGGATGCAGAGTATCCAAAATAGGAGAGATAATGTGTCTACTGTCCTTTGCTCTGGTAAGAGCATATCTAAAATATTGTTATCTTCTCTGAATGCTACACTTTAGAAAGGAAATTGGTGAACTGAGATATTTCCAATTTAATAGGTGACCAAGAAGGATGGTGAAGGGCCTAGACACCATGCCCTACATTCAAGGATCTTACTAGGTTGACAGAACTGGGAATCTTTATTCTGGAGAACAGGAAACATGGTTGGTGCCTAGCACATAGCAGCAGCTCAATAAATGTTTGCTGAGTTGAATAAAATTGACACAATGCTGTTTTCAAGTTTTTGAAAAGCTATTACATGCAAGAAGGATTAGATTTATTTTATTTGGCAGTAAAGATGAACTAGAGCAGAATTAGAATAATGAAGGGATGTTCCCAAACATATATTTAAGTGTGATGTAAAGGAAAATGTCCTTAATATAGTAACAATCCCAAAGTGAAATGGGCTGCCTTCAGAGACAGCATGGCCCTATTCCTTGGAAATCATCAAGTAAAGATTGAAGACCATCAACTGGGGAGTGGTATTGAGAGGATTCTTGTTTACGTACCTCTGAAGACCATTCTAGCACTGTGATTTTTTGCTGCTCCAGGCATTTTCCTATGGCGTTATTTGGATGTTTTTTGTAGCGATCATGTCATGAGTTCGGGAGTTCACTGCCTTTCCTCCACCATCTTGGCTCCGCCTTGGAAGTCTCCTAGCACTGTGATTTTTGATAGAAAATGATTTTTTATGATCATGTTTACTTAGGAAAAGCATCTTTAAATTAATAATGTTGAGCTACAACTTTGAGGATTTCAGAATTTTAGAAAATTACAGGTAGAAGGTATCTTAGTCCAGACCCCTTAACAAGTGGCTTAACCGGAACTCTTAATTCAAGTTCAAAACTTGTAGTCTTTAGTTAGTATTTAATTCATATGAAATATAAGAGAAATGCGAGAAAATAAAAGAAGGTAACTGAGTTAGAGATAAAATGTCAACCCTAAAAATCACTGATCAGGCAGCATAATGTTGTGTAGCTTAAAGGCCCAATAGAAACTAAGAGATAATTCCTTTAGAGCTAGAAAATCCTGTGTGTTTAAAAGAGAAAGGAAGAGAAAAGTTCACACACACACACACACACACATACACAAATTAATGTAGGTATAATATGTTTTGAAGATAGAAAATTTTCCTAGAAGTTATTCACTAAAGGCCTAGATCAGTTGTTCTTAAAGTGTTGACCCCAGGGAGTCCCTGCAACCTTATCGGGGGGTCTAGGAGGTCAAAATGATTTTCATAATAATAGTAAGATATATTTACCTAGTAAAATACTTCCCCCCCCCCTTTCCAACTACATATCTGTGTGAGGCTAGATTTTCTTCTTATTATTTAGTCAAAACAACATATCACAACAGACTGAGGGCAGAATCATATATGAGAATCCAGCTAGCTTCTATTAAGCCAGAGAGTAAAGAGATTTTCAAAAATACATAAAAACATTGTCACTCTTCCCTGATATTTTTGTGTTTTGGAAAATATAGTTATTTTTCATTAAAATGTTATTCATATTAACACACATTAGGTATATTATTATTGTTTTAATTAATATTTTAAAATTTTATCAGTTTTAATTTTTAATATGACATGTATTGATAGATATAATCCACATTAACAAAAACTATAAGGATTTTAAGGGGGTCCTGAGACCAAAAACCATGAGAACTGATGCCCTAGATCTCTAAAGTACAAGTTCCTTTTGGATGAGTATTATTTCCTTTTTGTTTTGTACCCTTGGTGCCCCTTGTTCAGAATTTCGGGTGTGCTGGCTGTTGTATAAATGTTTGCTGAATTGCAGAGTCATTGTTAGCTGTTAAGGCAGGGAGAAGGCTGATAGAGTTGGGTAGGTGAGAGACTTTAGAGAGACCTGATAGTTTGAAGCAGAATATGGTTTGGGAGAAGAAATTATAAGGTTGTGGTATAATAATAATAATAATAATAATAATAATAATAATAATAATAATAATAATAATAATGAGTATTTGTATCGATTGTGAGACAAGGGAGACACTGACACAGGACCACTCAGCATGGTGTGCCTGCATCAAATAGGCGCTGTGCTCTATGAATGAAGTAGAATTATCATCGCTCAAAAGAAACGTGAGCTGTACAAATTTAGAGACATTGCTTTCCCAAATGTTCATATAGACTATTTGTGCCTGACCTGTGGTAGAATTTCTATTGGTTTGATCAGCCATAGTTGGGCACAAAGTACATTGACCCCAACATCATGTCATTTTAGTCTGCTTTGATTATGAAGGACAACAACGAACAAGGATATAGCATTTATATGATTCCTACTATGTGCCAGTCATTGTGCTAAGCATTTTATAATAACTTACTCGATCTTCACAAGAATCCTGAGAGGTAGGTACAATTATTATCCCCATTTTATATTTGAAGAAATTGAGGCAAATAGACATTAAGCTACTGGCCCAAGGACACACACCTACCAAGTGTCTAAGGCTGATTTTGAACTCAGGTCTTCTTGCCTCCAGGCCCAACTGTGTCACCTAGGTGTGTCAAGGGCACAGTTGTAGGATAAAAGTATAGTGGGTCAGGTTAGTTTAGATTTGAAGTGTTTCTCAACAATATTCTAAAGTCCATTAATACAAATGAAAGAAGGAGGGCAGCTATGTGGCACAGTGAATAAAGTACCGGCCCTGGATTCAGGAGGACCTGAGTTCAAATCCAGCCTCAGACACTTGACACTTATTAGCTTTGTGACTCTGGGCAAGTCACTTAACCTCATTGCCCCGCAAAAAAAAAAAATACAAATGAAAGAAGATGTTGATCTATATGTGGAGAAGATTTGAATATTAAGGAAGAAAGCAAAGTAGTGGGGCAAAAGGAATGTATATTGGTGGGCTGATATTAAATTAATTTACTGTGGAATCTAACAGAGAAAAAGACTATAGGGAAAGGAAGAGTTATATTGTGTGGAAATGAGAACCTGGAAATATTTATGGGTCTATAATTTCAAGAACATGGATGTTACCATTGCCAGGATAGGTTCCAGACTTTCCATGCCATATATGTGTGTGTTTGTATTTGTATAAATATATGTATATATACACACATATATACATATATATGTAACATCAGACTTTTAATGCATTGCTTAGTTTTGCTGAACTATTTTTCTTTCTTTTTAAATGTTCATAAAAATGGATTTTTGGGAAGTGGAGAAACATAAATAAGAACAAAAGTAGCATATATGTGTGTGTGTATATGACGTATCATATATGTACATGTACATATAAAACAAAACTAGCAATAGATGTGTGTATTATATATTATTAGAGGTATTGCTGTCTTGTTTTTACATCATCTCCATGTCCCTACTTCTGCAAATGATTGGAGAGAGGTATCTACCCATATCTCTTCTTTGGGCTAGGTTTGGTGATTTTAATTTCATGACATGGAATTTTGATTGTCATTGTTGTTGTTAATTTACATTCTTCCAGCCATTGTGTGTATTGTTTTTCTGGTTCTGTTTATTTTACTTTGCATCAGTTTCTATGCCATGGCCTTCAATGCTATTAAGTTTTTATCTGCATTTTCCCATAAATCCTTTATAGAGAACTCATTCCAACACAGTTGAGACCTGTCTCTTTTTCCTTTAATATTTCAGAGATCATGATGTACTTTTCATACTCTTCTATTTGCTTGCTATGTAATGACCCCCCTCATTTTGAAGTCATGCTGGAGATAACATGGAATAGATAAAAACAGGCTCCATGGAGCTTGGCATGATAAGAAAGAGTGGTTGGAAAAGTAGAGTTAAGTACATGATATGTTCTATTGGTGAGCTCAGAGAGGAAGTGGCATCTTGTAACAATTACATTCAAGATGTGTCTCATTTGGTGAATAAATGATGTGGGCTGGATTAAAAACGCATCAGAGTCCAGGAAAGAGAGGAATTCTGGGACCCTATCAATATTAATATTGGAAACTCTGAAAAAGGTGGCTAGAAGGCTGGATGGATAAAAGAAATTAATGAAATGCTCAAGTCATTTAGGAAAGTAGAAGTCGATTTGGGACTTAGTAGACACTAGCAAGGTTGTTAGAATAATTGACTATTTGAGAATGAGAAAATGAAGGATAGAAGTGGTAAGAGCCTGAAAGTAGAACTGAGGAATCAAGGAATAGAATTCCAGTATAAAAATCTGTGGGATCTAGTTTTTAGACAGATTCCCTCCCACATTGTCAGAGTACACCCTCTAGGAAAGGAGATAAACTGATCTATACATTGACCTCTCTATCCCTTCTCCTTTCCCCCTCTTTTCCCAATGGTTATTAAAGGTATAGATTCCTGGTCCAGACTTTCAGACCTGGTAGGAATTGAAGGGTCTCAACAATATTGTTATGGATATATTGCCACACATGCTCCTGCCCTATTCGTCTCCAAATTATTTGTAATAGTAGCAAATTTCTAGGTGCCCTGTGGAGTATATAAAAGGACCAATCCACTGGGATTGTTATTAGGAGAAATCCAGATTTTTTTTTTTTTGATGGGGAGGAGACAGGTCTTGAATAAGATGAAAGTAAGTTTGTCCAAAGTCCATGGAAGAAGATAGATATGAACAGAAGACCATATGGCTAAGTTTCACAGTTGACACATGTAGCTGGGGTGAGTTGAGATGAGTGCTGCTGAAAACATGAGGTTGGCATGAGTGTGTTGAGTTCAGGATAATGGGAAAGTTAGAGCAGAAATGAATAATAGTACAGATGTGTTAGGTTTCTGCAAGAAGATATATTGGGAGAAGAAATACGGTGCACTAAAATATTACTGGGCTAAAAGTCAGGCAATCTGGTTTCTGCCACCAGCTAGCTATGTGACCTTGGATGAGTCAATTGTCTTCTCCAGGCTCCAGTTTGTTTATCTGTAAAATGAGAAAACTGGATTAGATGGGCTACAAAGTTCCCTTCTGCTGTAATATTCTAAATGTGTATACAGCTGGCTAAAAGAATCAGTCCACAAAAACTAGTGGTCAGCATTTTAGCACCAAAATTGTGTGTGTGTGTGTGTGGGGGGTATAAAGTATTAAATATATCCCATAAAGAACATTGTTGATGCCACAGAAATAAAATGTGTGGATGAATTTTGTTTTTATGTTATTGTCATTTTTGGAAATATACCCTATTCCCCTCTCATCCCTGAATTGAAAGAGAAAAGTTAAGCAAAATGTTGGATGCAGTAACAAACAATGTCTACAAGGTATACAACATTCTACCCTTCAGGACCATTACTGGTATTTCAGTTACTCAGAGTTCAACTTCCTTCTAGCTATTTTTTCATTTACATTGTTGCTGTCCTATGTTGTATATATTAGTCTTCAGCTGATAGAGTACTGCTTGCTACATAGCTAAAATCACTTGTTTCAATCCTTCCAGAGTGAGTAGATAATCAAAGAAACTATAAACTCTGGGGCCATTCACAAACTTTTTTTTTTCTTTTTTAGTAAGGCAATTGGGGTTAAGTGACTTGCCCAGGGTCACACAGCTAGTAAGTGTTAAGTGTCTGAGGTCGGATTTGAACTCAGGTACTCCTGACTCCAGGGCCAGTGCTCTATCCACTGTGCCACCTAGCTGCTCCCCACAAACTTTTTTTTTTCCTCATACCATCATAACCCATTGACCCAATGGACAAAGCAAAGGCAGGAGAAAGTGGTCCTTCTGTGGTAGGGTAACTCCCTTGCATGTCTTTCACCCTTAGGTTCTCATTTTACCTTCGTGGTCTACCAGGATCCTTCATTGTACTGTTACTAGGCAACCTGTATTTGTGCTTCGATAGAAAGTCTCTCAATCAACCTCCAGGCAGAGTTGGCCGTGGATAGCAGGGTCCATGTTACTTCAGTTGTAGGGAGGTTTGTCCTGGGACCAGCATCACTGTTCTTATTAGTTACTTGGATGAAGCAATTAAGATCATTCTGATTAATTTGAGGGAATGACGCGAAATTGGGGAGGGTTGTTGTCATCACACAATAATAGGAATAGAATTCCTAGTGCACTTTTTTGTGAGAAATGATTGATCAAGCAAGAAATAAAATTCAAGTGAAGAGACAAAGAAAGAAGAAAAACAACATACTACATGGGTTTCTGCAGATGCCACAATGCAAAAAAGACTTGGGGATCATTATGGGGAATAAACTGAATAAATATATAATGTAATTCTACATATTTTTTTTTCAAATGTAACATGACACATGATTCATTTAAGAGAGACTGTAGCATTCAGAACTTGGTCAGACATTGACGATGTCAAGTTCATCCACTGCATCCTGGGCCATCCCCAGTCATCCTGACTTTTGTCTTGCTGCTGAACTTAGATGACTCTGGAAGAGAGATTCAAGGCTGATGACTTTGTGTAACTCTGTCTCACTTCAATCCAATTCTAATGGAAGTCAAGACATCGCCCATGATGCCATCAGTCCTTTTCAAAACAACAATTGAGTTATATGGGTATACCTTCGTTCATGCTTTAATGCAGTTATTTTCAATCACAAGAACAAAGAGATTTAACTAATGATACGATACTTTAAAGAAACTCAGAATTTTAGAGCTGAAAAAGACTTCAAAATACTCTATTCCAACATTTTTATTTTATGGATGAGGAAACTGAGACCTAAAGGACAAATGATTTGCCAGGTCATAGATACACAGAAAATCTTATCTGTCAAGTGTGAATAAGGTGACTAAGGGAAGTCACTGACATCCTGATGGATAAAGACCTTTAAGGTTAGAATGATAGAGTTTCTTTTGTTTTTCTATAGGTCATAGAGCTGTATAATGGACCTTAACTATCATAGATAATAGAGCAAGAGTTCAAAGGTACCTTTTAAGGCAATCAAATCCAACTTCCTCATCATACAATTGAGGAAAATGATGTTGAGGGAAGTTAAAATTTTTGCCCAAGGTCTCCACATGAGAGGCAGGATTTGAACCCAAATCCACCTCTAGTCCAAATCTTTCATTTGACATGTGAGGAAATTGAGGCACAGTGATGTTAAGTCACTTTTGTTGTTAGTTCCAGGTGTGATGAAATAATGAGATTTAGCAGATACTCAAACAGCCACCTGGAGATTAATCTAGACTGATTGAATCAAGTGAGAGTGATTAACGGCTGATTAGCCTACTTCAAGTTAACTGGATTGTAATCACACCTTGAGAACACCTTCAGAACCAATGGATTTGGATGACGCCAACCAATCAGCTTGAAGCTGTGTATAAGGACGGCCTCTGTTCCAGAACTATAAAAAACTTCCACAATCAGCTTGCTAGAGAGAGAGTTCGTGATTGAAGCAGGCTTGTGGCAGAGGACTTGAGGAATCAGACCAGGCTGGAACTCTAGGCTAAATAGGCTTTTTTCTTAACTTTCTGAACTCCATGGGAATATCTGTATGCTTTAATAAATGTTTAATGCCCAAGGACTGGTGCTAAAGCTTCTAATTTAAGGCGACCACAATTTAGATTTTGGAAAAGGTACCCAGGTAGCTTGCTTTGAGAGATTCAGAAAGACCAAAAGTTTCCCTCCCTGTCCTCTCCAATATCATTTCCACTGATCTTTCACTATAGATGAAATCTTGCCTCAGAATTCTTTTGGAGGCTAAGAAATTATTTCCTAGAAAAATACACAATATACTAACCCTTTTCTCTATTTACACATTAAAGGAAAGAAGACCTTCAAGTAATATGACATGGGCATATAGGTTTTCATGTTGTTGTTCAGTCATGTCCAACTCTTTGTGACCCCATTTGGAGTTTTCTTGGCAAAGATACTGGAGTGGTTTGCTATTTCCTTCTCCAACTCATTTGACAGATGAGACAACTGAGACAAACAGGATTTCAGTGACTTGCCCAGGGTTACACAGCTAGTAAGTGTCTGAGGCCAAACTTGAATTCAGGAAGATGAGTCTTCCTAATTCCAAGCCCAATGGTCTCTCTATTCATTGTGCCACCTATCTGTCCCAGGTTTTCATGAGAGGTCAGGAAAATTCTGAGCAGAGGCTGCTGTCAGGGAAGCAGGCCTAGGTAAGTTACTCCAACAACAAGGGGAATGGTAGTAAGAGAGCAGTAGACAGTGGGAGTGGTCCAGTTTTTGCCCAGGGTAGTTTTGATGGTTAGGGGGTAATTTGCCAGTCGGAACTCCAGTGATTCTAGGATCCTACAGAATCTCACCAAGTGATGGCCCCAACGTCAGACCCACCTACCCACGGAATACCATTACACAAGCCTATTTCTTTGGCATGGGAGTAGAAGGGGAAGGAGACATAAATCAAGATTGGCCTGAGCAGTAATACTATCTTCTCATTATCTTGACCCCTTTGCTGGTTGATGTCTCTGAGTTGCTCCTGACACTCTCTACCTCACTCCCTGTTTGGAGCATCCTGCACCCTCAGTGACTCTACCCCCCTCAGACTGGGCATGCTCAGTAGCTGGGCAGGCTTTGGTCGCCCAGTGGGAAGCCTTTGCACTCCCCGTGCCTCTGTCGGCTCCCTCCCCGCCAGGAGCCACCCAGGTTGCAGCCCAGAGCTGCTCTCCTCAGCCTGACCCAGATTCTCGCCCCCGCCCAGCCAGCCTGGATCCAGTGCGGCATCTGAGGCGGCTGCTCTTCCCGTGCCTCGGGCGCCCGGTGACAGAGTTGTTCTCTGCTACTGCCACCGCGGAGAGCCGAGCCAGCTGCTTATAGAAGGCAGCGGGAGGGCGTGCAGGCTGGGGAGGCTGGGGAAGGAGGGATGGAGACAGGGCTGCCGCTCTATGGGACCAATTTAACCAGCAGCAGCCGTCAGAACACAGGTGAGTGACGGAGCTCTGGAGCCCAGAGCCGGAGATGCGGGAAGGAGGCAAGGGCAAGAAAGCGAATACCCAAGAAAGAGAGAAGGCGAGGAGGGGGGCGGGGAGAAGGAAGGAGCTGCAGCAAAACTGGGGCGCAGCACAAATTGCAAAAGGGGTGCGGAGGGAGAAGGCATAATAGGGTGAGAGCCAGCTTCTGAATGGGATGGGTGGGGGAATTGCTGGGTTTATCTGCTCCGCAGACTGCCTTCGCTGGCAGGAGCGAGCACCCTGAGACTCCCGAAGATCACGCACTTCGCTCCCCCAACGCCGTCTGCAGGTTGGGGTACCAGCTTGTTTCTAGCTCAGCCAGAGTGCAGGTCGCCTAGCGACAGGACACTAAAGGATCCTGAAGGGGCAGGCAGGGTGTGGAGACAAGAAGAGATAACAGGGTGAAAGGAGGGCAAGGGGGCGTGGCCGGACCCAGGGTCCTTCAGCAAACCCCCCCCCCCCCCCCATCAGAGGTTTCCTAGGCTGCTAAGTCCGCCAGCAGTTGGTGAAGGAAGAGGACCGGGAGAAGCTAGTTGGCTTTCGGCCCTCAAGCTTGTGGTTTATGAGGTTATCTGCATAATGAGTTTCAAGGCTGAAACTACCTGCTGGGAAAACCCCTGTCTGGGGATGCCATCTCTTCTTTCCTAGGGCAGGTAGAATTGGAAGAGGCTTGTGACTAGAGCCGGATGACTGCTCCTTAAAGCAGAGCTGTGTATTTGGTACGCGTTGAGTTTTATTGTTGGGCGGACGTATTTTTAAAGCATACTCACGGTGGAATTGCTAATCCTCTATGTGGTGCACCCTGGAAGACACCCTATAAATATTGCAGGAACGCCCTCTCTGGCTTTCTAGCTTTGGAAGATTTGAATCAATAGATTTCTGCCCATATTTCTGCACTGAATAATAGTCAGGGTCAACTTCTCCCCAGGGTTTTCAGCTCCCCGAATTCGGAGATACTCCGAGGTTAAGGAAAGGGAGATACTGCTTACCAGTAACCCCCTCCTCCAAATCCTATCCTAATAGGCAAATTAAGAGGAGGCAAGTTCTGGGCTGATCTCCAGGGGCTGCTCCGCAGCTCCGCAGTGTGTGTGTGTTTGTGTTGCTAGCTTGACAACCATCCTAAACAAGAGCTGCCAACATGGTGGAAAGCAGGTAGTGTGTGGTAAATGTTTCTGACCAGATCAACATCTTTTTTCAGGCATGTTTTTCTTCTGATATCATATGGTTACAATGTGACTAAGTCATATTCAGCTCAGAAGTTGTTCCACAGTTAACCAGACAGGAACCTTGGGAGGGTTCTTCCGCCCCATCTCTTTTACTTTGGTGACAGAGTCTAAATGTATTTGGACAGGAATGAGAAATACCATCCTTCTCAGTAATTGCATGGATTGTTCTGTCTAAATAGTGCAGGAGTGGCCAATTAATGCCAAGGACCTTTATGTTAGAAACAAAGGGCTGTAGGGCATATTTTCTTCTGTTTGCCTTAATTTCCGTTGCACCATTGCTATGAATCAATTAGCAAACAGACAAATGCGGATGCTCTCTTTTCTTAATGGTGACCTTACCATGAAAGGATTTGGGTTTTTCTTTCAGAAAGGTAGGTACACAACCTCCCAGAAGACCTGTTTTTTGTTGTTCTTGATGTTGTCTCTGGTTAAATATGATAATACAGAAATAGCCCCGTCTGCTCTCAATTTACAGATGTCCTTGTTAAGAGACCCATCTCCCAACAAAGACCAGTGATAATAAAAGATATGATGTTTCCTTGGCTGCTTTCCCCCCTTCCCAACCTGTTAGTACCTATAACATAGATCATCAATCTTGATAAATGAAGATATCCTGCATAGGTTCTATTGGGAAGACAAAATTGCTGGAATGATTTTCTATGAGGAAAACACTTAGGGTAGTCATATTTAGAGTGAATTTTAAAATAAGAACCTTCCAGATTATAAATAAATATTGAATAATGTCATCTTGATGAATGGCTGCTGTCCAAATGTAGAATAATCAGAAAAGAAATTATGCATTTTAATCACTTCATAAAATTTTTGGCTTTCAAAATAATGTTGATAAAAATCTTAGTCCTGTTTCTGCTTCTGCAGCCAAGAGGGTGTTATTAGACAGGAATTCTGTGGAATTAGCAGTGTGTGTATGAAAGGGCTGCATATTAAACAGTGTTAGCCAAAGACTTTTGTCTTAATTTTCCATGCAACAACTGTGTAAGATAGGTAAAGTATTATTACCCCCATTTTATAGATGAGGAAACAGACTCAGAGAGGGTAAGTGACTTGCCCAGAGTCACACAGCTAGTAAAAATATTAGAGCTGGTCATTCAGAGTCTAATACTTTCATCACGGAGCCACTGCCTCCAAAAAGACATTAAAAATAAACCAATGCAACCCAAAACCCCAAATATCTTGCCCAGCTTTCTTCGACTCCTCGTGATTATAGTCTCATCTGGTGAACTCTTTATTTGTATAACCCATAGTCCAGCACTTCAAGCTTTAAACTTAAAAGGATTGGGTTATATCTCAGGACCAACCCCTCCTTCCTATCCTGTTTCTTTCTATAGCTTGTATAGCCTCATTTGATATTGCCTGTGGAAAATCTCAGAATATATCTTGAGCATAGCTTGTTCTTATGCCTTTACATATTTAGGTAAAAGTTTCCAGACCCTATACAAGCATTCAACATAACAATGCATATATTGGGCACTGGATAGATTTTATTCCACCCCATAGAAAATGTAGAAAATACATAAAGGACTCTCAGAAGCCCACAAACTATCAATATAAGTCCCATTTGGAGCTATCTTTCCCCTGTCTTCAAGTTTTCAAGTCCAGGGTTCAGAATCCTCTTGGAAGAGAAATGACCTCAGGGTGACATTCCAGTGAGTCCCACTTCATTCTAGTTTGATAGTTATCCAACCCATGGTCTGAACTCTTCTCAGAAAGAAAATGATTTGTAGTTGCTAGTGAGGTTCTCCTCTCTCTGGCTACTACCTCTTGGTTTGAAAGGTTATACTTAGTCCTTTCCAAGTCTAGGGCTAGGAATTCTAGGTCCTGAACTCCTCGGTCTTGGGCCCACACAGCTTCCATGTGGCTATGTCTTAAGGCAGCCGTTGCTGACTCTTAGGTGGAGAACACCTAACTCTAATTACCATCAATCTAAGAATTCAGGTCCATTCTGTTGTGTTCCAGTCTTGCCTTAGAAATGGAGAAAAGTCCCCAACTTTATGACTGAAAATTTCCCTTTTGTAAGCCAGTACAAAGGAGATACCTTCTCCCATAATAGTCTGACCCACAAAAATCTAAATCACAAAATTAATCTGTATTCTCTTAATCCCATCATCAGCAACACCAAACAAAAGCCATCTATTAAGATCAAGTTGATCAGGAACTATCTGAGTAACTTCCAAGAGTTGTCAAGAGACCCCTCAAAAGAGGTAACAATGTGGGGCAGCTAGGTGGTGCAGTGGATGAGGCACTGGCCCTAGAGTCAGGAGGACCTGAATTCAAATCCGGCCTCAGACACTTGACACTTAGTAGCTGTGTGACCCTGGGCAAGTCACTTAACCCACATTGTCCCGAAAAAAAAAGAGGTAACAATGGGCATGTCCACTGGTCTCAAAATCCTAAACAAAGGCTCCCTAAGCTATAGCTCATCAAGGTAAACAAGGAGCTCCTCTGATCAATCCCTACCCTGTGTGTCTCTAGCAATCATCTATTTGAAGGCACTTCTATACAAGCTACCAGGTATCCCAACATTCTTCCATCAGATTCCATTTAAGTCTTTACCAACTCATCAGAAATGTGTCCTTCCTCCTTTGAAGGACATGGTCAGGTTGTAGGGACTTGGCTAGAGCAGAAATCACTGCTGAACTGGAATTAATTTGGGCAGTTCAAACCATTACAATTGTGTTTGGATGGATTCATTTCAGTCCTTAAAAATAGGCAAGTTAAATATTGATTAATATTAGATGCCTCCATTTCTTCAAGAAAAATAGTTTTTATATGTATAAATGCATTTTTGTATTCAATTTTGAAAAAAGTCAATCAAATATAATATTATAGCTATTTGTTTGAGGGAGTTATCAGAATGGATTTCATCTATTTTAAGTACAGAGACAAGGTGAGTGCTAGCATGTTTAATGTTCAAATGATGAGGAGAGCAAACATTTCTATATTGTCTATTTTGTGCCAGGCACTGTGTTAAGTACTTTACAAATATATCTTGTTTGATCCTCACTACAACCCAGGGAGGTAGGTGCTATTATTATCCCCATTTTTTTTTTTGCAGGGCAATGAGGGTTAAAAGTGACTTGCCTAGGGTCACACAGCTAGTGTCAAGTGTCTTAAGGCCAGATTTGAACTTAGGTCCTCCTGAATCCAGGGCCAGTGCTTTATCTACTGTACCACATAGCTGTCCCAATTATCCCCATTTTACAGAGAGGAAATTGAGGCAATTAGGATTAAATATCTTACCCAGACTCATACATCTAGTAAGTGCCTGAGGCAGGATTTGAATGCAGATATTCCTAGCTCTAGGCCCACAGCTCTATCCACTGCACCACCTGGATGCCCCCAAATCAATAAAAACCTATAAAGTGCTTAATATATTCAAGTTATTGGTTCAAATTCTGGATGGGGGAGGGGAGGGGATGACACAATTCCTGCCTTCAAGGATCCTAAAATTTAATTCAGGGAACAGGGATAAGATACATACATACATACATATAATATACATATACATATATATATATATATACACACACACACATATTAAGTATGATATGAGATGGATTTTGGTTAGTGCAAAGGAGGAGTACAAACAAAACAATTTAAGAAATTTCTTAGGTGGGTAATTTTTAGACCACACTTTCAGCTGTTGCATTAAAGAAGTCTTCACAAAGTGATACCTGAACTGTGCCTTGAAGCAAGAAAAGGCTTTTAACAGTTAAAAAATGGGGGTGGGGGGGGCAACTAGGTGGCACAGTGGATATAGCACCGGCCCTGGATTCAGGAGTACCTGAGTTCAAATCCGGCCTCAGACACTTGACACTTACTAGCTGTGTGACCCTGGGCAAGTCACTTAACCCCAATTGCCCTGCAAAAAAAAAAAATGGGGGTGGGGGGAGGGAGTGAATTCCTGATATGGAAGATGGCCTGCAATAAGACACTGAGAGATGGTATGTTTAGTTCTGGGAATATCTGGCAGTCCTTTGGTGAGTATGCAGAGTGTATGTAGGGAAGTAACATGAAAGGGTAGGTTAGCTATATCAAATTGCTTATTGTCTTAGGGAGGGAGGGAAGTGGGGGAGGGAAAAAATTTGGAATTTAAAATTTTTTGAAATGAATGTTAAAAATTGTCTTTACATGCAATTGGGAGAAAATAAACTGTTATTAAAAGAAAAAGGGTAATTTAGAGTAAGATTTTTCTGGGCCTTAAATGACAGGTTTAGGAGTTTATATTTTTTTCCTATTTGCAGTGATTAGCTATTGAAGGATTTTGAGCAGGAAGTTCAAGGTCAGCCCTGTGCTTTAGTAAGATTATTTCATAGCTGTGTGAAGGTTGAAGAGGGGAGATACTAGAAGCAGGAATACTAGGCAGGAGACTATTACAGTACACCAGATTGGAGGTAATGAAGGCCCAAAGTAAATTGGTGACAATATGAGTGGAAGGAGAGGATACACACACACACACACACACACACACACACACACTCATATATGTATGTGTGTGTGTGTGTGTATATATATATATATAATGAGACTGCAGATAAAGAATGGATAGAATGGGACAACTGATTAGATACGGGGAATGCAGGGGAGAGAGAAGAGAAAAAATGAGTTGTAGACTGAAAGCCTGGGTGCCTAAGAGATGGTGGAGACATCAACAGAGATAGTGGGTGTGTTGTCTTTTCAACAGCAAATGAGACACTGGTTTAGCCCAAATTTCCAGTTTGGTCCTGTTCCTTGGAAGGAAGATACCGATGGTAGGGAAGGGAAAGCAATGTAGGTTTTGCAGAAGTAGTGGTTTGTGAAAATGAGCATATGCTTGTAGTACCAGAGAGTACCCACTCAGAATGCATAAACACAATTAGTTCTAAAAAAAAAAAAATAGCATGCTGTACTTCAAAACCACAGCAGGCACTGTCACTATGTTGATGAGAGAAGGAAAATTTCCAAAAAAGCTAAATTTCAGTGACTGTCCAGGCAGGAAAGAACAATTAGTAAATTCATCAGCCTTCTTATTGCATTTCTGTCCTCAACTCTAATAATCTTTGTGGATCTCAGCTCTTCTGACTCTCAGCACTTTTGACTTCATTAGTGCCCATCAGTAAAGTATAATGTGTTTGATTTTCAACAAATTGTGCAATTCACAGTAAGAACTCATGCTCATTCAGTATTATAAGTATCACATGTTGACACATTCAAAGGAATTTTAAGCTAAGACATATCTTAAGCATCTGAAGTTAAAAGGAGGGTCTTAAGTTAACAAATAACTTTCCTTCAAATTAGAAATGGAAGCTTAATTCATAATTGTGTCAGTTGACTTTCCCATGTGGCAATTAGCTTTTTATCACTGGGACTAGACAATTTGAGAAATCTTTTCATGCCTTATGATTTGGTTATAAAAAATAATCTAGTTATGCATGAATGTAAAAGATAAGCAACCAAGACTTAACTTATTCATTTGTTTAATTTGTTGGCTGTATTGAAAAATATTGAAGAAATTATTTTAAAACAAATCTGTGCTCTAGATCTTAATAAAAGTAAAATTTAACATAGCAATATTTCTAAGGCTAACCGAAACAGACTC
Source organism: Dromiciops gliroides (assembly GCF_019393635.1). Classification (NCBI taxonomy): domain Eukaryota; kingdom Metazoa; phylum Chordata; class Mammalia; order Microbiotheria; family Microbiotheriidae; genus Dromiciops; species Dromiciops gliroides. Next base: position 528,660,297 of record NC_057863.1, read on the forward strand.
ATATCCTTTTTAATGACTCATATCCTTTTTGAAAGGATAGTGAAAGTAGATCCATACAAAGAAATCTTATAGTAAATAGTAAATATTCATTGAGCTGAAAATTAAATAGTATTTACAATGCTCTGTTCCTTTTTTGCTTCCTAATTCATATTTGGGAGTGAGAAAGCTAATGAGGTCTAGCTTTTCCAGAATAAATCTAAGTTGGTCATCTTGGGTGAGCTATTTATTTTTAAATCCATGTTTTCATTCATAAAATGGAAGGTAAACATTTTCCCCTCTAAAATACCCATTGTACACGTATATATCTATATCTATATATCTATGAAATAAACTGTAACCCCTGATGCTTTGTGATATGACTAACATCATCCTTAATAGGACTGGATTAAGTTTGAATGACATCTTTCTGCTCCAGAGTCCTTCAGACAAAACTTTCCATATAATTTCATGGTGTTTTGTTACATTTGCCTTTTTATTCTTTTAATGCTGAAGCAGATAGATGCTTAAGGACTTTTATTTCTCTATTTAAAAAAGTTTCAACAGACCTATGTACCAAAATTTCAAGGTCATTTGATTGTAACTTTTCATATAATTTGAAAATAATTTTTGTTAGTACTAATTCTTGGAGTGGTTGTTTGGTTAATTAGACTGTTTGATATATGAATTTATCTGAATTGAGTAACCTTTGCAGGGAATATTCTTTTGTATAAATAATGAAAAGATGCTGAGATTTTGTCCCTGTTAAAACATTGCTTTCTTCTTTTCCCATAGATGTTGTTTGATTTTTATAAATGTTTTCAATGATATTATTCTCTGCTCCAAAATTCACCTTATTTCATTACCCAATTAACATAATAAATATTTATAGATTGCTAAATCTCCAAAATTAATTAAAATGCAGTCCCCTTATCTTTTCAGGTGAAAAAGAATTCTTCAGAAATTCTTTTCAGAATTTAGGAGCCAATTTTCTAAGATTTTATTTTTCAAGATAAAACTTAATACTAAATCTTTTTTAGTTCTAGAATAAATCTAAGTTGGCAGAATATATCAGACACTTTTTCTGAAATAGAAAGTTTAAATGACTGACTATTTTAAGAAGTTATGTCAAAGCAGTTTGAAAAGAGATGCATGTTAGCTATAATAATTATTCATTATTGAAAAATGATTATCAGCAATTTCATTTGGTTTTCATTTTTCTTTTATATAAGATCAAGATATTAATTCTGACAATATATGTATCAATTTACTACTTTGTATATTTATAATCAATAAAGAATACTGTAGAGCTTTGTAAATGAGATATAGAATCATCCAAAAGAGATCCACCTATCTAATTACACCAGAAAAACCAAGTGGATAACATGACTATTGTTGAAATTATGATATGCATTTGTATGGACAATCTGTAGAACTCATCTGTACAAGTAGCTCAAACATCTAACATGGATGGAGAGTAAACTGACTTCTAAATTGAATAAGAGAAGGAGAGCTGGCAAGATTTCCTTAGGGAAATATAGTAGAGTACTTTTTTATGACCCCTAACTTCTTCCTTAAACAAAGGCCCACCTTTTTTTCCCCCTTCTGATATTCACATCCTTTTGGTAATGCTTTATGACTGGCTGCCAGTGTGGTCCAATATCATAATACCCAAAGAATTATAATTGCATGTCAACTAAATTACAATGGAGAACGCTCACAGTAGACATGAATAAACTGCAGCATATTATGATGAAGAATTGTGCAGAAGTATAATAAAGAATATTAACAGAAGGAAATATCTTTTATTGTTCTTCCAGTTTCATTCTTAAATGCCCTCAGGATGATTTTGCAAAGTTGAGTATCTTACCAAGCTTTTATTAAACTTGTTTTCACCTTTGGTGCTTCTCATTGTTCTTTGAGGCAATATTATGTTTGCTTATTTGTTTTGCAAATGAATTTACATTACATATTTGTGTTTATTCTTTTTTTTTTTTGGTGGGGCAAGGGGGGTTAAGTGACTTGCCCAGGGTCACACAGCTAGTAAGTGTTAAGTGTCTGAGGCCGGATTTGAACTCAGGTACTCCTGAATCCGGGGCCGGTGTTTTATCCACTGTGCCACCTAGCTGCCCCTGTGTTTATTCTTGATATAGAGGTTTGCAGTTTCTTTTCATTGTTTAGCACAGTTCTTGGCACAGATTAAGGACTTAATAATATTTGTTGACTGATTGGATGAGATAGTTTAAAGGCTCTTTTGGTCTTGTTATGGCAGTTGTTCTACATTGGTTAAACTTCTTTAGGAAATGATTTAGTTATGATTTAGGTCTATGTTTGTTCCTCCATCCATTTCCCCTTTTTTTTTTCATTCTCAGTTTGTTTGACTATTTTAGGTTGGATTTGCCATTGTTCACTAGGTCTTTCTTCTCATTTTGATATTTCTAGTTTTGTGATCTTTGCCCTTAATATATTGACAGTCTTATTACACAGAGAGCTGATTTAAGTATATCTCCCATATCAGTAGGGGCAGCTAGGTGGCACAACGGATAGAGTGCCTGACCTGAAGTCAGGAAGACTCATCTATGGGAGTTCATATCTGACCTCAGACACTTATTAGCTATGTAATCCTGGACAAGTCACTTAACTCTGCTTCAGTTTCCTCATCTATAAAATGAGCTGGAGATGGAAATGGCAAACCACTCCAGGATCTTTGGCAAGAAAATCCCAAATGGGTCACCAATAGTTAGCCATGACTGAAATGATTCAACAACAGCCACAACCACAACAACCACTACCAATATCACTAATGAATAATTTCCTCTCTGTCAAAATATAATCTGTTTCATTTTTTGTTATTTGGTGCTCATCTTGTCTAGCACCTCCCAATATGTTTCTTGGAGAAAGTATTCATGATACATAGTTATTTGGTTTCTATTTAAAATACAATCTTTTGTCTTCCCTCATTTCTTCTGAACCATATTTTCCAAAATGTTTTTCTCTTTCCTTTTCTATGCTCACCTTTGCATTGAAATCACAAGGTACCAAAATATATGCTTATTTTCTATAGAGGATTTTTATTTTATTTTTATTTTTCAGAGCAATGGGAGTTAAGTGACTTTCCCAGGGACACACAGCTAGTACGTGTCAAGTGTTGGAGGCCAGATTTGAATTCAGGTCCTCCTGAATCCAGGGCCAGTGCTTTATCCACTACGCCACCTACCTGCCCCCTTTTTATTTTATTTTATTTTTATTTCTCTAGAGGATTTTTTTATCAAGTTATTCATATAACATCACTGTCTTCTTGTCTTCTATAACAGATGTTGGCACTTAAGCAGCAATTATCTTCATGGTGATATATTTGGAGATGTTTGTGAAGAACACTGAACTATACTGGGGATGTTCTAGTGCTCTTCTTTGTTTCATGGGTTGTCATGGCATGCACTGCAATAGCCTCTGAGAATCCAGGACCAGACTAATACTATGAGGAGGAATCAGAGTCAGATTTTAGGTTCCATGTACTGTCTCTACTTAAGAATCAAGAAAGTATGTCCAATACATGTTAGAGGTAATTGCATAAAAAAACCCTGAAATAAAATCATTTTAACTCATAAAGCATATAAAGAAGCCATTTCCATCTTACAGTTGTTGGAAATTATCTGATAACATAATGTATATGCAAAGTATTCTTGATATTGCAAAGAAATAAGGATATGGTTCTGGAAAACTCTCCTCCTGTAGGGTATATTGAGAGGAATTATTATGGATAAGTGGATAAAGCTGTTCATCTGAGCCAGGAAAGACATGCTCACTCATGGGTCCTCAGGATTTCACAATCATCAGTGCTCTTCAAATTAGCTGAGAGTTGGGGATCCACAAAGTTTATATTTTCTATTTAATATAGTCTGTATGTGTTTAAAAATGAAGAGATGATTTTATTCTAGCAGATGGAGGGAATACACAGGATTTTGCAACTAATTAGGTGAGTGGGATGAGAGAGAGTTAGCTAAAAAAATACAGCTTTTGTTGAACATGTCGTTTATGATTGATATTTATACATACATACATATATATATATACATATATATATATATATTAAGTGTCACCCCTTGAAATTTACTTCGTTATCTGCATTATGGTACAGTGGAAAGAACACTGGATTCAGAGTCAAAAGAACTGGGTTCAAATATGGGCTCTGCCATTTAGTACCTGTGTGACTTTGGGCAACTTACTTAACTTGTCTAGATCCCAGTTTTCTCAACTGTAAAATGAAGGGATTAGTTTAGATAACATCGAAGCTTCCTTTGCTTCTTAAGTTTATGATTCTTTGATTTTAAAAGTCTTGGTCAGTATAGGTTCAAGGGAGGTTTCGGTGAAATCTTGGCTGATCATCCATTCCTCAAGACTCGATAGATATATTCCTTGATATGGGTGCTAATGAGCACCCATGTGTACTGACACAGATAGGAATTCCCTGCTACTTCTTTACACCGTAAGTGTAGGTCATATAGTCCAGCTCCCTTATTTTATAGATGAGGAGACAGGCTCAGAAAGATGAAGAATTATCCAAAGGGGTTAGAGTCACAACTGGGTTTTGAATCCTAGTCCTCTGGCTCTAAATTTATTGCTTTTCCACTATTCCATACCATAACTTCATTTTAATATGCTAGGCTAAGAAATGTTAGAAGCAATATAACCTAGAACCCAAAGGTCACTAGAAATGAGAGCCAAAAAAAAAAAAAAAAAGAAATGAGAGCCATTGTAACCTGAGCCAGTATGACCTGAATGAGATAAGCTTTATCTATTGGAGCAGAACACAGTGATGCATCTTGGGAAGTAATAATCCTATCCTATTCTGCTTGTCCAGGGACCAGCAGCCATTTCTGTGTGATCAAGGAAGTTTCTGCCTCTCTCAAAAGGGTGAAAAATTTCTTTTAAAATTTTCTAAAGTTTTTCCTTCACCTATAAAATAAGGAAATGAGTTATTATTTGCATTTCCTGCTTATTGTGTTTATTAAGAATATCTTGGTTTTTTGGCTTTCTTCTACACCTCACCCTTCTAGATTCCTTGGATTCCTTCAAGAATCAATTTAAACCCTACATTTGCTAGTGCCTTCCCTCTGATATCTCCAATTATATATCTGGTAGGTACATAGTTATTTGCATGTCATGTTTCCTCTTTCAGGTGTGATCTCCTCAAAGGCAGGTATCACATTTTTACCTCTCTATGTACCCTTAGCACATAGCACAATTCCTGGCAAGTAGTAGTCACTTAATAAATGCTTGTTGATTGACTGACTGTCATGCTAGACAAAGTCCGAGACTTGGAGTCAGAAAGACCTGGGGATAATAATACCTAACTAGAAAAATTGTCGGGAGATTTGAATGAACTAATGCATAAAAACATTTCACAAACTTAAAAACCTTTGGTCAGCTATTATTGGTGTTATTCCTCTTTTTGACCTTGAGTCAAGGAATGTTTTGTGTCTCAGAGTAAGGGATAGCTGTCTTACTTTGGGATATCAAAAGACAAAATAGCATTTTCCCCCTAGTTTCCCTCCATGCTTTCCTCCCGCATTTCCCAGGGTCTCTACCTTTATAACCAGCCCTAGGGTACAGTATAGCACATTTTCCCAAGCCCCACATTTTAGGGCCTCCTCACAGTGGAAGAGAAACCAGGCACCTGGAGGTGCTCAGGCAGGCAGCCAGTGGGTGAAAATAAGGTGGCTCCCAAGAGCCAAGAAAGACCTCAGGCTCACAGGACATGAATAAATGCATCATGTGTTTGTTTTATCCTGATTTCACCCATATACAAGTGCTGAGGACTTATCTGGTAATTTGCCTTGGGCTCCATATAACTTTATGGCTTAACCCTCAGGATGGTCTTACATTTGTATAGCCCATCCAGTAAGGAATATGAAACCAGTGGGACTTTAGACTTAGTGGGTTAAAATGGAAGTCTTCCAACAAATATTTTAATTGTGTGCACAATGTTTGCTCTAATGTGAGCTTTTTTGTTGTTGCTTTTCAATATTCTCTGTAGCATAGACCTAATAAAAATAATGACATTTATTTACTGTTTTGAAATTTGTAAAATATTTTATATATATTACTCCATTTGAGCCTCATGGCATCCCTGTGAGGTAGGTATCTATAGGTATGTTATTATGCCCATTTTACATATGAAGAACCTGAGGCTCAAGTGAAATTATATACCTTTGGTCACAGAGGTGGTAAATGTCAGAATCAAGATTTGAACCAAATTCTTCTTGATGCCAAACCCATTATCATAATGTCTACCCATTACACCAACACTGCCTAAATCTTAATTGACTGAAATTCTTCATTACCTAAATCAACCAAATTCTCCCATATCATTGATGGGCAGTCAGGAACACCACCTATTTTAGGAGTAATATTCTCTTTTCAGACTCACTCCTGGTTCCTGGATATTATGACAATTTCCTTAGACTTTTCCTGATGGATGTTTTCATAATAGAGATATAGACATAAACATCATGATGTCCTGTCAAAAAAAATTTGATTGTAACTTTTGCCCCCAAAGAAACAGGCTATTCCAATTTTGATGTAAAAAAACAATCCCTGAAGATTAGGTTCAAAACACTAAACCATAACTATGAATTCACTTCAAACACACAGCAATCTGTTTTAGTGCCAATAAAGACAATCTTTCCTTAATTCTTGCCTTGCCAGGTGAGCTATTTTTAGCTGCGTTTCTGAGAGATAATTTACTCCTCTCTTCTTTCTCCCGTAAGAGTAAGATACAAGATGGAGGGGGAAAGTCTCCAGAAAACCCAGAAAGCCAATGTACTTTTGCTGTAGAGCAGAACTAGGTTTCCAACTCATTTCTTGAGCTCTGCTGCTGGCACCAACCTAAATTCCCATGTATAGCTAATGCTATACATGTTAAAGAGATTCTTAGGCTTATATTTTATGTCTACAGTGGGGAGAGACTTTTTATTTGTCCTTTCAGTCAGCGTCATCTAGGTGTCTTTTCTTCAGGCTAAACACTGGAAGAGGAAAAGAGTGTCAGAATTTAGCCCTAGGAAATTCTTTATGAATGAATGTGTATGTTATAGAGTGGGATGGATAACAGGTACAGAATTTGCATAGATGATTTACAGTGTATTCATGGGGCAGCTAGGTGGTGCAGTGGATAGAGCACAGGCCCTGGATTCAGAAGGACCTGAGTTCAAATCTGGCGTCAGACACTTAACACTTACTAGCTGTGTGACCCTGGGTCACTTAACCCCAATTGCCTTACCCAAAAAAAAGTGTATTCATTATTCTAAGATTTTACAAATATTGCTTACTTTTATTCTTTGCATGTAGATGAATATACTTAGATAAATCTAGAACTTTTACATGTGGTAAAGTTTGATAGGAAGCTAGGTGGCATTGTGGATGCAGGACTGGACCTGGACTCAGAAAGACCTAAGTTCAAATTTCGCCTTACACATCCCTTGAGCAAGTTGCTTAACCTTTGCCTCAATTTCCTCATGTATAAAATGAGGATAATAGTAATATCTCCCTTTCAAGGTCGTTATTGAAAGAAAATGAGATGATATTTGCAAAGCACTTCGTAAAACCATATGCTATTGTTATTGTTATTATCATGGTAAGCTTTGTGAAGTTTGGGGAGTATAGGTCCTTGGTTTCTCATATAATAATACTTCATATTTCTATATCACTGGAAGGTAAGTAGAGTAATCATTAATATCACTGTTTTACATATGACAGGAATGAACCAAATATTTTCAAATGCTTAAACTAAGGGTCTAAGAACTTGTGACCCCCTTAGTCACAGAATTACTAAGTATTACTAAATATTAATGAGATGATATTGGAACCAAGGTAGCCTGACTCCAAACCTAGTCTCTTTCCATTATGCTACCTCACTTGTTCTTAGCTGTGAATCCTTCATCTGCCTTAATTTCTCATTCTGGAAAGGCATTACATCAATGCAGAACACTGGTGGGCTGCTAGGTGAGGCATAGAGTGCTGGACCTGGAGTCAGGAAGACCTGGCCTCAGACACTTACTAGCTGTGTGATCCATATCCCTGTTGCCTTAGTTTCCTGGTCTGTAAAATGAGGGGGAGAAGGAACTGGCAAACCACTCTAGTGTCTACCAAGAAAACCTCAAATGGAGTCATGAAGAGTCAGACATGATTGAAAAACAACTGAACAGACCACTTGTAGGTGTTATGAAATATGAGGCATATTCATAATGACCAATAAGACATCACCTGAGTTCTCTTCATTCAGAATAGCTCAATGAATGGGATCTTCTTTTTTGAAATGGATACTTTGCTTGCAATGATTCAAGACAATTCCGAAAGACTTATGATGGAAAATGCTCTCAACAATCAGAAAAAGAACTATGGAGTCTGAATGCTGATTGAAGCATACTATTTTCACTTCTTTTTCTTTCTTGTGGTTTTTTCTTTTTGTTCTGATTCTTCTTTTACAACATGACTAATGTGAAAATATGTTTAACATGATTGTACTGTATAACCTATATCAGATTTCTTGCTGTCTTGAGAAGGAGGAAGGAGAAAAATTCGGAACTCAAAATCTCACCAAAATGAATGTTGAAAACTATATTTACATGTAATTGGGGGAAAATACTATTAAGAAAAAAATTGATACTTTGCTGCCCTGAGTTTTGCAGTCAATGCCCCATTTCATTCTTCTATTTGAGCAAGCTTACTTAACTCCTTTAGCTCTGCCTCCTGTAGCTGAATTTCTAATTAAAAGAAAAAAGAATCTATGCATGGAAGGATTGGGTTAGGGGAAGGGGGTGGGGTTCTTATACAACCTGTCTTGGTGGAGTCATCCTCCACTCAAATACCAAAGGGCTTTTCCTCAAGCACAGGCCCAACCCTATCCTGCTCAAGTGACTCCCTCCCTCTAGTATTAAGTGCAAAATCCTCTGGTTGGCCTTCGATCCCTTTGCAAACTAACCCTCTCCTACTTTCCCAGCTTTTTTAGATTTTATTCCTCTGGCACATAGTCTTCCATCCAGTGCCATTGGTCTCCTTACTGTTCCAAGAACAAGACAACCCATCTCTCTGCTCTGTGCCTTTTCTCTGGCTACTTCATGCCTGAAATCTCTCCCTCCTGGCTTCCCTGACTTTAAGTAATCTCTTTTACAGGAAGTCTTTCCCAACCCCTTTTAAGTCTAGTGCCTTCCCTCTCTTACCTATTTCCTTTTTGTCCTGTATATAGCTTGTGTGTACATATTTGTTTACTTGTTTTCTTTTCTCCCATTAGATTATGAGCTCCTTGAGGGCAGGAACTGTCTTTTTGCCCCCTTTTGTATCCTAGCACTTAGCCCAATGCCTGAAATATAGTTGGTACATAATAACTGTTTATAGACTGACTAGAGCAGCATAATTTTTTTGTTGAAAATGTCAGCAGCTAGCAGCTTGAAAATTCCTGTAAATTTCCACTATTCTATAATTATGTCCTCTGGGGCCAACCGGAATAAATCTGATCCTTCTTTCATATGACAACATTTCTGCTGTTTGAAGGGTCTTTTGAGGCCATTATTTTCCATGATTATTTATCTTTTTTTTTCAACTCTGTACTATAAAGGGATAGCACTATGGCCAAAACAAAGTGATACTTATCACTCTTTTGGATTCTTACATACCTACCTCATAGAAATAGATATCTACATATCAATACATAGATATATTTCAATTTTACCAGACCCTAAAAGAGAAAGATTATATATTGTATATTGGAATGCTAATAAATATACTATATGATCTAATAATATTATTAGAATGCCATCACTTGGTATAGCGACAAGATATTAAGACTGTCTCGTAAACCAAAGATCACATATTTGAACCTACTTTTTCCTGACATGGACAACTTCCTGGCCAGAAAAACCAATGTACTTTTGCTACAGATCATAAATATGCTTCTAGTCCTGAGGTCTGCAGTTGGCACCAAAGTGAATTCCCAATGGCTCTGAAGCTATAAATTACAAATATAGATTGTGGGCTAGTATTTTATGCCTAAAGTGGGGAAAGGCTTTTAATTTATCTTTTTGGTTAGTGTCAGCAAAGTGAACACCTACCTAGCACCATTCCTTGTATAGAGTAGGTGCATAATAATAATAACTAGCTTTAATATAACACTATATTGTTTGCTAAGCATTTTATGTAGAGTATCTCATTTGATCCTCACAAAAGCCCTGTGAAGTAGATACTATTATTATTATATTCCATGAGTAGCTTTAAATTTTTACTTTAGGGGACCTCTTTTCTAAAATTTATTACTGACACAACCATATTGCTTCAATATTATGCCTATAAGGATTCACGCCATTATGAAAACATGCTTACGGTGATCATGCTTGCTTTTATCATGCCTAGGAATTTACCAAGATGCTGTGCCACGAAGGTTAGCCTATTTATTCTAGTGAAAGGAAGAGATTTACTTCCATTGGTATAACAGCTCTTCATCCTTGGGTCCTGCCACAAATTCATAGGTATAAACTAAATGTATATGTGCAGTTCCAGATTTAAAGTTTGCTTTCAGCAGTCTCTGTTGCTTTAATTCTCATGGAATATAACTTATACCGGTGCTTCCAGGATTATTCTAATTGCTTGTCTGCCAATTCAAAAATTTATTTTAGTAGTTTCCAGCCATGGTTTTCTGATAGCTAAGTGTGGGTCTATCCCTAGGGTAGGCGTGGGTGTCTCAAGTTATAAAAAACAAAATTAATTTTTAAATTAAAACATCTTAACATTAGTTAAAAAAAATCAAGCTGTGTGACCCTGGGCAAGTCACTTAACCCCCATTGCCCTGAAAAAAAAAAAAGAAAAAGAAAAAAAAAATCAATGTATGCTATATAGCACTTGTTTTAAAGGTTGGAATTTTGTAACATCAAACAAATTAAAGCTCAAATGAGAATCACTCACTGGGAATATTCAGTTTGTTATCAGTTTTTATTTTTATGTACAAATGTTACAGCCATGATTCAATTGTGCCACATCAAAAAAGACAGGAGCACAAATCAGTGACAGAATAATATAGAATCCCTGAATCTCAGTATTGGAAGGAACCAAGTCTATACCTCAGCATGAATAATGTCTATGATATACCTGACAAGTTATTATCCAATCCTTGATTATAGACGAAGCTCCTCTCCAGAGGAACCCAATTACCATCCAAGGAAGCCTATTTAACTCTCAGAGAGCTCTAATTGTTAAGAAATGTTCCTGTACATCAAACTCTAAATTGTCTTTAATTTTAAAAAAAAGTTCAGTAGCACAGGGCTAATAGGCACAGGTCCCTGAGACATTCTCCTGGGGATGACCTAATTTGACATTGAATCATTAACGACGAATCTTTGGACCCAACTACTCATCCACACCCACCATATCTAGTCTATCTAGTCCTAACAATATCTAGTTCAGTAATGTCAAACTTTCATAGAAATGGGATCCACAAATCATACATAAAGAATCTTGCAGGCCACATATCGAGTTAGAAAACCACACGTTTATATATTTATTTGTATAATAATATATCCACACATTAAAGAAAAATAGGAATTACATTTTCATCTGGTTTGGACTGCATTTGGGAATGTTGTGAGTCACATGTGGCTGGTGGACCAGCACGTACAACTGCCCTGATCTAGGCCATATCAAGACAGCTTTTCCATAAGAATCACATCAACCAACATCTATTCAGCACCTACTGCTATATGTCAGGCATTGTGCTAAGTGCCAGGGAAACAAATACAATAAGTAAAACGATCCCTTCTCAGAAGTCATTTGTATTCTAAAGGGGGAGACAACAAGGATTCATATAAAAGTATAAATACAAATAAAATAAGCATTTGTTGTTGTTCATTTGTTTCGGTTGTGTCTGACTCTTTGTGACCCCATTTGGAGTTTTCTTGGCATATATTTGATGAACTGTGAATGACTTGACTATTCACCACAATACAATGATCCAAGACAATCCCAAAGGACTATTGATGAAACATACTATCCACCTCCAAAGAAAGAACTGATATTGATGGAACAGATGGAAGCATGCTGTTTTTCACTTTCTTTCATTTTTTCCTTTTAATCAAGTTTTCTCATACAAAATGACAAATATGGTGATGTTTTACCACATTATCATACATGTGTAATCCATATCTGATTGCTTGCTGCCTCAGGGAGGTAGAAGGGGAGGAGGGAAGGAGGGATAAAAAATGGAAGCCAAAACTATAAATAAAAATGTTTATTACATTAAAAAATAAATAAAGTAACAAGGAAGGACATTCATGAACTCTCTCAAGACACTGAATTTCAATGTCATATATAATCCTCATGACATGAAGACAAATTCCCATGTTGCCAGGTCACTGGGCAGTTGCCAGAAGCAACCCCCTCTCCTTTATGTTTCCCCCAATCCCAATGAGCTAGAAAAACACAAACAGGGAAGATGGCTCTATAGTATACCAAGGAACCATCCAGTTGACTTCTGGGATTGTCCACTATACTGTTATATTAGTATCAGCCTGTACAAAGGTATTTTAGCAAGTTTATGACAATGCCACTAGATATTATGATAGATAATGGAGATACCTATTATATAACCATGCTCCTTTAATTTAAAAAAATCCTTATAATTTTCCATTTGAGAAAAAATGTGGATTTCCTCAGAAATTACCTGTGTTTCTTAGGACTAAGCAACAGGAAGGGAAAATGTAGTTTATATGGCATTTTGTGGTGATTTTCTAAAATAAGAAATTGTCAGGAATATGTGAATGGAACAGGGTATGATCTAGAAATGGGAGATTACAGGTAATTTAGTTAAATGTTTTCACTGATAAGAAGCTTGAGATATGATCTTGTCACTGGTTTCAAAAATATGTGTTCCCCCTCCCATTAAAATACAGCCCAAGAGTTTCAGCATTCCTCCCAGGTCTTATTCTTTTGTTTTGTCATTCTTGCAAACCCATGACACTTTATCACTCCTATAAAAATAATCCTATTGTTCTCCATGCCTTTTTAGTATGGTTAAGGTTTAATAATTTTTACCTGAGCTCAAAGCACTTTTTCACAGTCTCTTAGCATTTTCATGAAGTACTTGTCAAGAAAGAAATCAGCATTTACAGAGTGAAATGTATAAACAAGTTACACAATATCACCAAGTTCATAGGATCTGTCCACTGCAAGTGAATCTAAATACATAGCCATGTTGGAGGCTGTTAGCCCTTTCGGTCAGAGAACTGTGCTAATTAGGTCAAGGTCATGGGTTTGATCTTCTCATGGGACAATCAAATCATCTGTTGTGTGATCTCACATTGTATTTCTGGGCATTCATATCTAGACATCTTATAATGTTGCTGTTGATCATGACAGGCCAGTGAGAGATTGTGCTTGACTCAGAATATTCAGGATCCTTGGGGAAAAAAACACAACTCAAAGTTCATATTCTATTAAACTTGGGTTAGAAAGGCCAACAAAGATATCCTGGAATTTTGTTAAAAAGTCCTATAGTTTATGGAAATTGTCTAAAATGTTGTGCACAGTGACAGCAATATTGTTTGATGGAGAACTGTGAATTTCAACTATTCTCAGCAGTATAATGATCCAAGACAATCCCAAAGGTCTAATGATGAAGCATGCATCCGCCTCCAAAGAAAGAACTGATATTGATTGAACACAGACTGAAGCATGCTATTTTTCACTTTATTTCATTTTTTCTTTTATCCAAGTTTTCTTATACAAAATGACTAATATGGTAATAATGTTTTTCATAACTCCACATGTGTAACCTGTATCTGTGGGCAGCTAGGTGGCACAGTGGATAAAGCACTGGCTCTAGATTCAGGAGGACCTGAATTCAAATCAGGCCTCAGATACTTGACACTAGTTGTGTGACCCTGGGCAAGACACTTAACCCTCATCGCTCCCCACCCCAAATAACCTATATCTGATTACTTATTGCCTTGGGAAGGGAGAGGGGATGGAGGGAAGAAGAGATAAAATTTAGAACTCAAAACTTTAATTAAAATATATGTTATTTTTAAAAACAAAAATAAAAAAGGTGAAAAAATTAAAAGTGTTATAGTTGATGGAAATTGTCAAGAAACAGCAAATAGCTAGTTATTCTCCACTTAGGATATTCTGAGAGAGAGCAATGAAATGAGGTCTGGCCATGGAATAAGAAAGATTTTGGTTAAAGCCTTTTTCTCTAACCAATGTGAGCTGCATGGACATAGACGTGGTGCTTACATTGTCAATGCTCAAGGTCACTCTTTTTTTTTTTTTTTTTTGCAGGGCAATGAGGGTTAAGTGACTTGCCCAAGGTAACACAGCTAGTAAGGGTCAGGTGTCTGAGGCTGGATTTGAACTGAGGTCCTCCTGAATCCAGGGCTGGTGCTTTATCCACTGTGCCTCCTAGCTGCCCCCACAAGGTCGCTCTTGACGACTATGAATTACAGATGAGGTTTGGGAAAAATTCCATGCCTGTGGGTCCCCCATACCTAGTGCAACACTAGTAAAGACCTTCAAAATCTGAATCCAGCCTATCTTTGAAGACAGGGTTCAAGTTACTCTCCTTCGAATAGTCAAACTAGTCAACTTGCGGTTCTCCTTCCTATACACATTCCATCTCCTTCCTGTATGCCTTTGCATAGGCTGTTCTCAAACCTGGAATGCTTTCCTTCTTCATACCCACTTCTTGGACCACTTTTCTCCACTCAAGCCTCCGCCCAAGTGCTAACTCCTACACCAGGGCTTCTTAAACTTTTTCCACTTGCAACCCTTTTTACGCAGCTCCAGATATACAGGTATATAAAAGGTATACATAACCTTTTACTGTTGCCAAATTTTTTGACCCACAGTTTAAGAAGCTAGGTACTACACAACTCCTTGCTAGATTTCTCAGTTGTTAGTGTTCCTCCCCATAGCCAGTTACTTTTTATTTACTTTGCAAATGGGGTATTTTGAATGTTATCTGTTTTGTGCCCACCCACCCAGTAGAATGTGAGTTCCTTGAAAACAAGAAGTGTTTTGTTACTTTTTTTATTCCTGGGGGAACTGGCGTATGGTATGCACTTTAGTATACTGAATTGGCTTGAAATGGGGGTGGAGGGAAACACTCATATGGAACTTGAGTGTTCTTCATTTTATAAAATTATTCTTTACTTTATTGAAGAATTCATGAAATATTCCTTTAAAATGATGAGCATTCCCAGTGTATTTAAAATATGGATATACTGCTTAGACAGTGCTGTGAATCTAGACATTCAAGAATGATTTTTATTGATTGTTCGGTTTGATTGACAAGTTCGGTTTACCAGAGAATGCCTGCCCTGTTACAATAGAAAGAATTCTGGATTGGGAGTTAGGAAAGCTGGTTTAAATCCCAGTTCTAGTGCTTGCTGCTACCAGCATAAATCTGTCTCCTGTAAAATGAGGGGGTTGTACTCTCAGGGCCCTGTAAGCTCTAAATCCTATGTATCCTATGCTTACTGAAGAAATGTAAAGGGGTTTTATTTATCTAGCACAGAGATGTCAAATATGCAGCCTCCTGCAGCCTACAACTCTCCTGAGTGCAGCCTGAAACCAGATTAAAATCTAATTGGGGGGCGTGGGGGGGCAGTTAGGTGGCACAGTGGATAGAGCACCGGCCCTGGATTCAGGAGGACCTCAGTTCAAATCCGGCCTCAGACACGGGACCCTTACTAGCTGTGTGACCTTGGGCAAGTCACTTAACCCTCATTGCCCTGCAAAAAAAAAAAAAAGAGTGACCTTGAGCATTGACAATTTAAGCACCACGTCTATGTCCATGCAGCTCACATTGGTTAGAGAAAAAGGCTTTAACCAAAGTCTTTCTTATTCCATGGCCAGACCTCATTTCATTGCTCTCTCTCAGTTCAAACCTGGCCTCAGACACTTGACACTTACTGTCTGTGTGACCCTGGGCAAGTCACTTAACCCCAATTGCCTCACAAAACAACAACAACAACAAAAAAACCAAAACAAAAATCTGATTGGGGAATCTTTCACAAAATAAAAAAATAAAATAAAATAAAGAATAGATAATATAGATGTGTATATGTATACACATATACATATACGTATATGTGTTTATGTGTATGTATATACATATATGTGTGTATATGTGTGTGTGTGTGTATATATATATATATATATATAAATACCCTCCATTTTCATGTTAAAACAATTTTTAAACATTTTTAAAAAAAGTTTCGAGTTCCAAATTCTATCCTCTCCCTCCCTCCTGCCTGGGATGGTAAGCAATCAGATAATAGGCTATACATGAAGCATAGATAATATCAATGTTGCTTTTTCAGTCAATATGAGACCGGCAGGAATACTTATGTATGCCCTTTTTCTATTTGTTTGACAGGACTGGACTAATATAATTGGGAAATTCACTATTCTGCAGGGATCTATGATATGATAGGAGTACTGGGGCTGGAAGTGAGGAACCAGCATTAAGGACTCTATAGCTCATACATTCAAACAATGTAGCAATTTCATTAAGTGCCTATTTTGCGACTGGGGGGAAGTCATTTAATTTCCTTGAGGTTCTTCTTGCTCATCTATAAGAAGAGGAGATTAAAATTATGATGATCTATAAGGTCCCTTTCAGATCTTAAAAAAACAAAAAAGCCAAGATAATTTCCAGGAAAGGGTTTGGGATAAGGACTAGATCTGTGAGTTTATTTTCAGATAATTGTGAATTAACCCTTTACATTGAAAAAGTTTATTTTAATCATCCCAAAAGAAAAAACTAAAATATATTACATGCTTCCTGCCTTAATAAATGGAGAATATTGAATATAATTTATCCTTTAATGGCTCAGAATTGTTGTAAATATCAGTTATTGTACTGTATAGTGATCACTTAAAGACTAGTGAAATATATAGAGGAAAGCATCTTAAACTGTGAGTTGTGACCCCATATACAATTGCATAACTGAATGTGGAGGTTGTGGAAAAATTTGGCATAATAAGTCCTGATATGGAGCATAATATTGCTCCTTTGCTGAAATTCTTGAAATCACTGAAACAGTTGATTTTGTCATTTCCCTCCTTAGGAACTTTCCTTCAGAGGCAGATACTTTTTGTTCCTGTTCTAAATGGTCCCAGATTTCTTTACTGTACCCTCTACCTTATCCTGCATAAGCACTTCTACATTCAATTGCCATATCATTCCATGAGGACTTTTGTCAGTGGGTACTTTTCTGTCTATTTCCTTAGGACCACTAACCTTTTTACATCTTAGCTATTCACGTCCTTCATCTTTGATGGTAATTGATGATAAAGCTTAAGGCTTCCCCCTGACCAGTAATAAAACATTATGTGTAAAAATTAAGTCAAATATCTTCCTGAGAAGATATGCTTGAGAAGGTAGGACTCGTCCTTCTTTACCTCCCATATTGACTAAATTGCTGAGTTTTATAAGAATTACTTTTGTTGGTCTTAGATGCTTTATTGCTTGTTTCCAGATTGCTTTTCATCTAATTTGGAAGGTTGAGGTTGCCTGCTTAGGACCAGATAAAAATAGCTCACACTTACATAATGCTTTCATTATAAAAATGCATTCCCATGTTACAGGTGGGACTGCTGAGGCTCAGAAAGGTTGGGTAATTTGTCTAAGGCCATACAGCCAGCTAGTAAAGTGCCAAAGCCATGGCATGAATCCAAACCTTCTGACTCCTAATCCAGTGCCTCAGACACATTGCTTCATGTATAGAATCATGGAATCTTAGAATTAGGAAGCCTTAGGGAGTATCTTGTCCAATCCTTCTTTTCGCAAAGAGGGTTAAATGACTTGCTCAGGGTCACACAGCTCAATAGCTTTCTACTTTGGTGTTTTATTTGTCTTGCCTTTCTTTCTCCTCAGGTTGTAGTGAAGACACTCCAAATATAAATAGATAATAGATAGATAGATAATAGATAAATATCCTTAGAGGATAGCAGTAATTCCATGAACATGCACCATAAAGTCACATAGTTAAAAAAAACAATTTTTTTTTAGATAGGTAAAAGTACATTGAGTTGCATTAGCATTTTTATTTCATGATTAGTATATAGAGCATATACTAATATACTCAAATTTATACTAATATATATTATATATTATATACTAATATACATATACTCTGTGTTTGTGTGTGTATGTATTGGGAGCTCCTTCAGCTGGGTTTTCTCCTGATGGTAAATTTGTTTCTACATTTGTTTCTACAGCTTAAATAAACTTCTGCCCAAAATAATTGGCAAGTGATTATTTGAAGAAGATCCTGTGTAATATCTGGGAAGTCATTAACGCCATAATGAAGCACTTCCTGAGGTAAGTATTTTTTTTAACTTAATGACACATACTGGCGTGCACCAGTTACTATTATCTTGTCTCCAGGTCACTCAATATTTAAGTTAAATTGGATTGTGTTTTTGGATAGATACTATTTTTTATCAGTTGTAAAGTACTGCACCTTGATTCTATTTTAACTCTCCTTGGGAGTTTTTGTAGATGAAAAGAGAACCAGAAGGAACAGAAATCACAAATATGAAGGAACAAAAGAATAAAACCTCGGTCCTATGCATGTCTCCTATTTCATAGAAGATGACACTATGGAAATTAGTGGGGGAAAGATGTTGCTATGTTTAAAGTAGTGAAGTTTTATGTTGAATGCTTTTCCTGAATTCAGCAATTTAAAATATCTTAAATTTAGGGTTCGTACTTACTAGATAACCCATTTAGGCTTCTGTTCCTTTTCAGTCACAAGATTTTCTTGGTGTCTTTTTATTCCACAGCTACTTCTGTTCAATTCTGAAAATATTTGCTAACCAACCAACATTTATTGAGGATCTACTGTGTATAGAGCAGTGTTGGGCACTGGAGGAAATGAAAAAATGGGGTCCCTACCCAATAGAGTTTATGCATATATTTATAATACACTATGTAATATAGGATGTCCCAAAAGTCTTGGTGAAATTTTAAGTTTTAATAGCTAAAAACTGTACTTTTATTAAGCTTTAAATCTTAACATTAAAGCTTAAGGCTGCACTAAGACTTTGGGGACACCATGCATAAAAGACATAGTAGAAACACAACAAATGCTACATTAGGTCTAAGGAGAAAGGTTGTTATCTACTGAGGGGCTTAGGGAAAGCTTTGTGTAACAACATGTGGAGGGTTCAGGACACAAGGAATTGTATGTTGGACTTTGGAGCACACTGCTTTCACTGTATTGAAAGGAATAATATGAGGTAGGGCTGGAAAGGTATTATGGTTACAAATTATGGAGGGCAGAGAGGTTTGGACTTGACTTGGAGGTTAATAGGAAGTCCTTGAAAATTTTTGAGCAGAGTAATAACATGAACAGATTCATTCCAGTGAAAGTTTATTGTAGCAATGATTTGGATTGGAAAGGGCAGAGAGAGGAGCTTTGAAGATCTGATAGGACAGTACCACATTATTAGTCTGGGAATTTTATTAGTCCAAGAAGATGATAATGAGATCTATTAGGTTGATGACTTTGAGAAATGAGAAGAGGGGATGGATGAGAGAAATTGTGAAAGCATAATTGACAAGACCCATAATGCCGATTGGATATGAGAGTCAAGAGAAAAGAAAGATTCAAAAATAACCCCAAGGTTAGGACTCTAGGATAACCAATGAATAGTAGTGACACAGACAGAAATAGTAAAATCAGAAATAAGAATGAGTTGAGGGGGAAAGATAAGAAGCTTGATTTGGGACAATGTTGAGTTTAGGTTTTTAAAATTCTGAACTTAAACAACAATACAGAGCATTGTCAAACATGTAACAGAACACAAAAAGAGGATGCTCTATGAAACTGTGAATCTATTTAAGTTTCTTGCTTTTATAAAAGTATGCCATAAATTCTACATACTGTATTACTTTCAAAACTCTTTTGTTTGTCTCTGCTTCCTTTTGAATTTCTGTTCTCTTTTGTGCATTTTAGAAAAAATTTGTGTCCCTTTTTCTTTTTGGTATTACTGTTGCATTTCTCTTACCATCCCTTTACTTTAACCTCTTCAAACCCTCAAAACAGAACCAATCCATTCCCTAGGACCTCTGTTTTTCATATTTAATTCCCTCAATACCCATTAAAGCTATTAAGGTTCTGAAGAGTCACTTGATTCTTTTCCTGCTTTGGAAAGTTAGCAGTACATCATCATACAGTACCTTGCTATTGTTCAAATAACTTTACCTTTCTAAGTTTCTCTAGACTTTTGTGTTTGTTTTTCAAAATTTTTATTTATTGCTACCCTTTTCAACAGAAATACTTAGAAATCCTCTCTTCCTCTAAAGATCCATTCCCCCCCCCCCATAGGATTATACTTCAGCTTTTTGTAAGCCTATATTTTTTACCTTTTAGAATATTGTATTCCAAGATCTGTTCTTTAGTAAAAGCTGACAAGTCTTATGTGATCATGACACTGGTTCCTTGGCACATGGACTTCTCTCTAGATGCTTTAAATATGCTTTCTTTGACATGTGTGCTCTTGATTTTTTAATGACATTCCTGTAATTTTTCCTTTTAGTATCCCTTTTAGGAGGTGATGGGTAATTCTACCTTCATTTTGTCCTCTAGTTCTAATAGGTCTGTTCGGCTTTTATTCATGATTTCTTGAAATATGTCACAGTCCTTTTTAAAAATAATGATTGTTAGGGAGTCCAGTGATTTTTAAATTATTCCTCTTTGATCTGTTTCTAGCTTGGTTGTTTTTTATATCAGATAGCTTACTCTTTTTTTTTTTATCATTTTCAGTCTTTTGACTTTGTTCTAATATGTCTCGTTGTCCCATGGTGTCATTGATTTCTGATTGGTCTATTGTAGTTTTCAAGTCCATTTCTTGGGTGAGGTTTTTACTTTCTCCTTTCAATTCTTTCCTACAGTGCTTTTATTTCATCTTTTATATTTTGCTTCATTTCTTCTAGGAATTCATATAGTGCTTGCGTAAAGTCATTTTTTTCTATGAATCTAAGTTAGCAATTATTACAAAATATTTGTTCCTTCTTTCAGGAGATCTCTAGATTTACAGTTTAAAAAAAATACTGGCTAATCTTTTCTTTGTTTCGTTTATACCTCCAGCTTTAGCTACTGAAGTAAAGCTTTGTGCCAGGGTCATGCTGCACTTTGGATGGAGTAGTTTACCCTGCTGGATCTTGCCCTGGGTCCCCTAGGTTTCTGTACTGATACTACACCTCCTGAGTTAAGGCTTCCATGTATCTTTGAGGTTCAGAAGGCTCAATCTTCAGGGCCCTCTCTGGAGTTTCAGTATAGACATGGATAGAGTGTTAAGGACCTCAAAACCCAGTATGTCCTGTGTGAGGGTTGCATGATGCAGTAGCCACTAGCATGTCCCAGAGCTTCTAAGGTTCCCACCCTCAGGCTTTCTTGGGGGAGCTCTCTGATTTTTCTGTCTCTGGATTCAGAGTCTTTTAAGTTAAATGTGCCCCTAGACCACCTCTGATCATTGTGAAAGTCTACCCCCCTACACTTATGGGAACATGTTTAATACACCTTTTTTTTTTTTAATACACCTTTTACTGGTGGGAATTGCCTTCAGGCTTCTGAATGACTTTTTGCATCATTCTGGAGTAAAACAAGTAGCTTACTATAGTGGATTTCTTGATTATTATTCAGTCCATTGTAAACCAAGGTTTTTGCCAGAATATGGGAGATGAGTATCCTGGCAAGTCTCCAATTTGGTTGGCTATCTTTGGTCAGAATTACATGGTTTGGTTTAAAGTTTTATTGTAGCATCCAGGAGTGAGTTTGTAGCAAAAGTGGGGATATATGTCAGTGGTTCAAAAGAGATGTCGGGACTAAAGGTATAGATTTGAAAGTCACAAAGATGGAAGCTGAAGCTGAAGGAGCAAATGAAATTGTTAAGGGACAAAATGTGAAAAATTGAAGATAAGAGGGTGAAGGCAAAACCATGAGGAAAACATCCAAATCAAGGAATTGAGAAAAGAGTGAGGAGCCATCATAAGGTTCAGAGGAATGGTTAAAAAGGTTAGCAGAAAGATCAATCAAATATGGTGTCACTAAAACTAAGTGAGGAGTGAATACTCAATTAGTAGAAGAGTATAGTCAATGATGTAAAAAACTAAAGAGGCCTAAGAGAATGACCACCTATATACAAAAAATATTAAGATGGATTTGGGGAGATTCAAAGATAATTTATATACCTTCAAGGGACTTATAGTAGGAGAAATTATACACACAAATAACCATAATATAAATAGAGCATAAATGTATAAGAAAGATACAAAGAAAATTTTTTGTGAGGCTTGAGGAAGGAATGATTATTTTCTAATGGGAGAATTCAGGAAACCTTTTTGGAGGATGTATCATTTAAGCTGGACATTGGAAGATGCTTTCAACAGCAATGGCTTGGGGTTGGGGAACAGGAGGGATGGATGAGGTAAGGCATGGCATTCTACATAACACCATAACTTCTTTAGAAATAGAATTACTAAACTATGGCTGATCTTTTTTATCTATAGTTTAAATACTTCTTTGCCCATAGTGCCTTGCACATAGTAGGTCCTCAATAAGAATGTGTTGATCTATTCACCTTGCTTTCAAAAAATGTGGATAGACCTTGATGCAAGCACATCTGATTCACTGATTCTGCCTTGCATTTTCTCATTTCTAAATCTTTTAGAAGAGTGTCCTATCATAACCCATATTATTGATGATCTCGATCTAGGCATAGAATTAGAAGATGGAATAAATCTGAAAAGAGTCAGAGTCTTTCTTCTAAGATTCCTGAACACAATGTACACTCTACTTCCCAGCCCTCATTAGGTTTCTCTAGTTAAGCACCTGAGATGACCTCAATTACTTTGGGAAATATTATTTCAATAGCTTCTATTTTAGGATTCTTTTCCCTCTTTCCCACAGTTCCTTTATGTTTGTTTCTTTGTGTTATGCCTCTTTGGAGCCCTCAGAATTCACTGATGCTCTGCTTTATAGAGTGAAGATGTCTCTTTGACATGTTCATAAAATCTGAGAATTATAGAACACCTTATGATGTCATTTATTCAATAGGCTTATAGGGTTTGGTATTATTTTTGTTAAACAGAGCATGTCTCAATCTGATTGTGTCAGCTGTGGGAAATTTTTTTTAAATGATCATGGAAATATTTGACAAGATAGAACATGCCCTGATATGTATGTTCTTGGGTTGCTATGGTAATTACTCCAGATGGTTTTTCTCTCATTGAAAATTTGGTATTTTTCAATTCCTTCTAAATGTGATCCTAGTCCCCTTCCATGGCAATATCAGGTTAACAGAAAGCCTTAGTGTCTAAAGATGAAGCTCAGAAATAAATTCAGGACCTTCAACAGAGTGTATGACAAACCTTAAAAATGTTTTCCTCCTGTGGAGTTGTTTGGTTTTTATTTTCTTTTAAAACTGAGCCACCTTGTAACCAACCTAGTTGTGAGCAAAAGTTATAAAGTGGTTTCTGGCAGTATCACTATACAGCCTGCTGTGTACCAGAGGAAAATTCACAAAATCAAAAGGCCACAGCTGTGTGCAGCAGGATTCAATCAACCAATCAATAAACATTTATTAAGTGCCTACTGTGTGCCAGACACAGTGTTAAGGTAAGTGCTGGAAATGATATTCGACTTTTTTTTTTCCCTTCATACAGCCAAGTTGTGGATCCCTTACAGTTAACTTTCTTTCTATCCCATAGTACTTTCAGATTGGCAAAGCACTTTATATGCTTTATCTATCGCATTTGATTTTCAGCATATTTCTGTGAGGCAGATGCCATTTTAGAGATGAGGAAATGGGCTCCAAGAAATAAAGGCATTTATTTGTTCAGGGTCGCAATGGTAGTTGGCATCTAAAGTGAAATTTGAGCCTAGATCTTCCCCATTCTATATCCAGTGTTCTCTTCACTAAGCCATACTATGTCTAATATTGTACTATCATCAGTGCTTGTGTAGATTGCTCCCTTTTTGCATCCTTTGTAAGTTTAATCAACTTTGAGCTGGGCATGGTGACACACTCCTATAATCCCTGCTACTGGGAGAGGATGAGGTTGGGGAATCCTTTAAGCATGGGAATTCTAAGC
Organism: Dromiciops gliroides; assembly: GCF_019393635.1. NCBI lineage: Eukaryota > Metazoa > Chordata > Mammalia > Microbiotheria > Microbiotheriidae > Dromiciops > Dromiciops gliroides. The sequence goes on from NC_057863.1 coordinate 528,684,418, forward strand.
TGCAGTAAGGCTAAGTCAGTTAGGTATCTGCATTAAAACCCACACCAATATGGGGAGTTCTACCCTCCAGTACAGACAGCCTACCTAAGGAGAGATGAGTCCACCCAGGTTGAGCAGGTCAAAGCTGAATAATAGTGGGATTGGACCATGAATAGCCTTACATTTCCAGTCTGGGCAACATAGGGAGACCCAGCCTCTAAATTAAAACTGAATTGACACATATTTTTACATCATAAACAGTAAAGGATATTTAATTTTGTTTTTTGTTTGTTTTTGCAGGGCAATGAGGGTTAAGTGATTTGCCCAGGGTCATACAGCTAGTTAAGTGTCAAGTGTCTGCGGCTGGATTTGAACTCAGGTCCTCCTGAATCCAAGACCAGTGCTTTATCCACTGCGCCACCTAGCTGCCCCGGAAATTTAATTTTAGTCATGGAGTAGAAAGGATTACTGTTCTGGTAGGGGAGCAGGTGGAACCAATTGATCTCTGTGTGAGATAACTTCCAACTCTTAGCTTCTATTTCTGAACTGAAAAGATTCACGGTTGTTCCTTAGCAGGAGACCACAGTATATTTGAACCAATTAGAATACAATGATTTAATCTTGGCACAGTGAATGAACATCCATCATTGTGATACTTTATGTTCTGGTAGGAAGAATGATGAGCTCATTTCATCCTTAGCCATTTCTTTTCCTTTTATCTTGAAATTGGCTATTTGTTTAAAAACATGGAACAAGAAAACCAGGTTAGCACAATAAGCAAGATATTTTGGCATTTGCATTAAGATTTCATATTAAAATGGTAAAAGGACCTAAATTTAGACATTGCTGTTGGGTATCAGACTAAAAGCACATTCAATGAATTCAACCTTTGATGCTTACAGAGAAGCAATATCTCATACTGGAAAGTGTGCTGAAGTTGAGGCCCAGGAACAACTGGGTTCAGCTCTCACCTTTCACATTAACTAGATGCGTGACCATTTCACCCCCTCTGAATCTGTTTCCTAACTGTAAAATGTCAATGATATCTAAATGTACTCAAGACTAAAGTAGCTACTTCATTGGGAGTTTTTGCCTCTTATGTGAATTGATAGAAAACACTTTGCAAACCTCAAAGTGCCACATAAATGCTACCTATTATTATAGATATTGACTTATTGACCTGGGAAGGCACATGTATATGCATATATACATGTATATGCATATATGGTATGTATACATGTATATGCATATATGGTATGTATACATGTATATGCATATATACATGTATATGCATATATGGTATGTATACATGTATATGCATATATGGTATGTATACATGTATATGCATATATACATGTATATGCATATATGGTATACCAAGAGGAATAGGGACCGGACCCATGATTACCTTGGCATATGGAATGTCTGAGAGAGGAAACTCCCTCTACAGATCCAGGTCAGCACCTTCTCCACAACTTACATCCTCAGAGTTGCTCAAAACATTGAAAGCTTAAGTGATTTCTCCAGGTTTGTATAGCTAGTATGTGTTGGCAGTGGGATTTGAACCTATTTCTTCCTAGTTCCAAGATCAGCTCTCTATCCACTACTCCAATCTACCTCTCATATAAGCATCAATAAATATGTATTAATACATGCTATGGTTTTTGAAGTTCTAAAAAAATCTAAGAAAGAAGAACTGATCAGGGGCAGCTAGGTGGCACAGTGGATAAAGCACCAGCCCTGAATTCAGGAGGACCTGAGTTCAAATCCAGCCTCAGACACTTGACCTTTACTAGCTCTGTGACCTTGGGCAAGTCACTTAACCCTCATTGCCCTGCAAAAAAACCCCACAAACAAACAAACAAACAATAACAATAACAAAAAGAACTGATCATATGGCATTGATCTTACACATCCCATTTAATAGGTTGGCCTCTATACCCTACAGGAACATCTAGGTGGTGCAGTGGATAGAGCGCTGGGCCTGAAGTAAGGAAGCCTCATCATCCTGGGTTCAAATTTGGCCTCAGATCCTTACTGGCTGTGCCCTTGTCAAGCCACTTCACTCTGTTTGCCTCAGTTTCCTCATCTGTAAAATGAATTAGAGAAAGAAATGGCAACCCACTCCAGTATCTACTATACTGTATCTTATCACAAATAGACAATTTTAGAAGTCTTTCTCTTGTAAAAAGGAAGGCTAATAGCTATATCCTGAATGAGTCAAGTGTTCAGAAGGTACCTTGTGAAGGATTAGTCTTGGGCTTCCACCCAAAAGAAGCAACATTATCTAGAGAGTCTAATGATTCCTTGAACTCTAAGATGCTTTTAGATGTGGGAGAAATCCAAAATTCCTAAGCAAGGGCTAGTCTTCAAAAGAAACCAGGCTGGGAGCAAAAATGCAAACTATAGCATTAACACTATTTATCTTCAGTATAATTATCATTCACTGCCTTGGTAGACTCACAGATTCTTGGAGCTGGAAGAGATTTTTGAAGATCGTTTAATTCAAACCTCAAGCTAATGCATGAATACTTCTTTAAGAAAACCCCAGGCAAGTGGTTATCCCACTTAAAAACCTACAAGGACAAGAATCTACCAACACATCAGTCACTTCATTCCAGTTCTGGACTCCTCTAAGTTGTTAGAAAGTTCATTCTGACTTACTGGCTGTGTGAATTTACTGGCTGTGTGACCCTGGGCAAGTCACTTAACCCCCATTGCCCCACCAAAAAAAAAAAAAAGAAGAAAGTAAAAAAAAAATAAAAAAGAAAGTTAATTCTTTTTTTGGGGGGGGGGCAATGAGGGATAAGGATAAGTGACTTGCCCAGGGTCATACAGCTAGTAAGTGTTGTAATGATTGGAATGATGCCACCTACTGGAGACTTACTATAGGAAAGCTCCACCATTCTTTCCATAACATTTTTCAGGTGTCATGAACACATACTAAATTTGGCTTTGATCCAGACACATGGTGGTAAAAAGTGTTATAGATTGCATAACTACCTCAACTCCCCCACCTTCCCTATACCTATTTTTTTTTTTTGTAATCCTTTTTGTTTTTTGTTTTGGCTTTTGAAAGGCACTGAAAAGACCTGGAATTTACCACACCTTTAAGTTCTTTAAGAGCACAAAAGAGTGCTTAACAAATCTTTTGCTTTTTATTTTTGGTTTTGGTTTTGCTTTGTTTTTTGACTTTTGTTTCTTTTGCTTTTCTTTAAAACTCAATTTTATAAACTAAGTGACTTTTCAAAGACATTTTAAGTATATGCTGTGGGTGAGGCCATCGGGCCTCAGAAGCTACCAGAATTCTTTTTTTACTCTTTCTTTTTGAGAGAACTATGAGTTCTAATGAGTTTTTTTTCTCTTTTATGGTATTCTGTTTAAAAAAGAGGGTTATTGAACTCTATTGCTTGATACCTCACTGAAAACATTGAATATAGAATCTTGCTAATTGAAGTCTTATTTCTTTTTGATAAAGTTATGCAATCTATAACACTTTTTACCACCATGTGTCTGGATCAAAGCCAAATTTAGTATGTGTTCATGACACCTGAAAAATGTTATGGAAAGAATGGTGGAGCTTTCCTATAGTAAGTCTCCAGTAGGTGGCATCATTCCAATCATTACAGTGTCAAGTGTCTGGGGTCGGATTTGAATTCAGGTCCTCCTGAATCCAGCACCGGTGCTTTATCTACTGTGCCATCTAGCTGCCCCCTAGAAAGTTCATTCTTAAACTGAAGTAAAATTTAGCTCTGGAAGTACATAGGAGAAACCCCTCCCATGTGATATCCCCTTAGGTCTTTATTGAGAATTCTCATGTATCCCCAAAGCCTGTCCTTCTCCAAGATAAATATCTCTACCTCCTCCAAACAAATATAATTAATTTTGAGATCCTGCATCATTCTGGTCAGCCTCCTCTGGTAAATGAAGGGATGGAGTAGTTTTGGTTTGTCCATGTCCTTTGTTTTCTTTTTTTGGCAAGGCAATTGGGATTAAGTGACTTGCCCAGTGCCATACAGCTAGTAAGTGTCAAGTGTCTGGGGCTGGATTTGAACTCAGGTTCTCCTGAATCCAGGGCTGGTGCTTTATCCACTGTACCACCTAACTGCCCCATTAAAGAGGATTTCTTTTTTGAATTTTTTGGGGGGGGCAGGGCAATGAAGTTTAAGTGACTTGCCCAGGGTCACACAGCTAGTAAGTATCAAGTGTCTGAGGCAAGATTTGAACTCAGGTCCTCCTGAATCCAGGGTTGGTGCTTTATCCATTGAGCCACCTAGTTGCCCCCATATCTTTTATAAAATATGAAGCATACAATTGAATTTAATCTCAAGATGTGGTCTAAACAGAACAGAGTATGGTAGACACTGTACTTTTGTAAAGGCAGTCCAACACTGCTTTGACTTTTTGAACAATAAAGCAGTACTGTTGATCATAGGAAGCTTGTAGTCAATCATTCAACAATCAACAAGCATTTATTAAGCACTTACTAGGTGGTAGGCACTGTGCTGAGTACTGGAAATTCAAAGAAAAAGCAAAAAAAAAATGTTCCCTGTATTCAAGGAGCTTACATTTTAATGGGAGAGATTGTATAAAGTAGAACACATGAGATAAGCATAGGGTAGATGGGAGGTAACCTGAGAGGGGATGCCACCAGCAGAAAGAGAGACCAGGAACGGCCTCCTAGAGGAGGTAGCACTTGGACTGAGTCCTAAAAGAAGCCAGGGATTGAGAGGGAGAGCCAGCATGAGAAAGGGAAACCTTAGGTACTTTGATATGGACTCTTGTCTCTCTCATTTTTGCTTGTGCAGTTGATTCTTTTAAAATTAAATGCAGGATTCCACATTTCATCCTGATTATATTTCATCTTGTTACATCTGACATATCATTCTAATCCATTTATCATGTTGGATCCTGATTCTATCATCCAAAGTGTTAGCTCTCCCTTCTAGTTTTGTGTCACTTGGTAATTTGATAAGGATGACTGATTCCTGAGTCTTCATCTAAATCATTGATAAAAAAATATTTGGGTAGAACAGGAAAGAGATTAGAGCCCTGTGACACATCCCTAGAAATATGCCATGATGCTGGCATTAATCCATTAATAAACAATCTTTGGGTTCAATCATTCAACCAATTTTGAATTCATCTTACTCTTCTATCATTCAGCCCACATTTATCCATAAGGATATTCTAAAACTCTGTCATCTGTTTTGCTGAAATCCAAATATGCCATGGCTATAATATTCCCCTGATTTTAGGAAATGAGGTTCATCTGGCCTGACTCCTTAGAAAAGTCATTCTGACTTCTAACGACCACTCTTTTCTAAGCATATATAAGTGCTCCGGTCAACAATCCATTGTAGAATTGTTCTATATATGAATGTCGAGTTCATTGGTCTGTTATTTATGGAATCCATCTTCTTACCCCAGATGTACTATTGCTACAACAATGAGAAAGATGAGAAAGGTTAGTGAATTTTTATTTGTTATGTTCTATATCAGGATACTTTAAAAATATCTATGTTAACTATAAAGCTTGTGACAGAAGTGGCCGTGACATAGTCTTCTTTGTATTATCTAATACAAAATTACTTTTCACTAATCCTTCATATATTTCCCAGTATTGTAGTAATAAAACTTCTGAGGGAAGATGATGGATCTCATAAACTATAGACCGGTAACTTCCAGAAACCTTGAGATTTACACCTAGCAAAATATCTCCCATAATGTCAACTATAATGACTGACTGTAAAGGTATTCCCTTGGGGCAAAAAGTGCCATATCTCTCCTTAAGGGAAAGGAAGAGGCACCCATATTTAATAAAAATGTGGTGAATGAATTTATTGGAATTGAACTCAAGATTGCTTTAATATATTCTGCTTTTTATTTGGTTTTTTTTTTTTTAGTGAGGCAATTGGGGTTAAGTGACTTGCCCAGGGTCACACAACTAGTGAGTGTTAAGTGTCTGAGGCCGGATTTGAACTCAGGTACTCCTGACTCCAGGGCCGGTGCTCTATCCACTGCGCCACCTAGCTGCCCCTATTCTGTTTTTATAAACAGAAAAAATGTTAACTTTTTTTTTTGGGGGGCAATGGGGGTTAAGTGACTTGCCCAGGGTCACACAGCTAGTAAGTGTCAAGTGTCTGAGGTCGGATTTGAACTCAGGTACTCCTGACTCCAGGGCTGGTGCTTTATCCACTGTGCCACCTAGCTGCCCCTAAATGTTAACTTTTAAAATTGCAATTTGGGGAGCACATTAGGTAAGTATACTCTGATCACCCAAGCTAACATTTGTCATAGCACAACAGTTTGGCAATCAGTGCAGGAAAAGGAAAGAAATGGAATAGGGGAGGGGTATTGCAGATTTAGAAAAGGGCATGTTTCTGACCTTCACAAGGATCTGTCTTTCATCTTTGTGTTTTGCCGGAGTCATAGAATGAACTTATTGGAACTCAATAGTGTATGATATACCCCTTCTCTACAGTTCAGGACATTGAAACTGTTAGATTAAAAACTCCATAAAAGATAATTAATCCTAAAATAGTAATAATAATGAAGATGGTTTCAGACTGTCCTCAGATAAATAATCCTGGAATTCATAACTTGGCCCATATCCTAAATTCCTTCTAGTCATCTTGATATATATCTTGCTACTGGACCCAGATGGCTCTAGAGTATAGAGTGAGGCTGATGACTTTGTTTTGTTTTGTTGCTGGTGGGGCAATAAGGGTTAAGTGACTTGCCCAGGGTCACACAGCTAGTAAGCATCAAGTGTCTGAGGTCAGATTTGAACTCAGGTCTTCCTGAATCCTGGGCTGGTGCTTTATCCACTGTACCACCTAGCTGCCCCTGGCTGGTGACTTTGTAGAGCCCTTCCTCACTTAAATCCAATTCACTGCAAGTCATGACATTATCTCTTGATGTCATGGTCCTCTTCAAGAATGAAGGACAAACACCAACAAAATTCCTTCTATTATCTCTGGAACTCTTTTCTGGTATTCCTTCCCCATGGTAAGTGACTTGCCCATGTTTGCACAAATCATTTATGTCTGAGGTGCAACCACCTGAACTTCTGACTTTTCCATGCTACTACTCTGACTTCTACATTTTAATTGAAACTTTCTATCCTTGCCCTTGTGAGAAGATGCAACCTTTTGCCAGGAGACACTGCCTAGTGTTCCATTAAGAGACTCATGCATAGTCTTCTCCCAGCATCTTTCCTCACAAGGAAACCTCATTAGAGTCAGTGCACTAAGCTAGGCTCACACTGGAGAAGTTAGTTCATGCTGAGTTGCCAGCATCACTTAATGAAGAGCTAAAGTGGAAGACAGCTTCCCTGTAACTAAAATAACATGGTGATTTCAGAACACTGTATGAAACAATGAAGACCCTGGGGAGGGTGATATTTCCTCTTGCCCTCTATATGCAGAGTGATTTCATTGTGGAAATTCTGGTGGTTATGGAAACGCAATGAAAATTCCTCCTTGTCACCTGCGTTTTACCGTATCTGTTTGTTTTTTCTCTAGCGTTAACCCTTCTCTTCAATAGTTTGCATTTTATTTATTACAGGATTTCTTCAAGCAAGAGTTAATTTCCATTAGCACATTTATTGAAACTGTTCAAAATAAGCCATTTTTCTTCTGACATCGCAAAAGGCGATGCCACTCACCCACACATAAGGTGGAGGCGTAGTACTCCATTACAGGTACCAGCACCTCCCTTCCCTCTTCCTGCCTCCACCCGCACCCCCGCACTTGCTATTAGCTCTGGCTTTTGCTGTCTTCTCCTTTTCAACAGACTCATTCTTGCAGAATGCGCCACCTGAACTAAGCACTTCACCGAAGATTAGCTTGTCTCTTATTTTGTAGCAGTTGTAGGATCCCTTTTGAATAATTTGCTTTGGGTAGCTATTTTAGGTACAAGCTGGAGAATGAATGTTAAATAATAAAAATGAACATCATGATGACCACAGAACCCTGCTGGGACCTCCTGATAGAGCCATAAGTCATCTTGACTGAGCTGCACCTTCTGAGAATATACAACAGGAACATAGCATTCCAATAGAGTTTTTCCTGGATTCAAAGAAAAAAAAATACATCAAATCAGACTCTGCTAATACATAATTAAGGTAGACCCCGGAGGGATAGACAGCAGTTCTTTTTATTTTTTCTTAATAACGTTGTCACAGCATTTAGAGCAGTGGTTTTCCAAATTGTTTTGTTTATATGTGAGCAGGGTGGCAAAGTGGAGAGAGAACCAGCCTTGAAATCGGGAAGGCCTGGGTTCAAGTCTCTCTGATACTGGTTGTGTGACTTTGGGAAAAGTCACAACTGCTTATTGCCTCAGGTACCTCTTGTGACTCTCAGGGGAAGAACAATCGCTGATCTCTATTGCTGGTGGGAGTTTCTTCATAAACAATGAAATCCCAAGTCTAGACCTAGATATGTATAGCATGGCATAATATCGAGAGTACTGGTCTTGGAGTCAAGAAGACCTGAGTTCAAATCAAGCCTCTGACACTGCATAAGCCAGGAACAAGGCACTTAATCTCTGTGTACCTCAGGCAACTTTCTGGAACTCACATGATAAGTCATAGGTTGGATGTACAGTTTCAAAATCACAGAACTTTCTTATATTTTGACATATACTTAATTTGACATTTACACAATTTTTTTGGTTAACAACACACTTCACATTTACTACTTTCTGAATGTGACAGACCTATAAGTATAGGTTGTTTTATGCCCAATTTTACGAATGAGGAAGTTGAGAACTAAAAAGTTTAAGTGGTTTGCCCAGTCACACAGCTAGGAAAGAACAAAGTTAGGTTTCGATCTCAGGCCATAACATTCAGAAAGTCACTGCTTTTTCTACTCCATTATAGCAGCCTTCCCATGTGTGGTTTTAATATGGGAATATAAGATAGCTAAGCATTTTCTCCTTGGACATTGAGCACTTATATATAATCCTGGCATCACACGGAATATTTTAGTGAGTTAAGTGAGAATCTCAAGTGAGAACTAAGAAGCTTAAGCCTAGAATTGAGAAATGAAAAACAACTAAACCTGAAAATTACACATATATGTGTGCATATAAAATAAATATTTTATATAGCTATGTTACATAGATACACATGTATATGTATATTCACAATATACACATACATAAATTAATATGTGTATACATACATATACACCTGTATGTATGTATATATGTATATACCTGACTGACTAGAAGTAGTAATCAGGGCAATGAGGAAGAGAAGAGAATGCACATTTATATAATGCCTATCATGTGCCAGGCATTGTGTGCTAAGCACATTTTATAGATATCCCATTTGATACTCACAACAACTCTAGGAAACAGGTGCTGTTATTATCCTCATGAAACGGAGGCAAACAAATGTTAAGTGACTTGCCCATGATCACATAGCTAGTAAGTGACTGAGGTCAAATTTGAACCAAGGTCTTGTGGACTCCAGGTCCAGCACTCTATCTACTGCACTACTAGGAAGAGGCAGCCATTTATCTCATGTTTGTGTTTAGAATGGTGGAATCAGTGTGTAGAGTAGAGGTAGAAGAAGAAAAGAATGGGGAAGTAAGTGAATGAAATCAACATTTATTAAGCACCGCTTACTGGATGTACAAGACATGTCTTTTGAGCTTATGGTTTTATGTGTGCCTAAAGAATCCAGATGGAGAGAATGTATGAGCACAATTAAAAAAAAAAAAACAACTTTTCCTTCTAATGGCATTAGAAGATTCATCTGATTTGCTTTGCTCAAGGTAGGTGCCTTTGCCAAGAATAAGTGATCAATTCAAATTACATTCATTTTTTTTGTGGGGCAGTAAGGGTTAAGTGACTTGCCTAGGGTAACACAGCTAGTGTCAAGTGTCTGAGGCTGGATTTGAATTCAGGTCCTCCTGAATTCAGGGTAGGTGTTTTATCCACTGTGCCACCTAGCTGCCTGATCAATTCAAATTAAATAAACATAACTAAAGATCTGCAATTAAGTACCAGGTGTTGTGCTAGGTTCTGGAGGAAAAGAGACAGAAATGAAATGGTCCTTGCTCTCAGGAAGCCCCCACCCTGATAGTTAAATACAACACAAACAAAGATGAATAAATACAAGATAATTTCAGGAAATAGTAAGGACTAGTGGAAGGGAATCAAGAAAGGTGTTGAGTAGGATTTTAAGAGTTTAGGACTGGTTAAATAGTTGCGAGTCTTTTGAATAGAAATGACAAATACATAGGAGCTGATAAGCTTACCAAGACAGGACTGTGTAGAGAAAAGAAGGACAAAGACCAGGTCCTTAGGGGACATCATTCTTTATAATAAGGAAATTACCCAGAAGAGGAAACCTCAGAGTGATCCGGTCAGTAGGAAGAGAGCCAAGTAAGAGGAAAGTCACAGAAACTAAGAAAGAAGATATATCAAAAGAAAGAAAGATCAACAATGTTAAAAGCTGTAGAAAAATCCATTAGAACCAAGAAGAGTCCATTTGATTTTGTAGTTATGGAATCATTGATGAGCATGGGCAGAGATGTTTCATTGTAATGTTGGGGTCAGAATTCAGTTGATGAGGAATTCAGAAGTCAATGGGAGGCAGGGAAATGGAGCCAATGAATGTAAATGATTCTTTCTAGGAGTTTGAGTATGAGAAAAGAGAAAATGGTTTGAAAAGATGGAAAGGTTAAGTGAAGGAGTATTTTGTTGGTTTCCTTTTAAGGATGGTTGAGAATAGGGCATGTTTGTAGCAACAGGGAAGAAGACAGTGGATAAGGATAGTTTGAAGATGAAAGGGAAGGAATTATGGGGAAGAAAAGTTTCCAGGAAGGATGGGATCAAGAGCACAAGTAGAGGTTGGTCTGGGTAAAGGTAAGGACAATTTTTTCTTTAAAGACTAGAGGAAATTAGAAGAGAATGGGTGATAATGCAGTGGGGTTTCAAAAGCTGGATTAAGGAAGGAGTTCATGACAAATGATGTCTATATTCTCAGTAAACTAGGAGGAGGGGTCTACTTCTAGGAGAGATATTAGTGGGATAGATGATATAAGGAGAGAAGAAAAAGTTTGGAATACCTGTTGTGGAGAGTGACAGTCATCATCAAACAATATGTGTTGCTGCCACGAAGCAGTGAGGATCCAAATAAAATTTAAAAGAACACATTTGCCCAGTTGACAGGATTCTGTGACTTCTTCCAGGAGCACAGATGGGAGTCGAGAATGTACTTGGGGAAGTTGGCAAGATGTGACTAATAGTAGGACAAAGAGGGAAGAGTTGTCAGCTCTTGTCATTGGCTCTGCCCATTTTCCCAAGTTATGTTTTGATAGCTTTTCTGTTAAATGCCTCCCTCATCCCCAGGGAATGGTCTCCCAGAATCCCATCTTTACAATTTTGCCATTTCTCATGTAGTGTTAATGCAGACATTAATAGTGAGAGGGTCATTTTGTCACAATCCCCCAAATGACTCATGACCAATCTTAATGGGATGCAGAGCAAGAACAAACCATACTGAACTTACTCGGCAACACAAAAAGTGAGATTAGGTTAAATGAATCATAAGAGGGGACAGCTAGGTGGCACAGTGGATAAACCACCGGCCCTGGATTCAGCATCAGACACTTGACACTTGCTAGCTGTGTGACCCTGGGCAAGTCACTTAACCCTCATTGCCCCACAAAAAAAAGAAGAAAAAAGAAAAGAAAATGAGTCACAAAGGCAGCTTGAGGGGTTTGTAGAAGTAGGAAAGTACAGTCTCATTTCCTTGTCTTAGTAAATGTAGAATGTGAGCTCCTTGAGGGCAAAAACTATTGCTTCTTTCTATCCCTACTTCCTAGCAAAAAGCCTTGCACGTAGTGCTTTATCAGCATTTGTTCAAATGATTTAGTAATGAGAGGTTTTTATGGGCTATAGATAGATAGATAGATAGATAGATAGATAGATAGATAGATAGATAGATAGATAGATAGATAGATAGATGGATAGATAGGTAAGAAGACCAGTTATTTGTTGTTGTTTTTAACAGGAGCAACTTACATAATCATTATTTCCTTCTTCCTCACTAGCTGCCTTCCTACGTAACTGTTTTGCTCCTAGCAACATACAAGGCCTCCCAAAGGACCAGAGGCTAGAATAGTTTATCCTCATTTACCATTCCCTAAAGCCAATAACATATTTGAAAGATATATTACCTAATTTAAACCAGTAGACTTAAGCATTCTTCTCTTGAAAACAGATTTTGTCAATAAAAATAAATTGTGATTCATACTTGAAGATATGAATTTGTTGCAGTCTTTTAAGCTAGTCTGTCAGCTTTTTCTCAATCAACTTATACCATAAAGTATTGCTGTAACATGATCAATCAATATACTGTAACACACACACATATGCACACACAGAATCTTTCTATGAGATTGTATTCACCATAGAGTAAGTCCTTACTGTGTGACTTTGGGCATGTCACTAGGCCCCAGATTCCTCATTTTCAAAATTAAAGCAGTTGAGTTAGATGACCTCTGAAGCCGCTTCCAGCTCTAAATATGTATCTTTAATTGAAATTCTCTGGCATACTAGATAGAGAGCCAGCCTTGGAACCAGGAAGACCACAGTTCAAATCTTCATTCTGGTATATTCCTAGACATATCATTTAATGTCTTAGTGGTCTAGGAAATTCTATAAAACTATAAGTTGCAGAGAAGGCTCTGAGTCACATGGGAACATCCTCATTTGGGAGTTCTCCACCAAAGAACTCACAGGTTCAGTCCCTATTGTTATCAATACTATACCCTGTTATCTTGTTAACTGCTTCTCCAACTCGTTATCCATTTCTTTTTTCTGACTGGATGGTCAGTACTCTGAGTCCATTATAATATTGCTTATGTTTCTCCTTTCTTTTATCTTCACTTAAATGCATAGTAGAGATACCATGTTTTCACAATCTAGTTTGTTATCTCTGTGGAAGAATGTGCTTTCTTGGTATACAATCTTTCCTACCATTGCACCAAGTGTCAATGATACAGAAATGAAATAGTTCTTTCCCACAGGGTTGACAAGTGCTTGGCCTATTAGTAGTGATGCTATTCTATATAAATCACCATCCCAAGGTTGGCAGAAAAAGACTTTCTGAACCAGAGCTGGTCCCTTCCTCAAGCACAGATACATCCTTCACTCCTATAGGGCACTGTTTTTGTCCTTAATTCCCTCAGACCACTGGTAATTGAATCCTAGGTACTGGTTTGCCTGGTGTACCCATGCATATTTAAATGCCTTGCAGTTGGTGGGGTTTTAGCTGTATAAGTTGGTATATAGTTGAAGAGAAAGATAAGAGCAGAAACCTGATGTTATTGTTTCAGTTGTGTTTAACTCTTCATGACCACATTTCTTGGCAAAGATACTGGAGTGATTTGCCATTTCCTTTTCCAGCTCATTTTAGAGTGAGTAAACTGAGGCAAACAGGGTTAAGTGACTTGCCCAGGGTCATACAGCTAGTAAGTGTCTGAAACCAGATTTGAACTCAGAAAGATGAGTTTTCCTGACAACTGGTCTGGCACTCTATCTGCTACAGCACCTAGCTTTCCTAAGAAGTCTGATGACCACCTTTCCAAGAGTGGCAAAAGGGATTTGTGGTTATGGTGGAATGTGGAATTAAGGACCCTTCCAAGCAAGATAGCATCTAAGAAAAATCTACAACTCAACACCTCAAGAACAAATGACATAAGAAGATCATTTGAAGAAATTGTGGACATTACCCTGAAGAAGAGAAGGCTTGGGGTGAATGGGAACATGTTATCAATCTTCTAGCACTTGGCAGAATTGGACTTGTTCTGCCAAGCCCCTGTGAGGCAGATTTATGATAAAAAAATGGATATTTCCAAAATAGATTTAGGCATGATGGAAAGAAAGCTGCATGATAATTAGAGCCATCTAGAAGTGTGTTGAGCTATTTCCAAGGCTACTGGATTTCCCATCACATGTGAGCTGAAGCTGAAACTGACAACTTGTTGCATTTGGGATTCTTTCTGAGCTAAGGGGTAGGCCAGGGGTCCTCTGAGGTCCTTTCCCCCTGCAATTGTTGATTTGACATGCTTAGAAATCCTCATGTCTCATGTTTGGCCTTCCTAGAAGTAGTGGCTTGTTTTCCTCTTGGTGGTGGTGCTTTTCCACAGGAATCATTATGGTCCTACTGTTTCATTTGAAGTCTGGGATTTTTCCCCCTTTTTTCTAGGATGCTGATTCAGGTTTGCGTGTATTTTTACTGCAAGTGCCTGTGGCGCTGTATGAAATTTGTGGTGAGGAAACTAACAGGACGGTGTGAGCTACAAAGAATCTGTTACAATAACAAGCCAGGAGCTGGCAGAACCATGAAAATAGGTAAGTAATTTTTTTTAAAGATATGGGGCAGCTAGGTGGTGCAGTGGATAGAACACCGGCCCTGGAGTCAAGAGGACCTGAGTTCAAATACAGACTTAGACACTTAACACTTACTAGCTGTGTGACCCTGGGCAAGTCACTTAACCCCAATTGCCCTGCAAAAAATAAATAAATAAATAAATAAATAAATAAATAAATAAATAAATGATAGACAAAGCACGACAGGGTTAGGGAGGGTAGAAGGAGTTACACAGAGTCATGTCCAAGTAATTTTACACCTGGAGTGTATAAGATATCTCAGAAAAAAGTATTGTTGAATCACATTTTCATTTATTGCTTTAACAGAATCATCATTGAGGGATTCCAAAAGTAAGGTGAGTCACATTTTATATATATATATATCTCTTTGTGGAGTTCCAGGCAGACTTTCACTTGATGCTCATTCCCAGACTTAAAAATGGGACATGACTAAGAAACATTCAGAGCTGTATTATGAATGACCACCTGGACTCAACAAAGATGTCTGCCTGCTTCAAACCACAGCACTGTGTCTAATAGGAGGCAGTTTTTTTGGTCTATCTGGAATTTCCTTTACATTCAAATTCATTTATTACATAATCAGAATTTCTCAGTAATAACAACTTTACCTGTAAACAAGCCACTGCCCTTTTAAACACAGAGTTTACCACTCCTTGTGAAGCAAGAAATCAATGATTTCTTTTTAAAAGATGACTTCTGAATCTCTTCTGTTTTTTTTCACTTGTGAATCTTAATTTTTATCCCATACTCTAATTTAAGCATCTGTTGAATGAGCTTTCCCATATGTCTCTTTTTTAAAATATTAAGTATTATAGTTCTATTAGAAGCCATTTTTGTTTAGAAGATAAATCATTAGTTTTGGAAAGTTTGGTTGTGTATACGGGATCATAGAATTTAGAACTGTAAGGAACATTAGAAGTAATGTTTCAACATGGTTTTCAGCTGTTGCAGACTTCAGTAAGTGTTCACCCGGATGCAATTGAAAAGACTGTTGATGATATCATGGAACTGAAAAAAATCAATCCTGACATAAATCCACAGTAAGTATTTGTTGTATCAGAAATGTAAAAGATGTTTACTATATTCATCTGCATAAATGACGTCAAGCATCTTCTCAAATGCTTTTCATTTATTCATTTATTTCATTCATACTCATATTAATAACACATATATGTGGCACCTTTAGATTTGCAATGTGTTTTGTATAAGATAACTAGTATCTATATAGTGCTTTAAAGTTTGCAAGTACTTTAAAAATATTATCTCATTTGATTCTCACAACAATCCTGGGAGGTAGGTGCTGCCATTATTCCCATTTTACAAATGAGGAAGTTGAGGTAGGCAGAGATTGGGTGACTTGTCTAGGATCACACCAGTAAGTGCTTCAGATCCTATTTGTACACAGATCTTTCTGACACCAGGCTCAGTGCTCCATACATTTTTTTTTGTGAGGCAATTGGGGTTAAGTGACTTGCCCAGGGTCACACAGCTAGTACATGTTAAGTGTCTGAGGCCGGATTTGAATTCAGGTACTCCTGACTCCAGGGCTAGTGCTCTATCCACTGCGCCACCTAGCTGCCCCTGCTCTATACATTTTGCCACCTAGCCTCACTACAACCTTGTGACATAGTTGCTCTAGCTTTTATCATTTTCATTTTATAGATGAGGAAACTGAAACTCAGAAAGATTAAGTGACTTGTTCTTGATCACACAGCTATTGTCATAGACAGGATTAAAACCCAGATCTTTATGGTTCCATATAGGCCACTTTATCCCTTACAGGAGAGGTGCCCTCTGATTATATTCACTCCCAGATTACTGCCTGAATCAGATTACAGTGTAATTGGGAAATATTTAACAAAATAAATAAAAATACAATATAATATAGACAAAGTTAACATGTGCTTTCCTAAGTGAATATGCACCCACAAGGATCCTTATGTCATTTCTATTTGAGTTTGACACCACTACATGACATTATGCTGCCTCTCAAAATAGAAAATTGACTTATTAACTTTCCATTTCTTTTTAAGGCTACAAAGATGAGCCACAGTGTTCTGATTGTCAAATCAAATAGTCCCAGCAGGCCATTGAAAATTAATACATTTCACTGATGTGGTTTCATAATTGGCAGTGGGGCAGAGTGGATAAAATCAGGAAAACTTGGTTTTCGGTTCTTAGTACTCTGGGCAGTTGCTTAAGATTGAAAGTTTAAAATGGATGAGTGATTTCACAGTGAGCACTAGTGCTTCTGACATAGAAAGATGTCACACAGTGAACTTCATACACAGCCAGGGGGGTAAGGACACTTGGATGACTTCTTTATCTGGTATCTGCTTCTCGTTAACAGTGAGTGCTCCCACTGTCAATGCACCTGATTGCCCTCGGCTCTGTCAAGGAATGAGCCTTTAGTTCAGGAGAAGCAGATAATCTGGTGGACAGCTCCCCATGCTTCATGAGCACTTACTTCCAAGTCACTGCCTGGAGAGCTGCTTGATTCTCAGTCTTGGTTACTTCACGTTAACTCCTCATTTTCCTTGACTTCTAAGTCAGATTTTGACAAGTATATTTGAGAAATGGAGTTTCAGTTGCAGAAAGAGCCCAATATCGTTAAATTGGAGTATAGACAGTACAACTTTAAGTACTTGCAAGTGGGGAAAATGACAAGCAACAACACCTAAGAGTTCCAGTCAATGGAGATTTGAGAGAGCTTTTTTTTTTTTTTTTAAAGATTGGTTTTGGAGTCATTTACTGTGCTGGGGCTTTTTTGTTTTGTTTTGTTTTAAAACAATTACACGGGCAGCTAGGTGGTGCAGTGGATAAAGCACTGGCCCTGGATTCAGGAGTACCTGAGTTCAAATCTAGCCTCAGACACTTGGTCACACTAGCTGTGTGACCCTGGGCAAGTCACTTAACCCCCATTGCCCCACAAAAAACCCCTCAGAATTACAATAATGCTTGGTCTTGGTCATTTTTCATCCTTTCACGTCATTCATTTCCTTTTCCTTTTTTATTCTTTCTGGTCCAAATCTATTATTTTATCATTTCAACTCCTTGGGCAGAAATTCCTGCTAGCAATCTAGACAACATTTCTGCAACCTGTGGTCTTAGAGTATGCTTGGAAAGTTAAATGTTTGTGGTCACATAGCTATTATATGTCAGAGACAGGATTTGAACCCAGGTCTTCCTGATTCCAGCCTTCTTTATATACTATCATGCTGCCTTTCTTCCTTTTCCTTATATATACTTATAAACAGTGACTTAATGTCATAGAGAGCATACTGTGGCAGCTAGATGGCACAGTGGATAGAGTACTGGGCCTAGAGTCAGGAAGACCTGAGTTCAGATTGAGCCTCAAATACTTACTAGCTGTGTAACCCTGAGCAAGTCACTTAACCCTGTTTGCTACAGTTTCTATAAAATGAGATGGATAAGGAAGTGGCAAACACTTGAGTATCTTTGCCAAGAAAACCTCAAATTGGGTCACAAAGAGTCAGACATGACTGAAATGACTGAACAACAACAGAGAGAATACTGGGCCTAGAATCAGGAAGACTTGAGTTCAAATCTTAACTCAGACACTTCCTAGCTGTGTGACCCTGGGCAAGTCACTTAACCTCTGCTTGCTTCAGTTTCCTCAACTATGAAAGGAGGATCAACTATGAAAGGATAGTCCCTAGCACATAGTGGGTACTTAATAAATGTTTGTTTCCTTCCTTCATTATTATAATATGGTATGTGCTATATTAAAACTGTATGGCTGATATTTTTTCCTGAAGAAATTTAGGAGGATCTCAATTCATTTTCAAACAAGTTGGACTAAGAATATAAGACACAAGACAATAACTGGGCCTGCAGGTATATAATGGCCCAATTGGTACTGACAGAGATTGGATTAGATTGAGTGGATCCTTACCATATCTAGTCTGTGGAAATTATTGTATGAATCAATCAGTCAACGAGTATTTACTACATTATGTGCATTGTGCTAGGCACAAAGAATACATATACAACAAAAGAAACAATTCTTACAAGGAGATTACAATCTAATAGGGACAACAAATACAGATGTGTGTACATACATATATATGTATATGCACATATGTGTGTGTACACATGATCCCTTGCTAGCCCTTTTATTGAAAGATATTGGGAGGATAGCTTACAAGGGTATAAATTCATGTAATCAGAGTTGATTCCTTTGTTGCTTTTTCCTGCCAAGTCTACTTTTCCCCCCCTTGCAGAAAAGTCATGAGTCAAAGCACAAAGAGTCCTGGATATGGAATAAGGGGCCTAGATTTAAGCCCTGACCTTATCACTTGTAAGTGATTGTAAGACCTTGCACAAGTCATTTAATTTCCCTGAACCTTATTTTTCTCATATAAAAAATAAGAATGATAATATTTGTATCACATTCCTCACAGCTCTGTTATGAGGATCTAAGGAGACAGGATATGAGAGGGTATTGTAACCATAAAGTATTATATAAATGCAAATGTAAACTTCATGTTTTAATCATGGACCCCACACAGCTCGGTACTCTCAGTACATTTCCTGGCTAAATACTGTCAGTCTGTGACTTGTCCATAATTTGGAAATTTTTCCACTGTCATACAAATGAACATGAATATCAATCAATTAAATATTGATGGACTCCCCACAAGGATAAATAACAATAATAGGAATGACTGATATTTATTCACTGGTTTTTTGTTGGTTTTTTTTTTGGTGGGGCAATGAGGATTAAGTGACTTACTCAGGGTCACATAGCTAGTAAGTGTCAAGTGTCTGAGACTGGATTTGAATTAAGGTCCTCCTGAATCCAGGGCCAGTGCTTTATCCACTGTGCCAATTTGTTCATTGTTTCACAGCTTACAAAGCTTTGGGCATATACAGTCTTATTTGATGCTCAAAGAACCCTGGAAGGTGGGAGATGTCTCCATTTTATAGATGAGATAAACTCAAAGAGAAGAAGCAATTTATCTAAAGTCACAGAACTTTTAAGTGGAATAGCTAAATTCAAACCCAGGTCTTCTGACTCTGCCTTCTGTTCCCCAACAGCTACAGATGGCACTATCCTAGGAATTTTGGGTAGTGTGGCAGTTCAGTGGCTTGGGAATAGTACAGACAATGAGAGGAATGAATTTTATTCCATTTCTGCCCTCAAATTAGGATATCACTGTGAGACCAAAATGAGACAATGTCTTTAAAGCACATTGCAAATTTTAATTCCCCACGTCAGATATTATCATTATTATTGCCAGTAGTAATTCAAATGAGATAGTGAGTTAGAGAATGTTCAGGATTAAAGTGTTTGATGGCTGTACAGAATTGCTAAATGATGCTGACATCTCTCTCCTTTTTATGTGAATTAATATTCATAAGCACATACCATCTGAGTAAACAAGCAAATTGCAAAATGGTAAAGGACCTTTGATGTCAGATAGTTATGCTTCTACCTGATAATATCAACCTACATCCATAATATAACCAAAAAATTGTCATGCAAAATTTACTTAAAGTTCTTAAGTGATGGGTAATGCATGCTTTCCAAAGGAAACCTGTTCCATTTTTGAAACGCTCTGTTTTTTTGGAAATTATTTTAATATCAAGCTGAAACCTAATTCCTTGTAATTTTTACCCACTGAAGCCAAAAGGAATGTCCAGCCCTTCTTCCTTGTGACAACCCTTCAGATTGTTGAAGGTGACTACCATATCCTCCCTAAATCTTACCTTCTCCAAGTTAAACATCCCAAATTCCCTCAACAGATCTTTGTATAACACGTTGTTTTAAGTAGCTTACACATTTGATAGTTCAGTTTTCTTTGGATGTGTTACTCCTTGGATGCCATCCTGGGGCTAAACAAAACATTCCAGATCTAATCTGGTCAGAGCAGAGCTCAGGAGGACCATTATTGTCCTTGCTGTAGATATTATACTTTAATGCAATGTAAGATGGGAACTTTTTAAAATGGCGATTTCACATGATTGACTCATGTGGGACTTGCAATCCACTAAAATATCTATGTATTTCTATGTGAACTGCTGTCTAGCCACATCTTTCTCATCCTGTTTTAGCATAGATGGGTTTTGAACCTAAGTGCTAGACTTGACATTTATCTCTATTTAGTTTCGTCTTATTAGTGGTAGAATATTAAACCTGTATCATCCATTGATGGGTCTATGTCATCCTAAGTGGAGATTCCTATTGTAGTACCACAGAGTTCTGCCCTTTGTCCTGTCATGCTCAACAATTTTTTTTGGGGGGGGGTAGGGCAATGAGGGTTAAATGACTTGCCCAGGGTCACACAACTAGTAAGTGTCAAGTGTCTAAGGCTGGATTTGAACTCAGGTCCTCCTGAATCCAAGGCCAGTGCTTTATCCACTGTGCCACCTAGCTGCCCCCTATGCTCAATAATTTTTTTTGTTGTTGTTTGTTTTTGCAGGCAATAGGGGGTTAAGTGACTTGCCCAGGGTCACACAGCTAGTAAGTGTCAAGTGTCTGAGGCCGGATTTGAACTCAGGTACTCCTGAATCCAGGGCCAGTGCTTTAACCACTGCGCCATCTAGCTGCCCCTATGCTCAACAATTTTATCAGTAACTTGGAAGAGGACAAAAAAAGACAGCCAGTTTTATGGATAAATAAATGAACCAAATGATTTCAAAAGACTACAAAATGGGCTTGAAACCAAGATGGTGAAATTTAGCAGGGCTGAATATAAAGTCCTATGTATAGGGTTGGTTTATTTTTTTTTTTAAAGAATGTCCTAAACTGAGACAAAGTGCAATAAATGGAAATAGGAAAACAATATACATAATGACTTCAACAAAATAAATGGAAAGGCAACCACACACACAAAACTAAAATGAATTTTGTGAAACTGTAAAAAGCAAGATTTTCCCTAAAGAAGAGGTAGAAGAAGACACTATTTATGGCTTCTTTGCAGAGGTTGTGGTCTATGAACGAGAAATGATGCATATAACCAGATTTTCTTGGTGTATTGATCAGTCTACTGAATTTTTTCTCTTCCTTTTTTTCTGTAAAAAACCTTTGTTTTAAGGGATGGCTTTCTTGGGGAGGGCAAAGAGATATTTATATAGACAAAACTAGGCAAAGTACAAATGAAAATATCTATAAAAACCTATTTTTTAAAAAGAATGTGTAATAGAAGAGATCTGCCTGGTTTGGCAGCTGTTTACAAGAAAAATATATAGGAGTTTTAATTGAACTTAACTGATATGAACAAAACAGTTAATTAAAAAGCTTACACAATTTGGGGCTGCATTAGTAAAAAAAAAAATCTCAGGAAGTAATTATCTCACTTTACTTGCCATATTTTAAATCTTGTATTCAATTCAACAAGTCACATTTTGAAAGGGAAATTGGCAAACAAACATACATAAGGGAACTGAATAGGAAGATGAGACTCAAAATCGTGAATTATGAGTAATAGTTAGTGGAATTAATCTGAAGGAGAGAAAACTGAGGGGAGACATGATATCTGTCTTCAAGTAATTAACGCCTGTCACATAGAATGTGGCAATATCTCTTGGTCCAAAGGACAGAAACATAGTACAACCAATTGGGGATTATAAAATCCAAAAAGACCTTTCTTGTAACCATAGCTGTCCACCAATGGAATAGACTTTTATTAATTAATTAATTAATTTTATTAATTAATTATTGGATAGTGAATTCCCAATTATTAAAAGTATTTGCACAAAATCTGGATAAATGTCTGTCATGTTTGCTATTCAAGAAATTTCTGCATCTGGTAGGTGGTTGGACAACATGGCTAATTTAGAATTTTCTGCCTCTAAGATTTTCTGATTCTATCATTAGTGTAACATCCCAAGAACATTGTAGAATGGACCAACAAAACCAGCAACAGTGTTTTTCAAGCTGTCTTTTTTTTTCTATAAGATCAATCACTTGAGACACCTTGAAAGTCAAAATTAGATGTACTTTTTAATCATTTTTCATATGTGCTAAAGTAGTTAAAATAACAAATTCAAACTATGTGAAACGTTCTTCTGATAGTTTATTTTTTTATGAAAATGATGCTACTGAAGATGAATTTAATGAACAGATGTCACCAGGATACCAGCCTCTCTTGTTCCTTATTGTTCCTTTTTTTATTTGTGAATTCTTTAGGTTGGGGATCTCTCTCCAGGCTTGTCTTCTGCAAATTGTAGGGTATCGAAACCTCATTGCAGAGGTTGAAAAGCTACGTAGAGAGCCATATGATTCAGATAATCCCCAACATGAAGAAATGCTTTTGAAGGTTAGTACTTGGATGGCATTTGGAACCTGTTATAATAAGCCTTTTATGATTTCCAGTCATTTTCCTGCTGGTTTAACTGTTGGAAAAAAATTTTATATTTCTTTCCCAACTTTCTTTTCCCATTAATTTTCTCAAGAATAGGGCCTAGTTTTTAATGATTAAACCTACCAGTCATTTCTCTTAGTCTTGAACACTTGACTGAAGCTCAGACTAGTTAAACGGTTTTAAATGCTAAAACAAGAAATACTGTTTGCCAAGTAGTAGCCTGGGATTTTCATTTATCACTCTTTATACACATCAAAGAAGATGAAGTTGGTTTCTGCCTTAAGCAATAGCTCCCCTGGGAAATTACCCAAGATCTTAATGGTGATTATTTATTCATGCAACTAGAAAGATATTAAAGGAGGAAGTCACAATTCGTTTCTGGTATGTTTGAACTGTTGGAGAAATATTGTAGAGGTACAAAATAGCATTGGACAGTGTTTGAGCAGTGTATGACCAGAATGGAATATGAAACATTAATAAATTATGCTTTCAAATATTAAATTTTGCACTAAAATAGTGATTTCCTAGAAGAAGGTAAAGTGTGGCTTCTGAAAATTGTTTGTGTAATATAAGTTGATTTTTTAAAAATAAATGGAGCAATTGGGCCTCTAATGACATATCCTAGAATAAATAATGAAAAGAGGATAGAAGAAATTTTTTTATCAGCCTTAAATTTGTTGAATTGAAAAAACAATAGGAATCTAAAATTTCAAAATATTGATCCTTTTGCAATTTTCTTTGTGACTGTGAGTATGTAGACATACAGGGCTGACAGTTGTCCATGATAATGTATATTGGGTATGATGTAGATTATTAAATACTATCCAAGAAATCGGAGTTCAGGAGCTCCAGTCAGGCTTCTGTGAGAGAGCATAGCCATCCCTTTGTTCTCTGTTCCAGAAAATCCACTGGAGCTTTCTGAGTGGGACAACAAAGTTATTTGCATACACAGGTTTTCCTCCCTTGGAAGTAGGTCCATTCTTACCTTGGAAGAAGGTCCATTATTCTTATGATTTCTGCTGCTGGTTTGTGTTTGACTCTACTGTAGTCCCTCAGAGGAAAGCTGTCTCTGCAACTGACACCCTTTTATATGTTCACCACAAAGAAATAACTCCAAGCTCCAAGAATGTGAGCCCACCATTCTGTCCCCAACTGATCTGTAATATCACAGGCCAATCAGTACATTCCTAGTCACTGAGATTCGATCACTCATCTTTAATGAGGTATAAATACAAGTGCCAATGGCCTACCTTTAGACAGATAAATCAAAGTCCAAATAAAGGCTCACTTATTATTATTATTATTATTTTGCTGGGCAATTGGGGTTAAGTGACTTGCCCAGGGTCACACAGCTAGTAAGTGTTAAGTGTCTGAGGCCAGATTTGAACTCAGGTCCTCCTGAATCCAGGGCTGGTGCTCTATCCACTGCACCACCTAGCTGCCCCAAGGCTCACTTATTATTAAGCTAAAAATATTTAAATTATTCAATGCATATTTATTCTATGCTTCCATAATGTACTGAATGATTTGTGGGATACAAAAACTATATATAAGATATGGTTCTTGTCCTCAACAAGCCTGCAGGCTAGTTGAAGCAACAATACTTACAGACAGGAAGCATTTCAAACTATGTCATAGTAGCAAGAATTACAGTAGGAACTTAGGGAAGAGAAAGACTAGCATGGATCTGAGTACTTGTAAAATGTATACTTACAGGTATGCCCTCATGAACAATTTGATTATAAAGTAAAAATGGTTCTTGCCGGCACAATTTAGAATAGCTCCCAATAGACCCAGGCTCTCTAGTCGCATAACTTGTCAATGTAGAATTTCAAAAGGTTCAAAAATTATTATTATAGTAAATATCATGTTTCATGTATGATTAAAGCTGGAAAATACCTTAAAGGCCGTTTAACTCAATCTTCCATTTTACAGATGGGGAAATTGAGATCCAGAGAGGGCACAATAATGAAGTTCACAGGGAAATTAAGTGGCAGAGTCAGGATTCAAACCCAAGTCTTTTAATGCCAAATCTAGCACTCTTTAAGCTGAACCATGGATTTGTAGTGGCAAGAGGACGAGGGTTCAAATCCCGACTCTGCTACTTTTTATCTGTATGAACTTAATTATGTTCTTAAGCCTCTTTGGTCTTCGATGGCCTTATTTATGAAAAGTGAATGTGGGAGCTATAAAGTCTCTTCCAGTCATACATTTTTATTCCCTTGCAATCTAATGTACATGGTTTCCTTAGAGCACAAAAATGTTGGCATGCGAGCTACATGCAGAAAAGAAATTCCTGCATTTGACACACTGATTCACTGGGAAAAGATCATCTTAAGATTGTTTAGACTATTAACAGTTTTAATACAATTTAGAAAATTGATATGACAAGGTTTTTTATGTTCTTTATTCCTGTTTGACTTTGTTTTCCCAATGTAGATGTTCAATTAGTTAGTTCTCTTAGTTTTTTATAGATGAGAAATTGAGATTACTTTTACTAGAGCAGAAGTGGCTGCCTATTCAATAATGGCAAAACACTCCAGTATCTTTGCTAAGAAAACCCCAAATGGGGTCACAAGGAATCAAACATGACTGAAATGACTGAAAAACGAAAACAACATTCAATAATTATCTACCTGAGGGTTCTACTGAACTGGGGTCTAATTTCTGTTTTGATGAATGTGAAAAACTGGTTAATTGTGGAGACTAAGGTCCAAAGGTATTTTCTCATACCAACACATAAGAGTTTACTTTGAGCATGATAAAACTATTTTATTTTGAATACCTTGTATTTCTGCCATTTTCTAGGCACATTATATTTACCATATATGCCAGAAAGATAAAATATCATATTAGATGAATTTTTTGGAGTAGGTCCCAGAATAACTGGGACAATTTACAACTTTTTTTAAATTTGAATTTTCATTAGTTGAATATCATATTCATATAACTGAATATCATATTCACATAAATGTCATGTATGAGATTATTTTGTAGCACTTAACTGTAGATCAAGATTTTTTATTAGAATTACGTGTGCTTTCTGCATGGTAAGTCCATCTCTTATGTCACCTTGTGACAATGATGTGGGTCCTCAAAAGCTACACCAGTGGAACATAAGTCCTGAGTTCTTATGAACTCCATATGAACTAGATGTCTTGTCCCACTGTCATATCTGTCAGTCATCCAAAAACCAAATTAGCTAACTTCAGAGAGGTTCATCACCATATTTGCTTCAGGAGGATGAATTGATTTCCACACCAAAGTATTCACTATTAAGGAAACCATAGAGCATGGAGTAAGTAGCCACATACACAGATCCTTGAAGTATTCAAATACAGTTTGTGCTTGAAATTGTACTTTAACATGAAAATGAATAATTATTTCCAAAGAGGAGGCATAGGAGTGATGCAGAGGGGGAGATTGGTGAAGGAATAAATAGTAGAAGGGAAAATGTTTCTTCAGTCAATCAATACACATATATTAAGCATCTGTTATGTGCCAGGCACTTGGTTTTAGATCCTGGATATAGAAAGGCCAAAATGAAACAGTTTCTGTTCACAAGGAGTTTAAATTCTAATGGAGAAGACCATAAGGACATATGTAAGTATATACAGAATATATAAAGAGGATGAATACAAATAAATGCAAAGTATTTAAATAAAAGCTAGTTTGAAAGTGAGGACATTAGAACTTCTGAAAAGGCTTTATAATGATGGTGCTACTTGGATTTTGTTTCGAAAGAATAGAATCTTTGAAGGAGAGGTGGGATAGGAATGCATTCCAGGCCTGGACAGCCATTGCAAAGGCATAGAAAGAGAGGAGACCAGTTTGGCTGGATCACAGAGTGAAGGAGGGGAAGTAATATCCAGTGTGATTGGGGCCAGGTTGTGAAGGGCTTTAAAAGCTAAACAGAGGAGTTTATGCTTTAGCCCAGACTCAGTGGGAAACCAGTGTCATGTACTGAGTATGAGAGTGACATGATAACATATATATTTAAGGTAAATCACCTTGGGAGCAATGCAAAGGATGGAATGGAGTGGGAAAAGACTTGAAGCAGGGAGACCCTTTAATCTGACAGGTGATGATGGCCTGAACTAAGGTTGTAGTTGTATGAGTAGGGAGAAGAGGTTGGATGTGAGAGAAGTTGTATATATTAAAATGGTAAAACTTGAAAGCTAATTGGATATAGGTGCTTAATATGGATCGATTGCTATGTGGGGAGAAGAAGAATAAGGAGTCTAAATTAAAGTTGTAGACCTGAAAGACTATAAAAATGGCAATGCCTTCTATTGGAAATGAGGAAGTCTGGAAAGGGAAGGATTTTAGGGAAAAGATAATGAGTTTCGTTTGGGACATGTTGAATTTAAGACATATCCATCCAGTTTGAAATGTACAATGAGCAACTGGTCATGCTAGACTGATTCTAAGAGTAGAGACTGAGTCTGGATACAAAGATCAGAGAATCATCATCGTAGAGACAATTAAACCCACGAGAGCTGATGAGATCAGAATAGAGGGCTTAGGCTGGAAGACTGGGGAACAACCATACTGAGACAGTTGGCATGTGATCCAGGTCATTCATCAGCAAAGGGAGAAGATGGATAAAGAAAGGTTAGAAAAGGAGCAGTGCTTTGAAAGGCCTTCATTTGTATTAGGGCACAAATGTTACAATATTATCATTTTCAGCTCAGGTAGCTGAGGGATAGGCAACTCTTCCTGTGTCAATTGCCTTGGCAACTAATCACATGTTAAGGGAATTACATATTGCTTGATTTCCTTGATTGACAAAGATGATTTGGATGACCAGAACCCTCAAAGTAATGATCATTAATTTTTCCTGTTTTTATTTTGAACTTTTCTGCATTATGTTGTAATTATTTCATTGTAAATGTGATAACATGTCTTTAAATTTAAATGCAAGAGAAAATAAGTAGAAAATTTAAAAACTATTTCTCAAAACTATGAAGAGAGTCACATTTAAAATGGTAGTTCTTCTTGGAGTTTATTTTTTATTAATGTAAAAATGAGTAATTATCATTGTTTCTCTCTACAACCCTTGATATATGAGGAAGCTAGTATATCATTTGAGGCTTATTCATTATCTTTACTTTCCTTCCCTTTGTACTCTGACAAAATCCCTGACCAAATCAATAGCAGCAGCATCAGAGAAATAAAAATCAAGTAGGTCTTTTTTTTTTTTCATTTTTTTCACACCTCTACTAACCGGTTTAGGGTAAGAGCTTTTGACTACTGGCTAAAGAGAGATTTGAAGATTATCTGTAGATATCAATTATCCATACTTATAGGTTTCCTACCCTATATTGCTTTGCCAGTACTATAAATAGCTAAATGTAATTCTTCTCAAGAAAAATATAATCAGCTATATATAACCCTTTTAAATACAGTAGTTTTTTTAAAAATCTCAATAAAGAAGGTTTAAGTCTTTGAAAAACGTTCCCAAAGTATATGTTACATATACTTATCAACAAGTTATGTTGGTCTCTCATCTCCAGTTATGGAAATTCTTAAAGCCTGATACTCCTCTGGAAGCTCGGATTTCTAAGCAATGGTGTGAAATTGGTTTCCAAGGTGATGATCCTAAAACAGATTTTCGAGGGATGGGACTTCTGGGACTGTATAATTTGGAGTAAGTATGTGGAGGGTCAGCTGAATTTAAAAGTAAAATGATGGCCCCACGATTCTATTTTTGAAATGTTTACTTGAGCAAACTTGAGTAGTTCAAGTACTTCTTAATACAAATTTAGGGTGTTTCTTGGAGAACACGTAGGAAAACATTTAGACTTCTGTTTTAATTGCACAACTGGCCATACCTTTCCTTCCTTTATTGTTGCATATCCCATCTGATTGACTGAATCTTAGTGGGAGAAATCTTAGAAATTATCCAATCCAACCTTTTCATTTTACAGAAAACTAAAGCCCATTAGAAGTCAAATGATCTGCCCAGGTTCCCACAGCTAGTTATTAGCAAAATTGAGTCTAGAACCTAAGGCTCCTGATTTTCTGACCAGTCTCAATTCCCTATATAATGAGTGGATACCTGTGAAACTCAACCCCCTCAATGTGTTTCTGGGTTTTAAAATGTCTTTCTCTCTTATTTTTAATGACATCTTTTCATCTTGAACTTTTTTCATATTGTATATCTGAGGGTTTTTAAATCACAGACCATGTTATAAATTGTTTATGACAGATTAGAATGTAATATGAAAAATAAACAAGAAACAAAGGATCCATAGAAGTGACATGAAAATATAACCTATCTTGGAATAAATCACTTTTTTTCTAGCACTTTAAGATTCAAAAATAAAAGTATAAAACAAACAGCACCTGAACCTTAGCATCACTTGTAAATCACACTCAGGCTGCACCTACATGTCTGCAGCCCCATCAGACTAAATGGCAAAATAATTAGTCCTAGTTTTTGAGGTTAATTTTCTCAGCAAAGCTGTAAAATGGAGACCTAGACATAACAATACCATCATTCATTTAGATTCCCGGTAAATGAGGCCAGTTTCATTTTTAGCTATGGTTCTATTTCTGTACGTGATCTTTCATAACTAGTTGTGTGACCTGGACAAATTATTTCACTTCTTTGAGGATCACCTGTTTCCTTCTCTGTTTTGCCATCTGTAGAATTCATGTAATAGGTATGAAAGGGTGGCTGTGGGAATCTGTGAGATAATGTATCTAAAGCAATATAAAGGATAAGTTTACATTGTTTATCATTATGGTTATATAGAACTAGCTTTAATTGCTGGGACCCAGGAGAGAGGTCTGGCCCAAGGGACAAGAGTGGAGCCCTGGCTAACACCAAAAATTGGGATGAAAGAATCCTCTTACCCATTTTCTCATCCCACCAGGAATCTTACATCTGCCCCAGACTGTGGTCTACAAAAACTATAGATATTTAGACTATGATCCCCCCTAGAATATGGCCCTCAAGGTTCCAGGAACCCAAAGGAATGAAATTGCCTAAAGTGGTATATGCAACCTCCTCCTTTTCTCCTACATGTAAACATCAGTTACTAAGAGACACATAGGTTTCTGGCATTCTACATGGCACCCTCTGGTGTTCAGGACTGTCACTACAATCTTGTTAATGGTACTCCCACCAAGAACATGTCTAAAAAGCCTCCTGGTCTACAGGTAAGAAATGGGAGAGAGGAGAAAAGGAGAAGATCTAGTGCCACCTGATGACTGTTTTCTGAGCCTAGTTTTGAGCTGTAACCAGTTATATTTCCTAATCTTCTGTCATTATCCCTTTTCCTTCAATATCTGGAAGGAAAGCAATATAGCATCTGGCTATATATGTTTTTTAATTAATTTGATACTATTTTATTTTCAGTTCTGAATTGTCTCCCTTCCTCCTCAGCCTCTCCCTGCCCTCTAAGAGGCAAGAAAAAAAAAAACTATTGCAAATATGTATAGTCGTGTAAAACAAATTCCCTCAATCTAGCTAAATCTTTGAATCATAATCTCTAAATTCTGTTGAAATCATTCCCAGCTTTTGGAAAACTCAAAAATATTTCTTACCTTTTTCACTCAGCTAAATATGCGCATGAAACAGATATTAAATAGCTGCATCTCTATGTAAAAGAGATATAATAGAGATCTGTATAATGAGAGATAGACATCTTTATGTAAATTATAAAAAGATTCATCTGTTTTCCTCCCCCAATTACATAAAGGAATAGCTATGGAGCAAACAGAATTAAATATTATATAATATTTTATTTTTAAAATCTGTTCATGAAAGATTTATTTTGAATATTTGGAAGGTTGGAAGCATTTCACATATTTGTATGATCTAAATGATGAAGTTTTGATACAATGCCACTCCCATCATAAAGTGTATATTTTGAAATATTTCTAGCTCTTTTCCACTTTTGTTCTAGAGTTCAAATGATCAATGCATATGGTTCAAGAAATGTTCTCAGGGGCAGGTAAGTGGTGCAGTGGAGAGAGCACCAACCTGGGAGTCAGGATGACCTGAGTTCAAATCCATCTTCAGACACTGGACACTTACTAGCTGTGTGACCCTGGGCAAATCACTTAACCCCACTTGCCTCAGAAGAAAAAAAATGTCCTCAGGACTACTCAACCAAAGTTCAAAGAGAGAAGATTACTCAGTGCTTCAGTCACAGTATGAAATTTGAATATAGATTATGGATCACGTGAAACTTGACCTAGTCCTCCTTCCCTTCATCTAATCTATAAACCCGAGTAGAACAAATTCCCTTTCATCTCTAAGGAATAACACATTTTATGTTATATATTTCAAAATATTGGAGAAATTCCTAAATCTACATGGCCCAAATAGCCTATTTTAATACTGTATTTAAAGGTAATTATCATTGTCCTCCTGAAAAACTACTCTTTAAAGAAGCAAAAGTGGATGAAACTCTTGTGTGAACATCAATCACTAAAATTGAAATGTCCTTAAAGTATGTGAAGTGCACATTCACTCAATATTTTTCTTCAACAACAGGTATTTTGCTGAATGGGATGTCGTAACAGCTCAACAGGTGCTCTCTGATTCTCTTCATCCAAAATACAGGTGATTCTTGAGGTCAAAGATACTTGGAATTGATGCTATTGTTTTATCACAAACTTTGGTCATAATTTTGTTCTTGTGTGGCTTGTACACTTGACTAATTTAGTTAAGAAGTATCTAGCAGATTGAAATTGCGAATTTATCTAGAGCTAGAAGTACCTAGCCTGTGTAGGTGCCTGTGGCTTATCTACCTCCACAAAAACTACAGCAGTGTCTGGAACCATGGGTGGGCTTGGGGTAGGTCTAAAACTAGGTAGAAATAGCATAAGGCCAATTTCAGATAAAATTCAGATAAAGCTATAGACACTCTTCTGTGATTCTCTGGAGCTTCACCAGCATCTTCTGAAAGAAAGGAGCAATTTGAAATGTTCATAGATTCCCAGTTGTTGTGGATGGTAGCCTAGAGGTGGATAAGAAAGGGAGCAACAAAGTCTGAGAAAGAGTGAATTTGACCAGAGCAAAAAGAATAGAACGGCTAGGAGAATAGAGGTAATGGAAAGAGGGTCAGAGAGTCATGAGTTTGCTTGCTTTCATTTTATTAAATATTCCTTTTTTTGGTTCATTTGTATTTTTTTAATTTACCTTTTAAAAATTTTCTTTTCTTGTACACATAAAGGGAGGTCACTAAAGAAGAAATAAGGTATTTTTCTTTGCATTTTAAGTTATATTTATTTTATCTCATTTCTAGACATTTTATCTACATCTAGATTTTTTAAATTGTCTGATTAAAAATCTTAAAAGCAAGTAGTTCCAAATTGCTTGTTTAACATATCATTTATCTTGAGCTTAGCATATTTGGCAAGCTTGCTTAAGATGAAATTCAAGGGACTGGCAGAAAATATGTCAAAAATATTTTACACAACCTTAATTCAAAATGAAAGATAGCATTTAAAAAAAATCTCCTCTAGAAGAATGAATATCCCACCATTTGTTGCCATGGCCCAACCCAAATTAATGAATAAATTCTGAAAGTTATGGTAGTTGGGGGGGGGGAGGTGAAGGACAGTACAGAGGTGGGGAATATGTAAATATTTACGTGTATCTGCCCTCCCTGCGGAATTCTCTTATTCAAGTGATGCCCAAATGGAATCTGTTTCATATTCTTCAAAAGAACTACTAATAAGTTAATGTGTCAGTAATCTTTATAGAAACTAAAGAGTGGTTATAGATACTGGTCACTGCATTTAAAAGAAACTCCATTGTTTTATGACCACGAAATTGCCCATTTTTTTCCTGATCTATCTCTTAAAGGAGCTGACAATTTGTGTTTGTTAAACAAAATCAAATGACACCATAGCATTTTCTCCTAAGTGCATGGATGGAGTATTTTTATTTCCTCAGTATAATACTCATTTTAGTTTGAGTCTGACTAATGGATCTAACTGGCCTGGGTTCATTAAATTATATGGCATTTCACAAATATAAAAAGCCATAGAGAATTACTGTCCTTCTCTTCTGCTCCCTTTAGGAAAAACTCTATAAAAATGTAGCTTTCTCTTAACCTCATGTGACCAAGATCTAGCCACTTCTGTAGAATGCATTCTAAATTATATGTTGTTATTGGAACATAAGGATTCTAAATGACCCAATGATAAAACTAATCAGGGATGCGTTCTGTGAGCACATGGCGGGCATTGCCAAAGGGAGCATCTGACAGAAAGCGAAGAACATGTTATGGTTTGTGGGGGGAATAATGGAAAATACATTATAAATATATTTTTTAAATAGCCCTATTTGGGTTTTATTGTTTTGTGTGTAAGTCATTCACATAGCAAGGCATCTTCAGTTGTGTCACCTAAGCCTTCAGTCGGCTGCTATAGACATACATACATATGCACACACACACACACACACACACATACACACATATAGTCTTGTGTATGTGTGTGTGTGTGTGTGTGTGTGTGTGTGTACTGGTCAAAATCTCTTTCCTCTGATCTCAATTTTTACGGAAATCCTGCATTTTATATATATATATATATATATATATATATATATATGGAAAGTAATGTATGAATTTTGTAGACAGGTTGCTGGATATTACCCAATACAAAACAGAAGATTGCCTTTGAAGAGTCACTACGTTTTTGTTAACAATGGGAGTAAGGGTATCCAGGTTGTCAACACAACTAGTGTCAGGTCCCTAACCATGAGGGTTTTAGACAGTCTAGCCATGAAAAAGCATTGCTTCAAATGCACATGGTCCTTAGTGAGTAGGCATTGTGCAAGACTGCTCCTTTTATTTCCATTCCTCAGATTCTACTTTAACTTGAGGAACAGGAATAATAGATTTATATCCTTCAGGAGGAAATTTTCCTCCTAGTCATTATTTGGTTGTTGTATTGAATAAGGATGAGAGAAATCAAAAGATATTCCTCCTGACTGACCCTAACATTTGGTTTATGGCATCTTAGAGTTGTACAATGGATTTTCTAAGCTTGGTAAATGACGTTTTCTTGTTTTTCTAGTGTTAACAGAATTTCACTCTGATAAGCATGGTGCTTATTTATATGATTATTTATTTATATGATTTTGTCGCAGAGGAAGGAAACCACTTATACAAATCTTTACCCAAAATGCTTGTCTAACTTTCAGCCAAAATTTATCTTATTTTTTATTTAACTTAGAAGAAGAGCTTCCTTTGCTCGTTTTCTGTTTACGATGTAGGTGCTTCTGCTCTGAAAAGCTATAGCATGTTTTGACATGCATTATAAATTTACTTTAAATTGTAGTTAGCAGTTCGCTCACAGGAATAGAAAGTGAATACATTAAGGTAGAGTGACAAAATATTGCTTTACTCACCACTTGAGAGTGTGGTGCTGCTGGTTTGTGTTTGCAGGATCTTGTATGTGTGTGCCTGTATGGGGGTGCATAGGTGTTTGTATGTGGGTATATTGTATATGTGGGTGGGGGCATTTGTGTATGTATATGTATGTTTGTGTGTATATGTGTGTGTATGTATGCATATGTTCTAAAATGCAGCATGTTTAAGAGACTCTGCTGATACCATCTTCTAATGCCTTATTGTGATAGAGGGTGACCTTGTGTTTTCAGAGCCAGAAGAATGCAAACTAAGGCAAACCTTACCAGAAAAACTTTCTAATGAAAGGAAAGAAGGGCAGATTCGGAATAAATGGGCCTGGAATCAAATACTAGTCTTGGACTTAATAACTGTGGACTTGAATGAGTCACTTTAACCTCCCTAGGTCTCAATTTCCTCACCTATAAAGCCATGTGTTTGCACTAGATCATTTCTAGTGGTCCCTTCCAACTCTAATCAATGATCCTATTATTCCTGAGACTATATGCCCAGTGATTGGTCATCCAAAGACCAGTCTAGTTAAGTCCAAAAAGATTCATTATCACCATAAGGAAAGCTAATAGGTGATTAATTATTTTGGCCAAAGCAACTCATGAAAACATCTATTAAGACATAAAGAAATGTTGTTTGAAGGAATACCCATACCAGTGAAATAACAGTTGTGTTAAAATACTAGATTGTTTCAGAGAATGGTACCAATTCCATGCCTTCTCAACACTAAGTAAAAGCTATGCACGATTGTTTTGTTCAACTACAATAATTCAATTCAAGCCACCAAGCATTTATCAAGTGCCTACTATGTGCCATGCATGCTGTTAGATGCTACAGAACAAATTTTCATCTTCTGAGAGAATAACTTAGTAGGTAGACATCAGGATTGGGTCTTTTATCCCACACTAGAGTGAATTAATTGTCCATGTTAGAAGTGTGAAATGTATCTCATTGCTGATTTCCATAGAAATTAATCATGAATTTTAAAGTGCACTCAATTCCAAATGGAAAATGAAAGATTTCATAGTTGGGTC
The DNA here is from genome assembly GCF_019393635.1 of Dromiciops gliroides. Taxonomy (NCBI): domain Eukaryota; kingdom Metazoa; phylum Chordata; class Mammalia; order Microbiotheria; family Microbiotheriidae; genus Dromiciops; species Dromiciops gliroides. The sequence continues at coordinate 528,719,563 of NC_057863.1, forward strand.
GCAGAGACCACAAGAGTACTCTGGTTAATATTTTAATGTGAAGAACATTGGAAAAGGGCATATATCAATTTGAGACAATTTAATTTTTTCAGCAAATTCAGCAAAGCAGAATGGGAAAAGAAAAGGTTGGATAAAGCAATTGGGTAAGTCTGTAATTTTGTACAAAAGTTGTCAGCTTATGAAATTAAAAAACTACATGGTTCTTTGTTGAGAACCTAACTATAGAGATTTTTTAAAAGTTCAAAACCAGGTCTTGGCCTTCAGAAACTAAAAGAATTACAAAAGTCCATTTAAAGATTTTGAAAACATTTTGAATAGTATATTCCTTTTCCTTTGGTTAGGTAGAAATATATAGAAAGTGATCAATGGACATTGACTTTTTAAAAAACTACTTTTTGAATTTGCATAACTCAAATGTTAGGTTGCTAGTAAATAACAGTGGACTTCTTGAAAAATTCTTTTCAAGAGGTTGCTGGGCTATTAGGCTTTGATTACAATGACTCTGGAATAGTCCTTAACTCTAAAGTTATTTCCAAAGGGAAAGTCTTGTCTTATGTAGGGCTGATAGGGTCTTAAGGTTAGTTCCCTTTTAATTTCAATGGACAGAGGCCAAGGATCAAAAACAAGTTCTTGGCAGGCATGTTGGAACAAGGCCTGTTTATTAAATCCATAGTGTTTATGAAAGGAGGGATCTGTCTACCTGAGAAATAAGTTTAACTGAATATTGCCTTAAAGGGGAAAAAATATCACACTATCATTTTCTGATGTGCTAAGCCCTGGTATTTAATGTAAGATAGATAATGTGGTTGGCTTTTTACAGGTATTCTTTTGCCATTGTGGGAATTAATATTACTGACCTGGCCTATAACCTTCTGGTAAGCGGCGCTCTGAAAACCCATTTCTACAATGTTGCACCTGAAGCCCCAACTTTGTCTCACTTCCAGCAAACTTTCTGTAAGTTGACTTTTTATGCTACTTATTAATGTTGTCTGTTACTTTATTTGAGCCTATCGCTTAAAACCATTTGTTAGGGACTAGCCTCCAAGTTGGGCATTAAGCAAAAGCCACTAAGTACTGTAGACCAGAACTGAATAGCTCCCAAAAGGAGAGGAGCATTAGCCTTTTTCCAGATGCCTCTGGTCTTCAGTTTTCTGTTTTTATTCTTAAACAGGAATTCTTAATCTTTTCTTTCTATCTTGGACCCCTTTGGGAGTCTGGTGAAGACTATGGACCCCTTCTTAGAGTATTGTTTTTAAATGAATAAATTTTAAATACATATGATTGCAAAGGAAAGAAATTATACTGAAATACAGTTATTAAAATATATTTTTAAATATTCCATGGACCATAGGTTGAGAACTTCTGTTCTAAAAGCATTTTTGTTTTTTTGTGAGGCAATTGGGGTTAAGTGACCTGCCCAAGGTCACACAGCTAGTAAGTGTCAAGTGTCTGAGGCCAGGTTTGAACTCAGGTCCTCCTGGCTCCAGGGCCAGTGCTCTATCCACTGTGCCACCTAGCTGCCCTAAAAGCATTTTTTAAAAGATATACTAACTGGCAGAAACTAGGTAGAGACCAACATCCTTATACCATATACTAAATTAAAGTCAAAATGGGTACATGATTTACACATAAAGAATGATACCATAAGCAAATTAAGATATGGAATTGTTTATCTGTCAGATTTATTGGCATAGAGTAAAATTAAATGCAAAATAGATCATTTTGATTATATAAAATTAAAAAGCTTTTGCAAAAACAAAATGAATGTAACCAAGATTACAAGGGAAGTAGAAAACTGGGAAAGATTGAAAAAATTTCTCTGCTAAAGGTCTCATTTCTTAAATATATAGAGAACTGAGTCAAATTTATAAAAATACAAGTCATTCCCCAATTGATAAATGGTAGAAGGATATGAACAGGCAGTTTTTAGACCAAGAAATCAAAGCTATCTATGGTCATATGAAAAAATGCTCTAGATCACTATTGATCAGAGAAATGCAAATTAAAATAACTTTGAGGTATCACCTCACACCTATCAGAGTGGCAAATATAATAAAAAAGGAAAATGTTGGATGTTGGAGGGGATATGGGAAAGCTGGAATGTTAATCCACTGTTGGTGGAGTTGTGAAAAGATATAACCACTCTGGAGAGCAATTTGGAACTATCCTTAAAGGGCTATAGAACTGTGTATAACCTTTGATCCAGCAATACCACTGCTAGGTTTATATCCCAAAGACATCCCCCAATAGAGAAAAAATACCTATTTATACAAAAATATTTATAGCAGCTCTTTTTGTGGTGGATGAGAATTAGAAATCAAAGGAATACCCATCAATTGGGGAATGACTTTGGTGATTCTGTCCATAATGGTATGGTTTGTTTCATTCAGTAATATTATCTATCTATCTATCTATCATCTATCATCTATCATCTATCTATCTATATCTATCCAAGGCTTCTCATTGGACAGCAGACAGTCTCAAGGACTCTAATGGAAACCTTTCCAACATAGTGAAAGCTGCCTAAGCCAGGCTTCTACTAGAACAGCACTTCTCAAAATTTTTGGTTTTCCTTTACACACATAAAAATTATGGAGAACCACCTCACAGAACTTTTGTTTATGTCAGCAATATCTATCAATATTTACCATCTTAGAAATTAAAACATCTTAATATTATTATGAAAATGTTTTTACCTCAGAGATCCCCCTGAAAAGGATTCCTAAAGCTCCACAGTCCACATTTAAGAACCACTGCACTAGAATATATATAGTCTTTGAGAATTCAAAGTCACTTCTGTATCATGGTAGGTCCTTGGAAATACTAGCTAGGATAATTTCTTAAAAGCGGCTGATTTATGAATGAGGAACTAGAAAGGGGAAAAACCTTAGCCCTAACTCAGTGATTAGTTATTAATATATGAGAGAGGTAATTATTTCTCTCAACATTAAAATTGTGGAGTGCTTTAAATTACTTCAGTTTTCTGTAAGTTTACTAAGTAAAATGCCTTCATCTTTATTTTAACTACTTAAATGTGAATTTTAAGTTTTAAAAGGAATAAAATGAAAGGTCTATTTTATTAAGTATTTAGAATTTATTCTTCTAAGAGATTTTCTAATCTAGATCATGATTTTATAAGTAACTTTTTTGGATCACAAGGGTAATTGACAATGAACAAATGATGCTTTATAGTGATTATGTCTTACTAACAATTATGTTTCATAATGACTGTATTGTTCATAATGGAAACATCTTTCTTATTTTCTCTTAATAAATTGTCAGAATGAATGTTTTTTATCTGTCTGAGTATAATTTAAAATTTCAATCAAGCAAATGTCAAGAGAGAAAACTGAGTAATTTTGAAAAATTAGACCATTATGTTAATTTAATTATGATGAAAAAGGTGAAATAGGGTTGTTGGTCCCTCAAAAGTTATCCCAAACATAATCCATAATCCAGAAGTTACAAAATATATGTGTCCTTCTACTATAAAAGAAATTGTACTAATCTTACAACCTCCTCTAAAGACAATGTTCAATTTTATTTAAAGAGCCTACATTTTAAATAATTGTTTAAAGGTCTTCATACTCTGTTGTCTCCTTTCAGGAAGTTTACCCTGAGTTCTCATTGACTATGCCAACAGAACACAAATACCACTGCAGAGTCTTCAAGCATGATCCCCAAAACAGAGTACTTTCTGAGCACATGTATGGAGAGACTTATCACCAGTAGACCAATGATCGAGTGATGAATTCTTTAGCGTAGGCAACCTATAAAAAATACAAAATGATCCTCAGATCTGTTGTAGTCACCTTTTGCTTCTGTAGTGATCACAGCAAAATATCAGTAAAGGGAACAGAGAATGCTAAGAATCACAGTTTTAAAATCATATATAAATATGTGATGAATGAAAAGTTCGAGAGACAATTTCTGGATAATTCATCATTTTATTAATTATGCCTAGTGAATAATTAATAAAAGGATTAGTCAGTTGGCCATCTCTTGTGAACCAAAAGTAGACCATGGCAGCTTCTTGACACATATGCTTTTGGAAGAGGTAGCAATCAATTCTGTTTGGATAACAATTAATTAAAGAGAATAATTAATATTATGAGATATGGACCTATTCTAATGAGGGGCTGGGGGAAACCATGATTTTGTGTCACTTTTACTCCCAGACCACCCCCAGCCTTAGGCAGTCTAGACAAAGGATCTACCCCCCACTCACACCTGAGGAGAACACAATGGTCTTCCCTAATAGGGTGGGGTCTGAACAAGATTGAAGAGGAAGTTAATCCAATATCATCATCTGCAATGTCCTTCAGATGCTGGCTGAGTAACCTACAAAGGGGCTGATTTCTGAATGAGAAAATAGAAAGAGGAAAAACCTTAGTCCTAACTCAGTGATTGGTTATTAATATTTGAGAGAGGTAATTATTTCTCTCAACATTAATTTAACCATTGGTATTCTAAGTGTGAGAACTTTGTTTAATAAGTGGAAACATTACTGCAAAAACAGAATTTTATCGATCTTTGCATTCTTGCTATAAATGAAACCAGAAGGCCAGAAGAGAGTTTCCACTAAATGGAAGGATGATTCACAGCTTCTCCTAGAGAGGAAAATAGAGGAGTTGGTGTAGTTGATCATATCTTGAATCTAAAGTCAACAAGAGACATTTCATGGACATTTAGTTGTATCATATTGCAATGTTCATAACTATTTGCTTCAAAAGCCACTATGAAAATAATGGTAGCTTATGCCAATATCTGATGCAGAGGGTAAGGAGAAAGAGAAATTCTATGAGGAACTTAATAAGAACCTCTAAATTAGGGGGCAGCTAGGTGGTGCAATGGATAAAGCACCAGCCCTGGATTCAGGAGTACCTGAATTCAAATCTGGCCTCAGACACTTGACATTTACTAGCTGTGTGACCTTGGGCAAGTCACTTAACCCTCATTGCCCAGCCCCCCCCGAAAGAACCTCTAAATTATATTAATAAATTCACTGAAACTCAATTACTTCAATGCAAAGATGGGCATAGGGGAGGATGGTGAAAGATACAATGAAAATCATGTTTTAGGAATGAGAAATGAGAGGACAAGTGTTTGTGAACAATTCAGAAGCCACATGAATATATGTCATAAATATTTTTGTCAAGAGTCACTGAATATAGTACCAAATTTATCACAAAAAATTATATTGATTATATTTTAATGGACAGTAAATAACTGGTTATCAATGTGGTAGTCTTTTCCAATAAAGCTGTTGGTTTGCCACCAGACTACCACTTTATTAGAGCAAAGATTAAAATTAATATTTAGTTAGAAAAAAAAACAATATAAAAAGAATCTAAGATATGGCATGCAGGTGATATGACTCTAATTTGGCCTGCTTAAATAAGTTGTTGGCAGTAAAAAAAAAAATGGGAAATAGATATCAAAACAGACATTGACACAGACCATAATCATTTCCTAAGGGAATTAAATGGATAAAAATCAACACAGAGATAACAGCAAAAAAAATTTTAATTACATCAACCGGAGCAGCTAGGTGGCACAGTGAATAGAGCATCAGCCCTGGATTCAGGAGGACCTGAGTTCAAATCCGGCTTCAGACACTTAACAATTAGTAGCTGTGTGACCCTAGGCAAGTCACTTAACCCCAATTGCCTCATAAAAAAAAATTACATCAACCAACTAACATTTTATCTCCTTGCCAAACACAGATATATGGCAGCCAAGGGCAACACCAGTTTAGAATTTAAACCTATTAAAGAGGATGATGAAAGACTATTAGCAATACCACCTTACCAAAAAAGTGAGAATGCTCAAAGGGAAAAAAAGTTTATAGAAAACTTGAGAAGAGACTGAATTAAACCAGATCTTCAAGAAAACATTTAATAATGAAATTAGAATGATAATGAACAAAATAATAATAGAAAGATCTGTAAATATTTATATAGCAACTCATCTCACCATCAATAATAGTAGGGTTACCACAGTTGGACTCTAAACACTACAATACATGAAGGGTTTTCCTTAAAGGAAATTAATTTCCATTAAAGAAAATAAAGATGGGGGCAGCTAGGTGGAGCAGTGGATAAAGCACTGTCCCTGGATTCAGGAGGACCTGAGTTCAAATCCAGCCTCAGACACTTGATAATTACTAGCTGTGTGACCCTGGGCAAGTCACAACCCTCATTGCCCCACCAAAAAAAGAAAAAGAAAAGAAAAGAAAGATGGGCTAAGCAGTTAGATAAATCCATGGGGGGAGGTAACGTAATTTTAAGAGAATTGAGGAGTTAATTCACAAGATATCTGAAATGGGACTGGGGAGTACAATACACTTGGGAACAATCATGGATCTCATTTTTACCTTAAAAGGGTAGCCAAGAGAATATCCTTAACCAATGAACTGCATGCATACTTTCCATCTCTATAAGATCTTTATGGTGATAGTCTCTACATATATCAAGAACATCTAATAAAAGTATGAAAAAGGAATAGGTAGATGTTTGCAAATGACATTTATAACAGATCACATATTTATGCTGAAATTTGCTGAAAGGTTTAGAAAAAAAGGAAATCACATGGAGTTTATTGTTTGGGAGCTTCTTTTTTTCTTTTAAAATTTGATTAAGTAGCACAAAATGTTCCCTAATGGCTTTCTTCCAAAAAGGGGCTTCCCATGTGTATGTAATAAGTTCATACAAGATTCCTTGAAAACTATAATAACAATGATAATTTTACTTTACATCCCTCTAAATATTAACATTAAGTGAAGCTCAGAAGCATTTGCCACTATCATGGAGAATATCTAGTACAGAGTACAAATGGAAGGATTCCCTGTCTATGGGGAGGTCTTCCCAATGCTTCTTTTTGTTGAAAACATTGTGTTGATTGCATAAAGCTATAGAACACTGCAGAGCCTCCTAAATTGAAATTCATGATCACTAAAGAGTTTGACCTCTCTCTAAAAAAAAAAAAAAGTGAATGAACAGTGTGTATTGTTGAGAATATGAGATACATATGGATAGAGTCCGTAGAAATATTTCATCAGTACATATATCTTGGACAGGCTCTTAAAGTGTCCCTAAGATCCTTTCAGGGAGTCCACAAGGTCAAGAGCATTTTCATAATAATGCTAAGATGTTATTTACCTATTAATATAATCTTCCCTTTTCCAACTACGTATCTATACAAGGCCAGATTTTCTTCATATACTTCAACCAAAACAATATATAGCAACAGATTGTATCTAGAAGCAGATATGAGAATCTGTCTTTTCTTAATCCAGACATTAAAGAGATTTGCAAAAGTACAATAATAATAATAATAATAATAAACAGCTATCATTTATATAGTACTTTAAGATTTGCAAAGCACTGTACATACACACACACACACACATATATATATATATATATATATATATATATATATATATATATGTTATCTTAGTTGATCTTTATAACAATCCTATGGGGTAAGTGTTATTATTATCCCCATTTTACAGATGAGAGATTGAGGCTGAGAGAGAATAAGTGACTTGTCCAGGGTCACACAGAGAATAAATATCTGAGGCTGAATTTGAACTCGTCTTTCTGATTCCAAGTCCAACATTCTTTTTTTCATTTATTTTCTTCCATGAAGTCCAACATTCTTACTCACTGTACCACATATATAAAACAATGCCACTCTTCTTGCTATTTTTTTGTTTTGGTAAACATAGTTATTTTTAAATTAAACTATGTTATTTTAGTTAACATGTAAAGAGTTTGTTATTATTTTATATGAATTTATAAATATTTTAATGCCATTAGTTTAAATTTCTAATGTAGTAAATATCAATGGTTATAAAACATATAAGCAGAAGTTCTTTGGGGTGCTCAGTAATTTTAAATATGTAAAGAGGTCCTGGGACCAAAAAGTTTGGTATAGAGGAAGGTCTACAATGGATCGTTTGTGGGAGGACATAGACAAGTCACATAGGATGAAGACATGGATTAATTGTATTCTGCACCTTTGGAGGAACTACCCACATCTATGAGATCACAGTTCCATTTAAAGGCTCATAAAGTTGTATCTGGTATCCCATGAGATGTTTTATATTTATTTATTCTTTATTGTAACAGATGGCTTAATTTCATTTTTATTTGCATATTAATGTCACATTTACCTCCATGCCATAAGCTTTTGTGTCTTCAGCTTCTTTTGGGATATCTTTTTCTTTTGAGCAACCTCCTCTTCTGGTTTAGGCCTGGTTTATTCCTTTTCAGTCAGTATCATCTCAATATGGCAAGGGGACCTCATGTATGGGTTGATTCAACCATGAGCCCTCTAAGTACGCCGTCGCATTTTGGGGGCCTTGTTAACCTGGATATGCTCAATGACAAGAAAATCCACATCCAAACCCTTCAGTTCAGCATTACTTTCTGCATTTTTAAACATATGCAGCAAGAACTTAGCACTCTTTGGGGGCCAACAACCCATGTCCAACCCCACTGCTTAGCCTAGGTACACCTGCCAACTCCACCATTGTATTGATGGAAGGGAACACATTGTTTCTTCAATGTGACATCTTTCAAATACTTGGCAGCTTTTCAGATATGCATGCTCTTGATAGCTTGAGCTTTTCACGGGTATTCTTGAAGTGGACCCGGAGATTTGAACCCCTTGACTTGCATGATTTTGTGGGGTTCTCTGGATCAAGAGAATACCTCACCATTTTAACTGATTACCTGGGATGGCTCAAGGGAAGAGCAAAATTTTTTTCAATAAAAGACCTTCAATAGCTTTAGTAGAGTTTCTTTAGAGGATTGATAGGGAACCCATGAATAAGACGTGTATAGATAGAATGGGTAGGCATTATCAGTAATAGTAGAAGGCCAGTATCCATTCTCATGAATTCATGGATCTATCATAGGCCAGTCCAACAGTAACTCTTCATTCCTTTCTGATCCATTCCGATCCCTTCCATTCTGATCCATTATATGAATAAGTCCCATTCTATGAAAGAAGTATGCTGTCATTGGGATTTTATCCCCCTTTTCTGACAAACAAGGTGATTCTGAATTAGAGATTAATGAGGGGATTCCCCCCACCCCATTTTCTTAACATTGTTTTCTCTCTCCCAGGTTATTTGATGCATGAATTTCACAAGTTCTGGATTGAAGAGGACCCCATGGATATAATGGAGTTCAATCGCGTGCGGGAAAAATTCCGCAAGAGGATCTTAAAACAGCTGCAGAATCCAGACATGGCATTATGCCCCCACTTTGCTGCCTCAGAAGGTTTAATCAATATGTAGTCAATCCTTATTATTCTACTGGAAAATACTTGGGACACTGCCTCACTTCCTGTGTTAGAGCTCTGCTTAAGTCACAACTCCCATACTGAATGAACATGGCAATTGTATGCATGCTTTTTGGTGCAGTATTTTTATCTCTTTTGGTTATTATATGTATCAGATCCCCAGATACTATTTCTGGGGCATCTGCCATCAAATTCGTGCTCATATTGTGGCAATTTGCAGTGTTACATCTTGACATCCAGGTACGAAGAGAGTTTTTTCTATTTTTTTAGATTATCCCCCCTCATAATTCATCATCAAAGAATTGTATTTCTCTATAGCTGTGTTTTGTATATGTGAAATAACTAGCTGAATCTTGTACTGTGAAAGCCTTTTAACTTATTGATATTTTTTTTTTGACTGCTGCTATTGACATTTCAAGCCAAGTCCATGCTTGGGCCTCATTCCAATGATGTATATCACTTTAATGTAATGCAGGCAGACACATGATAAGCCAAACTCTTCCTTGCAAGCTTAGTTGCGCTTCATGAAAATGTAATGAGGCTTACCAGATACAAGCTTTTGTAGGGGCTGCTCATTCAAAAGAAGGCAGAATTCCATTGTGACGTCTCCTAGTCATGATCCGCATCGTAGCCATCTAAATATCAAATTATCTTACTTCCATTATTTCATCGGCTGAGAGGCCTAAATCCATCTGTGATGCCTGAACACTAACAAAAGATGGATCCCTTCTAAAGGATTTTTTCCACTGCCTGACTCCTGTTGACACTTAGGGTTAGTCTACAGCCTGGTTCTGATCCACACTCCTGTGTTTGGGGAACTGAGTGCTGAATGGGACAGCTTACTGTGTTGGGAGGGAGGGAGCACATGCTAATATTGTGTGTGGAAATTGGTGGCAAAGGAGAAACCTAGAAGTATCCTTTCTGCAGATTTTGCTTTAAATTAAAAGTTTAATCCTCTATCATGATGTTCCTTAAAAGAAGGGAAAAACCAGATTCCCAAACTGGTAACAATTAAAAGGAGAAAATAAAGTAAAATCTTTTGGAAAAAAACCCAAACAAACAAAAAATCCCACCTTCCCCCATTTAGTTTGGAACGATGACTGTATAGTCTGTCAACTGGTGTTTACCATGGCATTTCATACCCATGGTATTTTATACCTTCTATCAATTTTAGTATTATTAGAAGTTTGTGTAATCAATAGCATATGAAAATGACTTTTGAGTACTGACCAAGTAATTGTCAGTTATATGAATAAATTACATGTCATTCTAAAAGAGAGCTTAGTGGGTTTGTTTTTTCTTCATTTGTTCACATAGGATTCCTGGATATGCATGTGGGAAGTGAGTGAGAGGTTCAAAAGAAGGAAAATGGGAGTCGATTATACATCATATAGTAATTCTTAGAGACAAAATATCTTTGTTTCAGAGAGAAGCTCTCTGTTCCAACTATTATCTAGGCCAGGTGGTGTTTTAATGAAGGAATGGAATTCAGTCTGTTTTTCTTAATATCTACCAAGATTATCTCATGTAGGGGGAAAGAGTGAATGAGGATGTAGCAGAAAAACCTTATTCTCCTCCACAACTGAGCTGGGCACTGCTATGGCCCTTAGTGAACATTTATCTGCTTCCTGGCTGCTTTACCTTTTCCAAGTCTCTTAGGTTCTCTTCTTAGTATCATTCAAACACCAGGTGGCTTTATTTTTCATCACATCTGTTACTGCCTGCTCTGTGACCTTCTGAGAGTGGGTAAGAGAAGGAGGCAGTAATATGCACTGATACCTGAGTAGCCCAGCACAGATAGGAGGTAATTGGGAAAGCTGGTGCACACTGCAAATGATCCATCTTGGGAGCTCATTTCCTCAGTATCTCTAATTCCTTTAACCTCCCTGTGAGAACTAAGGTATCACTTCATACACACATTCAGCTCTTGACAGTCATATGTGTCTATTGTCCTTTCCAATTTCTCGCTGGCCTGTTTCAGTGTGAAATGCTTCTTATCTTGTTTGTCACTTCAACAAGTTCTTGTCTTTCTCTATTCAGATTTCTATAGCTGATGACATGAAAGACTCAAGTTCATTCCCATTTTTTCCTCTGGCTCCATGAGTGGGACCTTTCTATTGTTCCTTAACAAGGCTGTGCATATTTTGAGATGAATGGAGACTGACTGACTCCAGGTGTATAATTAGAATTATTAGAATCCTCATTCACACCTTTTTGGGGAACGTGCATTTTCATCAACAACACTTCGGGGACCGGGAGGGAGAGGAATGTAAAAGGTGAAAAGCATTGAAAATGTGTAACTTTAGGGGGCAGCTAGGTGGCGCAGTGGATAAAGCACCGGCCCTGGAGTCAGGAGTACCTGGGTTCGGATCCGGCCTCAGACACTTAACACTTACTAGCTGTGTGACCCTGGGCAAGTCACTTGACCCCAATTGCCTCATTAAAAAAAAAAAAAAGTTTAAAAAAAAAGAAAGAAAATGTGTAACTTTGTTCTTCCCCAGCATCCTGAATGAGTTGCTCTGCTTCTGTGGCCACATTCTCTCTTAGTGGAGGATGGCCACTTAAAATTGTAACTATGGGCCAAAGAAGGAGAGTTCTACCCAAACACCCCTAGCTATACTATAAGCATATTCCATCTCTCTCTATGGAAGATGAACACATTTGTTCTTTAGTAAAGGTCTTCTTGCATTGCAGGCCTCCCATGTGTGCAGAAAGACAAATATAACCAGACTTTGAGGCAGTCCCTGCCTCCTAGATAGTCATTATCAATCATTTTATTCATTTGGATCCATGGTTATTGAACATTATGACAGGGTAGAGCCATCAGATATCAGAGTGAGTTAAGATTTTGTGCTTACCTAATAGCTTGAGTAGTTTTTGTGTATTTGTTTATTTGTTTGTTTTGGGGAGGGGGTTGAGATTAAGTCTCCCCATCTCACCCAGGCTGGAAGTGCAGTGACCACTCACAGACCTGATCTCTTTACTGATCTGCATGGAAGCTTTTACCTGTTCTATTCCTGACCAAGGCTGGTTCACCCCCTCCTCAGGCAGCCTGGTGGCCTCACTGTTGTCTGGTGCTTAAAATATTAGTACCAGCTTTAGTATAGACACCTAATCAGCTTTAGACCTACTGCGGCTCAGAACTTCTTGGTATAAATGCTTCACCAATCTTGACTTCCTCATTAGGTCTAGGTTTCAGGCATATACCACCATACCACTGACCTGGTCATCATTTATTGCATTTGATTTCTTAGGGACTAAATTCACAGCAGATCATTCAGCTTGTTTTGTTCTTTATGCCACTGTGATGTGGGGGATTGGTTGAATCGATCAAATTAATTGTGAGGCGTCCCAAAGAATCACAAGACTCAATGACTCAGTTTCCCAAGTTTTGTTAGAAGACTGGTGGCCACAGGGAGAATTCAAGGAAAATGGTTATATTTATAGTGAGAAAAAGTAGGTTATCTCCTCATTATCTTAATCTCCTCCTTAGGGAGGTTCATATCTTAATTTGGAATTCTTGGGGTCCTAAGACATCCCCCGAGGCAGGTACCTTTTCCCCTGGAGGTGTGTTTTGGGGGTTTAAACATCATAAGGTGAACCTAAGGACATATTTGGTCATTTTGTGCATATTGATAAGAATATAAACCTTAGTTTCTCTGTTAACCCTTCTGACTACTATTGATGACTCAAGTCTGTTAACCCTTTTAGGCTCCTCCATCAACTGGAGACAAGCAAGTAATATCCTTCTCAATTCTCTGTGCAAGCTCATTCATCTCAAGCAAAAGCCATTCTACTCCTCTATCCTCTGGCAAGGGAACAGCTCTGCTTCTTGACTGATATAGGCATTTTCACAGGCACCAAGTTGGGTTGATTGCAGGCCTACCCACACTAGATACAGAAAACAGAGGGTTTTCATTTCTATGAAGCACATTTTTCACTTCCTAACCCCTAGTAGGACTGGTAGAAGTGGGGAGGAGGGAGGCCTGCAGAGGCTCAAGTTTTACCTTAAAGACCAGGAAAGGCAAGCACCTGAGACTTTATGAAATTATCAAAACATGGGCTTAGCTTGAATATGAAGTTTTAGATGCATCCTGGATTCCTCAGGAATTATCCATTGTCTATAAGATGAAAGAGTTTGAATGCTACTTTAACTTCTCCCCAGTCTTCTGCCCTATCTGCATATAATATTGTTAGGGCCAGAGGAAGCAGAGAAGAGTTTACTTCAGACTCTGTCCTTAATGTTCTCTTTCCTGTACATTCCCTGAGGCAAAGAGCTTGCATAAGTATTACACTTCAGACACAGATACATCAATACTGTGGCATTTCAATCAGCCCTGTGTTAGGTGTCTGTAGTATCCCTGACTGCCCCTGCTTCCGGGGTAGGGCAAGATTTGGCCTTATGCTTTTCCCTTGTGAGAGTTAAAACAAACCCCAAATAAAGGACTATTGCTATTAGCATTGCTGGCCAGCCCACTTCTTTTGTGAAAGTCCTATTGCAATAGCCTCCTCATTGGCTTCCTTGCCTCTGGTCTTCCAACTTTCCAATGCTTCTTTCATACAGCTGCCAAAATAATCTTCCTGTAGTTTTCCTGCAACTAGGTGGCACAGTGAGTGCCAGGGTTGGAGGTAGTAAAACCTGTGTTCAAATCCAGCCTCAAACACTGTGTGGTCCTGGGCAAGTCACTTAATCTCTTTTTGCCTCAGTTATCTCAACTGTAAAGTTGGTATAATAATAGCTCCTACCTCCCAGGGTTGTTGAGGGAATAAAATGAGATTATATTTATAAAGTGCTTAGCACACTACCTGGCACACAGTGGGTGTTTAATAAATGCTTGTTTCCTGCCTACCTGCCTACTGCACAGGTCTAACCATATCTATCATTCTTTTGCTCAAACACCATCAGTGCTTCCCTACTATTTATAGAATAAAATACAAACTTCTTAATTTGGCAGCTAAGGTCCCCTACAATATGATTCCCACCTACCTTTCTATTCTTATACTAGGCTTCTCTCCTTCACACATGGAATATTGTAGGCAAATGGGGGTACTAACTCTTGCTGGATCTTGTTCTGGCCCTTCCCATCTTGATGCATTCCTATAGCGCACATCTCTTGTAGTAGAATCCTCTCTCCTCACCTCTGCCTGTTGAAATCCTTAGCTTCCTTCAAGTCCCAGCTTAGGTGCCATCTCCTCCATGAAGCCTTCCCCAGTCATGCCAGCTCAAGTGATCAGTTAATAATAAATGGTATCTGTGACAAAGAGTTTTACATATACCATCTTATTTGAATTTTGGGACAATCCAATAAGCCAAGTACTACAAGTATTAGTTATTATCCCCATTTGCATATGAGAAAACTGAGATTAAGAGAAGGAAAGTGATTTTTCTGTGATCACAGCTCTAGTGAGTATCCGAGGCAGAATTGGAATCCAGAGCTTCCCAACTGCAAATTTATTGTACTATAACGCCTGCCAAATTTCCTTAGATCATTTTGTTTTGAGCTCTCATTTTCTCCTATCACCTACCTTGTATCAGAGTATATGTTGTATCTACTCCCCCTGAACTATAAGTTTCTTGAAAGATTGGGTTAAGCACTTTTCCATCTCTGTGTAAGGATGCTGGCTTCTACCCCACCCCCCACCAAAGAAAGTACAGAAGAGATAGAATTCTTCATTGAATCAATACAAGGCCTAAATTAGGTACAAACAAGTCTTTAATCAACTTGGGAGGAATGAAGTGCTTTTATCATTGGATAAAGGGAAATGACATTCGATGGGAAATTTCTTAGGATTGTCTGGAAAAAAAATCAGACATACCCCTGGGCCTATCTTGAACACACCAATCTAGTTCATAAGCAAACATTCCAACAGTAGTAGACCAGCTCTAACCAAGCCCCTGAAGGGAAGGAAGGTGATTCTTTGGAGCCATCATAGGTCTCATTATCAATGGGAGTCAGTAGCAATGTCCGCACAGCAGAAATGGCTGGTCACAGCTTCTGTATCTGACACTGAGAGAAACACTGCAGACAGATTAAACACACTTAGAAAGGCAGCTGCAGAATTCTACCAGAGCTCCAACCCTCAGAGCTCAGCGAGAATGAGACCCAAAGGAAACTTTATAAGGACTCCATGAAAGGAGAAAAAGATGCCCAATTACTGGGAGCTGTGTGTTTACCTTTTGGCCAGATGTGCTCTCAAAGTTGAGATCCTCTCTCCCCAGAGAACTTTTATACAAGGGGAGATTGTAAGCCAGGTCTGGGGGAATATTTTTATAAAAAGTAGCCCTGCTATACCTGCTTGGTAAATACCTTTTGCTAAAAGGTAGTTAACTCTGGATAAAAAATCAGTGGAGAGTACACTGGATTGGGTTCATGAACAATAATAGCCCCTACTCTCTTAGGGTTACCTCTAGAAACCCAAGGGCAAAAGTACTGCATCATCCCCTGGGTACTTGGCCCACAAATGAGAGTGCTAGTTGGGGAAAAGAAGACCCTGGAATTGTTCCATATTTGTATCCTCAGGAACTAACACTCAAGAAATATGAATTAAATTGAATTGAACTCCCCCCCTCCTCAGGAGGCATAAAATAGATTAATTTCCAGAAAACAGTCTAGGTGAGAAAGGCTGTCCAGTAGCCCTCTCTCTAGGTAATGTAGGACTTCTGAACTGTGCTTGGGTCCATGTGTTCTTTCTTAGAGAGAATATGGTACTGGGGGGGTTTTGGCTTGTGTTAAATGCAGTTGTCCAGCCACTTTGTTGTGAAAGGAGGGCAGGAGACAGATAGAGAAACAGAAACTGAGAGAAACAGAGACCACCAAAGAGAGAGAGAAACAGAAAGAGGAGGAGAAGGAGGAGAAAGTGATGGAAGAGGAGGAGACAGAGAAAAAGAAAGACAGAGATGGAGAGAAATAGAGAGATGGTCCCATCCCAGGCACAGACTTGCTAAGATGTATAGTGCTTGAGGCTGATCTATTAATCACAGGTCCAAGAGGTCCATATGCTTTGAAAATAGGAAATAAAGAGAATGGCATGGAATATGTTACTCCCATTGTGTTATGATCAGCTGTGATGGATGTAGCTCTTCTCAGCAATGCAATAATCCAAGACAATTCCAAGGGACCCATGATGGAAAATGCTCTCCACATCCAGAAAAGGAACTGTGGAATATGAATGCAGATAGAACCATACTATTTTTACTTTTTTTTCTTGAAGTTTTTCCCTTTTGTTCTGATTCTTCTTTTACAACATGACTAATGTAGAAATGTATTTAATGTGATTGTACATATATAACCTTTTTCAGATTGTTTTCCATCTGGGGGAGGGGGGTGGGAAGGGAGGGAGGGAGAAAAATTTGGAGTTCAAAATCTTATAAAAATGAATGTTGTAAATTATCTTTACATGTAACTGGAAAAAATAAAATACTAGTAAGGAAAAAAAATAAATAAAAGGAATATGTTGCCCCTTTTGTTATAGGTCATTGGTAAATCCTGGAATGGATGAATCCCACAACCAACTCCCCAAGTTCCCACATGGTCAAATAGATTACCACACATGCTGGGGGCAAGAACTGTGAAAATAGGAACAAAGATTTAGAGTTTAAGGAAACTCAGAGACCATCTAGTCAAATCATAGTTTCATGGTATCATAGATTTAAAGCCAGAAGGGACCTTAGAAGTAAACTAATCCCATCTCCTCATTTTACAAATGATGTACTGAGGCATAAAGAAGTGACTCATAGTACGTATAAGTGGAGTTCAAACCCAGGTTTTCTGGCTCCAAATCATGTACTCTTTTCAGTATATCACACTACTACTCCATATTTTATTTTGAATTATAGTCACTGGTTTTTATATAAATATCATCACCCTCATCAACCCCTTGACAGCAGAGATCACACTTTATTTATCTTAGTCTCCTTAGTACCTAGCACAGAGTGATGATTATAAGAGGTACTTGAGAAATGCTTGCTGATAGCAAAGAATTGGAAATTGAAGGGATGCCCATCAAATGCCTGAACAAGTTGTGGTATAGATTTTAATGGAATTCTACTGGCCTATAAGAAATGATGAGCAGGTTGATTTCAGAAAAACCTGGAAAGACTAACACAAACTGATGCAAAGTGATTGAGCAGAACCAGGAGAACATTGTACACAGTAACAGCAATACTTGGTTGATGGTAAACTGTGAATGACTTAGCTATTCTCACCAATAAAGTGATCCAGTACATTTCCAAAGGACTCATGTTGAAAAATGCTATCTACCTCCAGAAAAAGAACTGATGGAGTCTGAATGCGGAGCAAAGAATACTATTTTTCACTTCAATTTTTTGTGTGTTTTTCCCTTTGGGTCTGTGTCTTCTTTTACACCATGACTAATATGGTACCATCTCAGGGAAGGGAGGGAAGGAAAAAATTTGTAGCTCAAAATTATTTTTAAAAATGTTAAAATTGTCTATAACATGTAACTGGGGGAAATTTAAATACTTTTTTTTAAAAAAGAAAGATTAATTTCCCTCTAACTATAGCACAAAATATCAGTAAAGTAAGATGTTCCCACAACAAAACTTCAGCCTTAAGAGTGAGTTAAAAAGGTATCCAGGGGCAGCTAGACGGCGCAGTGGATAGAGCACTGGCCTTGGAGTCAGGAGTACCTGAGTTCAAATCCGGCCTCAGACACTTAACACTTACTAGCTGTGTGACCCTGGGCAAGTCACTTAACCCCAATTGCCTCACTAAAAAAAAAAAAAAAAAAAAAAAAAAAAAAAAAAAAAAAAAAGGTATCCAGTAGATTTAGTTCAAGTGGAAATGAGATTTTTTAGTCCAGGGGGTTGGAGGATTCCCTTTTTTGTTTGTTTGGTATTTTTGTTTTCACTTTATTTTTTTATTTTATTTTTTAAAGTATTTTGTTATTTTCCAGTTACATGTAAAGATAGTTTTCAACATTTGTTTTCATAGGATTTTTACTTCCAAATTTTTCTCCCACCCTCCCTTCCCTCCCCCCTCTCCAAGACAAAAAGCAACCTGTTATAGGTTATATATGTATAATCTCATTAAACATATTTCTGCATTAGTTATATTGTGAAAGAAGAATCAGAACACAAGGGGAAAACCTCAAAAAAAGAAGAAGAAAACAGCCAAAAAGTAGAAACCGTATGGTTCAATCTGCATTCAGAATCCACAGTTCTTTTTTCTGGATGTTGAGAACATTTTCTATCATGAGTTCTTTGAAATTGTTTTTGGAAAAGCCAAGTCTACCACAGTTGATTTTACTGTGTAAAATGTTCTCCTGGTTCTGCTCAACTCACTCAGCATCAGTTCATGTAAATCCTTGCAGGTTTCTCTGAGGATTCCCTTCTTGGAAATTAATGTGGTCATTGAGTAGATATGTACTGGTGAGTCTAACAAGGCATAGGAGAGCAACACTAACAGACCAGTGAAGTGGCTAGAATGGTCCATTTTCCTATTCACAGGGACAAAAAGAACTTTTTTTCCTTTGACACAAAGAAAACATTCAAGCACAGGGTCTGAAGTTGTCAACTATGACCCATGGAATTGTCCTTCAGGAACATAGAAAAGTCACACCACCCTCACAATTCTATGTGCTCAGATAATTTTAAGGATATTTTGTGACAATGTGCTAAAAAAATGGGGTGAGCGAGCTACCTGTTCAATTTATAATGTTATAATCCCTCGCTACTCAAAGGGATGAGTGAGAATTTTAATAAAAGATGGGAAGAAAATCCATTCCTCATGTGGATTTATGAGTTAGATGGACATAGAATTCTAGTGAGAAAAAAGAAAAAACATAATCTACAAGGGTAATGAAAGATAGGGAAGAACTTAATTATAATGTCAATATTCCCACAAATACACAACTTGAAAAGTTGTTAATTTCCCATTAGCCCTTTCAACACTTTCAACAAGTTTAGAGATGGCAATAGGACGACCAATAACCCCAAATGATAAAAAGCTATAGATTTTATATTTAATTCAATACTTCAAAGACCTGTTATTCATTGGGGTGGGTGTTACTTCTGTCACTAGAGGTCACAACTCACAGTTCCTTCTTCAAGTCTAAGGGGTAACCAAAACACTAAGATCAGACTTCAAAGAATTCTTCCCCTTCTTCCCATGCCATTAGTGTGCTTTCTCTCCACTTGGGATGAGAGCTGACAGCTGAGCAGCTAACTTAATTGAAACACTTAAAAACCATGATCTAGAATATCCCCAGGACTAAAATTTTACTTCCTGGGTCCCATTCATGAGGTATCTTCCTGTGAGATCCACAACCCAGAAGGGAAAAGTAGTGAGTCATCCTCTGTGAACTTGGCCCATTAATGAGAAAGTCCTGAGCTCATGGACAACCTCCACAGTGGAATAGACATGGAATCTGCTATTCCTAAAGAGATTTCTAGATAACAGATAGAATCATAAACTGCAAGAGTTCCTTGGGAGCAGGGACTATGTTTTGCCTTTTTTTTCCTGCATCTTCAACATTTAGCACAGTGTCTGGTACTTAGAAGGTATTTTATATATATAAATTTTTTTTTGAGATCCAAAAGAAACCCAAATACACTTGTGCTCCTATAGCTACCACACACATATATTGTGAGTTTCCTGAGAGTGAGGTTTGCTCCTCATAGAGCCTCATATAGACAAGTGTTTAATAAATGTTTACTGAATGAATGAATACCACTACACTCTGAGTAACAAGATCTCATCACCAGCCATCTGAATATGATACAACTCTGGAGGATGGGGTATTGTTTTGTTACTTATAGCCTAGACCACCTGATTCCAGGTGATATGAATTTCAATGAGGTTTCCTAGACTATGAGTATTTACTGGGTGTTAACTTCTAATCAATTTGAATAATAATAATACCTTACATTTGTGTAGTTCTTTGTGCTTGTAATGGCATATTACAACTATCTTAGTTGTGGTCTTCATAACAATGAAGGTAGTATAGGGATTATTAGCTCCATTTCACAGATGAGGAATAGAGTCTGGGAAGCAAGTGGCAGACCGAGGAATTGAGGTCATATCTTATAAATCCAAATTTGGGGCCCACACCACCAATGCTCTCAAAACTAGTCTTCAACACAAATTGGCATATCTGAACTGAGCTGCAGAAACTGGGATTTCCTGTATCCTTCTGACCCTGGTGGAAAGAACTCTCATTTTTTTATGGCAGATTACATATTAAGAATTTTACCAGGGGGTGGCTAGGTGGCGCAGTGGATAGAGCACCGGCCCTGGATTCAGGAGTTCCTGAGTTCAAATCTGACCTCAGACACTTGATACTAACTGGTTGTGTGACCCTGGGCAAGTCACTTAACCCCCATTGCCCCGCAAAAAAAAAAAAAAAAAATTTACCGGGGCAGCTAGGTGGTGCAGTGGATAGAGCACCTGCCCTGGATTCAAGAGGACCTGGGTTCGGATCTGGCCTCAGACCCTTGACATTTACTAGCTGTGTGACCCTCGGCAAGTCACTTAACCCCAATTGCCTCACAAAAAAAAAAAAAAAAAAGAATTTTACCTTTATTCTAATAGGCAAGGCTACAGCCTTACCCTTTCCAGGCCCTTGTCAACTTTGATCAAGAAAGAGACACTTTTGGAGGACTCATCATGAAACCCACCCAACATGTGCGATGTGTTACATATAGTAGGCATCCAACAAATGCTGAAGGAATGAATTACTTAATTTTTTTTCATTCTGACAATGTTGAGCCTCAGGACTGAACTTCTGTGGCCTTCCCCATAAAAGTCCTGTTTAAAATCTGGAGATTTTGCTAAGGGGGTCAGGTTTGGAGTTGATAGTCCTGTGATCCCAGACTGTTCTTCCAAGAAAACACCCCCAAAATTAATGGAACCAAGTATATCTATCTTGGGAGCCCTGGCCATCTGCACATGCAGTTTCTACCTCTTTCTTTTTTTTTTCTTTTCTTTTTTTTTTTTTGCCTGGCAATGGGAGTTAAGTGACTTGCCCAGGGTCACACAGCTAGTAAGTGTCAAGTGTCTGAGGCCGGATTTGAACTCAGGTACTCCTGAATCAAGGGCCAGTGCTTTATCCACTGTGCCACCTAGCTGCCCCCTCTGCCTCTATTTCAAGAAAGTAATTAGTAAATTTGGAGACTGAAGCAGAGCCAATCCTTAAATCAATAGAGAAATTGGTTGAACACAAGGCAACAACTAGCTGAATTGAACATTTCTTCAATTACCTAGTACAAAGATAATTCATTCAAGTCAGTTTGGAGAATTGATCAGTGAGAATGGAAATAACAGGAATACTATACACAACCACAGAGCTTTGGAATAGATGTATCTTCCCAATTGTAAAACTCTTAAGTCAGAGAGCTAGTTTTCTAGCATAAGTAAGAAGACCTCTTTTAGTCTGACATAGTAGATGGAAAGCTAGCCTCAAAGTTAGAAGACCAGATTCAAATCCCATCTTACTTTCTTATTGTGTTAAATGACTTGACAAGTCACTTGACCTCTCCATACAACCTCAGCTTTCTCATCTTTACAAAGAAGACAATACCTGTGACCTCTGCCCAAGAGGGAGTGTTGTGAAGACAAAAGGAAATAATACATTAAAGTGCTTTGCAAAACTTAAAGCATTATAAAAATACCAACCATTGTCTTCTCATTCTCAGCCTTTTCAGTGAAGTTCATATAGAAATTGTAGAGTAAGTTACCTTGCTATTATTCTTTTATATTCACTGTTCTATGGGCTATTACACAGATAGATAAGATAAGCTGCTCTTTAGAGTCGACTAAAACTATTCAGATGTAAGCTCCTTCTCCACAGGCTCAAAGTATCCTTGGTACAGTTTTGGTAGCAGACAGGACCATGGAGATGATATGCCTCTCATTCTGTTTCCTCATAACCTTGATCTCCTCAACCAAGTCTTTACTTTTTGAAAGTTTTTCATTTCATGTAGCTTGGAGATTGAGTATTTGGGAGATGGTATCTATTAAAAACATTGGACTTAAGTTTTATGAATCAATGTTATATGCAGTCAATTATGAGACAGACTTTGGCCAGTGAGTCTGGTCCCAATACAGTTTATTGGTTGGTTACTCCAAGATATTTTGGGGGTCTATATTTGTAGTATTGATTTCTTTGTCAGACAGTGGGTTTCTGATGTCTAATCCTATCCACCAGGTCATGTCTCAGGTGGTAGTAGTAATAGTAGTAGTAGTAGTAGTAGTAGTAGTAGTAGTAGTAGTAGTAGTAGTAGTAGTAGTAGTAGTAGTAGTAGTAGTAGTAGTAGTAAGTAGTAGTAGTGCCAAATTTTGGTAGCCTGCAGTTATATATTGCACTGTCCCAATCATTATCCTTGCATAATCTGTATTGATCACTAAGCCTGGGTTCCTTAATATTAACCCTACTATCATTTCTGGTAGCAAGGACCTGGTGCTGAATTGCCATCATAAACTCCTCCATTTCCACAAGCCAATCCACATGACTCAGCCAATTATTCAATGCTTCAATTGTCAACACATTGGTTGTTGGCTAAATTTACTCACATCTTGTTTTAAAGGGACCTTTTGAGTCCGCTCCTGGATCTTAGTCATTTCTTGGGCACCATCTGGAAGTAACCCATTTCGGACTACCTTTGACAAATGCAATGGTATGTTGCTCAGTGAAAGAAAGTATGAATGAATAATTACTAAAAAATGTACCAAACACATACTATGTGCCAAGCATAATGCTAAGTGCTGGAGATACAAATACAAAATCAGAGATAGTCCCTATTCCCAAAGAGTTTATATCTCAATGAGGGTGATAACTCCCTGAGGGTAAAGTGGAGTTCTTTGGTTTGAAAAATTATGAGATGATGAGTGGATTGAAACAAGGTCCCAAGTAGAAATGACAGTAATGATTTTAATATGGCTCCATGGCTGGAAATTGAGAGGTGTGGATAAGAAGGAAAGATGGCTATCAATATGGATCAAGTCTGAGGCCCACCAGATATTAAGGACAACATAAGAAATTCACCCATCAGGAGATGGTATAGGGAAAAGGGAAAGAGTTCCAAAGTTGAAAAGTTAAAAGCAAACTGATGTTTGCTTATGGCAAAAATATTTCTGAAGGGATTTTGACCTGTTTGTCATGTGCTTTTCTTTTTGTCAATCATTTTCTTCCTTTCTTTGTTATGGAAGTATTGTTTTTTCCATAGCTGCCCCAAGGAGATGGATCCTATGTTATATTTCTATTATGTGGGTTTTTATTGAAATACTTTCCAAATATAATGTGAGACATTTTATAGCTCTGGAGATGTATATTAAGCCTGGTATTGTATATGTGTTAATAGCTTTGAATATGTTCTTTCCATTCAACTTTGATTCCCATGTGCCAGCTATTCTCTTAGTAAATTCAACCACAAACTTCTCCTTGATATGATTGTGCTAGATATCTCTTTCCTGGAGGAGATCAAACTACCTGTAGGCATCACCTTGTGGTAAAAAGTTTTAATAGTCGGTTAGATAATGGAGAGCCACCAGTTTTTTTTAGGACCACCCTTTTGGGGAGGAGACCAACAGCATGAGCTACGCACACCAGCCCGCCTGCGACGCACGCCAGATTGCCTACTGAGCACTTGACTTCTGGGGTGCGAGCTTAAAAGGCAAGGAGAGAACGGGAGTGGGAACTTTTTCCTGCTCCACTGGTCTCCTGGCTACGCTGCACAGACAGACACTGACTGGAGTTCGAAACGGCCCGGCTCGTGGTTAGCAACAGCACGCCTTGACACAGTCTCTCTCTCTCCCCAAAGGTGGCCTTGGGTTTTGGTGAGTTTTATACGGAATATAGACTAAGCTTAGACTTAAGACAATTTGTATTGTATTTCTACTTTCCTAACCTTCTAATCAACATCACCTTGTGACTACCATACAATAAAAGCTCTAACTAGAAAACCAGAAGCTTCTTCCACTTACTAGTCTGGGAGATAAATTAATGGAAAGGTTAAGTAGGGGAGATTTATGATCTAATATCCAATTTTAAATCTCACAACCTTTATTATTGATTCAGTATGACCTCACTGTGAATTCAAGATTAAAGCCTTTAATCTCTATCTTTCTTTGGCATACATTATGAATTGTGTACTTTTTTGAGTCCAAATGATATTTTGATAGAATTGGAGAAAGATTCCACAAGATGGACTTACTTAATTTGCCTTTCAGTAGAATCATATAGCTTGATGCTATACCTGTTCAACTGGTTAATGATATCACAGGATAACAGATTTAGATGTAAGAGACCTTAGAGGTTATTGAGTACAATATTTTTTTAAATTTTATTTTAATAGATGAGGAAACCAAAACAGAGAACTTAGATGACTTGCTCAGAATCACATGGTAAGTGAGTGTCCTAAGTGGGATTTGGACCCAGGTCTTCCTAATTCCAGGGCCAGTATACTACCTACTATATAATTCTGACTGTAGGTATTAGTCTAACTACTTCATATTCAAAAGACATACTTAGTTCTATCTAGGGGAAATGATAGCAGATTTAAGACTACCCCATGATGGGCTTAAAGTATCTTTGTGAAGAATTCCACATTTTATATGAATTGTTTTTGACATTATTATATTGGTAGCGTGTTTTATATATGAAATCATTTTCCACGTGAACATCAGAGAAATACTCTTAGCACTCTATGCCTGAATCTATTTTATAAACTTGCAACTTGTGGTTAAGCACTGAGAATGGAACTGTGTCAAAGGCTTTGTGATAATCAACAAAGGTAGTACATATGTCATCAGGTTTGAGATCAACTCGTTCAATAATTGCAGAATGAACAATAAGATTCTCTTTACGCTCCAGGGACTTTTTGGCATACCCTATTTGCTCTTCAACCAATATGTTTGGAGGGGTTTTAAGTGCTTGTAGGTTTTTTCATTATACAAGCCATGAATTCTTGCTGGTGTTCTCATCCTTTATCAGAGATTATATAATGCCTTCTTTAAATAAAGGTATGATTTGGCTTATGTCTGAGAGGAGGCTGGTAAAGTGTTATTACCTCTGTTCCTGGCTTACATTTGTGGTTCCAGGAGAAAAACAATAATAGCTAACATTTATATAATGCTTTAAGGTTTGCAAAGCACCTTAAATATATCAAATCAATTGATCCTCATATAAGCCTTATGAGGTGAGTGCTATTGTTCTCCCCACTCTGCAGATGAGGAAACTGAGAGACAGAGAGATTAAGGGACTCGTTCAGGGTCACACAGCTAGTAGGTATCTGAGGCAGAATTTGAACTCAGGTTGTCCAGACTCTGCTCCACTGTACCACTTAGCTAAAATTGGCCAAATTAGACCAATTGTGGGGGGATAGGAATTGACCAAGAATCTAAACTATATTCATGTTCTTTGACAGGAGTGAGCAATATGATTTAAATAACCAGACCCAGTTACCAAGAAGGTATGAGAAAGCTTAACTATACTCCCAGTGAGTAATGCCTTTGTAGATCATGTTGATATACTATAGGTACCAGCACAAACATGTTTGATGTGCAGTTCCCTCCTTTCAACTAGTCATTCACAGAGAATTGCAATTTTTCTCATAACCTGTCATTCCTTCCAGAAACAATTAGGTTTTTCTAAAACTATTACCAACAAAATTACATGGCAAGCTTCTTGAGGGTAGGTGGCACATTAGATAGAGAACTAGATCTGAAATCAAGAAGACTTGAGTTCAAATCTAGCCTATGACACTTACTAGTTGTATGATGTTGGACAAGTCCCTTAACCTCAGTCTGAGTCAGTTTCCTCATCTATAAACATGAGAATAATGGAACCTATGTCCCAGGGTTTTTGTGAAGGTCAAATAAGATAGTTTTTGTAAAGCATTTTGCAAACTTTAAAGTACTATGTAAAAATTCTTGATTTGGAATCAGACAACCTGGTGCTAAGTGTGAGAACCAGGGTGCCACCCCCTGCTGAAAAAGACATTGTGAGAACCAGGGCACTGCCCCCTGATGAGAAGCATGTGACTAGCATCCCAGAAATTGCCTGGCACCCAGAAGTTGCCTCTATTCATAGAACCGCCTGTAAGTCATGTCAATCAATGCTACCAGCCAATTAGCTTGGAGCTGTGTGTGGGGACCTTCCACTTGAACAGACTGAGAAACTGTCTCTTTGATTTGGAAAGGAGCTCATGGTGGCAGAAGAAGGAGGAAGGTAGCCAGGTTTCCTAAACTTTTGGAAATTTACTCTCTTGGATAGCTAGGTGAAGGTGGCTTTCTCTCTCTCTTTTTGCTAACCCCTAATATACTTTAATAAAAGCTTAAAAGCCTAAACTATTGCTGAATTTATAAGTAAACCTTAGCTAATTCTCCCCCCACACTGTGGGGGTGAGGGGAGATAAGGACACACACACTAGATTTTAAACATCACATAAGAGAAAGGAGTATAAATCTTTCCTCTGCCACTTAATACCTGTGTAAACATGGAAAATCATTTAAACTCCCTGATCCTCATTTTCCCCATCCATAAAATGAGATAGCCTCTAAAGTTCCTTCCAACTCTAAATCTAAGATTCTATGAAAAATGGCACCACAAATATTTATTGCTTTCATACTTTCACTACTGCCAAGAGAACCTGTTCTAGCACATGACCCTATTCATTTCTTTCTCACTGTTCAATCCTGTCATTTCACCATTCTGAGCAGTTGAGGTTTAGTTATATAAGAAGATTTCCCTACTACATAGACTTTAGAGCTGGAAGGAGCCTCAAAAATAATCTAATTCAATCCCCTTGTTTTAGAAATGAGGAAACTGAGGCCCAGAAAGGTTAATTGACTCGACCAAGGTCACCCAGGGAGTAATCATCAGAAGCAGGATCTGAATCTTGACCTTTTGACTCCAAATCCACTTCTCTTCCCTCTATACCATTAAGATTATATGCCCTATGCTCTTTATTTTTTTTTTGTTTGTTTGTTTTTAGTGAGGCAATTGGGGTTAAGTGACTTGCCCAGGGTCACACAGCTAGTAAGTGTTAAGTGTCTGAGGCCGGATCTGAACTCAGGTACTCCTGAATCCAGGGCCGGTGCTTTACCGCTGCACCATCTAGCTGCCCTACTATGCTCTTTATTAAGAGACTTCTTTCTATTCCCATGGACTCTAGGACCTAGAGGAGAAGAATGGTCCGTGCAGCTAGTTGGCACAATGAATAGAGCTATGTGCCTGGAGTTTAGGTGATCTGAGCTCAAATCCAGCCACAGACACTTACTAGCTGTATGACTGTGGGTGAGTCATTTAACTTCTGTTTACTTCAGTTACCCCCTCTGTAAAATAAGGATAATAACAGCACCTACCTCCCAGGGTGGTTGTGAGGGTCAGATGAGATGGCATATAGTGCCTGGTATATAGTGAGTGCTAATTAATGCTTGTTTCTTTCTTTGCTTGTTTGCTTGCTTCCTTCCTTCCTTCCAGGCTAACTACAGCCATTCAGAAGACAGGAAAAGGTCTATGTGAGAAGGTTTCAAGATTATGATAATAATAACAATAATAACTGATATTTATGGAGTACTTTGAAGTTTGTAAAGCTCCTAGTATGGATTACTTCATTTGATCCTCACAGCAACCCTGTGAAGTAGCTGCTATTGTTATCTCTATTTCATAGTTGAGGAATTTGAGGTTTAAAATTATTACATGACTTGCCCATGGTCACACAGCTGTTCATTTAGAAGCAGGTTAGAAGTAATTGGGTCTTCCTGATTACAAGTCCAGCACTCTATCTACTATAAAAAATATTCACAAGTGTGACTCATAATAATAACTACAAACAAAACCCAGGACCCTTGTACAGATAATAGGCCATTCCTGAATATTCTTGCTGTTAGAAGGATTATCTCCATGGGAAAAGTATAGGGACTCTGTGTTATTTCATATAACAGTGACATTTTCATGAAGCAATTAAAAAAATTTTTTTGGAGGATGAGTATAAGGAATCATAACTTGAAAGAAGTGGAAAGGATGAAGATAGGTATCCGTAGCACATCCTGCAGACATCTGATCTGCCTCCAAGCTATGATCCACCACTAAGCTATTATCATCATCCACAAATTTTAGGCAGGACTTTGGGGGTGTCCCTGGATAACCTCATATGTAAACAAAAAGTTACCCAATGGGTAACTATCAGATAGCACTTTGTAAAGAGTTACTAAGGAAATAAACCTGTGTCCCTTTACAGTCACTGCTGTGATATCTATGATATCTATAAAATTGCTTTCATTAATTTTGGCCACCCAAATACTTCCATTTGGGGTTTTTTATCTCAATGCCTCTTTTTTTTTTTTTTTTTTTAGTGAGGCAATTGGGGTTAAGTGACTTGCCCAGGGTCACACAGCTAGTAAGTGTTAAGTGTTGGAGGCCAGATTTGAACCCAGGTACTCCTGACTCCAGGGCCGGTGCTCTATCCACTGCGCCACCTAGCTGCCCCTATCTCAGTGCATCTTAACCACTTTCCAGGTCCCTGACCCTTCCGCTGACTGCTTAATGATCAGAGCCCTAGCTGCAGTGTCTAACTCCCCAAACCCCACCCCAAATCTAACTTCCATTATAGTGCCCCCATACCAAGGACTTCTCTATATAATGGAACTTTTCTGCACAGAGCCTCATATATCAAGAAGACTGAAAATAGGCCAATCTACTAGTATGTGCATTCACATTGACATGGATTCATTTAACAGATTACCTGAGAATGTACTTGAGCATTGAAGACTATCAAAGACTATATACTTGCTTGGGGAGGACATATGGAGGAGGATGGAGGCATCATTATCAGAAGTTTCCAGTTATCATCACCTTATCTACCCAAAAGTCAAATTCCTTATTTGATTCTCTTTTTATCACATTATATCTAAAACCTTAACTTAGTTTTGCCCTTAGATTCCCTCCACAGCCTACACTTACTCTGAGATTTAATGTTTCTGACACTATTTCTTACAAGATCACATTCAAATCCGGCCTCAGACACTTAACACTTAACTAGCTGTGTGACCCTGGGCAAGTCACTTAACCCCAATTGCCTCACTAAAAAAAAAAAAACCTGCTGGGTGACCTGGGTGAACTGTTTAACTTCTCAGAGCCTCAGTTTCTTCATTTATAAAATGGGAATAATAAAAGCAGTATTTACCTCATTGGTTGTTTGGAAGATCCAAGGAGATTATATATTTTAGAACACTTTGGAAACTGTACAGTGTTACATAAATGTGATCTTTTATGACACCATGGAATGAAAACCAATTGGAAATGGAAGACCAAACTCTAGCCCTCCCTACTATTTCCTTGATAATTGTACTCTAGTCACTAGGTCACTTCATTTCTTTGAACCTCATTGTCTCATCTATAAAATGGGAATAATCATGCTGATATTACCTATATCACAAAGTTTTTTTATAAAATCATAAGGCACGATAGAAATGTGTTTTTATTATTCCTCAGAAAACACTTATTGTTCAAACAAATGCCTAGTCAAATCAAATTTGCAACTCAGTATACTCCAGGAATGAGCTGATGAGGGCATGCACCAGAATGGTTTCAGAAGAAAGAAAAGGGCATATTCAAGAGAGGTTTCAAAGGTGAAATCAGCTGGCCTTGGCAACTGTTTGGATATGTGAGGCAAGATATAGTGAGGAATCAAGGATAACACCTAGGTTGTGATCCTGGGGGACTGGGAAAATGTTTTTGCCCTCTACAGTAATTGAGAAGGTAGGGAGGGGACGGGTTTAGGAGGAAAGATAATGACTTCAGATATTGAGTTTAAGATGTCTGCTGGATGTCCAGTTTGAGATGTATGAAAGGCAGTTGGAAATGTGAGATTAGAGATCAGGGGAGGGAGAGAGTGGGACAGGATAGAGACGATAATTAGATTCATAGGAGCTGCTGAGATCACCAAGTGAAATGGAATAGAGGAAACAAAGAAGTGGGTCCAAGACAGAACCCTATGTCATATCTACAGTTAAAGGGCATGATTTGGTAAAAGATCCAGCAACGGAAACAGAGAAGCAGTCAGATAGGTAGGAGAAGCAGGAGAAAGTGGTATCCTAAAAACCTAGAGAGAAGAGAGTCTCGGGGAGGAGAGAATGATCAACAATGTCATAGGCTGCAAAAAGGTCAAGGAGAACAAGAATTGCAACAATACAATTGGACTTGACAATTAAGAGACCACTGATACCTTTGGAGAAAGAAGTTTCAGTGAAATAATTAGGTCAAAAGTCAGATTGTAAAGGATTAATAAATGAGTGAGAGGAGAGAAACTGGAGACACCTATTATGGATGGCCTTTTCAAGGAGTTTAGCCACATATGGCAGAAGAGATATAGGGAATAATTAGTAGGGATGGAAAGAACAATTAAAGTTTTTATTTTCCTTACAGTGAAAATTAAAAATTGACCAATTCCACCTTCTTTCTGTTTTCAGTTATCATCACCTTATCTACCCGAAAGTCAAATTCCTTATTTGATTCTCTTTTTATCACATTATATCTAAAACCTTAACTTAGTTTTGCCCTTAGATTCCCTCCACAGCCTACACTTACTCTGAGATTTAATGTTTCTGACACTATTTTTTACAAGATCACATCAAGCCTGGCTCTTATGCCTATTTTTTGTTACCTGACTTTGCTTCTCATAATGTCTATATATTTCTTTTTAAAAACTGGGTTGATTATTGAGTTCCCTAGGCATTCATAACAGGTTTTTTTTCCTCAGAAAAATTCAATTTTTCCTCTTTATTGGAATTGTTCCTCCTTGTATCTTCAGAATTTCATTGTTAAGTATTTCCCTTCCTCTCTTCCCTCCTCTTCTTCCTCTCCTTCTGTCCAGATAGGGAATGATGCCCTTACCTGTGGGTGCTCTGCCCAAAGAAATATAAATTTTTATCACTGAAACCTCAAAAGACACCTTGGGGCTTATGGGCTATATATATATATTTTTTTTGTGGGGCAATGAGGGTTAAGTGACTTGTCCAGGGTCACACAATTAGTAAGTGTCAAATGTCTGAGGCCAGATTTGAACTCAAGTCCTCCTGAATCCAGGGCCAGTGCTTTATCCACTGTGCCACCTGGCTGCCCCCTAGATTTCCTTTTAAGGATCATGCCTTAAACGCAAATGTCTCTGGCTCTCACATATTGGCCAACAATACGTCCTAGCCCAAGCCTCACTTGGTCATTGTTTGGGTTCTGACAGCTCAGAGTGAGAGTTAATAGTAATTGTTTCTGTTTGGCCAGAAACCCTGAGGGTCTTCCCCTCCCAGATTGGTTTTTTTTAAATGAGGTAAAAGAAGCCATTTTTGTCTCATTACTTACCTAGGCTTAATGACTGAATGGGTTTTGCCTTAGACAAACTGAGACCTAGGGAAGACCTTAGTCTAAAAAGACCAAGGTCTCCCACTGCATGGGGGCAATCTGCAATCCTGACCTATATCTTGCCACTGGACCCAGATAACTCTAGAAGAGAGAATGAGGCTGGTGATTTTGCACACCCCCACCTCAATTAAATTTAATTCACTTGCAAGTCATGATATCCCCTTCTTGATGTCATTGGTTTTCTTTGAAAATGAAGGACAAACAGGCGCAGCTAGGTGGCGCAGTGGATAGAGCACTGGTCCTGGATTCAAGAGGACCTGAGTTCAAATCTGGCCTCAGACACTTAACACTTACTAGCCATGTGACCCTGGGCAAGTCACTTAATCCCAGTTGCCTCACTAAAAACACACAAAAAAATGAAGGACAAACAACATTCACAACAACAAACAATTACTTCAGCAGCCTTACAATTTACCTCCCTGCCTAATGTCTCTTGTCCTACAATCCATCCATAATTGCCAGATGACTCTTCCTAATACATAGTTCTGATCATGTCACTCTTTTACTTGAAAATCTTCAATGATCCACTATATACTACTGAATACAGTCCAAGCTCTATATATAGCCTTCCAAAATCTTTCCCCATCTACCCTGAAAGCCTTATTTCCCACAGTTCTCCTTTAGGAGATTATTCTAGCCAAATTGTCAGGTAGAGTGCTGCACTGATAGATTGAGTAAGAAAACCTAGGATCAAAATCTCTCATAATAACTGTGTGAACTTGGGCAAATAACTTAAAGTCTCTCAGCCTTGCTTTCCTCATCTGTAAAATGGGATTAATAATCTCCATAGTACCTACTTCAGAGTGGTGTTATAAAGTTCAAATGAAATAATGTATGTTTGTATTTTGCAAACTTAAAAGTGCTTATATTGGTTATTATTATTGACACAGGCTTAGAATTACATGGGCTTGGAATCAGAGGGGGCTTCTGCTGTGAGAAGTGAACTCAAAGATAACCAGATAGCAGGACAGACATGCTGAGGAAGCAAGGGGAGACAATAATTTATATCAGGAATGCTGGCTGGGTGTGCCTACAAACCTGGCTGGAGCCAGGAGACAGAAATGAATGAAGGTCAGGACAACATTTCAAAAGAATCTCCCTTGACTCTCAGGAATATGACAAGTATCCAAGCTTTCCCCACCTCACCCTAAAAGGGTTTTCAAGTTTTCAAGTGACCCCCCCCCCCCACACACACACACACATCCATACTCTATAAAAAGCCTTGCCCTTCCCACTATCTTTTGAGGAAGTGCTTTCCAATTCTTCTTCCCTGGGAGGCTAGGTATTGGACCTTCTTCTTGGTCACTTTCCCTCATGCCAAATAAATAAAACTATTTTAATTCTAATTGGACTGTGTGCAAAAGTGTAATTCTTTATTAAAGGATACCTAAGGACCAGCACCTCTCACCTGTGATAATTACTAAATTTGCTATTCACCATATGTACCTTGTGTTTTCATTGTCTCTACTCTCAGGATTCTCTTTACCTAAAGTTCCCTTTCCCCATAAATATCATCTACCCAATTCTTACTTAAATATAAGATAGCACTTAGACCTGAAAAGGACCTCAGAAAAACAAAGTGACTCAATCCAAAGTCACTCAGTGCATCATTCAAACTTTGGTCTTCTGATTCGAAATCAGTTTTAAGACCCAAATTAAATGCCGATTTCTCTGAATCTACGGAGAGGAGAAAAAATTTAATGCGAAGATATGTTTCTGCCCTTTTCAAAACATGTACTTTGATTTAAAGAAAAATAAGAATTTTGAAGCCATTAGAGAACAACTATAATAATAATTAACAGGGGCGTCTAGGTGGCGCAGTGGATAAAGCACCAGCCCTGGATTCAGGAGTACCTGAGTTCAAATCCGGCCTCAGACACTTGGCATGTACTAGCTGTGTGACCCTGGGCAAGTCACTTAACCCCCATTGCCCCATTAAAAAAATAATAATAATAATAATTAACAACAATAGCTAACATTTATATAGTACATAGTATGTACAAAGCACTTTACAATTGTCAACGCCTTTGATCTTCACAATAACTCTGGGAGGTAGGTGCTATTATTATCACCATTTTAGAGATGAGAAAACTGAGACAAATAGGGGTTAAGTAACTTGCCTGAGTCACACAGCTAGTCAATGTTTGAGACAAGATTTGAACTCTAATCTTCCTGACTCCACACCCAGTACTCCATATATTGTACCACCTAGCTGCCAAGCTATCTACTAACTGGATAAAAATAAGCAACATCCATGGTACCTTTTTAAAAAGACAAGACATTCTAAGGAGATACAGACACAGAACTTCATAGGTGGGTATCAGCAACAGAGAATATCAGAAGATAACTGACTTTAGATTCAAGATATCTTCCCCTGGCAGTGAGAGTAGAGCTATGGAGAGAAGCAGTCCCAGGGAGCCCAGCCAGTTGACACACCTAGCAAAAATGTTGCTCCCAGCATGGAGCAGAATAAGGACAGAATGAGAAGGGAAAGGAAATTGGGGCCCCTTCAGTGCAAAAGGAATGAGTTTTCTTGGCCACATGTGTCCCCTACACATTTGCCTCTCTACCAGTATACTTTGAGTTTATACTCATTGGGCCAATTGATACTGTATATATTTGTGGGAGAGTATACCCCAGTTTTATAGGGGAAATGCTGTGTAGCTATTGTTCTTACTAGGTCATCTTAGGAAAAGTTTTTGCTTTGAGCTAATTATATCTATTGGCTGACTATTTCAGATAAACTTACTGGTGAGGGGCACATCAACTATAGTTTTTGGAATGTGGACCCACAGAGTATCTCTAAACCATGGAATTTTGGAGTATAGTCACCTTTCTGAAGACCCAGCCTGAAAACTCATGACTCTCATAGGTGAGAGCCCAGAAGGACAATTAGATTGTCAGCTCCATGAAGATGGGGTCAAATGATCTTTATATCTGCCTAGGTGACACTTAAGGTGTTCTGCAAACAATATTTCTTAAATGCTCTGTTTACATCTTTGCAACAGATGAAGTTTTAGTGGAAATGGCTTGCTGTGCACTTGTAGCAAGAGTAAAGCTATACTATGTCTTTAAGAGCAAAAAGTAGAAACTGAGATGACCCAGTTACAGACGTTTGCAATTTCTGCAGGAATTAGTCCCTTTCTTCTTCTCTATTCCTGCTAGAATTGTACGACAGATTTCCTACAGTTGTTTTGACAAGAATTGACAGCTTGTGCCAGCTAGGAAATAGTGGAAGGTTAATAACTGCAGTAGCAGATTGGGGTTCTTTTGTTTTTGTGTTTAGGTTTTTTTAATCATTCTCTGAGCTGAGTGACAGGGCTTTGAGAAGAATTATTTTCAGACCCAGCAGGGCAAGTGGAATTGAGGCAAACAGATGAAACAGAAGCACAAAGAGAGTTAAATGGGTCCAAAGCAAACTACTGAAAGGTAGCTAGGTGGTGCAGTGGATGGAGTGCCACGTCTGGAGTAAAAAAGACGTGATTTCAAATTCAGCCTCATATACTTACTAGTGAACCTTGGCAAGTCACTTAACCCTGTTTGCCTCAATTTCCTTATCTGTAAAATGAGCTAAAGGAAGTGGCAAATCACTCCAGTATCTTTATTAAGAAAATCTCAAATGGATTCATGGGAGTTGAACACAACCAAAACAGCATCACACACACACACACACACACACACACACACACACACACACACACACACACACACACACACCAAACTACCAAGAAAGCAAAGTGAGAAAATTATGTTCCTGTAGAATTTGAGCTCCCTGTGGATGGGGACAGGTAGAATTATAGAGGGACTATTTTTCATTTTGTCTTTTTATCCTCAATACTTCCTACATTTGGCGGGGGGTGGGGGGGTGAGGAGTGGAGGGTGCAGTTAGACCTGTGATTTTATTGATATAAGAAACTCCCTCTCCCAATGCAAACTGTCAATTACTCAGTAATTTAGAGATTTGTCTGGGTCATATAACCAATTAAGATTGTTAAGAGGTTAAGTGACTTGCCCAGAGTCACACAACCAACATGGGACTGAGGAAGGACTCTTGTACCAAGGTCTTCCTGACTCTGAAGCCAGTTTCTTCCTCAATACAATATACTCCCACTCTATTCCTTAGAAACAGTAGTTGTTTATTGAATTGTATTGTTGGAAAGATGACCAGAATAAAGTTTGGCTTCCAGACAGTATATTCAAGCTACCTAGAAACAAGCAAAGACTTTTCTAATGTAATCAAGTCAATATAAACAGAAATCAATGTGCAAAGGCAAATTTGCCACTACTGAAAAATGTTGACTTAAATAAAACAATAATAGGTAGCATTTATACAGCACCTACTATGTACTAGGCACTATGCTAAGCACTTTACATAAGTTACCTCATTTGATCCTCACAACAACCCTGGGAGATAAGTGCTATTATTACCCTCATTTAACAGATGAGAAAACTGAGGCCAAAGGTTAAGTGACTTGCTCAGGGTCACACACCTAGTAAATGTCTGAGGCCAGATATGAACTTATTTCTTCCTGACTCCAGGCCCAGTGCTCTATCTACTGTGCCACCTAGCTGTCCCAAACTATTTGTTTATCTTCCTGCTTAAGGGCAGGCTATATTTATACCAGGAATGCAGGGCTGGTTCAATATTAGGAAAACTATCAGCATAATCGACCATATAAATAACAACAACAACAGAAATAATATAATTATCTCAAAAGATGCAGAAAAGGTCTTTGACAAAATACATCACACATTCCTATTAAAAACACTAGAAAGCATAGGAATAAAAGGAACTTACCTTAAAATGATAAGTACTATTTATCTAAAACCATCAACAAGCATAATCTGTAATGGGGATAACCTAAGCTTTCCCAATACAATCAGGAGTAAAGCAAATATGCTCATTATCACCTCTATTATTTAATAATGTATTAGAAATGTTAGCTATAGCAATAAGAGAAGAAAAAGAAATTAAAGGAATTAGAATAGGTAATGAGGAAACAAAAATATCACTCTTTGCAGATGATATGATGTTATACTTTAAAAATCCTAGAGTATCAACTAAAAAGCTACTTGAAATTATGAACAACTTTAGCAAAGTTGCAGGATACAAAATAAACCCACAGAAATCATCAGCATTTCTATATATTACCAATAAAGTCCAGCAACAACAGATAGAGAAATTCCATTTAAAATAACTATGGGCAATATAAAATACTTGGGAGTCTACCTCCCAAGACAAGCCCAACAACTATATGACCAGAACTACAAAACACTTTTCACAGAAATAAAGTCAGATCTAAACAATTGGGAAAATATTAAATGCTCATGGATAGGCAGAGCCAATATAATAAAAATGACAATCCTACCTAATTTATTTATTTAGTGCTATAACAATCAAACTATTAAAAATATTTTATAGAGCTAGAAAAAATAATAACAAAATTCATCTGATGGGGGCAGCTAGGTGGCGCAGTGGATAAAGCATCAGCCCTGGATTCAGGAGGACCTGAGTTCAAATCTAGACTGGAACACTTGACACTTACTAGCTGTGTGACCCTGGGCAAGTCATTTAACCCTCATTGCACCCACAAAAAAAAAATTCATCTGAAAAACAAAAGTTCAAGGATATCATGGGAATCAGTGAAAAAAAAATAAGAAAGAAGGTGGTCTAGCAGTACTAGATCTCATACTGTATTATAAAGTGGTAATTATCAAAACAATCTGGTACTGGCTAAGAAATAGAGAGGTAGATCAGTGGAAAAGAATAGATATAAATTACACTAGAGTAAATGACTATAGTAATCTAGTATATTATAAACCCCCAAATCCAACCTTTTGGAACAAAAATTCATTATCTGACAAAAACTGCTGGGAAAATTGGAAAACAGTATGGCAGAAACTAGGCATAGATCAACATCTCACACCATATACTAAATTAAGGTCAAAATGGGTACATGATTTATACATAAAAGGATGATACCATAAGCAAATTAAGAGAGTATGGAATAATTTATCTGTCAGATTAATGGGCAGAGGAAGAATTTAGGATCAAAGAAGATCTAGAGAGTAAAATTAAATATAAAATAGATCATTTGGATTATATAAAATTAAAAAACTTTTGCAGAAACAAAACTAATGTAACCAAGATTACAAGGGAAATAGAAAACTGGGAAAGAATTTTTCAAACAAATATCTCTGCCAAAGACTTCATTTCTCAAATATATAGAGAACTGAGTCAAATTTATAAAAATACAAGTCATTTCCCAATTGATAAATGGTCAAAGGATAGGAACAAGCAGTTTTCAGATAAAGAAATCAAAGCTATCTATAATCATATGAAAAAAATGCTCTAGATCACTCAGTCAGAGAAGTGCAAATTAAAAGAATTCTGAGGTGTCACTTCACAATTATCAGAGTGGCAAATATAACAAAAATGGAAAATATTGGATGTTGGAGGGGATGTGAGAAAGCTGGGATGCTAATTCACTGTTGGTGGAGCTGTGAAAAGACATAACCATTCTGGAGAGCAATTTGGAACTGTGCCCAAAGGGCTATTGAACTGTGCATACTGTAATGATTGGAATGCCGCCACCTACTGGAGACTTACTATAGGAAAGCTCCACCATGAGGAGAATGCCTCAGAGAGCAAGGCCATGCGGCTTTTCCTTGGTGTCAGGAAGTAACGTTTGCGCATGGGTACTGTCCACCAAGGCTACCAGCCAATCAACTTGAGGAGCCTCCCATTTTCTGGGAGGGGACAGGAAGGAGGAAGGAGGGCCTGCATGGAGAGGGCTGTCTCTTTTGGGTTCCTGACTTGATGGTGGTGGTGGCAGCAGAGGACATCACAGGAAATTTGAGGAAAGATAGGAATGCCAGGCTGTTGGAATTCTGTTCTCAATATTTCTCTTTCTATCTTTCAATAAACCCTTAAAAACTGTGTAATTTAAGATTCTAAATGTGGATTCTAATCTGTTCCCCCAGTTTGGGGGAAACTGACTAAAAATCACTGATAAAACGAGTTTAGGTTTTTAAGGGTTTATTGGAAAATAGAAAGAAAAAGATTGAGAACAGAATTCTAACAGCCTGGCATTCCTATCTTTCCTCAAATTTCCTGTGAAGTCCTCTGCCGCCACCACCATCAAGTCAGGAAGCCAAAAAAGGCCAGCGCTCTCTGCGCAGGCTCCCTTTCCTCCTTCCTGTCTCCTCCCAGACCATAGGAGGCTTCTCAAGTTGATTGACTGGTAGCCTTGATAGACAGCATCCATGAGCAAACGTCATTTCCTGACACCAAGGAAAAGCCACAATGCCTCTGAGGCATTTTCCTCATGGTGGAGCTTTCCACAGCAAGTCTCCAGTAGGTGGCGTCATTCCAATCATTACAAAACCTAAACTCGTTTTATCAGTGATTTTAGTCAGTTTCCCCCCAAACTGGGGGAACAGATTAGAACCCACATTTAGAATCTTAAATTACACAATACCCTTTGATCTAGCAATACCATTCCTAGGTTTATATCCCAAAGACACCTCCAAAAAGAGAAAAAGATCTATTTGTACAAAAATATTTATAGCAGCTCTTTTTGTGGTGGCTAAGAATTGGAAATCAAAGGAATGCCCATCCACTGGGGAATGGATAAACAAGTTGTGTTTTATGATGGTGAAGGAATATTATTGTGCTATAAAAAATGACAAGCAGGATGACTTTATTTTTTGCAGGAGAATGAGGGTTAAGTGACTTGCCCATGGTCACACAGCTAGTTAAGTGTCAAGTGGCTGAGGCCAGATTTGAACTCAGGGAGTCCTGAATCCAGGGCCGGTGCTTTATCCACTGCACCACCTAGCTGCCCCTCAGGATGACTTTATAAAAGCCTGGAAAGACATGTATGAAATGATGTATAGTGAAGTGAGCAGAACCAAGAGAACATTGTACACAGAGACAGCAATATTGTTTGATGAAGAACTGTGAATGACTTGACAATTCTCAACAATATAGATGATCCAAGACAATCCCAAAGGACTATTGATGAAACATACTATCCTCCTCTAAAGAAAGAACTGATATTGATGGAACAGACTGAAGCAGGCTATTTTTCACTCTTTCATTTTTCCCTTTAATCAAGTTTTCTTGTACAAAATGACAAATATGGTAATGTTTTACATAATCATACATGGTATAATCCATATCTGACTGTTTGCCACCTCAGGAAGTGGGGAGGGGAGGGAGGGAAAGAGGGATAAAAATTGGAACCCCAAACTATAAATAAAAATATTTATTAAGGTCAGATTATGTTCAGGATTGATTGAATTCATAGATTCCTGCATGGTGAAAGGAGAGGAAGTGTCAGCAGGGAAGTGAGGCTTCATTCTGGCAGTCAAGTCCATTTTCCACTCTTCAGTAAAGGGAAGCTGTGGAAAGAATTCCTTTGGCTCCTTAAGGGAGAAGGATACTATTTCATTTGGGAAGCATGCTTGGCCAAGACTACAAGGCTCCAAATAGTTCACATTTAGATCATATTCCTTGAGAGCAAGGGGGAGGGGGAGATAAACAGCTACTAGCTAACAATGTGAGCACCTGCAATTTGTAAAAATATAGCCATCTCCTTCCTCTTCCTCCCCCTCCAAAACAACCCAATTTTCTGACGTCCTGTGTGTTAAACAAACAAATGGGGGGGGGGGGGAATACAGGCATTGGAGGGAAGGGCCTCTTTCTTCTGTGATGGGACTTTGAGTCAGTCATTTAATTTCATTTAAGTTTCCATTTCTTCATCTGAAAAAGAAGGGGGTTAAATTAGATGGTCTCTAGTATCCCTTCCAGAAAACCCTCTTTCATATCACCCTTTCTGCTAGGAATATCTTCATTTAGTAACTTAATCTAAGAGCTGTGAGTCAGGAGAGCTGGACCCTGATCCAAATTGTGACACTGAGTAGTTGTGTAACTTTAAACAAATTGGGTCAACATTTGCCCTTCTCCAATTCTGCAATAAATCTTCCATTTTCCGTGATGTTTCCAAGATCTCTAGTGATGACTTAACAATCAAATCTGGCAATTCTAGGCATCATAGGGGGTCCACAAAGAACTGAATTCAAATCTTACCTTAGATATTTACTGGCTGTGAATCTGGGCAAGTCAGGACCATTCTGGGCCTCAGTTCCTTTTTCTGTAAAGTGAAAATAATAGCACCTGCTTACAGGGTTGTAGTAAGGATCAAATGAGAGAATACCATAAAGTATTTAATAAACCTTAAAGCTCTATATAAATGCTAGTTATTTAGTATTATCATTGTTATTGTTAATACTAAAAGATGTAGTTATCTGGGCTAGTAGGCTTAAATTCCTCATGGGCAGCTTTTCATCCAAATAGAGATAATAATTGAAATCATGAGAATGAAAAAGATCACAGGATCATCAATCAACAAACACATTAAATTCCCACTATGTGCCAGCATTCTATCCATTGCACCATCTAGCTAGTTCAGGGATCCAAGTTTAAGAATCCCAAATCTAGTCCAACCCCTTCATTTTTTTTCCAGGGCAATGACAGTTAAGTGGCTTGCTCAGGGTCACCATGCTAGGCACTGGGAATATAAATACAAAAAAGAAAAAAGAAAGAATGAAAGGAACCCCACTCTCAAGGAGCTCAAATTCTAGTTTTAGAACCAGAAGGGAGTCTGAACGTCATCTAGTTCACTCCTCGGATTTTACAGATTAAGAAATTGAAGTGTAACAAGTTGCAGTGACTTATCCAAGGTCAGATAGCTAGTGTCAAAGGCAGGATCAGAAGCTAGGTCCTCTGCCTTCGGATCCTGGCAGAATTCTCCATTGAACCCTAACTTCCTCACTAAAGGAGAGTGTAATAAAATTAGAGTGCCCAAGACACCACCTTGGGGAAAATCCATAGTTGGAAGGAAAGATAAGAAAAATATGGAAGAAATAGACAAGTAGATAGAAGGGAACCAAGAGAAGTACCATAAGAATTTTAAGGTTCCATCAATACTAGCAAATAGTGAAGACAGGTCAAGTAGAATGGAGACTGAAAAAGGTAATTGGATTTGGCCTGGAAGTCACAAGGAAAGTGGTGACTGGAGAGAATAATTTCCACAGAAACTTTCACTAGAAAGTTTAGCAGTACAGAATCCCAGTTAAGGAATGAGTGGGCGATGAATAAGAGGAGGCAGAAAACACAGACTAGTCATTAAGGAAGCTTAGCAGGAGGAAGAGAGATTTAGGCTGATAGCTGGAGGGGGCGGAAGGATTCTTTTGAGATAAGGGGAGCTTTAGTTTATTCGCAGGCAATGGGAAGAAGTCAGAAAAGTTCATTCAATTCAATTTAACAGTCTTTCTGAGTACCTAATTTGTGAAAGACACCATACAATTCAACAACTCAAGAAAACAAACAATTAAGGCCTTACTTTGTGCCAAGTTCCATGCTAAATGCCACGAATATGAAGAAAGGGAAAAAACTGTCCCTCTTACCTAGGAGCTCGAAATCTAATGGGAGAGACAAGATGTGAACAATAGGGACAAACAGGATATAGACAGGGCAAAACAGAGGCAATCCCAGAGAGAAATAGTATTTAGGGAAACTGGGAAAGGCCTCTTACAGAAGGTGGGGTTTTAGTCGTTGTGCCTTAAAAGAAACCAGGAAATCCAGGAGTCAGAGATGAAGGAAGAGATCACTCTAGCATGGGAAACGACCAATAAAAATGCAGAGTTGAGAGCTGGATTGTCTTGTGTGAGGAACAGCAAGGAGCCCTGCATCACTTGCTCATACAGCATGTGCAGGGTAATAAGGTTTAAGAAGACAAGAAAAGTAGGAAGGGAACAGGTTGTAATGGGTATTAAAAGTGAAGGGGGGCAGCTAGGTGGCGCAGTGGATAGAGCACCGGCCTTGGATTCAGGAGGACCTGAGTTCAAATCCAGCCTCAGACACTTAACACTTACTAGCTGTGTGACTCTGGGCAATTCACTTAACTCTCATTGCCCTGCCATTAAAAAAAAAAAAAAGTGAAGCAGGGGATTTTATATGTGACTCCAGAGGTAATAGGGAGTCCCTGGAGTCTATTGAATGGGGGTGACATGGTCAGATCTGCCCCTTAGAAACAACAATATGACAGTTGAATGAAAGATGGACTGGACTGGGGAGAGAGGAAGTAAGGAGGTCAGCCAGTTTGCTATTACAATACTACAGGTGTGAGGTGATGAAGGGCCAGGGTGATGGCAGTGACAGAGGAGAGAGGGAGCATGTATAGGGGATATTGCAAATGTAGATGCAACAGGATTTGACCATTGATTAGCTGGTGGGGTGGGGGGGGGGAGAATGAAAAGTCAAAGATGATGCCTAGGTCACACACCTGGGTACCTGGGAGGATGGTGGTGCCTTTAATAGTTATAGGGAAGAGAGGGCAGCTACGTGGCACAGTGGATAGGGCACCAGCCCTGGAGTCAGGAGGACCTGAGTTCAAATCCAGCCTCAAACACTTGACAACTTATTAGCTTTGTGACCCTGGGCAAGTCACTTAACCCCAATTGCCTCACCAAAACCAAAACAAAACAAAATAGTTATAGGGAAGAAAGGAATAGGAGTTTAAAAGAGAAGTATCTTTCCAGATATACTCCACTCTCTCCTGTCTCCTTGGTATATGTGGCTTCTGTCTTTGACAGGCTGCCCTGCTTACCTGGAATGCATTCTCATAATCACCATACTTAGAGTTGGGAGAAACCTTAGAGACCATCCCCAAGTTCTTAACCTTTTTTTGTATCATGGATCCCTCTGGCAGTGTGCTAAATCATATGGATCCCTTCTCCAAATAATGTTTTTAAGTGCATAAAATAGAACTAATTATGCTGAAATATAGTTATTAACTTTTTAAGCCAATTTCTATGATAGCATTTTACATAGTGTTTTAAGGTTTGCATAGTGCTTTACAAATATCTCATTTTATCCTTGTAACAATCCTGGG
Source organism: Dromiciops gliroides (assembly GCF_019393635.1). Taxonomy (NCBI): domain Eukaryota; kingdom Metazoa; phylum Chordata; class Mammalia; order Microbiotheria; family Microbiotheriidae; genus Dromiciops; species Dromiciops gliroides. The sequence goes on from NC_057863.1 coordinate 528,763,215, forward strand.
AGGGAAGTGCTATGTTACCCTCATTTTAAAAATGAGTAAACAGAGGTGGACAGAAGTTAAAGGATTGTCCCAGGGTTCCACAATAAGTGTCTGAGGCCACATTTGAACTCATATCTTTTTGACCTCAGGTCCAGCATTCTATCCACTGCACCATCTAGCTAGTTCAGGGATCCAAGTTTAAGAATCCTAAATCTAGTCCAACCCCTTCATTTTTTTTTCGGGGCAATGATGGTTAAGTGGCTTGTTCAGGGTCACAAAACTAGTAAGTGTCAAGTGTCTGAGGTCAAATTTGAACTCAGGTCCTCCTGAATCCAGGGCTAGTGCTTTATCCACCGCACCACCTAGGTGCCCCTCAACCCCTTCATTTTACAGATGAGAAAGCTGGGGTCCAAAGAAGGTAGATGGCTTACCCAAGGTCACACAGGTAGCAAATAATAGAGCTGAGAGTTGAACACATATCCTCTGACTCCCAATTAGAGTTTTTTCTACTATTCCATGAAAGCTCACAGATTTTCAGATGCTGTGCCAGTTAAGAGTAAGCTTTGAAAATGTCTACTAAACCAGAAAGACTTCAAGTGTAGGCCTGAAAACAGATTAGATTTCCTATCTCCTATCCTTAAGAAACTTTCATTTGCCCTCACCACCCCCTCAAGCTATTATTCTAGATGACTTTTCCTTTCCACAGCCAAACTCCTAGAAAAAACTGTCTATACTCCTTATCTCTATTACTTCTCCTTTCCTTAAAAACAAAACCAAACCATTTACTTGGCCATAGTACTCCTAACATTTCCTCAAGAAATAGTATATCTCCCATTCCTATCACAGCAAAATTTCTAGGAAAAAAAATACCTTTGACCTTTACTTTTTCTTCTTTCACTCTATTCTAAACTATCTGGCTTCCAACCTCATGCTTCAACTGAAGCTACCTTCTTCTAAGTAACCAATGACCTTTTAAATGCCAAATCCAATGGCCAATAAATAGACCAATAGATTGGTTTTCCATCATGTTGGACCCCAAGTTCCTTTTGATTTTCCCCAAATCCTAATGCTTTTTTGTAGAAGTGCCTTATTCCAGAATCTTGTAGGTCAGTGCCCATGTATTTATATAACTCAGACTAGAAGACTTGTGCTCTTACTTTGTACAGTAGGTTAAGAAGTTGGAAAGAATGCATATTTATTTTGGAGAGCCAATTGGCTGCGGATAAAAGAATCTTGGCTTGAAAGGAGATCCAGTTAAAGGCACTTTTAACCCCTGTGGTATTAGAGTAAACATATTTAGGGCAACTGAAATGTCAGGGTGATGAAAGAAAAGAGAGAGACGGAAAGAAGTCAATAAGCGCAAAGGACCTTAAGGAAATGTATTTTGATGTGCAAATCTTATTTCAGAAGTATGCGTTACATGTAAGGAACTAAAAGAAACTGCTTCAGATTTATAAAAAAAACAAGATCCATTCCCCAATAGATAAATGATCAAAGAATACCAATGGACAGTCTTCAGAGGAAGAAATTCAAGCTATCAATAACCAAATTGTAAAATGCTCCAAATCCCAAGTAATTAGAGAAATGTGAATTAAAGCAACTCTGAGTTTCTATCTCATACACATCAGTTTGGCAAAGATGATATAAAAAGAAAATGACAAATGTTAGAAGGGTTGCAAAAAAATAGATATACTACTGTGAATTAATTAAGCTCTTGTGGAAAGCAAATTGGAACTATACCCCCAAATTCACTAAACTGTGCATATTCTTTAACCTAGAAATGCCACTACTACATCAATATACCAAGGAGATCAAAGAAAGAAGAAAGGGATCCATATGTCCAAAAATATTTATAGCAGTTCTTTTTGTAGTAGAATAAGCAACTATTTTTTTTTAATTCTACTACATACATTCAAAATAAACAGCAGAAATCTGTGCTGGATGATACACATTTTAAAGAATCTTGAATCAAAGGCAATTAATTCTCAGTATATCTCCAAGAGGAAAAAAAATGAAAAGAACAGAAAAGGTCATGCATGGTACTATCAACAACAACAAAAGGTGATTAAAAGGACATCAGTAATTATGAACCTATGTGACTGCTTATTCTTCTCTATACAATCTTTATGAGAATGACCTATTCATTTATTGTGGGTACCCTTGCTGCAAGATGCTTATATTCTCTTGAAATCTTTTAAATTTCACAACTCTCTTAGAGGTGTAGAGACTATAGAATCTCACTGTCTGTTATTTGTTGATTTTAAATTAACTTTAACATAGCCAAACAAAATTCAACCTTAAAACCTTTCTTGAAAGATGGCTAATATGCACATATTAACATCATGCAGGCTTCCATGACAGGTGCAACCATGGAAATAATCTTAACAATCCACTGAGTACAAACATCAATCGAGGCATAAAGCAGGGAGACATGAAATATTTAGCAGTGGCATGAAAGTCAGCATAGTAGAGTGGAAAGAACAAGGTCTTTGAATTTAAAGACCTGTGCATATTAGGTCTTACTTCAAACATTGCTAGTTGTGTGATCCTGGATGAGTTACTTAATTTCTCTGAACCTCAGACTCTTCATATATAAAACGGCAACAGTGACGACAACAACAACAATACTAATACCTGCCTCATAGGGTCACTGTGGGGGGGAAAATCACTTTGTAAACCTTAAAGTCATAGGAAAATGAGCTACAATGTTGTTGTTGTTGTTGTTATTATTATTCTATCTGCACTGGGATAACAGCATGTTAATTTCATCAAACACTAGAACATTGGAATGCCTACCAGTGAAATACACAGTCAAAATAGGTCAGTTTAGTCATCCACATTGGAAAAATAAACCAAATGAAAAAACTTGTTGCCTAGATTATGGCATTCTCTCAGAAGAATAGGCCATTGAGTTAGTCCATATGGTTCAGTTACTGCAGAAAGGTACCAAATAGATTCCATAACTAAATAAGAGGAAGACAGGCTGGAGTGTTGTGGGAAAGGACATAGCATTTTCAATGAACCTAACATGATCTCTGTTATAAGAGCCAATCTTTTTTTTTTGTTTCTTTTTCTTTTTTTTTTTTTTTTGGTGGGGCAATGAGGGTTAAGTGACTTGCCCAGGGTCACACAGCTAGTAAGTGTCAAGTGTCTCAGGCCAGATTTGAACTCAGGTCCTCCTGAATCCAGGGCCACTGCTTTATCCACTGTGCCACCTAGCTGCCCCACAAAAGCCAATCTTTTTAGCATGAACTTGGGTTTGTAGGGGAAAAATAGGAATGACAATGCGTTTAATGTGCTAAACTCCCAACCACATGGTGGCCTAATACTAGAAAGTACCCAACTCCTACTGAAGGAGAAAAAAAAAACCACATTGACAGACTATACAAGGGCATGTTAAAGCAGACAGTCCCATCTCCTATTGTAACATATACTTGTCCTTGGATGAGAGAACCTGCACTTTTGTCTAAAAGGATTTCTTCCACAATTATGAGTACTTGATAACTTTGCCTCATCTTCTGCCCTTGAACAGGGACTGTTTTCTTATTCTGATAATAAATTCCACCAATTGAATTCCAAATAGTTCCTCTTTCCCCCTTGGCTGATAAGTCATTTTCTACTCTCCACCCCCTCCAATGAAGTACTTTACTTATCCATTCCAAGTTGCTGCACAATGCTGATGATTTGTGGCGTTCTCTAAGAAGGCCTGGAAGGTTACAAAAATAAAATCTGTACTATAAGAAACACAAATTATTCAGTATGAATAGTTTTCTTTAGCATGGTAATAAATTTCTCTGCTTTCAGTTTGGTCTTCTATCTTTGATCCACAATCACTGGACCCCACTACCTACAGGTATACTTCTTGGAAATGATCCCCTTTCTCTCATTTGAGAGAATTCCCAAATAGGTCCAAGCCCCAATTCTGACAAATACAAGCAGTGTGACCCTGGTCAAGCAAGACCCAACCTCTCAGTGTCCTCAGGCAGTTCTCTAAGACTACAAATTGAAGAATACAGGCCAGTCTGCATTGATCAAAGGAGCTTCCTCACTGCGCATCCTTATACTGAGAAAATCACAGCTGTAGTTAAAAAAAAAATTCTTCTCACAGGGCCATCACCATAGTTCAGGTCCTCATTACTTCTTGCCCAGTTTATTGCTCTAGTATCATATTTAGCATCCTTGCCTCTGCTCCCCATTCCAATACATCCTCCACCCTATTGCCAAAGTGATATTCCTAAGGAACAAATCTGACCATGCCACTCCCCTATCCAATAAACACCAGTGATTCCCTATTACCTGTAAAAATTAAATAAAAACTCTTCCATCTGGCATTTAAACCCTTGGTAACCTAACTCCAGCCTACCTTTCCAGTCTCATTATACAATACTCAGGGCAGCGAAGCAATGCCCATCAATTGAGGAATGGCTGAACAAATTATAATATAATGAATTAATATGATGGAACACTATTGTGCCATAAGAAATAATGAAAGGGATGGCTTCAGAAAAATATGGAAAAACGTGTATGAATTGATGCAAAATGAAGTGAGCAGAACCAGGAGAACAATTCATACAACAGCAATGTTGTAAAGATAATCAGCTTTGAAAGACCTAGTAGCTCATCAACATGATGACCAACCATAATTCCAGAATATTCATGAAAAGACCTTGGGAAATGTGCTGTACACCTTGAGATAGAAAGCCGATGGAGTCGGATTAAAAACTGAAGCATATTTCCCTCTCTTTCTTTTTCTTTCTTCCTGTTCTTTCTTTTTCTTCCTTCTCTTTCTTTCTCCCTTTTTCTTTCTTCCCTTTCTTTCTTTTAGACATGGCTAATGTGGAAATTTATTTCACACACACACATATACTTAGGTTTTATTTTTCTTGCCTTTTCAATTTATATGGGAGGGAAAGGGAAGGGAGACAATTCAGAATTTGCATTTATTTTCTATATAATTATATTTTGTATACTTACATGTGTACAAAATATGTATATATTATCTCCTACTATTGGATGTAGAACAGTCCCCTGGGGCAGAAACCTTTCATTTTTGTTTTTGTAACTTTAATACCTATAGCAGTGCCTAGCACCTAATAGGTGCTTAGTAAATGCTTGTTGACCAGTGAATTGATTGATTGATAATTCTATGCCTATGAATTGTAGATTGCTGTGACTTCATAGGAATCAAAATTTCTGGCAACTCAAAGAGTCGTGGGAAGCTGGGCAACTAGAGCATGTTACCATCTGGAAGTAGTATAAATGGTATCATTAAGGACAAACGTGCAAAAGAAAGCAAGCCAGTCATATAGCAAGAGTGAGATAACAGATAGACAGTCTGAGTAGAACACTGAGATCAAGCCATGAACTAGTCAAAGAATCAAAGGAGGACCCCAGATGCTTTGGGTTGTTGTATTTGTCCTTCATTCTTGAAGAGGACTGTGACATTTGGAGGAGACGTCATGACTTGCACTGAATTGTATTTAAGTGAAGGAGGGCTGTGCAAAGTCACTAACCTCACTCTCTCCTCCAGAGCCATCTGGGTACAGGGCAAGATATATATCAGAAAAACTGGAAATGTCCTCAGATGTTTAAGGCAATTGGGGTTAAATGGCTTGCGCAGAGTCACACAGATAGTAAGTGTCTGAGGTCAGATTTGAACTCAGGTCCTCCCAACTTCATGGCCAGTGCTTTATCCAATGTACCACCTAGCTTCCCTGATGCTTTGGGTAGATTCTTTTAACTGAGATTCCTCACCTTTTCTTTGATGATCTGGCCAATGAGGACCATGGACCCCTTTCAGAATGTTTTTAAATGCACAAAATGAAAGACATAAAATTGCAGAGGAATTCAATTATATTGAAACGTATTAATTATTAAATATATTTATTAATTTTTTAAAAGCTCACAGACCAAGGTTAAGAACCTCTGCTCTAAAGGTATTTGCAATATGTCTTGAGCAAGAAACACACAAAATGAGTAGGCACAGTTGGGCCATGATCAGCATTAGTGAAGGAAATAAACACAGTGATGATGTCACAGTAACAGAATTTCAGAGTTAGAACTGTCAATCTAGTTCAACTGTCAATCAAGTCTGAACAAGAAGCTGTGCTATGACATCCCCAACAAGTTATCACCTAGTCTTTGATTAAAGACTTCCTAAGAGTGGCAACCCACTGCCTCCTGAGGCAGCACATTCCACTTGAGCTCTAGTTGTTGGGTAGTTTTCCCTTATATGAAGTCTAAGTTTGCCTCTTTAATGACTACTTCTGCCCTCTAGGGCCAAGAAGAACAAGCCTGATTTCTCTTCTATATGACAGCTTTCAAGAACTAAACATGGCCATCATATCCTTCCCCCTTCCCCTCCGATCCCAGTTTTCACTACACCAGGATAACCATTCTCACTTCTTTCAACCAATTCTCACATGGGATGATCTTGAGATCTTTCAGTATCTTTCTCACCCTCCCCTGGAAATTTGTAGCTTATCGATGTCCTTCTTTTTTGTTTTGTTTGTTTTTTGGTTTTGTTTGTTTGTTTTTTTTTTTTAGTGAGGCAATTGGGGTTAAGTGACTTGCCCAGGGTCACGCAGCTAGTAAGTGTTAAGTGTCTGAGGCCAGATTTGAACTCAGGTCCTCCTGACTCCAGGGCTGGTGCTCTATCCACTGCACCACCTACCTGCCCCGCAATGTCCTTAAAACGTACCACCTCCAGAAGTAAGTGTAAACAAAATATCTTGCTTTTTTGTCATTGGTTTTTGTTACTATTGTTCATTTGTAACTAGAGGTCTGGTACCACATAGATACAATATTCAGTGTGCTGAAAATAGATGTTTTTCCATCATATTCCAGGATTTGTCTGTGAATCTCATTTCTGCATTTGAATATAAAGTGTGTAAATGAATGGAAATCAGGCAATTTACAAGCAAGATCTCTATCAGATGCCATTGGCTAGAGTTTGAGTTATATGCTACTGTCCTTTCATGCATGAACTATATAGAGTATAGCTGCTACTAAAAGTAATTTTCATTTTATTTTCTCAGAAAAAAAACACCCATAATCTTTTTTTCCTAAAGAGCTAGAACAGGTGGTCCATGGCTCATTGGGAGAGACAGAGACAGACAGAGAGAGAGGTAGATCTGGAATGCCCTACCAGACCTCTCAGGGAGACTTTAGTTCTACCTTTGTGGGAAGCAGATAAATGGCCCTAGCTAAGCAATCACTTCCTCACTTTTCTATCTTTAAGAGGGGGTATTGGGCTTAGAATTATATCCATCCAATACATATCAGATATTTGAAGTATAGAGGAATGATTCTTTGGTGGTTTTAGGATAGAAACCACTTTCCTTGGTTACTTTAGGGAGAGAAGTGTTTCTGCCTCAGACGTTGGGATAAATTGATCTAATCTCTGCCATATTGGTAAAATGAGCTGGAGAAGGAAATGGCAAACCCCTCCAGTATCTTTGCCAAGAAAACCCCAAATGGGGTTATGAAGAGTTGGACACAACTGAACAACAACAAAATTACCACATTTATTACTCAAAAGACAATCACAAATAATGAGCAAATATATTTATCAAAGCAAGTAAAATATTACTTGAGCAAGCCATGAAGACTGGTTTAAGTGATAAAATACAAAAGAATTAGGGGGCTCTGACCCACAAGTGAAACAAAATCTCAGCTCAAATAGAGAGAGAGATAGCTTACCCAAGGTGTCCACTCTTAGTCTCTGGAGTACACACTGTCAATCGAGGGACATGTTGATTGCTGGCTTTTCCCCAAATACCTGTAGCCCATTTGCTATTCAAAGTCAATGCCTTCTCTCTCTCTCTCTCTCTCTCTCTCTCTCTCTCTCTCTCTCTCTCTCTCTCTCTCTCTCTCTCTCTCTCTCTCTTCCTTCACTTCTCCATACCAGAAAGAATCTCAGCCAATCAAGACAGTAGCATATAATTTCACATATACAGGGTCATGGGTCTATTCTTCAGGGGACTTCCAAACCCACCTGGGACTGGGACTACATTAAAATGACTTGTAATGTCAAGTTTCCAATCCTTAGGTACAGAGTGGACTCCATAAAGTACATGATAAAAAAGGTAGAGAGGGAAAACTGAGGTCTTCCAGGAGCCTGGAAGAACTATTGGTTTTTATCAGTTCCTAAAGCTACTGAGGCACTGATTCTGAATGTCAGAGCTAACAACTTCCTTGAAAACATCATGTCCAAGTATTTACCATGCTGGGTATCTTTACCAAGGAAGACTTAAGTTCAACATGTTGTTTAAAAGGTCTAGATGCCTAGGAAAGGAGGTGGAGCAGTCCTATTTCAAAAGGAAGGGACCACAGTTGAACAGTCCAAGTGTCCTATTAATATCCATATAATACTAAAAGACCCTTAAAGGGAGGCCCCAGCACATTAGGTGGTTGTCCTTTAAAGAAACTGTGAGAAGATATGGACAAGAATCTCACAAAAAGAAAAGGCATAAATGAGCTATCATTTGCACGGTATAGCAAGTATCCCCCAAGCTGATTTCATGAATCCAATGTAGTCTAAACACATAGCCTCTTCTACAATGCACACATTTTTTAATGTAATACAGAAAAGTACACATTGGAAGTATGTCCTTGGACATATGAAGAAAGATGCTATCTGTATACAGAGAAAGAACTGATAAATATAAATATGTATAGAATAATTTTACATATACATATATATGTATATATACCTATATGTCTAATAGTAGCCATTTCTAGGGCAGGGGAGGGAAGAAAAAAGAAAGAAATTACATGATAATATTATTATATGCTTAAAAGGAACACAAAGTTGTACATGGTAGATTTACGGTTTTATTATAGTCATCATTTTTATTGTACTATGTTATGAAAATGTTTGTTTTGCTCCATGAATTGAAAATAAAATAAATTGGTGATTTAAAAAAAAAAGAAGTATGTCCTTGGGTAAAATCACTTGTTCCATGGTATTTCAAGAGATCTTCGCAAAGAGGGGAGGGGAGAAAATGATAGACGATGGCATATTATCCCAGTGTGGTCACTGTGTTCTTGTTTTTGCTTAACTGTGTTTTAGTTGGTAAGTGAATGATATAGAAAGCCAAATCATCAATCAAATTTTTAAAAAGAAAAGATGTTTGTTGAATTGAATTTGTTACTCTGAAATAAATAAATCAAACTTTGTGTCCTTTTAGAACAATATACAATTAAGATTAGGAAAGTCTGGACTCCGACATAGGCAAAAATTGCCCAGTCTGCTTTATAGCAGTAATTTGACCCTAGTTTAGTACAATAGTCCAGCTCCACTCATTGTACTTTTTTGATGGCTAACCTTCAAAGCATGCCCAACTCATCAGGCAATGTTGAATAGTTTTATAAACACTCGCAATGCTAGGAAGGCTGATAATGACTTGAGAGATCAAAAGAAAGTGAAACAATTCATATTTCATGAAGAAATAGCTGTTAGATATACAAACTGTCTTTCTTTTCCAATGATTAAATGAGAAGGCAGCATCTGATTATCTTTCCACTGCCTTTAAGAATAAGGCAAGCAATCCCTCCTTTATTGTTACTGTCCAACAGCATTAATTGTGTGCCCCAGCACAGACCATGTATCTTGGCCCTAAACAAATGAAAGTACTTCCAAAATATCTATGCATCTCCACAGGCAATAAAACAACAAAAACAACCCAGGATGGGGATAAATAAATTTAGGATAAAGAAGGAACCAAGTCAGTTTCCCTGGATATGCCATCAACTGCTTTTTTTTTTAAGCATTTTATTTTTTCTAATTACATTTTACATTTACATTTACATTTAAAATTTTAACATTCATTTAAAAAATTTGAGTTCCAAATTCTCTCCCTCTCTCCCCTCCCCCTTCCTAAGATGCTAAGCAATTTGACATAGGTTACATATGTGCAATCATGTAAAACATATTTCCATATTAGTCATGTTGTGAAAGAAGGAACCAAACAAAAGGAAAAAAACATGAAAAATAAAATGAAAATAATATGCTTCACTCTGCATTAAGGCTCCATTAGCTCTTTCTCTAAATATTAATAGCATTTTTCCTCATGAGACTTTTGGAATTGTCTTTGATCATTACATTGATGAAAATAGCTAAGACATTCATAGTTGATCATTGCACAATGTTGCTGTTACTGTGTACAATGTTCTCCTGGTTCTGCTCACTTCACTCAGCATCAGTTCATGTAAGTCCAGATTGTTCTGAAATCCACCTGTTCATCATTTCTTTTAACACAATAGTGTTCCATTACATTTGCATACCACAACTTGATCAGTCATTCCCCAATTGATAGACATACCCTCACTTTCCATTTCTTTGCCATCACAAAAAAGAGCCGATATAAATATTTTTGTATAAGTAGGAACTTTTTCCTTTTTTTATCAACTGCTTATTTCAAGATAATATTACCCAGATGGAATTGTGCTGGAGTAGAGCAAAGGGAGATATTAGGTAATAAAAAAAATTAGAGGAGATAGAGGAAAAATACATTTGGAGATGAAGGGTAGATTGAATGGTCCCTAAGGGTAACTGAAAAATTAAGACAGAATTATTCAGTGAAAGAATTGGGCATATTTTTTCAGAAAAGAAAGAGACTGAAGTATTTGGGGGAAGGGAAGAAAATGTTTAAAATGTAGTGACACAGTGGCAGGAACTACCATGGACAACAAAAGATACTAATACTCTCTATAAGCTTTTCTGTGAAACTTTAGCTGTGTCTAATAGACAGAGAAAAACTGCCCTGAGCAACTGACTAGTGGACTGGATCATTGTGGATAGCCAATCTGAAGTATTTCAGGGTTTGTTTTGCCTCTAATAGCATACTTTGAGACCTGAATTATCTATGTAATTTCTTGATTTTTTTTTCTATTTTGTCTATGTAGATATGGCCTTATTGATAATTCTCAGCAATGTTGCTGTTGTTTTTGAATCATTTCAGTTGCGTTTGATTCTTTGTGACTTCATTTTGGGGTTTTCCTGGCAAAAGTACTGCACTGGTTTGCAATTTTCTTCTCCAGCTCATTTTACAGATGAGGAAACTGAGACAAACAAGATTAAGTGACTTGCCTAGGGTCACACAGCTAGTAAGTGTCTGAGGTCAGTTTTGAACTCAGGAAGATGAGTCTTCCTGATTCCAGGCCTGGCACTCCATCCACTGTGCCACCTAGCCGTCCTGTGGAAAGGCTATTTCTCAAATGGAAGAAGAAATCTAATGATCCTCGAGTTGTGTCTTTAGTCAAGCCCAAGAGTCAAGTAAAACTAATAAATGTGTTCTCTGTGCTTTGGCTACACCATATAGAAGGGATCAATCCCAGTTTTTAGACTTTTATTCAGCTAGTGATTAACTTTATTTGCATAATGATAGCAAATAACCATGAGCATAAATTTTTAAAATACTAAAATACACACACATAAATTAATAGAAGTGTAGTCCTGACACTCCAAGTTGGCCTCAGCTTAAATCCTGGGTAGCTGGCAAAACTTAACTGATGTCAAATGTTATATTGCATAGTGGACCATAGAATGATAAAATCTAGAGCTAGAAAGGAAGCTTAGAGATCATCTGGTCTAATCTTGTCATTTTAGAGTTAAAGAATACAATGCTGGGGGCAATTAGATGGCACAGTGGATAAAGCACTGGCCCTGGATTCAGGAGGACCTGAGTTCAAATCCAGCCTCAGACACTTGACACTAACTGTGTGACCCTGGGCAACTCACTTAACCCTCATTGCCCTGATGATGATGATGATAATAATAATAATAATAATGATAATAATTTAAAAAGAAAAAATAAAGAATATGATGTCAAAAGAAATTATTTTCTTAAAACACAGAACCAATAATGTCCTTTTCCTACTCAAAAATTCACTAACTAAAATTCACTAATTCACTCAATAATCAAAAAGCATTGATTAAGTATCTAATATGTGAAAGTCACTGTGAAAGTGACTTAGGAGGCAGCTAATGGATATAACTCTGGGTCTAGGGTTACAAACATCTGAGTTCAAATCCAGCCTCAGATGCTCAGGAGCTCTGAAACACTGGGCAAATCACTAAAACTCTGCTTGCCTTGGTTTCCTCAACTGTTAAACGGAGATAATAATAGTACCTGCTTCACAGTTTTTGTTAAGGATCAAATGAGATAATATTTGCAAAGTACTTAATATAGTTCCTGGCTCATAGTAGAAACTTAATAAATGCTTATTCCCTCTCTCTCCTTTGTCACCCAGCATACAAAGACAAAAGGGGAATAATGCATGCCTATTAGGAGCTACATTCTATTTGCATTTTATTGCCAATAGAATAAAATTCAAAACCTTGGCATTTAATGCCCTCCACAGTCTAGCTCCCACCTACCTTTACAGTCTTTTGTTTTTCAGGGCAATGAGGGTTAAGTGACTTGCTCAGTCATACAGCTAGTAAGTAAGTGTCAAGTGTCTGAGGCCGGATTTGAACTCAGGTCCTCCTGAATCCAGGGCCAGTGCTTTATCCACTGTGCCACCTAGCTTCCCCCTACAGTCTTATTTCATACAAAAAAACCCCAAAAACCCTGTCCTTATTCTTCCAGTTTTTAGTTCTCATTACATCATGAAATTACTTCAATCCATTGGTCAGTCAATAAGCATTTATTAAGCACTTACTATGTGTCAGGCACTGTGCTAAGTGTTGCGGATACAAAAAGAAGCAAAAGATACTCTCCTCAAGGAGCTCACAATGTGATGGGAGACAACAAGCAAACAAATATGTACAGACAAGCTATATAAAGGATAAACAGGAATAATTAACAGAGGGAAAGTACTATGTTCTTTGTGTTTTGACTAGCAGTGTGGTATAGCGGGGAAAATGTTGAAGTTGAAATCAGAGGACATGAGTTTGAAGCCTGGTTCTGCCACTCACTGCCCATGTGACTGTAAGCAACCTCTCTGGGCCTCAGTTCTGTAAAATGAAGGTGCTCTCCATTTCTCACACTCCCTCTTCCAACTAGGTGCTTTTGCACTAGGATCCTCTGCTTCTTCCTCTCCACATCTTAGAATCTCTAGCTTTCTTTCAAAACTCCACCTTATATAGGAAACCTTCCTCTGAACCAGCCCCTCACCCTCCAGATGCTAGAGGCTTCCCCTCCAAAGTTATCCTCCATCTACTGCGCATATTTTGTATGTACCTAATTATTAATATATTTTCACCTCTCTTTTCTTATCCCCAGCACTTAGCAACTTGCCTAATGCATTGTTGTTGTTCAGTTGTTTCAAGTCATATCTGATTCTTTGTGACGACATTTGGAGCTTTCTTGGCAAGGATACTAGAATAGTTTGCCATTTCCTTCTCCAGCTCATTTTACAGATGAAGAAACTGAGGTATACACTGTTAAGTGACTTGCCCATGGTCACACAGCTAGTAAATGTCTGGGGTCAAACTTGAACTCAAGAAGATGAGTCTTCCTGACTCCAGGCCTGGCACTCTATCCATTGCACCACCTAGCTGGCAGACCCAATATATAGTATTTAAATATTTATTAATTGGGGCAGCTAGGTGGCATAGTGGATAGAGCACCGGCTCTGGAGTCAGGAGTACCTGAGTTCAAATCCAGCCTCAGACACTTAACACTTACTAGCTGTGTGACCCTGGGCAAGTCACTTAACCCCAATTGCCTCACTTAAAAAAATGTTTATTAATTGATTGATTGTATCTGCCTATTAAATATAAGCTCCCTGAGGGTTGGGATTATCTCCTTTTTGGTTTTTTCATCATTGGCACATAATACAATAAAGTCACAAAGTAGGTGCTTAATCAGTACTGGGTGTTGAATAAATAAGTGCCTGACACAGAAGATGCTTAATAAATGCTTATTGGTTTATTGATTGAATAGGGAGTCATTGAAGATTTTTTTAAGTAGTAGATACTTAATACAAGGTCTGTTGGCTTTGTTTTTAAATTTAGCAGAAGTGACTTGTCCATGCCCACTCAGGACCAGATCCCGGTTCTCTTCCCAGTGTAGATCCCTCTCCACTGACTAATCCCAGGTTGTAGTCAGAAGATATGATGTTAGTAGAAAGTAAAGAGAATGGCAAATGATGTTTTTCAAGTTTTTCAATTTTTATTTAAATGGAAGCCATAGTGACTAATTACATCACTTTTTTTCTACCAGAGAGTTGATTCTTAATTTGATTTAGAAACAGCATTGGGGAGAGAGGCTGGCAAAGGGGCTGACGCATAGGGAGCTGTGGAGGGACGGAAATGGCACATGGTACAATCCAGTTTCACAATGATCCCCACTTCAAACAGGTAGTTTTTATCAATATCCGTGGTTTCAGGAAACAACCAATGCTCACTTGAAAACAACTTTGGCCAAACTTTTGTCAAAGGAATTTTGGGAAAAATAAATCACATTGCCACAGATCAAAAGAAGCCTGGATCACAGCCCTAGAGCCCTAGACCACAGCATTAGCACGGGACAGAGATGATTCTGCAGTGGGAAAACACTCGACCTATCCTAGTGACATCCAGGTATACGTAATCGCAGGCAAGGGCACCCTAAGGCATACAGCAGCACAGGAGAGCTCCCATGTTCTTGAGGGTTCTTCTGTGCTGGCCAATCCCAGAGACTCCAGCTTCAGCCTCTTAGTATTGATACGATCTCACCAGCAGCCACATGAGGATCACAGTTATGAGAACCACTGTGAAGTTGAGAAACAGCTCCCTCGTGGATCTCTCCATGCTCAAAATGGATCAACAGGAATCTGGACAGAACCTTCCTGGGCAACTGCCTGTCCTTTGCCTCCTGTATGTAAACAAAGAAAGAAACACACACACTGAGACTCTAGAGCCCCTTAGATTGCTTGGAGTGAATGCTATTTCTTTCTTAGAAGTTTATGGATGCAGTTCCAAAGCCGGGAGTACAGAACAGTTTCCCACCTTCTCCAATGTCTGAGATTTTGCAAACATCACATCCATATAATCCTGAAAACACCTCTCACAGAATAGCCAATCCTAGGGAGTAAGTGCTAAATTTGGATTGCACTCCTATTTTAATAAGAGTTTGTGCCACCTAATTTTAGCCATATTGCATTAAGATTACAAGCTTCTCAAACAAGGTTGGGGGTGGGGCTTTATCTTGATGTCACATGTTGCACAGTGTCTGATGTATTTTGGGGGTGCTTAAGAAATATTAAAGGATAGTATCATACTAACACACTTTATGCATTTGATCATATCCAATCACTTACTAACCACACATGATGTAGATGACACGATGGCTATATAGTCTCTCCACATAAACCAAATAAATTGGGACAGCTATAATTAGGCAATGTTAAAGGCAAGACCTGAATCCAAATCCTCTGAGTCCAGAACCATGATTACTCTCTCTATAGGCCACCAAAAATAACAAAAACCAAAAAGTCAATTCTGTTGTTGTTTTTTTTAAAATCCGTTAGATAAAGGAATACAAGGGCAACTTATAAGGTAAAGCAATGTAAAAATAGAAGATATCAATAAAAATTTATTTTAAAAATAACAGTTAAATTAACATCTTCATTAGATTTATTTTTCTGCTCAACTAACTAATAGAAGAATGAAAGGGAAAGAATATTGGATTTGAAGTCAGAAGACCTAGGTTCAAATCCCACCATTCCATTTTACAAACTACATGACCTAAGTCCCAACACTTGAACTCTGTAAGCCTTCATTTTTCAGTTGCAAATTAAGAATGATAAGACCTACCCTTCCTACCTAACCGGGTGGTTGTATGGATCAAATAAGAACATATTTGTAAAGTTCTACTGAATATCTGCTGCCATTTTTATTCTGTCATCTTAAAGATAGCAGTGGGTTAGTTGAACTTCTTGGAGGCAAAGGTAATCATTCTAATACCTTAGATGTGTGGGGGCAATTTATAGTTTTCAGAGAATTTTTACATACTCATCTCATTTAATACTCATGACAACCTTATAATGCAGGCTGTGTAAGTATCATCCCAGGTTTCCAATTGAGAAAACAGAGTCTGAGAGAGATTGAATAATTGGTCTAAAGTTCACTCACTTAGCAAGAGAGGCAGTGTGACATGGGAAGAGAACTGGATTTGATGTCAGAGGACCTGGATGACCTTGGGCAAATCACTTTGCTTTTTTGGGTCTCAGTTTCCTCCACTGTAAAATGAATGGGGCTAGATAAATTATTTCTAAGGTCCCTTTCAGCTCTAGATCTTGAATACAAGCACTGAGCTTTAACCAAGCCCATTTCTTGAACAGAACTGAATATGACAATAGTCAATCTAAAAAAATGATTTGAGGTCAGATAAACTATGAGGGCCTTTCCAGCTCTGAAATGCTGTGATGACTGACTTCTGGGATTAACAAGTTTAGTAGAATAGAATAACTGTAAATTCCCAACAGAGCATTCTCTTCTGATAGGCTGGCTGACATATTGCCTCTTTCTTGATGTTTATCTTGCAGAATTACTTGCTTTTGGAGAGTGACCTTGAATAGACTTATTACTATGCATCATAAAGCATCTTGCATTCTCGTAGTTGAAAACAATTTTTAAAGTATTTTCATCATTAAACCTAAGAAAATGTAGTGCAAGGGCACTTTCCTTGGAAACCAACAAAATATTGAAAGTTATCAGACTGACAGTTTTTAAGAACTCCTTAGGTCATTTTCACATAGCCATCTTTCCTCATGTGGCATGAAGCAAAGTCAGTAAGAACTCAGGGTGGCAAACTTTCATTTCCTAACACATTACCTTCAAGAGTTTAGCACCAGTCCTAGCATATACATTTAAAGACTAAACATGTGGTATCATTGGTATTACTATTGCTGCTGAGTTGTTTCAATCGTGTCTGACTCTTTGTGACTCCATTTTGGGGTTTTTTAGCGAAGATACTGGAGTGGGTTGCCATTTCCTTCTCCAACTCATTTTATAGATGGGGATACTGAGGCCAACAGGGTTAAGTGACTTGCCCAGGGTCACAAAACTAGTGTCTGAAGCCAGATTTGTAATTAGAAAGAGCAGTCCTCCTTACTCCAGAATCAGCACTTTATCCACTATGCAAGATAGCTGCCCATCATTGGTATAAGGAATTCCTAGATGAGGAAACTCCCATTGCCAACGAAAGATGGTCACTTTAATTAATAGTTTTAGCGAGTTGCTTAGATTATTGTTCAAGGTCACATAGCCAGTATGTAGAAGAGGCAGGACTAGAACCCAAGGTTTCCTATCTCTGAGACCTGTGACTCCCTATCCACTACACTATACTGTCTCTCATCTGACATAGAGTAGGTGCTTAATAAATGCTTCTTTTTTTTTAAGGTGAGGCAATTGGGGTTAAGTGACTTTCCCAGGGTCACACAGCTAGTAAGTGTTAAGTGTCTAAGGCCGGATTTGAACTCAGGTACTCCTGACTCCAGGGCCGGTGCTTTATCCACTGTGCCACCTAGCTGCCCCCTTAATAAATGCTTCTTGACTGATTGATTTAAGGGCAATTTTCATCACCTTTCAAACCCTACCCAGAGTCCAGTTCACAATCTTCATGCCTGATGCCAAGCCATCCAATCTCACTTGTGTGTCCTATCTTGGGCTCATAGATTTGGGATTGGGAGGGCCCTTAGAGGTCATCTAGTCCAACCGCCTCATTTTACAGGGGAAGAAAAGGAAGCAAAAGTGACACAGGTGCAGAGCCAGCAATCAAACCCATGTCCTCAACCCCAAATCCTGCACACTTTGTACTATACCTCACTGCCTCTTGATGTAATGATCTCCCCAGTAAGGAAATAGGCTTATAGATTTAGAACTGGAAGGGACCTCAAAGGTCTAGTCTAATGCCCTCATTTTAGAGAAGAGGAAATAAGACCTAGAGAAGAGGAATGATTGCCCAAGGACACATGGCAGATCTGGGATTCAAATACTCTTTCCACTGAACCACACTGTCTCTCATGAAATATGGATGAAAAGGAAATCCAGAAAACCTTGAATGAGTAAACAAATGCAGTCACTAAATGATTTTGAATGGAAATTTTGAGAGGATTATCATCTATTATTTTAGGGCAAAACTCCAAGGGAGAAAGGAAATATAAAAAAGAAAAGGGAAAAATAACCTCAAACCACATGGAAAAAAATTGTTATTCACCTTATAAGGAATATTAAGTATATAATGTTTATTTCCTCTAAGCACATTTTTCAAAATCAATTCTCATTTACAATCATTATCATTTACAACTTTTACACCCTCACACACATGCATGCAGACTATCAACATAAACATTAAGTGACAATTCTTTATTACCAGGAGAGGAGAAATGATGCACCCTGGGCTGGGTCTTGATCCTGAGCCTTTGCTCTGCTCTCGCTGCCTTCCCAATGCAGTCTGGACTCCCAGTCTCTGAGCAGCAACTAAAGTAGTCAGCCCCAGGGAGGAGGGTCACAAGTGTGGTGGCAGAGTGATGTCATTAACCAAGCATTTCCAAGGAGTAACCTGGACAGATGGGTGGCTATTTGTGCTTTGGGGGGCCGGAGGGTTGTACTGATTTACACATGACAGTTCTGTCCTTTGCTATCAATTGCTATTAAAATCACAGAGACCTCAAAAAATGTTCTTTTCCCCATTGGCTTTTGCAGGGCTTGATTTAGGGCTTTCACTGATTCCTCCTCCAAAAGGTTTTTTAACAAATAAGGGCTGCTGGGTTTGATTTTGAGACTCACAAACTAAGAAAAGGATTAAGATTAGCCCTGGAGGGGCGGCTAGGTGGCACAGTGGATAAAGCACTGGCCCTGGATTCAGGAGTACCTGAGTTCAAATCTGGCCTCAGACACTTGACACTAGCTGTGTGACCCTGGGCAAGTCACTTAACCCCCATTGCCCTGCAAAAAATAAATAAATAAACAAACGAATAAATAAATGAATGAATGAATAGATAAATAAATAAACAAATGAATAAATGAATGAATGAATGAATAGATAAATGAATAAATAAATAAATAGATAGATAAATAAGTAAATAAATAAATAAATGAAAAGATTAGCCCTGGAACAGGACATTTGGATGTTATGCACCAACTCTGACACCAGGAATGGAACTGAGCATTAGAACACCACTCCAGGATTGAACTATTTGAACCAGAAAGTTCTTGCCCAGTCCTGAATGAAGTCATCTTTAGTTTTTTCAGAACTGACTAAAGGCTGGACAATATACTAGTATTTGCACCTGTTGCTGCCTGATAGTTCAACTCTGGTTTTCTCTGTGGAGACTAATATATATTTTAATCTTAGACAACTGTGGAAAATGTGATTGGTAGCCTTTTGTAACAAGAAAGGTTATTAATATATCTCTGTAGTAAAAACTCACTTAGTTGGACAAGTTGGAAGAAAAGCTAGCCAAGATTCATAAAAAGAATGTTTTCTGCTCAGTCAGTGTAGGGAATCTCCAGACCTTTTTCCACAAGATGCTAGAGGTTTGCCTGGTTCACTGAGAGGTTAAATGACTTACAAATAGTCACATAGCTAGAATGTGTCTGAAGGAGGACTTAAACCCAGATATTTCTGACTCTAAATCCAGCCCTTTCTCTATCACAACAAGTTGCTGCTCAGGCAGAACTATGAATTATAGAGTATCTGTTTAAGTGATACTTTTTATTACTTTAAATAACTATGGAGAATAGTTCATAGGTTACTTAGGTTATCTGATCCAAACTAACAACTCTACAATGTAGGTTGGGTAAATGATAATGATAGTTAAGTGGAGCAGTGGACAAAGCATTAAGCCTAGAGTCAAGAAGCCCTCAACTTCCTGAGGTGGTACCTATGTCCAAGGGTTATTGTGAGAATAAAATGAGATGATATTTGTAAAGAGTTCTTCCACCTTTAAAATCCTATATTAATGCTAGCTATACCCATTGTACCTATGAGGAAACTGGGGTCTGTTTTATAAAGGTTTATCCAGGTCATTTAACCTACAACCTACAAGTAACTACAAGCAACTCTCTCTTTTTTTTTTTTTTTTTTGGCAACTCTCTTAAGGTGCCCTTCTGCTTTGGTAGAAAGTTTCCTCTTCCAGTAGTTCCCCATACCATTGAAATTGCAAATCCAATTCCTAGCCCTTATTGTTTTCTTTTACATACTTATCTCATTTGAGCCTCCTAACAACCCTGTAAGATAGGTGCTATTATTAATCCCTTTTGACCGATAAGGAAATTGAGACTCAGAGATGTTTAGTGACTTATCTGCAGTCACACAGCCAGTAAATTTCAGAGCTGAGATTTGAATCCAGGTTTTTCTTGACTCTAAATTCAGCATTCTTTTCATAACAGCACCCCTATCATGTTTGTATGTTTGTTTGTTTAGTCATTTTTCAGTCACAGCCTACTCTTCGTGATCCCATTTAAGGTTTTCCTAACAAAGATACTTCCTTCCCAGCTCATTTTACAAATGAAGCAACTGAGGGAAACAGGGTTAAATGACTTGTCCAGGGTCACACAGCTAGCAAGTGACTGAGGAAAATTTTGGATTCAAGAAGATGAATCTTTCTGACTTTAGGCTGGGCATTCTATCCACTGCACCACTTAACAGCACCCTCCCATTTTACAGATGAGGAAACTAAGGCTCAGAAAAGTAAGCCATTTTCCTAAATTCTCATTGCTGGTAAATGAAAGAGCTTCAGATTTTAAATCCTTTGCCCTGAATAAATAGAGGAAGTAGAACTAGACTGACAGTCTTCAATTACCTAAACTGTAATAGTGTTCCCCTTTGGAAGTTAAGGAACTCAAAACATTGAAATGTAAAGGGGTAGCCTTTTTAGAGGCAAAGGAAATAGTCTACTTCTCATAAAGGGTCTTAGTCTTAAATAGTTCAATTGCTGGGGCAGCTAGGTGGAGCAGTGGATAGAGCACCAGCCCTGGATTCAGGAGGACCTGAGTTCAAATTCTGTTCAGACCCGTGACACTAGCTGTGTGACCTTGGGCAAGTCAATTAACCCCAATTGCCTCACCCAAAAAAACCAAAAAAATAAAAATAGTTCAATTGCCTATGAAAAGGCCAATGAGACTAGTAACTTTCTCCACAGAACAGATCACTCATCTACCTAAGACCCAATGGGAATATGGCTGATCATCATAAATAGAGAGACTAAAACTGAGGAAAGTCACCCATGAACCAGGAAGATATAGTAAACAGGGGAGGTTAAACCTCTCCTACCTCTTTCCTGGAGGTCAGAGTCTAGTCTCTGAAGTAATTAACAAGGAAAGGCTTCTGCCAATCCTAGGCTAAGGGTCACTGCTCTTTCTGAAAGAGACTCATGGCACTCCAGCTGAAGACAGGATAGCACCACACAGCCAAGCCTGTGGCTGAAGGTGGTAAGAGACTGTAACTATCCAGGAGAAAGCAACTGCTGGGTGTCCAGCAGCTTGACCTTTTCAACAGAGATGCTATGGTGAAGAGCTCAGTGCTCACACAAACCACCAAAGCCATTCTGAAAGCAGCTGCCCAAGAGCTAAATGACCTGCCCATTTTGGCCAAGATGCAGCTGGATCTAGCAACCAAGCTAGCTGTCTGGTCTGTCCCAGCAGTTGCAGAGCCCAGTGAAGAGTCAGCTCAGTAACCAAGCAACCTGCTTGACCCATTCCAATAGTGAATTGGCCTATTCATCCAAGATACCATACTTTGCAAGGAATCATTTCAGTTGAGCACAGAAGCAACTTTTCATCATCAGTGCTATGCTCTACAGCAGACTTCATGAGGACCCTCCAGAAGTCAAAGCAAACAAAATAGAGAAAACAAACAAAAAATCACGACCCTGCAGATCCAGATTGGTGAGTTGACTTGGCTATGCATATGCCCCATACATGTATCACACTACCACTGTACTTTACATTTGTGCCTATTCTTTCCCCTCACAGACTCTGTGTGTCGTTGAGGGATAGTATACACTATGTTTTAAAGGAAATGCTTTGTAACTTTTCATCTTGGTATGTTTCCAAGTAAATGTTTTTCTTTGTTGAAGAATTGATTATACTGTCTAATTGTTAAAGGTAAGCAGACAAGTAAGAGCTCAAAAGCTAGTGGTGTAAAGAGGCTAGCCATCCTTGGGACCTCCTCTAGAACCATGCTCAGGGCTGCCCCTAGAATCTGGAAAGTAGTAGCAGCTTCCTCTCTGGGGACCCAGCCTGCTTAGTGCCAGTGTGGGTTGAGGGAATTATACCAGATGAAGTGTTACATAATGATTAGATGTAACTGATAATGAATATAACCATTTTATATATTTAAATGTTTGATTCTAAAGACTTTGAGCATTGTTGAAAGAAGTTTGTTCTCTTAAATACTCTAAAGATACTCCTTATAATCATCTATATATTACAATTTTATTAGACAAAACCCTTATTCATTAAGACTGCAGAATAAATCAGGTTCCTACATAATCAGTTTACAAATTTATTCTATCCAAATTGCCATAACAGATTATCCCTGAATATAAATGATACCTCTAAAATAAGGTCTCTCTGAAAAGAGATGTATGTATGTGTATAATAGGCTATGTGAATAATAAAAAGAGAGCTAGCCTTGGGGTTTAGAAGGTCTAAGTTCAAATCTAGACTCTGACATATGTATTATGCATATAGATCTTATATGTATATTATATATATATATTATATGCACACATATATACAACCATATACACATGTATATATATTTATATATATAATATGATTGTATGACCCTGGGCAAATCACTTACCCTTTAAATGTTCTAGACAACTGAGATTATAAATGTCAGAGAACTGAATTTGTAGGGGAATTTCCTCTTTGAAAAGGTTCTTTATTGGGGCAGCTATGTGGCACAGTGGATAAAGCACCAGCCCTGGATTCAAGAGGACCTGAATTCAAATCTGGCCTCAAGACACTTGACACTTACTAGCTGTGTGACCTTGGGAAAGTCATTTAACCCTCATTGCCCTGCCCCAAAATAAAATAAAATGAAATGAAAGGTCTCTTTATCAATAAGATGACAGGTGTCCATATCTATATATTTCTAAATGTGCTCATGTAGAAGCATTTGTACTTTCATGTGGAAATATCACATTAAATTAACATGAAATATATTCACTATCAAAATGAGGGGTTTTTTAACATTTCTTTCCACTTAAATGAATGTTTTATTCATTTTATCATCACTTTTTCTCTCTTGAACAGTTTGTTCAATATCCAGATTGTTGACAAAGATGATGTCTACCATCTGGACATCATTCTCCTTTCCAAGGAAAGCTTCTAACCTCACTCCATCATCCCATCTGCCACATTAGGGCTACCTCTTTCATTACTGTTTTCTAAACTATTCATGAAATCATAGCTTTAGATCAGGAAGGGATCTTAGAAGACATCTAGCCCAATTCTCTAATTTAATAGACAAGGAAACTGAGGCCCAAAGAGCTTAAATGACTTACCCAAGGTTACTCAAGTAGCAAGAGATAGGGCTCATATTTGAACCCACATTCTCTGACTCTAAATCCAGCACACTTTCTGCTATACCATAGAGGCTCCATATTTCCAATAGTACTACATTTCAACACTAGAAAAATTCACAACTAATAGTGTACCATCTGGCAGACTCACTTTCATTGTTCTCTTATTCCTGACCATGCTACAAAGGGTGGTATTACAAGCTACATTCAGGTTTTTTACAAGGCCAGATTTAGAGGGAAGCAGAAGAATTGTGATCTATATTTGGACCAATATGGTAATGAAAGTTTACTCTAATTCATACACAGAGAAACCTGCATGTGTTTGTATTACCAGATGCACATTTTCCATTATTCTTCAAAGCTTAGTGACATTATTAAAGGGAACATACCACTCTCTGTGTCTTCATTATAATATAAGCCCAATATGGTCCAGTGAATTTATTTTCCTCCAGCGATGGGCAATCTTGATACAGCTTCTGTCACCACCCGCCTTGTAATAAGATAGCATCCTGGAGTGACAGAAAGTGAGTAATAATTTTAGTACAGTCAAACATTCACAACTAGTTAGTTGCCATCTGGCAGATTCCTCACATACAATCTTCATCTTTTGACTCTGAGCCTTTGCCTGGCTGTTCCAAATTCATGTAGTAACCTCCTTCCTCCTCTCCACCAAATCCAACTCCTTGTCTCTTTTACATTACTTTTTATGCAGGTATTTTTCTCATTGTATAAAGTTAAGGTAAACCAGGATTTATGAGGAAAATGACAAGCCAGAATTAAGAAACACTTCTCTTGATCACTGTTTATACAAATTGTTTACACTACAACATATCTATGTAGGTAGCACTTATATTGTGGTAGTCTGAATATAAATTATTGGCATATTATATTTAATGCATAATACAGTATGGCTACATATATGATTCCAAAACAAGTATTAATTCTATTAATTCAACTGAAAAGCTGCTCAATTCAAGGTGTACTGGGGAAAAAATTATCAGACTGCTGCTGGTCAGATCAAATGAATGACTCAATTAAATTTAAAACAATCTATCTAGTTGCCCCACTAAATATTTATCAAAATCTGAATCAGGGACGTTGAAGTCACCTATTATTATTGTGCTACTATCTATGTCTTCTTGTAATTTAGTAAATGTTTCCTTTATAAATTTAGATATTATGGCATTTAGAATATATAAGTTTAATATTGGTATTGGTTTGTTGAATTTGGTTCTTTTCAGCATAATGTGCTTTCCTTGCTTATTCCTATTTATATTATGAATTTTTGTCTTTTCCTTTATGTCATAGAATTATTACAACTCCTGTTCTTTTGGATTTACCTGATGGATATATATTTTATTTCCTATCTTCTCATTTTTATTCTGTGTATGTCTTTTCTGTGTTTTTTCCCCCTAAGTGATCGATTGTAGGTTATCACTCTATCCACTCTCTCATTCTCTTTAATTCTAATGGCTTTTAAAAAATCTCTTCACAATTGTGTTTGCCTCCATTTT
Source organism: Dromiciops gliroides (assembly GCF_019393635.1). Taxonomy (NCBI): domain Eukaryota; kingdom Metazoa; phylum Chordata; class Mammalia; order Microbiotheria; family Microbiotheriidae; genus Dromiciops; species Dromiciops gliroides. Next base: position 528,788,177 of record NC_057863.1, read on the forward strand.
TCTCTATTATTGCCTTTTCTGAATTGGGATTTTGTTGTTATTTTTACCTTATAAGATTTTTACTTATTTTACAATTATTTTTATTTCATTTATTTATTTACAAATATTTTTTACTTAATTTACTTTAAGATAACCCTATTTTCACAGACACCCTTCCCTTCACTCTCCTATTTGTCGGTCCTTTCCCTAATATTGTAGTTTTATTTAATTTATTGGTTCCTTGTTGTTTAGTTCATTCTTTCCCTCTTTCCTCCCCTCTTTTCTCCCTTCTCAGCTAAATAATTAATTAAAAATCCCCTCTTTTCTTCCTCTTCAACTTTTTTTGTTTGTTAGAGGTTTTTTGTTTGTTTTGTTTGTTTTTTAAATTTTCTGCACCTTTTCTAGAAGAGGTTTCTTTGCTTTATTCTTTTCATTAATTCTCTTCCCTTTCTGTCTGTTCAAAATTTTTTTTATAATTGGAATCATGGTCTTTATATATTTTTATTACTTCTTCAGGCTCTTTATATTCAGCCTGGGATTAAAGTTTCTGAAATACCAAGTTTGAGTTCCCTCTTCTAAACAATTTATGTTATTGTCTTATAGATCTTACCCTCTCCACCCTTATTTCTCTTGTGCTTCACTCAAAGTATGAATTCTCGCATGAGGCTACCCCCATGGACTCCCCATAATCATTTTCTTTCCCATTTGTTTTGAAATATCCTCTGTAGATCCATGCTTTCCCATCATTCTTGATGCTGGTTGTTTCCAGGAACTAAGATTCCACCTTCTCTTGGGGCAGGATGTTGTCTATAGAGGTACAATCCCGTACTCAAATTTTTGTTTCTACAGAGAAGTTACCTGCAGGAAGTCTGGCTAGACAAAAAAAAAAAAAAAAAAAAAAGAGTGTATGCTGGCTGAAGCAGGCACTATAGAATGCATAGTGCTTTGTTAGACATGGAAGACGTCAAGGTCATCCACTGAGACCCTGACTTTTGTCTTGCTACCAGACTTCAACTACTCTAGAAGAGAGAACGAGGTTGATGACTTTGTGCAACTCTGTGTCACTTAAATCCAATTCACACACAAGTCAAGATATCACCCATGATGTCATTGGTCCCCTTCAAAAAAGAACAACAGTAGGGGGCAGCTAGGTGGTGCAGTGGATAGAGCACCAGCCCTGGAGTCAGGAGGACCCAAGTTCAAATCTGGCCTCAGACACTTGACTTACTAGCTTGACTTACTAGCTGTGACCCTGGGCAAATCACTTAACCCTCATTACCCGACAAAAACAACAACAACAAAACAAAAAAAAACACAAATGCCCAGCAACCACTCTCAAAGAAAGTAATCTCCCTGAGCACAAAATCCCTGGAAGTTATACCAATTGTAAAGTCCCTATCTCCTATTACAAATTATATGATTTCCAGGGCAGCTAGGTGGCACAGTGGATAGAGCACTGGCCCTGGAGTCAGGAGGACCTGAGTTCAAATCCGGCCTCAGACACTTAACACTAAATGGCTGTGTGACCTTGGGCAAGTCACTTAACCCCAATTGCCTCACCAAAAAACAAAACAAAACAAAACAAATTATACCATTTCCTCCTTGGGTGTGTTCTTCAGTGAGACCCCTTTTTCAATTCCTCTCTTTGCCACCTTGCTCATTCTCCTGTGGCTTCTCTTCTTTTGGAGAGACTACATGAGTTACTTTCCTTTGTTGTTTACCATTGGATTAATAAAGCTTTCTATCCCTTCTATCTTTTACCTTTGCTATCGCCTTTTATACACTCTCCCATTCTGTAGCTTAGTCCCACAGAATACATTGATTCATTTGGGAGAGGTTTGGTCCATGGTTTTTCAGGCCTGTTCTTCTACTACCATTGTATCTTTTTCTTCAAGTTCCAACTTTTATCCCCTTGTGAACTTTTAGAAAGAAATTTGTTAATGGATCCTCTGTTGGCATTTTTTGAGGAGGCAGTTGGGGCTAAGTGACTTGCCCAGGGTCACACAGCTAGTATGTGTCAAATATCTGAGTCCAGATTTGAAAGCAGGTCCTCCTGACTCCAGGGCTAGTGCTCTATCTGTTTTGTTTTGTTTTGTTTTTTAAGCTGATAGGTGTCTTTCTTTTTTTATATATTTCATCTTTTGTTGTCTCTCATGATGGGGTAATTTATAGCATTACTGATATCCTTAACTTCAAGACCAGGCAGCCTTACATACTGATGCCCTGCCCTATTTCCCTCTATTCTTTAGTTCTCTCGCTGAGTGAGGCCACTCCAAGTAGAGAATGGTCCCACTGTCCAACACATACTTTCTTCTTCTGCAAATGGCTATGACAATATTGAGGTCCACTGCTTATTGTCACAGATGTTGGGATGCAGACAGAATGTACTGTCACTGATTGTCAGGGAAATTAATAAGTGTGTCCCAGGGCACAATCCACTAGGTCAGATTGTGTATCATGAAGGATTGTAGAAGTTGTTGGGGGCTAGGAATTTTAAGTGGATAGGTTAGGGACTACTGTTCTACACTGTTAATTCATAAGACTATTACATTGTTCAGCTTCTTGGTTTTTTTATCCTGTAGAGACAACTGTAATTGCTCCACCTCTAGGACATAATTCATCTTTTAGAGATTTTTGAGAGTGTGGATTAGAGAAAATATCTATTCCTCCACCTTATTGGTCATGTGACCTGGAAGTTTGCCTCTTTAAATATAAACTGAGTTAGATTATTCTATCCAAAGAGATGTGGGGATTTCACATAATGACAAGCCATTTCATAGAGTTGACAAAAGGGTATTGATGACTGTGTCATAGAAGCTGGGGTTAAAGGCAGAAAAGGCAAAATTCTAGTCTTCTATCACTTCACCCTTCTTTTTTGCAGAAAAATGAAACTTACCCACAAGCCATATGGAAAATATTTGAAGGATCTCTGGGCTTGTCATAGGAGATAGGAGGCTAATTTGGTCCAGAATATAAGAATCAAATCCCAAATCTACTACACACACACATTACCTGTGTGACCTTGGACAAGTCATTTAATCTGTTTGGGCTTCAGTTTCTTGTACTATCTTTAGATCTAGGATGCTATGAAATGTTAAAACACCTAAAGGAAGACCTTTAACAATATTCATGGTGGGTTGTTGATCTATACCAGAGGAGGGAGTATCCACTTAAGTGAATTCTAGATCCATTAAAGTGTTTGTGTTAATTATCTGAGTGTGTAGGCACGATTTAACTGCATTAACTCTAGTCCCTATCCTTCACAGAAGCTAGGGAATAGACTAAACAGGCTCTGACCTTCTTTCTCAAGCTATGAACCCTAAACCTTAGGTAAACCCTGGAAAGAGTTAAGAATCAACATTTGACATTGAAGCTCTAACTGGCTCCTTTCCCAGTGTTAATAGATTTAACATCTTTTGTGGTTAAACACTATAGTCTTGGGGAAATGTTTTGCAAGATTAGAAATGGAAACAGCTTCTTCCCTCCTCCCCCCACCTTGATTTTGGAAATAAGAGCCTGAGTTTATTCGAGTCTGTGAATTCTACAATTTTATGACTTGCTGGGAAATTTCAGTGGTGACTTTTCAAGAGGTGTTAAGCTTCTGGCATATCACTGGTAATTAATAGCATTGGGCTCCATTCTCAGTGTCACATCTTCACATCCAGTGCCAAACTAGTTATTGTACTTGCCTGGGTAAGGATAGAAAATCTTTACTACCCTCCCTAACACTCTGCCCCATTAACAAAGAAAAATAGCTAAGGAAAATCAACCAATACAATGACAACGTTCAACAGTTTGTGTAATGATCAGTATCCATGATTTTCTTGCTCTCCTCCAAGGAAAAGAAGAAAGCATATTTCCTCGCTATTTTTTCCAAAGCCAAGATTTAGCCATACCTTCTTTCTGCAGTGAACAGCCAAGGTATTTCTTGTTTCTTCTGTTCCTCCCCCTCCCTACATCCCTGAGGTTGTAACTGGATACTGAAGACATACTCTGCAAATTACAGAAGTCTGAAAGTCAGGTTCCATAGCTAGAATATCATGCTAATTGAACTCTGCCCTGGTCAGACTACATCTGGAATATTATGTTCAGTTTGGGGCACTACACTTTAGAAAGGACACTGAGAGGGTTATGGAGGGGAGCAAGCAGAAGTAGGAGGCCTAGAATTCGTGCCATATGTGGATTGGTTGATAGAAATGTGAATGTTTTGCCTAGAGAAGAGAAGACTAAGTGTTAACATAGTAACTATCTTCAAGTGTATGAGCAGTTCTTATATGGAAGAAGTGGACTTGTTCTTCTTGGTCCCATAGGGCAAAGCCAGGAAAAAAATGGGTAAAATTGGAAAAAAAAGACACATTTTGAAGTTAAAGCTTTCTCAGCTTTTGGAACTTGGAGCTCTTCAAGGGTAGAATGGTTCCCATTACTGATTTCCTTCTCCTCTCTCCACAGGTTTTCAGGCAAAACCTAGATGATCATTTATTGGCTATGAGTTGAACCAGATGGCCTCTGAGGTACATTCCAACTCTGAGATTCAGTGACCCAGTATTGGCAGGTCCCATACAATCCCAGCCTTGCAAACATCTCCAGTCCCTTCCAAAGATTTCTACCTATTCTTCTCTTTATGGCAAGGAATGCAAAATATGACTATTAACTGATGTGACTGATATTTTAACTATAACCCTCATTTAAATGGTTTCTTCCAAAGATGTAAATCAACTAACTCAGTTTCATGTCTGTAACTTTTTCCTTGATGTCTTTTTTTTTTTTTTTTAGTGAGGCAATTGGGGTTAAGTGACTTGCCCAGGGTCACACAGCTAGTAAGTGTTAAGTGTCTGAGGCTGGATTTGAACTCAGGTACTCCTGAATCCAGGGCCAGTGCTCTATCCACTGTGCCACCTAGCTGCCCCTCCTTGATGTCTTATTGAAAGAAGAGGAAGTAGTATCATCACTAGATCCATCTGTCTCCCCAATTCCCCAATATTCACAGATAACATAACCATTTAAGAGGTGCAGAATAACATCTTGGTAAGTAGTTAGCTAGCAAGATTACACTCCTGGGGGAAACCCAAGAAGAATACCAAAGCCCTCTCTATCCAAGAAGACCTAGGAATAGAACTCCTCAAACTTCAGGAGGAGGAATCCCCTGCCAGAACATCTTTATAAACCAATGGAAAACTTCCTTTTGTCAAACTGGCACTAAAATGTCTAATCCGAGATCCAGAGAAGAAAGTTCATTGACTTTGTTTCCATGAAAGATACATGTATCTGAGTGTGTATGTGTGTGTGCATGTGCGTGTGCGTGTGCGTGTGTGTGTGCATGTGCATGTGCGTGTGAGAGAGAGAGAGAGGATCTGTGCATCTGTATTACCAAACAAAAGCCTAAGAAATCCTGGTATAGAATTGTGTAGCCTTTGCAGATCCACAGCTTCCTGACCCCTATATAGAATTCCAACAATATCAGAAAAGGGATTGAGGGGACATGAATACCTGTTGGTGATCAAGGTCTCACAAACTCTAAAGTAAGATCTAGACTGCAATAGCAGAAGTCCCTAAGGAACTCAAAAAGAAAAACATTTCAGAAAACATAGGTAATATTACTCCTCAGGGCAAGCCTTCTTGTGCAATGGCTAGATGATAGCCTTGGAACAAGGTTTTGTTAATATCAACTTACCATCAGTGATATGTTATCATTTAATTAGTGGTTAGGTAAGTTAACAATAAGGTTAAATTTAAATAGAATGATATGATTAAACCTAATTTAATAAAGGAACATGCATTAAGAGGCTGAGTACTAGGCTGGCTTTGGGGATGTGAAGAATACTAACTCATATTTGTATAATAATTTAAAGCTTGCAAAGAATTCTCACAATAATCCAATGAGACAGGTAATGCAAGTAGTGTTATCTCCATTTTATAGATAAGGAAATTGAGACTGTGCAAATTTAAATAAATTACTCAGAAATACATAGTTGAATAAGTAGTCAAGGTGAAGACAGTAAATCAGTCAACAAGCATTTATTAAATGCTTCCTGTGTGCCAATTAAATCAATAAGCATTTATCAAGTGCCTACTATATGCTGGGCACTGTGCTTTGGGCTAGAGATATAAAGAAAAGCAAAAACATGGTCCCTGCCCTCAAGGAACTCACATTGTAAAGAGGAAGACAACATATAAATAAGTAGGCAAATGTAGATAGATAGATAGAAAAATAGATGGATGGATGGATGGATAGATAGGTGATAGATGATAGAGAGATAGATGATGGATGGATAGATAGATGATAGATAGATGGTAGATAGATGGTAGGTTGGATGGATGGATGGATAGATAGGTGATAAATGAGAGAGAGAGAGAGAGATGATAGAGAGAGAGAGAGAGAGAGAGAGAGAGAGAGAGAGAGAGATGGAGAGATGGAGAGATGGAGAGAGATAGAGAGGGGGGAGAAACAGAGAGAGACAAGGACAGACACAGAGACACAGAGACACAGACTAGATAGAAATTAATATCAGAGGGAAGGCTCTTGGGGGAAGAGGAAGTATCTTCCCTGAGAAGAAAGAGAAAAGCCTCCTGCAGAAAGTAGGATTTGAGCTGTGCTTTGAAGGAATTCAGGAAAACAAGAAGACAGAGATAAGAAGGGAAAGTATTCCAGGTATGATGGGCAACCATTGCAAATGCATAGAGTTTGGAGGTAGAATGTTATGTCTGAGGAACAGCAAGTAGATGAGCGTTGACAGATTTTAGAATGTATAGAGGAGAATAAACTGCAAGAAGACTGGAAAAGTAGAAAGGGTCCATGTAGTCAGGGGCTTCAAATGCCAAACAGAGGGGGCAGCTAGATGACGCGGTGGATAGAGCATTGGCCCTGGATTCAGGAGGACCTGAGTTCACATCCAGCCTCAGACACTTGACACTTACTAGCTGTGTGACCCTGGGCAAGTGACTTAACCCCCATTGCCCCACCAAAAAACAAACCAACAAACCCCACAAAAACAAATGCCAAACAGAAGAATTTCTATTTTATCCTGGAGGTAATAGGGAATCATTGGAATTTGTGGAGGGTGGAGAGGTGGCAGTGTGGTTAACTCTGTTTTAGGAAAATCACTTCGGCAGCTTGAGTGGAGACATGAAGTAAGAAGACCAATTACAGCTTATTGCAATAGTTCAAGCAAAAGTTGGTGAGGGCCTAATAACTAGAGGGTGGTTGTGTAAGGGAGAGCAGGGAATGTATAAACTAGAGATGTTGCAGAGGTTAAAGTAATTTGTCCATAATCACAGAACTAACAAGTAAATAAGTCTCCTGAAAATAAGTACAGACCACTATCCATTATACCATGCTTCCTAATAAAGTGGACAAAGGTAATACTCCCTTAAGGTATTATTCTAATGGATGCTCATTGTTTGTGGAAAAGCACAAACCCAAGTGAACTTTAAGCATAAACTTCCCTAAAATGAAATAGACCAGGGGCAGCTAGGTGGCGCAGTGGATAAGCACCGGCCCTGGAGTCAGGAGTACCTGAGTTCAAATCCGGCCTCAGACACTTAACACTTACTAGCTGTGTGACCCTGGGCAAGTCACTTAACCCCAATTGCCTCACCAAAAAAAAAAAAATGAAATAGACCAAAGGCAGCATTCAAAGTGGACTGAGTATGACAAAAGAATAATATTCTTATATGTCAAAATGATGGATCAAAAATGAAAAAAAAAAGTTCTCTAGAGATTATCATTAAAGTATGTCAGCTTGCTATACTATTACCTGTATTTTAGGTACTCCTCTCACTTAGACCATCTATGAGTTCCTAGTAATAGAGATTTTGTTTCTGTGCAAGCTACTAAACTAGTCATCTGCCTTCCAATATTATTAAAAAAAAAAAAGAATCATGGGCAGCTAGGTAGCGCAGTGGATAAAGCACAGGTTCTGGATTCAGGAGTACCTGAGTTCAAATATGGCCTCAGACACTTAACACTTACTAGCTGTGTGACCCTGGGCAAGTCACTTATCCCTCATTGCTCTAAAAACAAAAATTAAATTAAAAAAGAATCATTCAAAAGTAATCTTCCCTAATTACACTCTCCTCAGAAGTAATTATAACAGAGAACAAATAATCATACAATCACTCTATATCACAAAATTTAGTACTAGATTAGAACATTGACCTGTGATGCTAACATGTGAAAATTTTCTTCACCCAAACAGATTAAGAGTATGTCATTGTATTAGGTGCTAGTGGCTCAGAGAGATTTCATGACTTGTCTATGGTCACACATCAACTAAGTGTCAGAGGAAGCATTTGAATCCAAAGCATTCTGACCCAGGGCCAAGACACTTTCCATTAGTCCATTGTAGTATCCTATAGCTCAGGGTTTCTTAAACTTTTTCCATTCACCACGCCTTTTCACCCAAGAAAGTTTTGTATGAGCTAGGTAGCACAGTGGATAAAACACTGGCTCTGGAGTCAGGAGGATCTGAGTTCAAATCTCACCTCAGATACTTACTAGTTGTGTGACCCTAGGCAAGTCACTTAACCCCAATTGCCTCACCAAAAAAAAAAAAAAAGAGAGAGAGAGAGAATGAAGGACAGACAACATGACCCCAGGTATATGGGTATATAAAATAGGTACACACAACCTTTTACCATTACCAAATTTTTTGCGACCCCCACATTCAGTTACTTGACCCCATATTGGGTCTCAACCCACAGTTAAAGAACCTTTGCTATAGCCACTATCCTGTATTGCTATCTATGAGAAAATGGGTAGTTGTCTCCTCTCAATGTGGATATAACAGCCAGTCATACTTCTCCTGACCTGTTTGTAGGACAAAGGTCTCAGATCCCCTCCTCCCCCTCAGGTTAACAAAATCACATGGTTCAAGGAGCCCTGGTCTCAATAAAATCTGCTTCAGAGTTGTGTCCATATAAGGAAGTATAAGGTCCACTCCTGAGTTATGCCCATACAAGGAAGAGGGGTGGGAATACTGTGTTCTGATTAGCTAGTTTTTGCAAGTAGATTGTAACCCTTGAGTAATTGGACCAGTGATGAAAAAGGGGAGGGTCCATTCGTGTTAGGGACTAGGGTATAAAACAGGGCCTGCAAGCCCCTTTTGGGGGCACCCATTAGCTGCAGACTAGGGTGCCTCCTTCTCATGAGAAGGAAATAAAGAGCCTTTGCCACATCCCTGTTGAGTTCCTGAGAATTATTGAGAAGAGGATGTTTTTTTTCCCTCACAATATCTCATTATTAGAAGTGTATGAAATTTGTATCCAAAGCTTGGCTATAAGCCTTTGGAAGGAAGAGAGATCTGATATTTTGCTGTTTTTGTCCCTCCTATTGTGCCCAGCCTAGGACTGATCCCCACCACAGATGCTTGGTCAAATACCTCTTGATTTTACTGAATTCACAAGTTTGCCCTTTTTTCCTTGTATCTCCAACTTTTTTGTTCAACATAGACAGTCATTAAGAGGCAGTATTATGAAATGGAGGGGACAGAAGGGGAAGACACTCGGCATCTATCTCTGAAACTTCCTAATTATATCATTCTAGTTGTTACTTAACATCTCTGAGCCTCAGTTTCTTCATCTTCAAAAAAACCCATAATTTGGACTGCCTGTCTCACAAGATTGATGTAAAGAAGGCTCTACATAAACCTTAAGGCATTAATAAAAGTGAATTTCATTACTTTGAGAAAGGCATGAAAGAGATTTGCTTATATATTTATTCTTTTCTGGAACAAGCATATCAATGTTCTAAAGTAAGGTATTATAAGTAAATGGTTTCCTCACAATTTATTGAACATAACTACTGAAGAAAAAGGAGCCAGGAATGTGTTTACTACTAAGCTAATACCATCTGGCCCCTGAACACTCCCAGATTTTAAATTCATGGTTAATTTTTTTCTGATGAATAAGAATAGTCCAGCTCCCTTTTTTGATATGCTTCTTCTGAATCATTGTGAAATTCTGGCCAGAAACTGCTGTAGGAAACATTAATCCTATCATGGCTTTGGTTGAGGCACTGTTGTTATTGTTCAGTCATTTTCAGTTGTATCTGACTCTTCATGACCCCTTTTGGTGTTTTCTTGGCAAAGATATTGGAGTGGTTTGTCATTTCCTTCTCCAGCTCATTTTACAAATGCAAAAACTAAGGCAAACAGAATTAAATGACTTGCCCAGGGTCATGCAGCTAGTAAGTGTCTAAGGCCAGATTTGAGATCAGGAAAATAAATCTTCCTGACTCCAGGCTTGGCATCCTATCCACTGTGACATCTAGCTGCCCCTAGCTCTCTTTTGAACATTGATCAGATTGGAAAACACATCCATGATTTAGCAAAGATTAACAGTAACAAGAAGAGATATTATTTGCTGTTTCTGAATGATTTCATTTGGTCCTAGCCTCTGGGCCCAAGAGCAAAAGTAACAAAAAATGAACAAATGTGGTCTGGATATGAAAATAAATGAGTGGCATCATCTACCAAAATATTAATAGCTATGCTCTTTGTGATAGCAAAAGTCAGAAAGAAAGGGATACTTTAGCTAAACAAATTATGGTATATGAATATAACAGAATATATCTGCTCTGTATGACATGAGGAATATGAGCAATTTGGAAAAGCATGGAAAGAATTAATTAACTTAAGCCAAAGAAAGCAAAACCAGGAGAACGATACAAAGCATGACTACAAATGAAGGCAGCATTTAAAGGTAGCTGACCTTCAGATTAAATAATAAGGACAGAATACAAAACCAGCTTTCTTCCTCTGTCTCTAGGAGAGGTGATTTATAGGTGCAGATTTGTACACTTGTTGTCTGATTTAGTCATTGTGTTTGGTTTTGCTTAGCAGTTTTTCTTTGTTATATGGTAGGGTCTGTGCTATGTTTGTGTGAGAGAAGTAAATTAGGAAACGAATATAGATGTAACATAGAAAAGGTTATAATACCTTTTTTAAAGGTAAATGGACAAATGGACAAATTAATGAACAACGCAGCTAAAGCAGGTGGGAAGAAAAGATTAAATAGATGGAAGCTGTGGGCTCATTTTGCCCTGGGATTAGAGTTGCAGTTCTTCAAAGGGTAATTAGACACTGATAATTAGGCCTAGGAAATGAGCTAACTTTTTTTTCACATTTACAAGGTGAACAAAAACAGCTTTGCCTGGGGGGCAGAATGCTGGGCATTAATATAGCCCTATCTAGTATTGCCTCTGGATCCTCAAATGGACAATGTAGCAAATAATGGTGCCTATTGATTTTCAGAAAATTCCCTATCTTCACACTGGGTTCAGGGTAGGAAATGGCTACCCTGCCTTTCAAATACAACATATAATTTGACTACTTGAACCTGGGAGTAATAGGCAACTAATTGTTTCAAAAATCTTATATTCTTTGAAATATACATGTATACATGTCTGACCTTTTATCTGTTTGAGTAGGGGAAAAAATATTTTTACAGGAGTCATTGTAACTTGACCTACTTATGTTTTCTAGATCTAAGAATAGTACATTCTAGGCTTCCTCCCACTGAGCAGGACTAACAGGTGTTTATGACATTAGCACATAACATACTTGGAGGGGATATTTTTTTCCCTTGCTAAAGAGGTTGAGCAATGAGTAATGTATTTATTTATTTATTTTAGTTATAGTTACTATAGAAAACAAAACAAAATAAAACAAAAATTTATTTACAAAAATAAAAGTTTTGAGCTTGATTCTCCAAGTAGATAGATGTTTCACTGGCCTCCCTCCTTTGTCCTTATGCCTATTGTCACAATTATAACAGTAATAGGAATAATGTCAAAACAAAACAAAACAAAACAAGAAGTCACAGGATTTGGAATCAGGGGACCTTGGTCAAATTTTAACTCTGCTACTCACTACTGCCTTTGTGACTTTGGAGAAGTCATTTAATTTTTCTAAGTTTCAGTTTCCCCACTTATAAAATAAGGAGATTGGAATAGATGAGCTTCCATGATCCTATTGTTTTTGTATCTTTTCATAACACCCTTCTGGCCTGGTCTGCCTGCAGAGAAAAGAAAGAAACACCATTCTATCAACTCCCCCTACTCATCCCCTCAACTGAGCCGCCTAACATCCTGAGAGAACTCTACCCAGAACCAAACTCCTGGTGATGTTGATAACCAACCTGAACTCATTTGTCAGTGATGAACAAACACCTACCCTGTCATTCCCTCTCTAGCCCGGTTGTCTGTGTATTTCTGTTGTGGTTGCCATTATTCAAAGTCTATTCTCTGTCCTCTACTGCCTGCTCCCTTATCATTATCCTTTTTAATCCAAATCCTCCCTGATGGTTAGTCAGTACAACAGATAGAATGCTGAACATGGAGTCAGGAAGACTCATCTTAGTGAGTTCAAATCTGGCCTCAGAAATTTACTAACTGTGGGACCCTAGGCAAGTCACTTAACCCTGTTTACCTTGGTTCCCCCATCTGTAAAATGAGCTGGAGAAGAAAACAGCAAACTATTCCAGTATCTTTGCCAAGAAAACCCCAAATGGGGTCATGAAGAGTGGGATACAGCTGAAATGACTGAACAACAACACTTCCAATGTCCCACTCTAAAGCTATCCACCCCTTCTGCTGTTGGATGATTGCTCCATAGGTAACATATGTGCTTCCATCTTAAATCTTTTCCTTTTTCATTCCTTTTATCTTCTGACTCTCACTTAGACCTAGATCTTTTCTGATGACAGTTTCCTTGGCCACCCTTTCTAGCACTGACAGCACTTTTATTCATTCTCCCCCAGTCCACTGGCTGAGATAGGGGAGTTGGGACATTCCTTGCTTCCCACTGCCCCTTTCAATCTCACACTCTACCACCATCACTCAATAACCTCTCCTCCTCTGAAGTTTACTGATTCCATATATACCACCCAATCACAATGGTAGCTGTTGTCTACCCACCTTTTTTCTCCAATGAGATCAGTGCCTGGATCACATTTTTTCTCTCCCACTTCTTGTCCTTGTACTATGGAAATTCAAAATATATAATGACATTCCCTGAAACACTCTACCCTCACATATCTTCAACTTGGTCATTTCTCATGATCTACTCCTCCAACCCACTTCAACTACACACAGAAATGGTCATACCTTTGATCTTGCCATTGCCCACAAATGTACCATTTCCATATTCAGGATCTCTGAAACTCTCTTATCTGATCACAGTCTGTTGTCATTTCACCTATTCCTCTGCTTCACTACCTCAGACCCTATTCATCATTACCATGACTTTGAACTCTTAGTTCTTTTCCAAACTATCACCCCTGCATTGGCTATACTCTCTACCCTTCTCCATCTTGATCCTTTGGCAAAGCAGTTCAACTCAATATATTCTCTTCCCTCAAATCCCTTGCTTCATCATCTGATAGCCAATATTTTCCTACTAAGCTTCAGCCCTATAATACCCCAACTATCCTTTGCCTTCTTTCCTATTCAACATGCTGCTAAACAAAGCTAGAGAAAATCATAAGACCATGCTGACTAGATCCACTACAAATTTATGTTTTGTAATCTCAAGTGGGCCCTCAATGCTGCAAGGCAATCCTTTTACACCTCCCTAATTCACTCGTTATCTCACTCATCACAGTGACTTCTCCAAATGTTTTCAATTATTCTCAAGTCTCCCATAATTCCTCTCCTCCCATTTTCTAAGCTTAGAGCTTTTCATATGTCAATTGAAAATTCAAGCCAAGAACTCTCTCTTCATATGACATTAACCCGATGCTTTCTGTTACTATATCCTTCAACCTTTTCTCAAATAAAGAGGTAGTTCTATTCCTTTCCAAAACAAATCCCTCCAAATGCACATGATCCCTCTTCTCCAGAAGATTCTCTCTCTATCATCCCATTCTACCCCTTATCTCCAGTATCTCCCTGGCTACTGACTGCTTCCCTATCATCTACAAACATCCCCATTTTCCCCATTTTCCAAAAACCCTCACTTGATCCCTCCATCCTCATTAATTATCATCTCTATATCTCACCCCTTTTGTGGCTAAATTCCTTGAGAAGGCTATCCACAATCAATGCTTCCACTTCTTTTCCTCTCACTCTCTTCTTAACTCTGTAGTCTGACTTCCAACTTTATTCGACTGAAACTGCTCTCTCCCAAAATTACTGATGACCTCCTATTTGCCAAATCTAATGACCTTTTCTCCATTCTTGTTGTTGACACTGTTGATATTGATGTCCCTCTTCTCTTCAATACTCTCTTCTAAGTTTTTGTGACCCTATTCTATTATGGTTTTCCTCCTATCTATCTGATCATTCCTTCACTAGATCTTCATCCAGGTCATGACCACTAACTCTGGGGTTCTCCAAAGTTATGTCCTGGGCCCTCTTCTCTTCTCCCTCAATATTACTTCACTTGATCTCATCAGCTCCCATGGATTCAATCATCATCTTTATGTTGATGATTCTCAAATATACTTACCTAATTAGCTTCCTTATGCTCTCTGTTGACCTCTAGACTCGCATGTCCAACTGTCTATTGGACATCTCAAAGAGAATAGCCTGCTCTTGCCTGTGCCTGCTTCAAATCACTCACCACTCCAATCCATCCCCTACTCAGCTATCAAAATGATCTTTCTAAAGATCAGGTCTAAGCATGTCATTCTCCTCCTTAGTAAACTCCAGTGCCTCTCTATCAACCCCAGGATTAAATACAGATTTCTCTATTTGGTATTCCAAGCCCTCATAACATGCCTCCACTATCTTTCCAGGCTTCTTATACCTTACTACCCCCAAATCCATACTCTTCAATACAGACACTAGTTTCCTTGCAGTTCCTTGAATAAGACACTCCATTTCCCAACGTTGGGCATTTTTACCAGTTGCCTACTGCCTGCTTCCAATCTCCACCTCCTGGTTTCCTTGGCTACCTTCAAGTCTCAGCTAAAAACCTACTTTCTTAAGAAACCTTAACTGATTCCCTCTTTTTTTTTTTCTTAGTGAGGCAATTGGGGTTAAGTGACTTGCCCAGGGTCACACAGCCAGTAAGTGTTAAGTGTCTGAGGCTGGATTTGAACTCAGGTACTCCTGACTCCAGGGCCGGTGCTCTATCCACTGTGCCACCTAGCTGCCCCAACTGATTCCCTCTTAATGTGAATGCCTTCCCTCTGTTGATCATCTCAATTTATCTGTATATATCTGATTTGTACACAGCTCTTTTTCCTGTCATTATCCTCATTAGACTGTGAACTCCATGAGAGCAAGGACTGTCTTTTTTCTTTCTTTGTATCATTACAACTTAACCTAATGCCTGGAAGATAATAGGTATTTAAAAAATGTTTATTGAGTGCCTTATTGACTGAAGTCTTCCTGACTTCCTCAAATACTTCCTCTCCTATGGCATGCTATCTGCCAACACATAAGAAAAGTGACAGGATTACCAGCATTCTTTCTTGGTTGCCAATTTCAACCTTTTATCTATAATTCAGCTGGGTTTTAGCCCAAATTTTGGGATAAAATCTCAAATATTACAAATTACTTTCTTCCCAATATTCTTGCCCATGCTCTTTCTTTGGGGAGTAAGGGGGAGGAAATAGCAGTTTCTGGCTTGCATGTTTTGTTTTTGTCCCACCGCTTCATCCTATTCCCATTTTTCATGAAATAGCCCCAATCCATGGAACTCCATGAAAACATCAACATGTTACTCAAAGAATTAGCACAATTCCCTTACCATACATATTTGATGGTGGTGATGATGATTGGTGAAGATGGTGGTGGTAGAGTTATCATCAAAGGACTACTTTGGTCTCATTTTTATTATTTGCAAATTCATTCAGTAAAATATGGTCCTTGGATGGGAAAAAAAATTCTCATGCTGCACATCCCCTTACACACACACACACACACACACACACACACATGCACATGTACATACACACACACACACAGGGAACTTTTGATGATCCTTAGAAAGCAATAGAACAACAAAATGAGGACGAGTAAAAAGAAGAAAATTCAACAAGAGAAAAGATAAGACATAATATGCAATCTTCCCTTTTCCTTTGGGAAAAGGCTAATGAACTCCTATGAATTTGATCAACATTTCTAATAAGAGGTTGCATCATGTTCAAGAACTTTACCCTTAGATGTTAGCACTCAAACCTAGTTCTGAACTCATTACATCAAGAAAAGACTTTAAAGATAAAGGCCAGTACATACTTTTATGAATATTTTATATGGATATCAGAGATTGAAATAAGATCTAGCTGGGAAATTTTTAAAAACTACTGTTAGAATACAATTTCACGAGTTGGGATTTTTGTGTGCATTTTTTTGCAGTAAACCATAATTACTATCCAGAAAATATATTACTGTGTCAATTTTTAATCAGAGGTATTACCCTCACCTCTCTCTAGGAGAAAGGCAAAGATGTGAGACATCTTCATCATGAATAGGAACAAATTTGTAACAGAATGCAAGGATAATTTATTTGAGTAGCACATTTAAAGCTCAGTTTAGCTCCATGAAAGCAGAAAGAGTCATTTTTAACAGTAATGTTGAAAGAAGCTCATCTTCTACATCCTTACAGAAATGGAACCAGCTCAATAAGAAACAACCAGAAATCAAAGAGGATATTGCCCCCCAGATGATAAATTAGGAGTATTTGTTATTTGAGTAGAAATATTCAGACTTGTAAATACACTCAGAGCTAGCAACTGTTCATAGGCTACTTTTATTAGTGCTGTCTCATATGCAATACTTGCAGGGACGTATGACTGGACAGGTCATAGGATTTAGTACTAGAAAGGACCAGTGGCATCATTTAGTCTAACCATCACCCCATTTTACAGAAAAAAAGAAACCAAGACCCAGAAAATTTAATTGACCTATTGTCAAAACAGGTTAACTATAGCTAGCATATTCCATGTTTGGACAAGACTCACCCAACACCCTTGGGCAAGTTTCCCCAAAACTACATTGGTCAAGCAACCTGAAAAGTGCCCTCAAATAAATGTCAAGATAAATTCATTTGTGGAGAGGGAAAACAGGAAGCCTAGGGCACAATAAGGTGGTTCTGACACTCCAGTAGAATACATAAGAACAGAACCTTACAAGACAATGTTATAAATGGGGATAAATGGGAGTGGAAGGGATGAACTGTCTAACATGGGAACACAGAAAACACTGCAAATGAGCCTATTCAAAACTCGTGCCCAGAGAATTCTGAAGGTGTTTAATTAAGACTGTATTTCTAAACTAAAATGTGTTAGAAATGTATGATATGCTCTCCCCAGAGGGTATGTGAAATTTACACTTTAATTTTAGGGACTAGGAAAATCAGCTCTGAGATGGTAAATATTTCACTGACTAAAGCTATGGTCAAACAGACATGAACTATGTGGCTGGTCTTTGACCAAGGAATCTGACAACCATTGAAGGACTCCCCAGTTTACTTTATAACATGTTAGTGCCAAACTGTCACACAAGACTGGAAGATGGCTGGAAATAGATGTAAACAACACCAGCGTCTCCAATCCATAAGGCAATGTTTTGACATGGGAAGAAAAAGCAGAATTTACAGCTAGAGCCAAGCATGCTTAATTGGAGTGAGCTTTTTTAGAACCCATTACTTTGATAATCTGCAAACTTCATCATTCTTCTGTGACTTCAGACTCTGCAGTAAAGAATTTGTGATGTCTCTTGTGACATATTACCCTCAGCACTTGGTCCTTTAATTTGCAGAAACCTAGTTACTTTCTATTTTTACTGCTACTGAGCCAAATTCCACAGAAGGGACGATTGATTCCTGCACTGTGTCCAAAAGAATAAAATTTCTATCTATATATTATGAAGAATTTAAGACTTTCTGGAGTGGAGAGGAATGCTAATTTTTTGGTCCTATTTTTCCCCATGAAAGTCCTATTCACAAACCTCATCCCAGCTCAGTTCATTCTCTAGACTACTTTACATCCTCAAAAGCAGTCTTATTCTCCTCAAATCCCCCCTGTCCCTGGGGCCTGCCCTTCTGATTAATGAGTCCCTAGGCCAGACTGCCATTTTCTTAGGGACCACAGCCATGCTCACTTCTCCTGGCTCAGCCCAATTCTCCTAACTTCTCTGAAAGTCACCTTGTCCTATCTCTTCCCAAACTCTCCCCCGCCCCCTACACACACAGCCCCCCCCATACTTTCCAGCTTCCCTTTATGTACTGAAATCCCCCATTAAAATGTAAACTCCTTGTGGGCCCTGACTGGCTTGTTGACTTGCGTTTATTAAGAAAACAGCTAGGGGGCAGCTAGGTGGCGCAGTGGATAGAGCTTGACACTAGCTATGTGACCTTGGGCAAGTCACTTAACCTTCAATGCCCTGCCAAAAAAAAAAAGGCAGCTAGGTGTATAGAGTATTGGACTGCCTGAACAGACCTGAGTTCAAACCTTGCCTCAGACACTTTCCATTTGTGTTGAAAAGTCACTTGACCTCTCTGAGGCTCAGTTTCCTCATCTGCAAAAATTGAGATAGCACCTACTTCACAAGGTTGTTGTGAGGAACAAAAGAGTAACATATTTAAAGCACTTTGCAAACTTTAAAGCACTATAAAAGTGCTGGCTAATAGTAGTAGTAGCAGCAGCAGCAGCAGTAGTAGTAGTAATAACAGTATCCCCAGCTCTTAGCACAATGTCTGGTACATAATAAGCTCTATTTATCTATCTGTCTGTCTGTCTTTGCATATCAACACATAAAGCTATGGGAAGCAGTGTGGAGAACTGGACTTAGAATCAGGAAGACCTGGGTTCAAGTATTACCTCTGGCCCATCCTGGCTGTGTGACTTGGGGCAAATCACTTAACCTTTCTGCATTTCAGACAATGCTGTAAGACAATATCACAAAACAGGTGCCAATCTTCATTGACAGACATTTCATTACATAAATCATATAATCATAGATTGGGGGGAAAAATCAAGCAGCTGACAAAAATGACAAAATGATCCTTGGTTCTGCCTGGTCCCCTCTGCTTCCTCAATGATGGTGGCATGCTGAAGGAAATGAGGACAGGAGGCCATAGTTCTTAGCCTCCGTACAACATTCATTTAACTGTACTCTCAACATCTGGTCTTTGACAATCTGTCACCACCATTTTTTCAGCTTCCTCCCTCGTGTTGTCTTCCCCCATTAGATTATAAGTTTCTTGTTTGTTTTTGTTTTTTTAAAGGCAATTGGGGTTAAGTGACTTGCCTAGGGTCACACAGCCAATAAGTGTAAAGTATCCAAGGCGGGATTTGAACTCAGGTCCTCCTGAATCCAGGGCCAGTGCTCTATCCACTGCGCCACCTAGCTGCCTCCAGATTATAAGTTTCTTAAGGGCAGGAACTACTCCTTTTTCAAATGTGTCTCCCCAGTGCTTAGCACAGTGCCTGGTATAATAATCCTAAGTGTTTATTAAATTGAATACTACTGGAAATACTGAATCACATTCAGTTCCTCACATAGTTTCTTGAACATGATTTAATAAACCCTTGTTAAATTTAATTGAATATCGATGTTTTTGCTATAAATGAAACCAGCAACCCTAAAGAAGAAAAAAAGGGTGAGTCTGTCAGCCAGTCAACAAGCAATGTTGTGCAAGGCACTATGCTGAGAATAGTAAACAAATAACCATTCTATCAAAAAACTCAGAGTTGTTAGGGTAAGATGACATTCCTGAGGGTTTTCCCTATTCATTCATACACAGGTGTGCATGCCTCCATACACACCCTAATCAAGGAAGCTAATCACACACATAGGCATATTTGATCGCTGACAAAAAGCCCTATAGATAGAAGAATTTTCCTCCATGACTCATCTAACACAGTCCATTCAAAAGTCTAATTTTATATTTCAGTGAACCAAAAAGTAGATACACAACAGTACGGCCTGATAGGGAAAACCAACAGCTGCCAACCCTTATAAAGGAACATCTAGATTTAGAAAACATCTTCTAGCTCCCACCCCATATGTGCATTACGAGCACGAGAAGGAAGAGCAACAATCCAGCAGCACAAAACTTGAACCTGTGCATCTCACTCAAAAAGAGGGACTGGGGGCAGCTAGGTGGGGCAGTGGATAAAGCACCGGCCCTAGATCCAGGAGGACCCGAGTTCAAATCCAGCCTCAGACACTTGACACTTACTAGCTGTGTAACCCTGGGCAAGTCACTTAACCCCCATTGCCCCACAAAAACAAACAAACAAACAAAACAACAAAGAGAAGAACTGATCTCCCTTTGTCCATCTGCCCTAAAGCCACCCATTGACTTAACTTCTGAAGAAAGAGAGGCCATGAGAATTGCTGGCCTTGCCCTTTGGGACCAAAAATAAAGCCAGTTGTAATGATTGCCTAGTCTTCAGAGCACTGACCTGTCTCTACCTCTTGGCCCCACCAAAAAGTCTGGACAAGCCAACACTGAGAAAAAGTAGTCATAAAGGACCAGATAAGAGGTCTTTTTTTAAACGAACAAGGTAGGTATTGCCTCTGATATTCTACAAATGACCATAAGAGACATGATTTTGGCTTACTTCCTTTTGTCTCACTCAAAACAGAGGTTTGTGGTTTAACCACTTATCAAGAGGAAACCAGGGGCAGCTAGGCGGCACCGTGGATAGAGCACTGGCCCTGGAGTCAGGAGGACCTGAGTTCAAATCCGGCCTCAGACACTTGACACTTACTAGCTGTGTGACCCTGGACAAGTCACTTAACCCCAATTGCCTCACTTTAAAAAAAAAAAAGAGGAAACCCGCACATTGGATGGAAGGAGAACTCATAAGATCCCTTCCAGCTATAAGAAACTAAGATTCTGCCCTGCTCCAAATTATGGGGATCCAGTCACTATGTCACGAAAAACTAGAGAGGAAGGAGAGAGGCAGTCATAGAGTGACTGGCAAACAATCTTTCAGCCATTCAACTTAAAGGTTTTAAGTGCCTACTATATGCCTGTTGCCAGCCAGGTGGCTCAGTGAATAGAGTGCTGGGCCTGAAGTCAGGAAGACCTGAGTTCAAATCCAGACTAGACACTTACTAGCTGTGTGATCCTGGATACCTCACCTATCCCTGTTTGTCTGTTTCCCCATCTATAAAATGAGCTGGAGAAGGAAATGGCAAACTACTCCAGTATCTTTTCCAAGAAAATTCCAAATGGGGTCCCAAAGAGTTGGGCAAGACTGAAAAACGATTGAAAATTTTTTTAAATGCCAACCACTTGAAACATAAAGACAAAAATGAGCAGCCTCTTCCCTCCAGGAACTTACATTCTGCAGGTAGAAAACAATATGTACACAGCTAAATAGTACAAAATATATATAATTTAAATACAAACTAATTTGGGATGGCAGGGCACAAGCAACTGGGAAAAAGGGGCTGGAGAAGGGAATCAGGATAGGATCATATAGGAGATGGCATTTGAGTTTAACCTTGAAGGAAGTTAGGTGTTTTACAAGATGGGAGTAAGAAGGAAATTCATTCTAGGCCTGAGGGACAGTCTGTGAAAAGGTACAAATGTTTTATATAGGGAAAATCAACTAAGGCAACTGACTAGACTATAGAACGTGTGAGGGACTTTAAGGGAAATGCGATTTCCTGGAAAAATCCAGATTTTAACCAAGGTCTGGAAGTGTGATCAACAGGTTTACTGGGACAAAAGAGATCTCCAAACAAGGTAAAAGTAGCTGCCAATTGTCATGCACTCCCTTTGGACCTGTTCCATTACTCAGTAAATCTGCCACCTCCTAAACAGGGCTCCCACTACACCTGGCTCTATATTTATTCAACAAGTATCTAAGTGCTTATCCCATACCAGGAGCTATTCTAGGCACTGAATATGCAAAGACAAAAAACCAAAAATTCCTGTCCTCAGGGAGCTTAGATTCTATTTGAAAAGTTAGAGATTAAAATGAATAGGTTAGGGGGCAGCTAGGTGGCACAGTGGATAGAGCACTGGCCCTGGAGTCATGAGGACCTGAGTTCAAATCTGGCCCCAGACACTTGACAGTTACTAGCTGTGTGACCCTGGGCAAGTCACTTAACCCCAATTGCCTCACTAAAAAAAAAAAGAAAAGAAAAAAGAATAGTTTAGGGGCAGCTAGGTGGCTCAGTGGATAAAGCACCAGCCCCGGATTCAGGAGGATCTGAGTTCAAATCCAGCCTCAGACACTTGACACTTACCAGCTGTGTGACTCTGGGCAAGTCACTTAACCCTCATTGCCCTGGAAAAAAAAAAAAAAAGAATAGTTTAAGTTTCACTCTAGGCATGCTTTAATTTGCATTACACACAGACATAATAGATACATGCCTGAGAGAGAAAGTTACAACTTTTAAGAGCCATTGGAGGAATGACCCGCTGAACATATTCCAAGCCCAGTTGTTCTAAAACCTTCTTCACTGAGGCTTCCATGCAAGTTGAACAGGGAAGTGCCTTGCTTCCTGAGGACTCACACAGGACCCACTGATGTAGTTAGTCACCCATATTCTCTCCTTTCCTGGATCCCCACCCACCTTCAAAGCAAAGTGTACCTATAAAGTCATTTCCTCCCCACATTAGAAGCTGTGACTGATGTCATAAAATATACATTTTGGTTTCTCTTGACTGATCTTATTCCATTTGCAAATGAGGAGCCTACTTACAATCTGGGGCAGCTAGGTGGCACAGTGAACAGAAAGCCAGGCCTGGAGTCAGAAGGTCCATGTTCATGAATTCAAACTGGGCCTCAGACACCAGCTGCATGACCCTGGAAAAGTCACTTAACCCCATTTGCCTGTTTCCTTTTCTGTAAAATGAGCTAGAAATGGCAAACCACTCCAGTATCTCTGCTAAGAAAACCCCAAATGGGGTACCAAAGAGTCAAGCACAACTGAAAAATGACTCAACAACAGCAAACTTACCAATCTGGTCTCTAGCACTCATTAATGTTCAAGATTTGTTAAAATAACTAACATCTCTAGACTCATAACTGAAATGCTTCCTGAATGATGAATTTTCTGGATCCATAATCTTTCCCCTTCTCTCCTTAAAAAAAAAATCATAAATGTAATATCAGTCAAATAACCAACTAGCTTTCAGTTTCTCCTAATCACTAGAGAAGGGAACTTATTTTAAATGTCATATTAGACAGTTCTCATAAGTCTCTGGAATCCTAATGAGTCAATGAAAAAGTTAATTTTCCTCCTGAGACTCCACATGAATTTTTTGAAAAGTATGTTAGGAATTGGAATTCTACTTTGGCCCATAAAACAAGCTTTTTTGTGATTTATCCGATGCCTTTGCCTCTAGCCTCAGAGTAGTATATTTCTCTCCATTTATCACCTCCATAAAAGCTCTGCATAATGCTGTATCTTGATTGATTACATTTCCCCCAGCCTTTATCTGCTTTTATTTCCTTTCACTCTTTTTATTTCTACCTGATAAAGAGTAGTGTCAACATTTGACCCATAGGCCCCCAACCTACCTCTGTAACCTTATTCAACATTGCTCACCTTCATGAACTCAACAGTCAGGGCTGACTGGCCTTGTTGTTTGTCAAGCCTGATGCTCCATCTCCTGTGTCTTTATCTCTGGCTATCTCCCACACCTGAAGTGCATTCTCTTCTCACCACCACCTCTTAAGCCCTTGGCTTCCTTCAAAACTCAGTTCAAGCAGCACTTTCTACTTGAAAGCTTTGCTGATCCTCTCAGCTGCTATTATTTCTGTCCCATTGCCCACCAAAGACCTTCTATTTACTTTGAATATACTTGTAAGCAGGGGTGTGCTGGATCCAACTCTTACTGGCTCTAGAACAAGTCTTCTAAAATTTTTTCCACAAGTGACCCCTTTTCACCTGAGAAATTTTTACGTGATCCTGGGTATATAAAATAGGTATACAGATCAAACACAATGCAAAATTTTTTATGTCCATATGGAGTTGCAAACTACAGTTTAAGAAGCTTTGCTCTAGAGAGCCAGTTGTTAAATTTCAGTATCAATATGTATACCTCAGAAATTGGCAAACACCATAAATCAGCATTTGAGTTACTGTTCTGTTGATTGTCTAGACTTTATAAAGTGATGGAGTAAATGTTAATAATGCAGATTAAACTTAAAAGTATGTTGGGGGGGGGGCAGCTAGGTTGAGCAGTGGATAAAGCAGAGGGCTTGAGTTCATATCCAGCCTCTGATACTTGACACTTACTAGCTATGTGACCTTGGGCAAGTCACTTAACCCTCATTGCCCTGCAAAACAAAACAAAAGTGTGTTGGGTACATTTTTTTTTAGAACCAGTTGTTAACACTTCACCAGCAGAGCCCTATTTATATGTGGATACACTATCTCCTCCAAAAGAATCTAAGCTCCTTGAGGGCTTAGAGATTGATTCATTTTTATGCCTACCATAGATCCTGGCATGTGGTTGTTGGATCTTCATTCTCAAAGAGTACCATTACATCAAGGTGATGTTCAGTGGCAAGGTATGTTATTAGGACAACTGGAAATGGCCCCGGATGTTTAAGGCAATTGGAGTTAAGTGACTTGCCCAGGGTCACACAGCTAATAAGTTTCTGAGGTGAGATTTGAATTCAGGTCCTCCCAACTTCAAGGCCAATGTTCTACCCACTGTGCCACCTAGCTGCCCCATGTGGCATGATGTAGTAGGCTGTGTTTGAGCCTTTGATCAGTAGCTCATATAAAGAAACCTCAGGATCAGAGGGTGAAGGGGCTTGCCTGTGATAATATATCCAATGCAAGTGTTCAAGGCAGGATGTAAACCCAAGCCTTATTGGTTCCAAATCCAGAGCTCTATTTTGCTATTGCCCCAATATTCCACGCTGCCTCTTTAACAATAGTCCCTTGGTATACTGAGGGGTCTCCAACTTCCAAGCTGCCTTCACAAACATATATTGTATCTTTGTTTAAAGCACAATAAATGTCAAAATGTGGAAACTCAAAGAGATCTGCATGCACACACACACGCGCACGTGCACACACACACACACACACACACACACACAAGAGAGTCTTATTCTTCCAGAGACAAGATACAAACCATTATAAAATCCTAGATCTAGAACTAGAATGGACCTCAGAGGACATCTAACCCAATCCCCCCATTTTACAATTGAGGAAACAAAGGTCCATGGAGTTTAGATGACTTATCCAAGGTCACATCCAAGGTAGGAAAATATCAGAGATGAGATTTGAGCCTGGGTCCTCTGACTTAGAAATTGGTGCTCTTTTCACAGTACCCTACTGCCTCCCTGTCTTCTGTGTGGGAATATAAAAGAACATAGGGAAAAGGGAGAATTCTTAGCACACATTTATAGACATGTTACCAGTGGAAGGAAGCACCCATAACAAATGTGTATTCCCCAGCTATGTCCTGAAACTGAAGAAAGGCCAAGTGGAGAGTGGTAGGCAAGTACAACAACCATATAGCATTAGACAGTTCTATCATTTTCATATCAGAGAGAGCATAATGTAGTGAGTGGATTGAGTACTGGACCTCAGATCCAGAAAGTTTGCTTTCAAATCCTCTCCCTTACCAGTTCTGTGATCATGGACAAGTTATTCAACTACTCAGCCTATTTCCCAAGTTTTCTTATTTTTAAGTGGAAATAATCATTAACCCCCAAGGTAAGAAGCAGCTTGGTATCTTAAAAGGTACCCAGGTTTGAGGGGGCAGTTAGGTGGCACAGTGGATAGAGCACCCGCCCTGGAGTCAGGAGTACCTGAGTTCAAATCCGGCCTCAGACACTTAACACACACTTACTAGCTGTGTGACCCTGGGCAAGTTACTTAACCCCAATTGCCTCAATTAAAAAAAAAAAAAGGTACCCAGGTTTGAGCTAGGAAGTCCTGGGTTCAAATCTTGGTTCTGACATATACTAGCTATGTAATCTCTAGCAAGTCACTTAAGCCTCTTAGTATCCTCTGGCAACTCTGTAAGATTCTAAATGATTGATAAGTTGCTGAGCTGCTTCAATGGAATGAGTTTCCATGCCAGAAGTTCCCTACATCAGCAAAATCACAAATCTACTAGGACCTGCCTTTTGGGGTTAAAGTGAAGCACAGTGCCTAGCGCATAGTAGGCATCTCATAAATGTTTATTGAAATAACATTCATCAAATGTTTTAAAAACATTAAAGCACTGATCAATGTCAGTTATCATTATGCCCATAGCCAGGTTCTCTGTGCTCTTCTAGAAATGAGCTCAGGTACGATAAATACACTTTTTTTTTTATAACGGCTGCATGGCTGGAGCCTGATATAAGCCCTTACATGCATGATTCAAATCCAACAGATTTACTCAGTGCCTGCCAAGTGTGAGGCTCTACACTAGGAACTTTGGATGACACAAAGATGAATAAGATCCGAGTGAAGATGCACTACAAAAAAATGGCCCCAGTACCGAGAGAGTAGAGGAGAGAAACTATTTTCTGGGAACCCTATGGCTCTCTCCCCATTCAGGCTGGGGACAGATTGTTGCTACAGCTTTCCTGGGCTCCAGGCCAAAGTGTGACAGAGTTTTATCGTCCCAATCTATTTGTGCTCTAGTATATGTGCTACTCAAAGCAAAAGGCTCTAAGGGACATAGCCCTTTATCAGGGTGAGCATAGAATAGGGCAAGGAGTCCAGTAAACAACACGCTGCTCTTAGCTTTTCATATAGGCAGCCTCAAGTGGCATGGAGACCCCACCTACCTCTTGGGGCTGTGATCAAAATGAAACAAGATCCCAAAGATTGAAAGGTTTTGAAAAAGTAAAAACGGTCTACCCTCCCACATGATGTCTTCCCTGGTAATTCCCAGGTGCCAGAGCTCTGTCTGTCTTAAAATTACTTTGTATATACTTTGCATTTACTTATCCATGCATGTGTTCTATGGACCCTGTTACAGACCAGCTCATAGTGGGGGAACCATGATAGAATCCAGGATTAATGGGAGGGGGGTGGTGGAGATGGCAGTAGAAACTTCTCCCACTGTGAAGATGGAATACTCTACTCCTCCCTTTCCCCGACAATAAACTCTTATGCATTTGTAAAATAGTGACAATAATACTCACATTATCAGAAGATGATTGGCAGCAAACTGTAATAGCACTCCATAAATGTGAGCTTAATAATAACTCAATAATGTGTCGTCCCCTCAGTTGGTACCCGAAGTCCCAGAAGCTTTTCTGGGAAAGAGCACAGATAGAAAAGATAGATGATTTATGGGTTACTTGAAAGGGGCTACTCAGTTTCATAAGTGACAGTAAACGTGTTTGTAATTTTTAGATGGACGTCAGGGAACTTCTGTTCCATCTAGTGAAATAAGGAAACTGAGTCCCAGAGGGGAGACTGAACGTGTCTAATATTACCCAGCTACTGAGGGCATTGGACTCAGAGTCCCTGGGTTCTAATGCTAGCTCTGCTGCCCTCAGTGATGCTTGCCCCGTGAGGCACCTGTCACAGGCTGCCTTTTCCTTTGGCTGCTTGTGTATCTGTCATCTCTCCTACTGAATGTTAAGAAGCATCAGGACCTGGCCTATAGAAGCTGCCTAATATATGTGTTTGGTGACCGAAAATGGATAAAAGATCAGATAATGTGCAGGGTGATACTTATTTCATATTATGTTTGTAAAGAGTCTGGAGATTTATATATATATATATATATATACACATATATACAGATACATATATGTATCTGTATATATAATATCATCTCACTTTAACTGAAGACAATAGAGAAGTGATTAGTTTTCCCTTTGTAATAGAATGGGGTTGCTTCTTGTGTGAATCCTCAAAAAACACTCGTTAAGAAGAGAGATGCAGTCATCTTCAGGTTTGGAGTTGATCAAAGTTTGTTTTGATCTGTTTCCTTCTTTTTTCATTATTTTGACATGCTGTTCATAAGATCATATGTCTTGAGCTAGAAGGAACATCAAAAGCTATAAGTCAAAACCCTTCAATTTATAAATGAGGAAACTGAGGCCCAGGGAGGTTGTCAGTCAAGAAATCAAGAAATATTTATTAAGCCTCTGCAATGTGCCAAGCACTGAGCTCAGTCCTGGGGAAACAAACAAAAAAAGGCAAAAGAGACAGTCTCCTGCCCTCAGAGAACCTACAAACTAATGGAAAACACATACAAAGTAAGCTATATATAGGATAAGTCAGAAATAATTAACAAAGAGAAGGCATTTGAATTAAGAGGGATTGAGGGGATTGGGGGGATTTTAATTGGGACTTAAAGGAAGTCAGGGCAAACAGTAGTCAGAGCAGAGAGGGGAAAGCATTCTAGGCACCAGAGACAGTCGGAGTGGAGGCCCAGAGCCTAGGAAGAGCCAGAAGACCAGTGTAAATGGATTGAAGAGTATCTGTAGGGGAGTATCTGTAGTATCTGTACAAGGTGGGTCAAAAGTCACAAATACTTAATAACTCCTTTATTGTATGTTTTTAATTTCCAATACCATAGTGTCATATAGAGTATATATAGGAAATGAATTCATATTACATGTGAAAAATCAAATGTCATATATGGTGACAAAGAAAAAATAATTTCCTAAAACTTATTTTTTTTTCAACAAACATTTATTTTATTTTCCATTTCCATGTAAGGGTAGTTTTCAACATTCATTTTCATAAAATTTAGAGTTCCAAATTTTTCTCCCTCCCTCCCTCCCTTTCCTCCCCCCTCCACAAGATCGCAATCAGGTTATATATGTACAATCCACAAGTGTTCTTTTTATCAGTTCTTTCTATAGGGGTGCATAGTAAGCTTCCTCATTAGTTCCTTGGGATTGTCTTGGATCTTTGCACTGCTGAAAGTAGTTAAGTCATTCACAACTGCTTATTGAACAATACTGCTGTCACTATGCACAATGTCTTCTCAGCTCTGCTCACTTCACTATACATCAATGTTCATTAGTCTTTCAAGGTTTTTCAGGGATCATCCTGTTTGTCATTTCCTGTAGCACAAGTCCATTCCACTACAATCATATAACACAGTTTTTCCATCATTCCTCAATTGATGGACATTCCCTTGGTTCTCAATTCTTAGCCTCCACCAAGAGTTGCTATAAATATTTTTTGTACAATTTTTCCCCCTTTTCTCTTTTTCATGATTACTATTGTTAACTGTTTCCCTTCCATCCTATTCCCTTCCTGATGATATTTATTCTATTATCCATCTTCTTTCATCCTATCACTCTTCAAAAGGGATTTGCTTCTGTCTGTCCCCTCCCCCACTCTGCCCTTCCTTCTTTTTCCCCTCTCCCTTTATCCCCTTCCCCTCCTATTTTCCTGCAGGGTTTGAGAGATTACTCCACCCAATTGAGTGTGTATTTTATTCCCTCCTTGAGCCAATTCTAATGAGATTGAGGTCTTTGAGCCAATTTTGATGAGTGTTAGGCTCATTTACTGCCCAGATTAAATAGATTACTCCACCCAGTTGGGTGTGTCTATTAGTCCCTCCTTGAGGCAGCTCGGATGAGTTTAAGGTCTTTGAGCTTTTTCTGATGGGTGTAAAATTCGTTTACTACCCTGCTCCTCTCCCATCTCTTCCCCCACTCCATAAGCCTTTTCCTGTTACTTTCATGTAGGATTTCACTTCTGCCCTTCCCCCTCCCCCAGTGAATTCCTTTCACCCCTCTATTTAACCCTAAAGATGTTATCATCTAGCTAAGTGACACAGTGGACAAATCATCACCCCTGGACCCAGGGGGATCCCAGCCAAAACCTGGCCTCAGACACAAGACAGTTGCCCACTGTATGAACCCAGGTATGTCCCCCAGCTCCAATTTTTTTTTTTTTTATGGTTCTCTAGGGTCTTGTATTTGAAAGTCAAATTTGCCAGTCAGTTCAGGTCTTTTCATCACAAATATCTGAAAGTCTTCTTTTTCGTTAAAGTCCCATTTTTTTCCACTGAAAGATAATGCCGAGTTTTGCTGGGTAGGTGATTCTTGGTTGTAATCCCATTTCCTTTGCCCTTTGAATATCATATTCCATGCCCTCTGGTCCTTTAATGTAGAAACTGCTAGATCTTGGGCTATTCTGACTGGGGCTCCACAGTACTTGAATTCTTTCTTTTTGGCAGCTTGCAATATTTTCTCCTTGACCTGAGAGCTCTGGAATTTGGCTATAATATTCCTAGGAGTTTTCTTTTTGGGATCTCTTTCTGGAGGTGATTGGTAGATTCTTTAAATTTCTATCTTAGCTTCTTCTTCTAGAATTTCAGGGCAATTTTCCCTGAGAATATCTTGGAAGATGGTGTCTAAGCTCTTTCCTTGATCATGGTTTTCAGGTAGACCAATAATTTTCAAATGATCTCTCCTGGACCTATTTTCCAGGTCAGCAGTTTTTCCCAGAAGATATTTCACATTGCCCTCTATTTTTTTATTCATTTGGATTTGTTTTATTGTGTCTTGGTTTCTCATAAAGTCACTAGCTTCCATTTGTTCAATCCTAATTCTTAGGCAATTATTTTCATCAGAGAGCTTTTGTACCTCCTTTTCCATTTGGCCAATTTGGCTTTTCAAGCTGTTGACCTTTTTCTCATGTCTTTCCTGCATCACCCTCATTTCTCTCTCCATTTTTTCCTCTACCTCTCTAACTTTATCTTCAAAGTCCTTTTTGAGCACCTCTATGGCCTGAGACCAATTTGTATTTTTCTTGGAAGCTTTAGGTATAGGGGCCCTGATGTTGACATCTTCCTCTGAGGGTGCCCCTTGGTCTTCCAGAAACTTTCTATGGTCCTCACCTTTCTCTGTCAGCTCATCTTGCCTTTCTTTTTACTAGACTTTTAGCTCCTTAAAGTGGGGCACTGTTTCCAGGCTGCAGTATCCGAAGCTTAAGAAGTCCCAGGTGGTATGATTTAAGGAGAATCAGGTTCTTCACTGGCCTGGCCTGTTTCCTGGTCCTAGATGACCCCAGACCAACTTGCCAATCAACCAGCTTTGTGTGTTGTGGTTGTTAGCTTTGATGAGCCTGTGCCCCTCCCCCACATGGGCCACTGCTACTCGAGCCTACCTCCTGGTTCTCAGTAGGGGTGTAAAATCCAAGTTCTGCCTTAGCACCAGCATAGACCCCTGTAGTCTCCCCCCTGCCCAGGGCTCAGCCCACTCACCAGACTGTGAGCTTAGTTCCAGACAACACTGGTGCTTCAGCTGATTCAGAGGCTCTGGGGGGTCTCCTTCTCTGGTGAGGCCTTCCTGGGACTGGATCTGTGTCAGGGTGACTGTGGGGTTGGGCCCGACTCCTGTATCAGCACAGCAGCTCCCTCCTTCTGACCTTCCAAGCCGTTCTTGGTTAGAAGATGATTTCAGCACATTCTTCTATGAGTTTTGCTGCTCCAGGCATTTTCCTATGCCGTTATTTGGATGTTTTTTGGAGTGATCGTGTCATGAGTTTGGGAGCTCACTGCCTTTCCCCTAAAAGTTATTAAAACATCAGACCTTTTCATGACTTTTGACCCACCCTGTATAAGACTAGAAAGGTAAGAAGGAGTTAGGTAATGGAGTTTGAATTGAATAATTGGACTTCATTAAGGTCTCATAGGTAGCAAGTATCCCAAGTGGAAGTTGGACCCAGGTCCTCTGACTCCAGACAAAGTCAGTGCTCTTCCTACTAAACACTGTGCTCTGACACTTGAAATCAGAAAATTGGCATCACAGGAAACGTTGATGGACTTATTAGAAGGACTGGTTATTCTAATATTTCAAGGACCTCTGATTTCTTGATGAGGGCAATTCCTCCAACGACTCCAATTGTAATCTCTTTATAACTTACAAGATGGTCTTTGAGAGTTATTGTGAACAAAAAAAAAATCATCATCCTGAGGCCTACCTGGTTATAAGTCTCTCTATACTTAGCTGGGCTGGTCCTCGGACAAGACAAGTATAATCCATCAACTAGGCAACTACATGATGATGTTGTCTTATAATATGAAGGTGACTGTGCTCTGGAAACCTTTGCCATCAGAGTGTAAGCTCCTACCAAAAAGTAAATGCTGCAAGCTTGGGTCCAGTAATGATTAAAATGAATAGCTAGTTAAAAATTCCAGAATCTCTGAGTTGTAGAAGCTCTCTAGAATTCATTAAATCTATGCTGCTTCTACCTCCACACAGGATTCAATTTGAACTGCCCCATCTAGAAAGGTTTCTACAAAAAGTGATAATATTGTTTCCTCTTGGGGCAGCTAGGTGGCGCAGTGGATAGAGCACCGGCCCTGGATTCAGGAGGACCTGAGTTCAAATGTGACCTCAGACACTTAACACTTATTAGCTGTGTGACCCTGGGGAAGTCACTTAACTCCAATTGCCTCACCAAAAAAAAAAATGCTTCCTCTTTTCCTATGCTTTTCCCATCAATTTCTTTTCCTTGTCTTATTGCTATAGCTAGCACTTAGAACACTGTGTTAAATCATGGTAGTAATAAGGGGTATCTCTGTTTTATCCTAATTTTATTAGCAAGGCCAGGGGCAGCTAGGTGGTACAGTGGATAGAGCACCAGCCCTGGAGTCAGGAATACCTGAGTTCAAATCCGGCCTTAGACACTTAATACTTACTAGCTGTGTGACCCTGGGCAAGTCACTTAACCCCAATTGCCTCACTAAAAAAAAAAAAAAAAGAAAGGCCTCTAGTTTTTCTCCATAACATATAATGTTTTCTCTTGATTTAAAAAAAAAAAAAAACTTCTTACTACATTAAGGAAGCACCTATTTATTCCTGATTTCTTTATTTTTTTCTTTTTTTTTTTTTGCGAGTCAATGGGGGTTAAGTGACTTGCCCAGGGTCACACAGCTAGTAAGTGTCAAGTGTCTGAGGCTGGATTTGAACTCAGGTCCTCCTGAATCCAAGGCCAGTGCTTTATCCACTGAGCCACCTAGCTGCCCGTATTCCTGATTTCAAGAGGGTTTAAAAAAAATTTTTTTTAATTGAAATGACCATTGGGTTTTGTCAAAAGCATCAAGTTTATATCATTTATATTATTAACACGATTCATAATATTTATAGTCTTCCTTATGTTGAACCAAACCTGAATTTCTGGCAAAAATCCAACCTGGTCAGTGATTAATCTTTCTAATGTGCTGTTGTACTTGATAACATTTTATTTAAATTTTTTTTTTTGCATCAATGTTCATTAGGAATAATGGTTTATAATATTCTTTTTCTGCTTTGTCTTTCACTGGTTTAGGTATCAAGACTATTTGCATGGCGGGGGGCAGCTAGGTGGTGCAGTGGATAAAGCACCAGCCCTGGAGTCAGGAGTACCTGAGTTCAAATCCAGCCTCAGACACTTGACACTTACTAGCTGTGTGACTTTGGGCAAGTCACTTAACCCCCATTGCCCTTCAAGAAAAAAAAAATTTTAAAAAAAAAGACTATTTGCATCACAGAAAGAGGTTGTAATGGTGCTTTCTTTTTAATATTTGCAAGCAGTTGAACTAGTACTGGTATTAATTGTTCATTGAATGTTTTATAGAATTCACATCAATCAATCTAGTTTTAGAGTTTTTTCTTTGAGAATTCATTTATAGCTTGTTCAGTTTCTCTTTCTGGTATTGCATTACTTAAATAATCTAGTTCTTTTATTGATTTTGGAATTCTATATTTTTATAACTATTCATCTATTTCCTCTAATTTATCAGTATTGTTAACATAATAATTGGCCAAAATAGTTTCTTTCTTTTTCCTTCTTTTCTTTTTTTTCTTTTCCTTTTCCTTTTTTTTTTTTTTTTTTTTTGATATTAGGTCTCTATCTCACCTAGGCTGGAAATGCAGTGGCCATTCATGGAGTCAATCTCACTGTGATCAGCATGCAAATTTTGCCCTGCTCTGTTTGCAACCTGGGCTGGTTTATAACTCCTTAGGTAACCTGATAAACCCAACCCTCACTTCCTAGGGGCTCACTATATTGGTATCGAACTTAATGAATAAAACTAATTGGCTTTAGCTCTAACACAGCTCAGAAATACTGAGATCAAGATAAAAAAGATTTTTAAAAAATAAGGAAGGAATTCCTTCCAATCACTGGGAGAAGGACTCAGTATTTGATAAAAACTGTTGGGAAAACTGGACAGCAGTCTGGCAGAAATTAGGTTTAGACCAATGCCTTCCACCATATATCAAGTTAAGTGTCATATAGATACATGACCTAAATATTAAAAATCACATAATAAACAAATTAGAGGAACAATGAAGAAATTACATTTCAGATCTACAGATAGGGGAAGAGTGCATGGCTAAACAAGCAGGGGTATGCTGGTAAAAGTTTTACAACTGTCCCACCCCTGTAAACAAGTGATAGAGAAAATCAAGCCATGTAAAATGGACAATATAAATCAAATATAGTTAAAATTAGAAGAGAAATTGGGAAAAATATTTGCAGCAAGTTTCTCTGATAAAGTTCTTATACCAATCAATCAATAAACATTTATTAAGTGCCTACTATGTACCAGGAAATATGCAAGACACTGGAAATACAAAAAGAGGCAAAAGAAAATCTGTGCTCTCAAGGAACTTCCAATCTAATGGAGGAAATTAAAATATAATCTTGCATATTCAAGATATATATAAGAACGGGGGCGGCTAGGTGGCGCAGTGGATAAAACACCAGCCCTGGATTCAGGAGTACCTGAGTTCAAATCCAGTCTCAGACACTTGACACTTACCAGCTGTGTGACCCTGGGCAAGTCACTTAACCCCCATTGCCCCGCAAAAAAAAAAAAAAAAAAAAAGATATATATAAGAAAATGATTCATATAAAAAAGACTAAGAACCCATTGCCCAATAGATAAATGGCCAAAGGATATGAACAGACAGCTTTCAAAGGAAGAAATCTAAACTATCAAAAAGCCTATGAAAATAACTCTAAATCACAAAGAATTAGAGAAATGCACATTAAAGGCAACTTAAGGTAGCTGTCAAAATGAAAAAGATGACAAAAGAGAAAAATGGCCAATGTTAGAAGGGCTATGGGGAAACAGGCACTCTAGTGAACTACTGTGAATTGGTCCAACCATTCTGGAAAACAATTTGGAATTATGCCCAGAAAGTTACTGAACTGTACCTGCCTTTTGTTAAGGGTAAAATTCTAGCTATACTGTCTAAAATATCTAATGAGTGGTCGCCAATAAATTATAAGCTTTAGCAAGAGTTAGGCTTTTAAGCATAAACATCACTTCCTGACACCAAAGAAAAGACTCCTGGTCTTGCCCTCAAAGACCTTCACTTCATGGCGCAGCTTTTCTACAGTAAGTCTCCAGCAGGTGGCATCATTCCAATCATTACACTTTTGACCCATTTTATGCTACCAGAAGACCTATATTCCAAGGAAAGCAAAGAAAGAGGAAAAGGACCCATATGTAAAAAAGTGCTTAATAACAGCTCTTTTTGTGGAAGCCCAATATTGGGAACTAAAGGACTGTCTTTCTACTGGGGAATGACCAAACAAATTGTGGCATATTAATATAATGGAATATTATCATGCCATTGGGAAGACCCTTACAAAAAGATGCAGAACAAAGTGAACTAGAAAAATTTATACGATAACAACTTTAAAGAGAAAACTTTTATATATTTCAGTACTCTACTTGCGACACCTTTCATCCAAGAAATTTTACATGACCTCAGCTATATAGGTGTATAAAATATATGTACATAACCTTTTAGTGTTGCTAAATTTTTCACAACCCCCACATTCAACTACCCCATATGGAGCCATGACCCACAGTTTAAGAAGCTTTGCTCTACTCAATGCAATGATAAAGCACAAGTCCAAAAGAATGAAGATGAAACATGCCACCCACCTCCTGACAAAGAGGTGATGAACTTAAAATGTAGAAAGAGTTGTATTTTTTTGGACATGGCTAATGTAGGGATTTGTTTCACCAGACTATGCAGATATGTATTTAGGGACTTATTTTCTCAGTTTTAAAAAAAATTTATTTGTTTAATGGGAATGGATGGGAACAGGAGTGGGGGGAGCAGATTAATTTTTTTAAATAGCTGTTACTTGAAAATTTTAAATAAGACTAACTAAATAGATGACCCAATAAAAATAGACATGTGGATAGAAAAAAAAAGAAGATAACCTTGTTTGACAGATATTGGAAATACAGTCTCCAATATTAGTTGTGTGACCCTGGGCAAGTCACTTAACCTCTATCACAGTTTTTCATCTGTAAAATGGAAATAATAGTACCCACCCTCCAGGGTTGTTGTAAGAATCAAATGAGATACTCAGAAGACAATTAGCTCAGTGCCTGGCACATAGTAAGTGCTATATAAATAGTGGTGGTAGTGGTTGTAGTGGTGGTGGTAATGATAGTGGTGGTAGTGGTAATAGTAATGGTAGTGGTGGTGGTGGTGGTAGTAGTAGTAGTAGCAGCAGCAGCAGAAGTAAGTGGATAGGAAGCTGACTGGATTGAGTCCCACCTCTGATTCATGCTTGCTGTATAACTTTGGGCAAGTCACTTAACCTTTCAATGTTCCCAGAAACTCTAGGACTATAAATGTTAGAGAAGTTACCAATCACCATTGGTAGAGAGAATTGCTTCCTTACAAGGAACTCCCTACATCGATGAGATTTTAAAAAATAAACAACTTGCCCAAGACCCTACAGCTTTGCCTAAGGCTGCCCTGGTGCGTCCGCCCCTCTCTTGTACTGAAGATGTCTCCTCTAATATCCTTCTTTCTCCCAGAAGAGGCCCCAGAATACAGAGAGCTCTGCTATCTGATAGGGATGACACTGTTAATTATTTGCAGTGTATCACAATTACCAGAACACTTGTGCTAAATAACTCAGCTGCTGATAGACTTGGGTCCATGTAACTGCCAGAAATTGCTCCCTTTTCTCCCTTGGTAAGTGTCAGGTTGTATCCTGGCTTGGTTACCAAACAGGGAGTATATTTGCTATGATCCCTAATGAGCTCTGTCAAGAAACCACTTGCTTCTTGCCAACACCTGTGAGGTTTTATTTTTCAGTACCACCTCCACCATGGTTACCATTGTTTTCAGTCTTCATGAAAAAACCCAAAGAGCCCATGCAATTTTCAAAATTGTGCATTTTTCATGGTATCTTAGTTCTAAAGCCAGAAAGGACCTCAGAGGCCATCTCGTCCAAATTCCTCATTTTATCAATGAAAACTAAAGACCAGGGAGTGTGACCTACCCAGGGTCACATAGGAAAGGAAAATCAGAAGTTGAATTTCAACCCCAAATCCTCTAATAATCTCTGGTGTGTCATGGGTACTTCTGGCAGTTTGTAAAGCCTATGAAGCCCTCTTCAGAATGTTTTTTTTTTAATTCATAATTGACATTATACACTGTAACAGCAATATTGTATAATGATCTACTGTGAATAACTTAGCTATTCTCAGCAATATGACAGTTCTGAAGGATTTATGATGAAAGGTGCTGTTTATCTCCAGAGAAAGAACTGGTAGAGCCCAAATGCAAATCGAAGATACTTTTTCTCTATTTTATTTTTCTTGGGGTTTTTTTGTCTATATTTTCTTTCACATCATGACTTACATGTAAATGTGTTTTTCATGACTATGCATGCATAATCTGTGTCAAATGATTGGCCTTATCAATGGGGATGGGGAGGAAGGGAGAGAATTTGAAACTCAAAACTTGAAAAGAGAATGTTAAAATTGTTTTACATGTAATGGGGGAACTATTAATTTTTTTAAAATTCATAATTAAAGGAAATACTAAATTTCATTTAAAGGTTAGTGAAATCAAGATGTATTATTTTTCCCATTCAAGATCATGGAAGCCCTGAAATTTCTCCAACCCTAAGAGAAGATGATGGGTTCCCATTTAATTTCTAAGTCTCCAATAAGCTCAAAATAACATTATTATAACTGGTTGGGGCAGCTAGGTGGCGCAATGGATAGAGCACCAGCCCTGGAGTCAGGAGTACCTGAGTTCAAATCCGGCCTCAGACACTTAACACTTACTAGCTGTGTGACCCTAGGCAAGTCACTTAACCCCAATTGCCTCACTTAAAAAAAAAAAAAAGATAAGTGGTTATTGCTATGCAAGAGGGGAAAGACCATGAGGATCTTTCCCCTAAGATTTAAACCCTTAGTTTCTTCTTGTGCAAAATGAGGAGGTTGAATGGAATGTTTTCTTAGGTCCCTGCCAGCTCTCATGATCTCTTTGTCTATAACATCAAAGAGAATCTAGAGAGATTGTAAATAAGTGACCTTTTGTTCCAGTGTGCTCTGAGAGGAGCTGGGAACACACCCTCAGCTGTTACAAGGAAGGAAGCCTATGGACCCTTTTTTAAACTACAAAATCATCTTTGTTTAATCATCATCTCAGACACCCCCCAATTCTACATACAGGAACCCTGACTAAATTATGTTAGCACTTAAAGGGTTCCATAATGGAAGTGCCTGGTTTTCTGCTCCCCCAACTTAGCCCAGGATCTAAATCCTCCCTTTTTTGGTGACTTTTATTGGACATTTTACATTAAATAATGTGACTTCAATGTGTGACACTGCAGTTTACCAAGAATTTTTCTTCCCAGCCATCCCTTGGAGGAAAGTAATAGAAACAATATCATCCTCATTTATTATCATCCTCATGGGCTCAGCAGAGAGGTGAAGAAACTTGCTCACAGTCACAGAAACAGTAAATGGTAGAGCCAGTATTCAGACATAAGTCTTCTGATAGACCCTTGACCACTTGACACCCTGATCATCATCCCGTTTTCCACCTTTCCACCTCTTGCTGTGGAGATGGTAATCAAATCAATACTACCAGGGGATAACTAGGTGGCGCAGTAGATAAAGCACTGGCCCTGGATTCAGGAGGACCTGAGTTCAAATCCAACCTCAGACACTTGACACTTACTACCTGTGTGACCCTGGACAAGTCACTTAACCCTCATTGCCCCGCAAAAAAAAAAAATTATAAAAATAAAATAAATCAACACTACCAGTGTTTATGGAAAGGGCCAGTCAACTGATTGCCCTATGGCTCTATTCACCATTTCTGTGACTTATAATGATAACAACAATAGCTGTAGTTAATAATGATATGACGTTTTAGGATTTGAAAAACACTTCACATATATCTCATTTTATCCTCACAGCAACACTGGGAGGTGCATGCTATTATTTTCACCCCCATTTTACAGATAAGGAAAATGAGGCAGACAAAAATTAAGTAACTTGCCAAGGGTCACACAGCTAGTAAGTATCTCAGGTCAGATTTTAAATCAGATATTCCTGACTCCAGGTCTAGCTCTCTATTCAGCACATCCCCTGTCTACCTAGCTCTAGATTTCCCAAACTAAACACCCTTCTCTGGCTGTTAGTCCCTCATTCATGCTGTCTTACTCTATTAGAATGTAAGCTCTTTGAGGGCAGGGACTATCTCACTTTTGTATTTGTATCCCCAGTGCTTAGCACAGTACTTGTCACATGTTAAACACTTAAAAAATTCATTTCCATTTCATTACATAGATCATCTAGTCCAGTGCCTTCATTTTATAGGTGGGAAAGCTGAGGACCTCTGAAGACAAATGACTTACCCAAGGTGGCGGAGGTAGTAAGATGGCAACTCCAAGATTCTGAATGCAGAATTCCAAGGTCCTCTGAAACCAAATCTAGTGTTATTTGTACTTAGAGCCATGCTGCCTCTTGTAGCTCAAGGGTCTTTCTACTTTACCTGACAACTCTTATTATATCATTCTAGTGAGATGCTCTTTATCACCTAGAAAGAGGGAGATAGGGTGGGGTTTGAGAGG
Organism: Dromiciops gliroides; assembly: GCF_019393635.1. Classification (NCBI taxonomy): domain Eukaryota; kingdom Metazoa; phylum Chordata; class Mammalia; order Microbiotheria; family Microbiotheriidae; genus Dromiciops; species Dromiciops gliroides. Next base: position 528,827,856 of record NC_057863.1, read on the forward strand.
AAGTCACTTGGGACTCAGGTGTCATAAGGACAAGAAAAGATTAGTGGCTCTCCTGCTAACTCAATGTGAGGTCTTGGACAATTTCCTTAACTTCCGGGATCCTCTGTTTCATCTTATGTAAAATAAGGAAGTTGGACTAGCTATATTCAAGTGCTATATTTATGATCCTGCTACCTATAAAAAAGTATAGCATGCCCACATCAAACAGAGCTCTATGAACAAAGCAGAATAGTAGTAGCTCAAAAGAAACATGTGGCATGTAAATTTAGAGACATCTACTTTCCAAATGTTCATGCAGACTATTGCTGCCTGACCTATGGTAGAGCCTTCTGCACTCGTATTGGTCTGATCAACCACAGTAGGACACACTGAGTCTTGACCCTGACATAATGTTATCATTTCGGTCCCCTTCAAGAACAAAGGACAGGGGGCAGCTAGGTGGCGCAGTGGATAAAGCGCCAGCCCTGGATTCAGGAGGACCTGAGTTCAAATCCGACCTCAGATACTTGACACTAGCTGTGTGACCCTGGGCAAGTCACTTAACCCTCATTGACTCACAAAAACAAAACAAAAACAAACAAACAAACAAAAAAAGAACAAAGGACAAGAACCAACCAAGCATTCAACCTATAAAAATGAGGAAATTGGATAAGAGGATCTCTAGGTGGCGCAGTGGATAGAGCACCGGCCCTGGAGTCAGGAGTACCTGAGTTCAAATCCTACCTCAGACACTTAACACTTACTAGCTGTGTGACCTTGGGCAAGGTCTCTTCCTGTACTCACCTTCTATGATTCTACAATTCTCTTTATATATAAAGCATGTAAGAGTAGAAACATGGTATAATGAATGAGAACTGACTCTGGAATCAGAGGGCCCGGGTTCAAATCCCTACTCTGACAATTACAAAATCATTTCATCTCTCTAAGCATTAGTTTCCTCATCTGTAAAATGTGGGAGTCAGAGTAGGTGGCCTTTTAAGTCACTTGCAGCTCTAAGTCTATGATAATGAATGCTTCCCTTAATAAATTGTATGTGATACATCCATATACTTCTTGGTTTTTTTATTTTGTTTGGTTTTTTACTGACGCAATTGGGGTTAAGTGACTTGCCCAGGGTCACACAGCTAGTAAGTGTTAAGTGTCTGAGGCCGGATTTGAACTCAGGTCCTCCTGACTCCAGGGCCTATGCTTTATCCACTGCGCCACCTAGCTGCCCCCATCCATATACTTCTTAAGAAACACACAGATGATCTACTGTGATAGACTATATTCTTCTCACCAATGTAATAGTACAGAAGAGTTCCAGGGAACTCATGATAGAAGAGGATCTCCAAATCCAGGAAAAAAAAAAAAAAGAACTATGGAGTATAGATGCTGAATGAACCATACTATTTCTTTTGTTTTTGGTGCTGTTGTTTTTCTATTTTGAGGTTTTTCATCATTGCTCTGATTTTTCTCTTATAACATGACTAATGCAGAAATATGTTTAATGTTATAATGTATACATATATATACACATATATATACATATGTATATATATATATAAAACCTATATCAGATTACCTGCTGTCTAGGGGAGGGGAGAGGGAGGGGAGGGAGGGAGAAAAATCTGAAATTGGAAAGCTCGTATAAATAAAAGTTGAGAACTATCTTTACATGTAACGGAAAAAATACTTTATTAATAAAAAAAAAAAGAAACACACAGAGAAATACAAATACAAACATGGATGCCCTAGTAGTGGTGTAAAGGAGCCCACAGTTATTCCTAAGGGTCACATAGTGCTTCTTACAGCCATCTTCTTCCACATCCTTCATTGTCTGCCATATATACACATCTATATATGTATGTGTGTATATGTATATATATGCATACATGTATGCATGTATATACATACATGTACATATATACACATTTCTATATAGATGAAATCAGATTAAAATGAACCTTCTAAGGATAGTCTTACAGGAAAAAATCAGTCAAAAAAAACCCCCCAACCATACAACCGTATCAGATCCTATAGCCCTCTCCTCTGGTTGGTCAATCCCTGGTTAGAACCACCATTTCAGGAGGTGCCCGAACCATCCATGCTCATTTTACTCCTTGTTCCACTCCTGACTCTCCAGACATTTCCATCACTTCCCACACAGCCTTACTTCCTGTGGATACCCTTTCACCTTCCTCTTCTCACTTTTCAGCTTTTTAAAAAATGTGTTATCTTCCCCCATTAGAAAATAAGCTCTTTAGGGTGGAGACTGTTTTTTTGCCTATATTTGTAAGCTGAGCACAATTTCTAGCACACAGTAAGCATTTAATAAATGTTTTCTCTATCAATTTAAGGAGTATGGGGAAGGGCAATAAATTCAATTCACATATTTGCTGAATATTATTATTATTACTAACAGCTAGAATTTATATAGCACTTTAAGCTTTACAAAGCACTTTATATACACTATCTCATTTGAACCACCATTTGAGGTAGGTGCTATTATTATCATCTATATTTTACATATGAGGAAACTGAGGCACAGGGAGGCTAGATGACTTGCCCAGGTTCACATAATCAGTAAGTAGCTAAAGGAGTAAATGAACTAAGGTCTCCCTGATTCTAGGTCAAGCACTCTATCCACTATCCCATCTAGGTACCTTAAATGTGTGAGGCAATGTGTAAATGATCTGTAGGGACTATCCCATGAAGCAGTCTCAGTTGCCATTTCTGGTTCCACCCATTGGGAGTAACCCCACTTCCAGTCATGTGGGAAGGGTTAAAAGGCTTGTACATAAGACAAACAAGCAAATGACTATCAGTACAAGGTAGAACATGACTGGGCACCATAGGAGAAATGTAAGCAAAGTTCTGGGAAGTCTGAAGGACCAAGAGATCATGGGAAGCAGTATGAGATGGTGAAAAGTGAGCTGATCTTTGAGCTCAAATTCTAATTCTCTTAGCTGTGTGACTTTTGGCAGGTAGCTTAATAATAACTAGCATTTACATAGCCCTCTAAGGCTTGAATGTTGGGTCATTTCATCCTTATAAAAAACCCTGTAAGGGAGGAGGTGGAAAAGTCTGGAGAGCCAGGAGTGGATCAGAGTGAAGTAAGCAAGGATAGCCTGGGCACCTCCTAGAATAGTGGTCCCAACCAGAGAAGAGTGCCACAAGAGCAGATATATTTTTTCCTTTTTTTAAACTTGTTTTCTCCTCCAGTCCTTATTGCTATTATTATCCCCCCTTTCAGAGGAGGAAACTGAAGCAGAAAAAGATTAAATAACTTGAGTCAGTGACATAACTAGGAAGAGTCTAAGTCTAGATTTAAACTCAGGTCTTCCTGACCCCAAGTTCAACACTCTATCACTCTATCTAATGGCTACCCAGCTGTCTCATTTTTTTTTCCTCAACCTCTGAGCTTCACTTTCATTAACTCTAAAAGTAGGATACTGTTAAAGAGTTCCCTATGGCACTGAGAGGTTAAGGGACTTGCTCAAAGTCACATCATCATCAAAGATGGGACTTGAACTCAGGTTTTCCTGACTATAAGGCCTTACCATACTATCTATAAGAATGCTGCCTCTCAGGAAATTCTAAGAGTTTTTGTTGCACAACAATTGCTAATTTGTACTAGTAGAGAGAGTTTACTCACCAGGAACTCTTTACTATAATGAAATCACAAATCTGATCCTCCCCACCACCACCACCAAAAATAAAAATAAAAATAAAAATAGGCAGGCTTGGGGTGACTAGGTGGTGCAGTGGATAGAGCACCGGCCCTGGAGTCAGGAGTACCTGAGTTCAAATCCTACCTCAGACACTTAACACTTACTAGCTGTGTGACCTTGGGCAAGTCACTTAACCCCAACTGCCTCACTAAAAAAAAAAAAAATAGGCAGGATAATATTTTTATAGCCTGGGGTGGGAAGAATATTATTGGTAGGGCCAAATGAAATAAACATATGAAAAGTACTTTGTGAATCTTGAAGCAGTATATAAATGAAAGCTATTTATTTGTATTATCGAGAAGGTTTCTCAGAATAAGTCCCATTTCAGTTGGGCTTGAAAAGTATAGTGTTTGGGCAGCTAGGTGGTGCAGTGGATAGAGCACCGGCCCTGGAGTCAGGAGGACCTGAGTTCAAATCTGGTCTCAGACACTTAACACTTACTAGCTGTGTGACCCTGGGCAAGTCACTTAACCCCAATTGCCTCACCAAAAAAAAAAAAGAGAGAGAGAAAGAAAAGGAAAAAAAAAAGGAATTTTCACACACACACAAAAGAAAAGTATAGCGTTTGAATAAGCAAAGGTAAAAAGTACTTTGGCATTCTAAAAAGCCAAGGTATAGACTATACATAGAGAAATAATGGAAGGCAAATCTTGAAAAGAAGATTAGATTATAGACCCCCGCTGTTTGACCTTGGTGATACTAACAGGGAGAGATGGGTCATAAACTGATATAGTAAGGGATACACATATGCCAGCTGGTGACTACCCATTTCTCCACCCATCTCCCCAAATCACTGTTCAGCTGACTTGTTGGGTGGAAGAGAGGACAGTAGGGAGGAGTGATGATCTTGTAACCTAGGGATGGCTCTAGCCACAGACTACACCCTAGAGGTAAACTCAGCTAGCCATACCATAATGGAGCCTCCTGGTCAAGGAAGAATCTGGTAAGAGATTTCAAATGGCTCAGCTCAGTCATTCCATTACCACTCCTGGAAAAGCTGCGGAGGCTCCACTCTACTGAAGATGGAATGTCTCTGACAAAATGATCTATCATCACATGAGCCTGGAGCAGGGCTGTCACAGTTGTTGTAGAAACCTGACCTTTGGATTTCCTGATTACATGCATCTGAATTCTTCACCATATTCCCCCACAGGCATGGTGGCAGTGTGCTAGCATTCCTCCCTGCTTCATGTTAATCTTTAATTTAGCCCTGCTCATCTCCTCTCCTTTCACTGTTATGTGTCAAGGGAAAAGACATAGCAGGCATTACAAGGGACAGGATGGTCCAGGACAGCTACTCCCACTGGAAGAGGATCTAGACTGTGGGCAGAAGCTGAAAATTTAACAACTTCCTCAATCAAAAACCAGTCTGAGGGGTATTTGGCATGCTAAGTAGGCCCCCCCAATGAACAGATAGATCTTCTCCACTTGTTCAATCTTCAAATGCGAGGACTAACATGGAGAGTAGAAAGAACATGAAATTTTAAGCCTGAGGACCTGGATTTGAATGCTTTTTCTTCTTGCTTTTTCCTAGCTGTGTGACCTTGAGCTGGCCTAGGGAGAACTTTGTAGTATAGTGAACCTGGTAGGTTAGTGAACCTTGAATTCACTTCTCTGGGCCTCATCTCTCACTTGTAAAATGAGAAGGAATAGTAGGATGATCTTCAAACTCTGATTTCATGACTCAGAAGCCACATTTGCAATCACTGTAAACCAAAATAACTACATGAGTACTTTTTTTTGGTGGTGAGAGGGGAAGAGGGATGTATCTGTCTTTACGTTGGAATTGATCAGCAATTTGTCTGTCATGCATAGACTTAGAGAGATCCAAGAGTTCCACACACACCTGAAATCACAAATCCAGACTCATCCCCCCCAAAAAGACAGAGTTATCTGGAGATACACGTCTAGTTTTTGTCAAGAAGAGGACTTGAATTCAGGTCTTCTTGACTCCAAGACTACCTCATACTTTGGAATACTATAATTTCCTCATCCACATATTTCCTATATCAATAAAATTGTAGGGCCAGGCCCTATCCATATAATAACAGGTTGTGGTCTAGCCATTCAGTAGTCAAAAACATTTTTTGACCTTTATAAATGTTTGTAGTGTTTATTGAATGCCTACTTATAATAGCAGTATTAATAATAGGAGATAATAATATGTAAGTCATTGTTTAGTCATTTAGGTTGTGACCCTATTTGGAGTTTTCCAGGCAAAGATACTGGAATGGTTTGCCATTTCCTTCTCCAGCTCATTTTACAGATGAGGAAACTGAGGTAAACAGGGGTCATATAGCTAGTAAGTGTCTGAGGACAGATTTGAACTCACAAAGATGAGTCTTCTTGACTCCAGGCCTAGCTCTCTATCCACTATGACACCTAGCTGCCCAATAATGAGATCCTATGCTAATTGATGAGTACCACAGAAAGCAGAAGGCAGGTAAGACTGGCTTTGCCAGTTAGTGAAATCAAAAAGGATTTATTAAGCACCTACTATATGCCAAGTACTGTGCCTTAGCACTAGGGATACAAAAAAAGAAGAAGAAGAAGATAATCCTTGCTCTTAAAGAGCTCACAGATAATGGGGGAGACAACATGTAAACAACTCTGTACAAAGAAGCTATGGACAGGTGGATAAACCGGAGATAATCAACAGAAGACAGGCACCAGAATTAGGGGGGACTTAAAAGATTTCCTGTACAAGGTAAAATTTTAGCTTAGACTTGAAACAAGCCAGGGAAGCTAGGAGGCAGAGTAGGGGGATAAACAGAGATGAACAGGGAAAACATTCTGGGCATGAGGAAGAGCCAATAAAAAAACTTGCAGAGTTAAGAGATAGAGTGTCTTGTTCAAGGAACAGCAAGGAGGCCAGTGTCACTAGATCAGAGAGCAGGTTGGACAGGAGTGATATCAGTTAGTCAATAAACACATTTTTTAAAATTTAATTTGATTTTTAATTTTTTTTTCAATTACATGTAAATATTTTTTTTGAGTTCCAAATTTTCCTCCACCTTCCCTTCCCTCCCCCCTCCCGAGGCCAGCAAGCAGTCTGATATAGATTCTACATTACAATTATGTTAAACATATTTCTACATTAGTCATATTGTAAGAGAAGAATCAGAACAAAAGGGGAAAAATACAAAAAAGAATAAACAAGAACAATAACAAAAAAGCAACAACAAAAGCGAAAATAGTGTGCTTCAATCCACATTCAGACTCCATAGTTCTTTTTCTGAATGTGGAGAGCATTTTCCATCATAAGTCTTTTGACATTATCTTGGATCATTGTATTGCTGAGAAGAGTTAAATCTATCACAGTTGATCATCACACAATGTTGATACTGTGTATAACGTTCTCTTGGTTCTGCTCCTTTCACTCAGCATCAATTCATGTAAGTCCAGGTTTTTCTGAAATCCATTTGCTTATCATTTCTTTTTCTTTTAATTAATAAAGTATTTTTTTACATGTAAAGATAGTTCTCAACTTTTGTTTATACAAGCTTTACAATTTCAGATTTTTCTCCCTCCCTCCCCTCCCTCCCCCCTCCCCTAGACAGCAGGTAATCTGATATAGGTTTTATATATATATATATATATATATATATACACATAATAACATTAATCCTATTTCTGCGTTAGTCATGTTATAAGAGAAAAATCAGATCAATGATGAAAAACCTCAAAATAGAAAAAATAACAGCACCAAAAACAAAAGAAATAGTATGGTTCATTCAGCATCTTGCTTATCATTTTTTACAGCACAATAGTATTCCATTACATTCATATGCCACAACTTGTTTAGCCATTGTCCAACTCATGGGCATCCCTTCAATTTCCAATTCTTTGCTACCACAAAAAGAGCAGCTAAAAATATTTTTGTACATGTGGGTCCTTTTCCCTTTTTTTATGATCTCTTTGGGATATAGACCTAGTAGTATTGCTGGGTCAAAGGGGATGCAGAATTTTAAAGCCTTTTGGGCATGGTTCCAAATTGCTCTCCAGAATGGTTGGATCAATTCACAGCTCCACCAACCATGCATTAGTGTTCCAATTTTCTCACATCTTCTTCAACATTTATCGTTTTCCTTTTTTGTCATATTAGCCAATTGGATAGGTGTGAGTTGGTACCTCAGAGTTGTTTTAATTTGCATTTCTCTAATCAGTAGTGATTGAGAAAATTTTTTCAAATGGCTCTAAATAGCTTTAATTTTGTCATCTGAAAACTGTTCATATCCTTTGACCATTTCTTAATTGGGGAATGACTTGTATTCTTATATATTTGATTAAGTTTTCTATATATTTTAGATATGAGGAATAAACACTTATTAATCACATACTATGAGTCAGGCATTATGATAAACACTGAGGAGACAAAGGAAGTAAAAAATGGTCCCTGCTCTCAAGGAGCCCACAGTCTAATGCAGACAGCATGCAGACAGCCATGTACAAATAGAGCAGAATACAGGACAAATGGGGCGTAATTAACAGAGGGAAGGCCCTAGAATTAAGGCGGATTGGGAAAGGCTTCCTGTTGAAAGTGGAATTTTATTTGGACCTTGAAGAAAACCATTTAAGCCAGGAGGCTGAGCTAAAAAAAGAAAGTATTTTATGCATGGGGAAGAACCAGTAAGGATTCCCAGAGTTGGGAGATGGAGTGTTTTGTTCAAGGAACACTTAAGGAAGCCATTGGCACTGGATCTCAAGGAGCTCACAGTCTAATGGAAGAGGTGACATACAAAAAACTATGGACAAACTATAAACAGGAAAAAATGGAGATAATCGACAGAGGAAAAGCTCTAGAGTTAAGAGGCATTGAGGAAGGACTGGTAGGTGGTGCAGTGGATAAAGCACTAGCCCTGGATTCAGGAGGACCTGAATTCAAATCCAGCCTCAGACACTTGACACTTACTAGGTGTGTTACCCTGGGCAAGTCACCTAACCCTCATTGCCCTGAAAAAAAAAGAGAGAGAGAGACATTGGGAAAGACTTCTATGGAAGGTGAAATTTTAGCTGGAACTCATAGAGTAAGGTCAGGGAATGGGGAAGGAGGAGGGGAAAAGAAGATTGGAAAGGTGAAAGGGAAAATGTTATAAAGGGCTTTGAATGCCAAAGGATGTTGTATTTAACTCCGGAGGTAACAAGGAGCCACTGGAGTAGGGGTCAGATCTGTACTTTAGGAAGACCACTTTGAAAGCTGAATGGAAGATGAACTGAAGTAGAAAGAAATTTGTGGCAAGGAGACTGACCAGTAAGCTGTTGTTATATTCCAGGCATAAGCTGATAAGGGCCTATAGCAAAGTGGTGACTGTGTCAGAGGAGAGCAGGAGAGATAAGAGAAAGATATTTCAAAAATAAAATCAACAGGCCTTGGGAACATATTGGATATGGGGGCAATAGGCAGAGGGAGGTTTTGAAAGAATGAATGAAGAATCAAGGATGATGACACCTGTGTTGTGAGCCTGGGTGCCTGGGAGTGTAGTGGTACCTTCAATAGTAATAAGGATGTTTAGAAGCAAAGAGGGCTTGGATAAAAAGATAATGAATTTAGTTTGCATGTTGAATTTAATATACCTAGAGGACATAGGATGTTCTAAAATGTCTAATAGGCAATTGGAGAAGCAAGAAGTAGAAACGTTAGGCCTTGGGGCAGCTAGGTGGCGCAGTGGATAAAGCACTGGCCCTGGATTCAGGAGGACCTGAGTTCAAATGTGACCTCAGACACTTGACACTTACTAACTATGTGACCCTGGGCAAATCACTTAACTCTCATTGCCCCACAAAAAAAAGAAAAAGAAAAGAAAGAAATATTAGGACTGGATAAGTAGATTGAGGAATCATCAGCACAGAGATAATCACTGAATTCATGGGAGCTGATGAGATCACTAAGTGAAACAGTACAGAAGAGAAAAAGGCCTAGGATGGGATGAAGATCCAACAAAGGAGACTGAGAAGGAATGGTCCCATATGTAGGTGATCAGGAAAGGGTAGTGACACAAAAACTTGAAGAGAGTATCAAAGAGAATATCTCCAAGACTGACTGTGGAGCCAATCATTTGTATTTTGCCAAAAGTGTTTTAGACATGATATCTTGTCCTAGGAATTCTTGGCAATCTGAAAAGTTACCGTTTCTACTTTCACTGACCCTCCCTTATGCATGGTTAACACCTCCCACAAACTAGGTGTATGATCTCCATACACTTTGTATGAATGAATGTAAAAGCATTTTTGCTGTTCAGTCATTTCAGTCATGTCCGACTCTTCGTGAATCCATTTGGGGTTTTCTTGGCAGAAATACTAGAGTGGTTTGCCGTTTGCTTCTCCTTCTCATCTTACAGATGAGGAAACTGAGGCAAACAGGGTTAAGTGATTTGCCCAGGGTCACACAGCTAGTAAGTGTCTGAAACCAGATTTGAACTCTGGAAGATGAGTCTTCCTGACTTCAGGCCCAGTACTCTATCCCTTACACCACCTAGCACCCCCCAAAAAGCATTAATCTAGTACTTTTTACATATCAGACACTGTACTAAGTTATAAGGATACAAATACAAAAATTAGATCATTCCTGGCCTGCAGGAACTTACCTTCTAATAGAAGGAGACAACATATTTACAGTTGTGGTGGCCAGAGAGCAGATTTTTAGTCTGGTGAGTCACAAGGATGCAGAGTTGATCAATAGGGCAGTTGACTGGCATGCCTGTTCTAGATCTGGTTCCCAGCTAGACATAGTGAGCTAGGGAAGTTTGTGCTCCCTCACCAGTCAAGACAATTCAAAGGAATGGGGGCATTTTCAAAGTTGATTCGATTTATTTCCCCAGGGACTTCTCCAAGGTTACAGATGACAAATGCCCTAGAGTATAGGCGGCCCTCTTGGGAGGGAGACAAAATAAGTTTCAGATGGTTTTGGGGTCAATGATATTTTTTTCAGCTTATAGACAGCTAAAAATGGCCAGTGGGGACCATTAGCTTTTTTTTTTTTTTTCGTTTTTAGTGAGGCAATTGGGGTTAAGTGACTTGCCCAGGGTCACACAGCTAGTAAGTGTTAAGCGTCTGAGGCCGGATTTGAACTCAGGTACTCCTGACTCCAGGGTTGGTGCTCTATCCACTTCGTCACCTAGCTGCCCCTGACCATTAGCTTTTAAGGGGCTAAAGAGGCACCAGAATCAGGAATAATTTATATCAGCATGGGTGATCCAGGAAGAGACATCGCACAACCACAATAATGTTGTGGCTATTCCCTATTCAACAGTAAATTTGATGACACTGGTTCAAAGGGAACGATAAATTATGCCAAAAGAAGTCTGTTCAGGGGCAGCTAGGAGGCACAGTAGACAAAAAACCAGCCCTAGATTCAGGAGGACCTGAGTTCAAATGTGGCCTCAGACACTTACTAGCTGTGTGACCCTGGGCAAGTCACTTAACCCTCATTGCCCCGCCCAAAAAAAAGCAAACAAAAGAAGACTGTTCATTGATGTGCCATTAGAGGCCAGAAAGATCACTACAGGCAGAGGACTATTAAGGAATAAGTTCTATGATCCTTGTTTTGTTTTTTTCCAGTGTCAAGTGTCTGAGGTCAGATTTGAACTCAGGTCCTCCTGAATCCCAGGCTGGTGCTCTATCCACTGTGCCACCTAGCTGCCCCACTATGATCCTTGTTGATAACAAAGCTCTCCTGCTCCCCATCCAGTATTCTATAACCCAAGAGTCTCTACATGATAAATAAACCAGATCCAGAAAATCCTACAGGAACATTGCATGATCAGAGCAATCCCCATCCAGTGCTCCATTTGGCTGGTACTCAAACCTCTCAGCCCTTGGTGGTTCACAATTGATTAGTAGGCCTTAAATAAAAACCACAGCTCCAGTCATAGCCCTGTTTCTTGAGCTGGTGTGATACTTTGCAAGCAAACATTCATTCTTTTCTGGGCTAGATATGGGCTAGATATTGCTCAGAAGGAGCAATGTGGAAATGGCAGGACCGGGAGAACATACACACTGATTGCAATAATGTACACGAAACCAACACTGAAAAGCAGTTGATTAAATTCACTGACCAATCTTGGCACCAGACAAATAAATGATGAAACCTACCCCAATCCTCTTGGTAGAGGGGCATACTGTAAGTATGAAGTGTTGCAAATGTTACTGGTTTTGCTCTAATGCTTTCCTATGTTACAAGAGAGATTTCTATGGGTTTGGTGTGCATGTGGAAGTAACCAGGATGAAAAAAAAAAAGACGTTAATAAACATTTTACATAAAAGAAAAGAAAATTGCATGCTCAAGGTGAGGGCAATTGTATGGTGGGACAAGACTACCCCAGGGATTTCTTAATTTCTCAACTGATATCTTAAAGGGGTTATTTCAATATATACAAAAAGGTTTTGAAATAACTTTTGATAATGGGTCAATTTTCAGAGAAATCCATGTAGACAATAGAGATGGGGATAATACATAACGCACAGGTTCTTAACCTTTTTTGTGTCATGGGCTCCTTTGACAATCTGGTTGTTGTTGTTTGTCCTCGTTCTCAAAGAGGACCATGGCATCAGGGTACTGTTATGACTTGCAGTGAATTGGACTTAAGTGAGGGAGGGCGGTGCAAAGTCACCAACCCCACTCTCTCCTCCAGAGACATCTGGGTCCAGTGGCAAGAGAGATATCGGGATGACTGGAGATGGCCCCAGATGTTTAAGACAATTGGGGTTAAGTGACTTGCCCAGGGTCACCCAGGTAATAACTTTCTGATTGGACTCGGGTCCTCTTGACTCTAAGGCCAGTGCTCTATCCACTATACCACCTAGCTGCCCACAATAATGCATAAAATAAAAAGCATAGGATTGCAAAGGAATCCAACATATAGCAATATAATTATTTTTTTTTAATTAAGTTCAGGGACCTTCCCTCCATCACTTTCAATTCAAGTAAACAAGCATTTATTAAATTCCTACTGTGCCAGGTACTATGCCAAATAGCTTAGCTGTGAAGGAAGAGATTTAGGATGATACCCAAGGGGGTAGCAGGGTTCTTTGGGAAGCATTAGCATGCGTGTAGACAATAGGAAGAAGTCAGGAGAGTTAATTCAATTTGACTTAACAGTCATTAAAGTACCTACCTTGTGAAAGACACTGTAATTCAACAAGTTAAGTCAACATTTATTACGTCCTTACTACGTGCCAGGCTTTATGCTAAGTGCTGGTGATACAAAGACAAAAACAGTCCTTATCTTCAAGAAGCTCATAGTCTAATGGGAGAGTCAACATGGAAACAAAAATAATTTACAAACAAGTCACAACTAAGATAAATTGAAGATAATCGATTGGGGGAAAGTATTTGTCCTGCCTCAGACACTTACAAGATGAATTAAGGGGAACGGGGAAAGGCTTTTTGAAGAAGGATAGATTTTAGGTGACTTGAAGGAAGCCAGGTGGTAAAATAAGGAATAGTGATACTTGCTTTGCCTTCCTAGCAAGGTTATCCTGAGGAAAGCACCTTTACACTGTAGAGTGCTGTATAAGAATTATCCAGTGGGGGGAAAAAAAGAATTATTTAGTGGACTGGAAGAGTGTGGCACAGTGAAAAGGACAGGGGTTTAAAATCAGAGAACCTAGGTTCAAATTCAGGCTCTGTTACTACCTATCTATATGATATAAGCACTCTTTTCACCTGTCTAGGCCTCAAATATCCTCATCTATGAGGGAGTTGGAATAGATGACTTCAAGGTCCTATCAGTTCTAAATGTACAATTCTATCTTCCTATAAAAGATTAAAGAACAAACTCAGCTAAACTCTAAGATCAAGTCTAATATTTAGGAATAGAAATAAGTAAAGAAGACAAAAGGCATTTTAAAAGACAAAGATGTCTCTTATTTAGCAAGTTCCTGCCTCTAACGCAATTAGGTGGCAAAAATGGATAGACCATCAGCCCTGGAATCAGGACAATGTGAGTTCAAATCTGACTTCAGACTATGTGACCCTGGGCTAGTCATTTAACCCTGTTTGCCTCAGTTCCTCATCTGTAAAAAGAGCTGGAGAAGCAAATGACAAACCACTCCAGTATCTTTGCCAAGAAAACCCCAAATGGAATAAAAAGGAGTCAGACATGACTAATAAACAAAACAACAACAAGTTCAAGTGTTGCCTCAGACACTTACTAGTTATGTGGCCCTGGACAAGTATTTAACCTCTGTCTGCCTCGGTTGCCTCCTCTGTAAAGTGGTGGTAATAATACACTATCTTGGAGGATTGTGATAAGAAGTAAATGAGTTGATTTGTACAAAAATATTTTAGCAGCTCTTTTTGTGATGGCTCAGAATTGGAAATCAAAGGGATGCCCATCAATTGGGGAATGGCTAAACAATTGTAATGGAATATTATTGTGCTATAAGAAATGACAAGCAGGATGATTTCAAAAAGGCCCGGAAAGACATGTATGAAATGATGTATAGTGAAGTGAGCAGAACCATGAGAACGTTACACACAGTGACAGCAATATTGTTTGTTGAAGAATTGTGAATGATTTAATTATTTTCAGCAATACAAAGATCCAAGACAATCTTTTTTTGTTTTGTTTTGGTGGGTTTTTTTTTGGGGGGGGGGTGTGCAATTACTTGCCCAGGGTCACACAGCTAGTAAGTGTCAAGTGTCTGAGGTCATATTTGAATTCAGGTCCTCCTAAATCCAGGGCCAGTGCTTTATCTACTGTGCCACCTAGCTGTCCCCCTATAATCTAATCTTTTTTCCAAGATTTGCCTTCCATTATTTCTCTATGTATAGTCTACACCTTGGCTTTTTTTTTTTTTGTGAGGTAATTGGGGTTAAGTGACTTGCCTAGAGAGGGGAGAGGGGAAGGAGGGAGGGAGGGACAGAATTTGGAACTCAAAATTTTAAATTAAAATGTTTTAAAAAGAAAGAAAGACATGAGATATTTGCAATGTGCTTTTGCAAACCTTAAAATACTACATAAATGCTATGACTATTATCATTCCTAATGAAGAAACTCCCCTCCTCTTTAATCCCTTTTAGATCTAGTGGGATTTTGCTGGAAATTTACATAGGACTAGAACTGAGTGTATCCTCTGAGGTGGCTGAAAAGTGCTGTGGTCTGCTCCAAAATAGGAAACTAGTTATCTAAATGTAAAAGAAGCAATAAAGGCTGTAAAGAATTCTGCTTGCTCTGCTGCCCCAAGCTAGACCCCACCCAGGCCTGCAGCACATTTCTGAAAGAAGGAAGCATTCCTAAAAGCTGGACCAGTGTGCCAAATGCAGCCATTTTGTTCTTACTGATTTATGCTTCTTGGAAACAACCCATAGCTGAGCATCCTATATGGGGAGTGTGACCGCCATCTACTGTACACTTTCTGGCACTGAAAAAAAAAGTAAACACCTAATTGAGAAAGCACTAGCCTTCCAGACTCACTATCTATGCTCCTAAACTGGCTAGAAAGAGGGATAGGCACCAGCCAGCCACATAACAACCTTGGCTAAGCCCATGTCCACACTCACCTAGCTTGGAAGAGCACATATGGCGATGAAGCTGACACATTTATAATAAAGCTAAGATTGTGAGCCAGAAGGAGGGTGAAAGACAATGACCTGGTCCTTCTGGAATAGCTGTTATTCCTACTTGGCTTCATTTGCACGCCGCCCAGGATCTGGGGCTTCAGCCCAGCTTCTTAGCTTGTCTTTATTAGGTCTGTCTGGAACAACAAAGACACAACAAAAATACCCTGACTTTTGTGCTTATTCTGACCCGACTCCTCCCTACAGAGATATGACCATGCCAATAAAAACAATAAATCTGCAGATCTGATTCCTATGGCCATCTGTGTAGAAATAAAGGAGGACAACCTAGTCTGGTACAGAGACAATAAAACGATAGCCTTTGCTACAGTGACACCAACCAAAAAGGAGGAGGTGTTAGGACCCTGCTAATATCACAATTAATTAACATGTTCATCCCTTTCAGTCCTGTGGAGTGGAGGGGTAATATTGTGCTTCCATGACCACCTTCCCCCCCACACCTCCCAGCACCAGCCAGAACAATGGGTTTTGGAGAACAGATAGTGACGGAATTGTTGTCTGGGGTTAACTTTGAAGGGCCTTCTTTATTTAAAACTATCCAGTACTTTACCCTTTCATAAAAATAGTAACCAAAAAACAAAACAAAACAAAAAATGGGGGACGGCTAGGTGGCACAGGGGATAAAGCACCGACCCTGGATTCAGGAGGACCTGAGTTCAAACCCAGCCTCAGCCACTTGACACTTACTAGCTGTGTGACCCTGGGCAAATCACTTAACCCCCAATGCCCAGGAAAAAAAAAGATAGTACCCATGAGACCAAGAACTGAGTTTAGACTACAAAAGTTATATCAATAGCTCTCCAGGAAGTGGACCAGATGGGTATAAGGAATGAAGGTCACTTTTGTCAGACTTTCTTATAGGCAGGGATGAACTGGAGCCAGCATAGACCAGCTCTAGAGAACCAATTTTTTGTTTGTTTTGTTTTTCATGTTTGTTTTTCTGGAGAACCAATTGGGGGAGACTCAGTTGTTAAACATTTCCTAGAACACCACTATTTATAGGTGACCTGACAAAACTGGAGGCAGTGAGAACTTAAGGCAGATGATGCCCATAGGATTTCCTCCCTCTTTATCCCAGCCACTTCCTGCCCTCACCTTTTCTGCCAGATTAGCAACTGGAGCATAACTTGTGTTTCAGTCTTCTCCTTAGGCCTGCCTATGACTCAATTTTTCTAATTCTTTTCATGTCTTGGAGTCTGGAGTTAGAAAAACCTTGTGCTGAGGAAATGCAAGGAGGCCTAGGAGAGGTATCATTTGTAGTCCCATCTTCCTGCAAAAATGCACATTTATACATGATCATTTAGGTCATTGTTAGAAATAATATTCCTTTTTTTTATTGTGTTTTGTTTGGTGAGGCAATTGGGGTTAAGTGACTTGCCTAGGGTCACACAGCTACTAAGTGTTAAGTGTCTGAGGCCGGATTTGAACTCAGGTCCTCCTGACTCCAGGGCCTGTGCTCTATCCACTGCACCACCTAGCTGCCCCTAGAAATAATATTCTGAATTTGTAGAAATTGTTTTCAATAGATTTACATATTCATGTTTAGCTTGAATTCCTTTCTTCCTTGGGATCTTCTATGTAGTTAGAAGGGACCTCAAAGGCTATCATAGTCTAACACTTCCCACGCTTATATACACTTTACAGATGAGAAGACTGGTGGCCAAAGATGTTAATTGACTTGTCCAAGGTCATGAAGGTAACGAGTAAAAGAGTCAACATTCAAATCCAGAGCCTCTGACTCCAAACCCAGCCCTTTTTCACCTTTAGTCTGCCTCCTCCCTCTCCCTATATGCTTACTTGTTATTGTTTTTTGGTTGTGTCCAACTCTATGTAACCCCAAGGACTTTGTCCTTGGGATTTTCTTGCCAAAGATACTGGAATGGTTTGCCATTTTCTTTTCCAGTGTGTCCCCATGTTACAGATGAGGAACTGAAGCAAATGGGAGTTAAGTGACTTGCCCAGGGACATATAGCTAGCAAGTGTCTAAGGCTGGATTTTAACTCAGCTCATCATGATTCTAAGCCCAGTACTCTATCCACTTCACTATGCCTTATTATACCTTACTCCCCTCCAAATACTCTGTGCTATAGTGACAGTGACTGATCGCCTTGCTGTTTCACAAATACAATACTCTGTCTTCTGAATCCAAGCATTTTCACTGGCTGTTCCCATTCTTGGAATTTTCCCCACCCCCACCTCCACCCCTCTCTGCCTCCTAAATGTCATGGCTTTCCTCAAGTCTCAACCAAAGAACTAGTTTCTACAAGAAACCTTTCTAGTCCTCTTCTTCCTTAGTGCCTTCTCACTGAGACTGTCCTTAATTTATCCTGTATATATCTTATTTGTACATAGATGTTTGTAGAGACTCTTTTTTGGCCTTTATGTCTCCTGTGTTCAGCACAGCGCCTGGAACATCATACGTGCTTAATAAATACTAGTTGAAATGGAATACTATTGTGCTATGAGAAATGATGAGCCAGATATTCTCAGAAAAACCTGGACTTACATGAACTGATGCAAAATAAAATGTGTAGAGCCAAGAGAACACTGTACACAGTAACAACAGCATTGTGTGATGATCAGCTATGACAGACAGCTATTCTCAGCAATACAATGATCCAAGAGAACTCTGAAGAATTTATGATTATGAAAAATACTATCCATATCCAGAGGGAAAAAAACTGATGGAGTCTGAATACAGATTGAAGCATACTTTTTGTTGTTGTTGTTGTTGTTTTTGTGGGGCAATAGGGGTTAAGTGACTTGCCCAGGGTCACACAGCTAGCAAGTGTCAAGTGTCTGAGGCCAGATTTGAATTCAGGTACTCCTGAATCCAGGGCCAGTGCTTCATTCACTGCGCCACCTAGCTGCCCCTGAAGCATACTTTTTAAACTTTATTTTTCTTGGGTTTTGTTGTTCAGGGGTTTTTTTGGTCTATGATTTCTGTTACAGCATGACTAATATGGAAATATATTTTGCATGACTACAATTATAATCTATGTCAAACTGCTTGCCTTCTCAATGGTGGTGGAGAGGAGGGGGGAGAGGCAGGGGAGGGAGAGAATCTGGAACTCAAAATTTTAAAAAACAAATGTCAAAAATTGTTTTTATATGTAATTGGGGGAAAGCAAATTACTAAAAAGAATCTGTTTCAGGTCAAAAAATAAATGGATGGATAGATAGACAGACAGACAGGTAGATAGATAGATAGATAGATAGATAGATAGATAGATAGATAGATAGATAGATAGATAGATAGATAGATGTTAGTTGACTGAGTAACTAAATGGCACATCACCACTGCACTGCCCCAGACAGTCAAACAGAGCCTTCTACCCAGAGAAACCCTAGTAGGTAGCAATTAGTCTCATCATTGCTACCCTGACTTTTTGTGACTCCCCAACTTTACCTTTACTCTGACCTCATATGGTAGCCATGTGATTTGGGGGCCCAGATAACACAGCACCATCATGCACATTCCATCAGCAAAATGTTCAGAAGAGCCTCAAAAAGGACCACAGAGACATGTATCTAGTCCTATAAAATAACAAGATGACCCACTTCTGCCTCTATAAAATAGGTTTCAGTTTCTTTACCCAAAAAAATGGTTTCAAGTAAGGTCAGGTTGTGTATCTGTGAGAGAGACAGGGCAATTAGAAGGAATGTTTGGTATGTGTACTATTTGGGAAAGATCAAAGTTAAAATTGTATTTGTGACCCAGAAGGAAACTAAAGGAAAAATTTGCTTTGATTCTTCATAATTTAAAATCTCAGCAAAAGCCTGGGCCATGAGAGAACAGTGAAATAAAACACTTGCTTATTTCCCAGTAGAATGTCTTCTCCATGGAAGCACCGTTTTTTTGTTTCATCTTCATATCCCCAGTGCCTTACATAACTTTTTCTTTTTAAAGGGTAGAGGAGAGTCTGGGTCTTCTCTTTCATCAATATAAATAGGGTAACTCCTGGTAAGAAAACTCCATCCACTGATGCAATTGGGCAACTCATCTACCATTTCTAGTCTTAGAGTTGCCTAGGACACTGAGAGGTGAAATGATTTTGTCCAGGGTACTGCAGCCATACAAATATATACTTGAACCCAGGTCTTCCTCACTACAAAGCTGGACCTCTATCCATGATGGCATGATACCTCCTGCCATTCACGTGGTAGGTACTTGATAAAGGCTTATTGTATCAGACTGCTTTGATTTGTAATATCTCACAAGGGCTGCTATCTCTCATCCAACCCACACCAGATTCTGCTTGGAAGGCAGGAGCCTACAGTAGTCCTAAGACCTCCTACCGAAGAACAACCTTGGGCATGGGGAGAAGCTGGCCTTATATCTGCCAGTACATTTTATTATTTTTCCAAGCACTGATACATTTTTCATTTTATACTGATAATGACACTAGGAATGAAATAAGGAGGCCAAATAATATAATTATTTTACAAGTAAGGAAACGGAATCTCAGAGAAATCATATAACTATCACTTCATCGACCTACTCAAGGTGATATAACTGAGTAAGGATTAAAGACCTGATCTTCCAGCATCAAGTTCTGTACTCTTTTCTTTCTTTTTTTAATTAATTAATTAATTTATTTATTTATTTTTAGAATAAGATGGTAGTTTATTTAGGGACAAGGGAAGGGAAGGGTAACCAAGAGAAATCCTTGGACTTCTCTTGGGGAGAAAGGCGCAAAGCACGTGGCTCTGAGGTACCAATCTCCTCCAGCAGGAGACGGGCAGGTACTTTTTTTTTTTTTTTGGTTAGGCAATTGGGGTTAAGTGACTTGCCCAGAGTCACACAGCCAGTAAGTGTTAAGTGTCTGAGGCCGGATTTGAACTCAGGTACTCCTGACTCCAGGGCCCGTGCTCTATCCACTTTGCCATCTAGCTACCCCTCGGGCAGGTACTTTTATAGAGTACTGATGGGGGTGTGACCATCTGCCTGTGGAAAGTTCCTTTAGTGAGGGAGGACCATCCCCCACTGGTGGTGACAGGAGGAATTGGGTGAGAGGTGGCTATGGATCTCTCAAGCCATCTCTCTCTTCAGGACACAAAGGCCGCAGTCACACCAAAAGTTATCTCCCCAGGGGTAAGGGAGATCAAAATGAAGGGTGGAGGTCCCAAAGCTAGCTCAGTCCAATCTGGTGCTACTTATCTCTCTAGGCATATCTGTCCTCTGGTTTAGTTTCTCAAGGAGAAGATTCCTTGGTGTGCCCCAGAGAACTTCTGGGGTGCTCTGCACCCTCAACATTCCCCACTTCTATATATAAGGAAAGGGGACGAAGATTCTTCTGAAACTGTTTCATGCTGACCAGGGGGGTCGAAGAAATCATGGTGCAAGGGACGGGGAGGGGAGAGAAGTGGAGAAGGCCTGGTCCCAGGTGAGGAGTTGTGAGGCCCAGAGGCAACACATAGGCACAGTGCCATGAATCCTTGAGCCTAGATGGTACAGACTTAAAGAAAAAATTAAAATTGACCAGAGCAAAAACAAAAAGGGACTTTATCAGATCAGGAGTAAAGTGTGACCGCTTTTTTTCCCAGTGGAAGCTGGAAAGGCTGAGTGCAAAACAAGGTGTGGCCTGCTTTACTGAGTTAAGTAATCAGATCAAAGCCTAGTTCTGTGAGAGGCAGTGTCTGTCTACATTTTAGAGTCCTTTTACCCCATCCCCACTTTGTGCCTTGATTGAATGCTAGGACCTGAACCAGAGAGTAGGACAGATTGAAATCCACTGCCAGTGTAGCTGGAGCTCGGCTGTGGAGGCCACAGGGGATTGGTTCTGAGATCAGTCGGTGGACAAAGGGGAGTCTCAGTTCTAACACAGGACACATGCACAGGCACGCGCACGTGTGGATGTGTGTGACGACGAGGGAAACGTGGACGAGGGTCCAACCGACTTTGGTTAGGACATCTAGCTGAGCTTTTGGCGAGGGAGGGAAACCCAGGCTGTCACGTGCAAAAGCCAATCGCCTCTCCCTCTCTGTGACTCCAATGGGAGGTTGAGTCGGGTGGGAGAGGGAGAAAAGAAACCAAGAAGGGAGGGTCCTACCTCCAGGTTGTGTGCCAAGTGTGGTCCAGACGTCTGGCTGAGCCTTCAGCGAGGGATACCCAGGCTGCCCTCTGCTGTCGTGTGGAAGCTGACCCTCTCTCTACCTCTCTGTGACTCGAACGGGAGGTTGAGTCAGGTGGGAGAGGGAGAAAGGAAACCCAGAAGGGAGGTTCCCACCCCCCAGTTTTGTGTGCCAAGAGGAAAGAGGGAATTTCCTTTTTCCCCATCCACCAAAATGTTATGGGGAGAATGGGATACGGGTTTGGGGTTCTTAGGAATTCCTCTTTAAAGAATTACACCCTTTTGCACACAAAAGCAGTTAGAATAAGATGGTAGTTTATTTAGGGGCAAGGGAAGGGAAGGGAAATCAAGAGAAATCCTTGGACTTTTCTTGGTGAGAAAGGCACAAAGCACGTGGCTCTGAGGTGCCAATCTCCTGTACTCTTTTCGCTAGAGAGCAATGCACAAACTAAGAAATACAAAAACATGTATTTAAAATAATCGAGGCCCATGGTAATTTAGTCTGAAAAGAAAAGATTTGGATTTAAGTAGTGACTGACAAATCATCAATGTTGTGATTTTCTTTTTTTTTGGCAAGGCAATTGGGGTTAAGTGACTTGCCCAGGGTCACACAGCTAGTAAGTGTCAAGTGTCTGAGGCTAGCTTTGAACTCAGGTCCTCCTGAATCTAGAGCCAATGCTTTATCCACTGCGCCACCTAGCTGCCCCAATGTTGTGATTTTCTAAAGCTGAGGTTCTTAACCTGGGGTCTATGAACTTGTTCTGTTAACATTTTTATAATTATCTAAATACTATTAGTTTCTTTTATAATCCTGTGGATTTTATTTTATGCATTTTGAGACATCATTCTGAGAAGGGGTCCATGGGTTCCAAAGGGCTCCATGCCACAAAAAAAGATTAAGAACCTTTGGACTAGAAGAAGCCCAAGCAGGAAATTCTCCTCTCTATGTAGCTTTGGGAGCTGCACTATCTCAGGCCAGGAGTGAAGCACTTACTGACTTATTACCCCATGGAACAAGACACCCTTCTAGTGCCAGGTCAAAACTGTGCCCACTCAATCGGTTTCCCATGGACACAGGGAGATCAGAAAACTTTGGCATGGCCTGACTTCTTCTGTAGTGCTGGAGAGCGTCACAAGAAATGGTCACAGGTCCAGGGTCTTTGGGCAAAAATATTAAAGCTTCAGATGTGGAACACAGAGTATATATAGGGGGTAGAGGTGGAGAGAATCTGGGAGGTCACTACAAGCATGGTGGGAAAACTGAAATCCTTGAAAAAAGAAGGCCAGGCTTCCAATCCTCCCCAAGTTCCAATACAGGAGAGCTATGATTCCAAATCTTAAAAGCCTCAGGTGACTTCATCTCCTCCTTTCTTCCAGACTCCCATCTGAACAGAATAACCGATATATTCTATACATTTTCTCATGAATTTCCCAGCACATGCTACTCAACCTTCCCAGAGCCCTTAAAGCAATACAATCCCAGTCAGAGGAACATTGACTCACTGATCATTAATTTCGTAAGTCATCAATAACTAGATATGATTGAATGAATTCCCAAGAATCTCTTCTGGAATCTTCATTTGCATATTTGCTTTATTTGGCTCAGATCCCAAGAGTGCTATCTAAAGTTAAGGTTGCTGATAATAGCAGACTTGGGAGTGCTCAGGCACACTGAAAAACAGAAGGCTGACACCTTTTGTGATAATGCATTTCCTTCCTGGTCTAAATTAAAGCCTCTCACCTACAACTACTCAAAAGCAGAATGGGCTGTCTGGGGAGGTAGTAGGTTCCCTCTCCAGAGGTCTTCCAGCAAAAGTTGACCATTTATTTTTCAAATATTTTGTAGAGTGCATTCCTTTTCTAGTAAGGACAGGATGAAATGGTTGATGAGAGTCCTTCCCAACCCTGAAATTATAGAATTCTACAATCTCTTCATAGGGGAAAAAAATTAAGTTTCCTTCTATCATGTGAAACTCCCAATCAGGGCTCAGACTTCTATTATAGGGATTGTAATCACCATGTGAGTGAGTCACTTCAACAAGCATTTATTAATCATTTACTACAAGCCAGGTACCATACTTAGCAATAAGGATATAAAGAAGACAAAAAACACCAGTCCTGCTTTTAAGGAGATCACATTCTAGTGGGGAAGATAACATATAAATAGAATCAAAGAATAAGAACTGGAAGGGACCCCCTCCCCCAACAGCCTCATTTTGCAAGAACCAGGGAAACTAAGTGACTTGTCCAAGGTCATAGGGTTTGGTAATATTAGTTTCGATTTTAGACTCACATCATGACCTTTTCTTAAGAACTTTCTCTAGCCTACCATCCCCAAAAATATTTGTTCTGGGAGGATCCCTCATTTCACACACACCCTTTCTGGGGCAAGTGATATCTAGAAATAAGTGCAGAATACTGCCGACTACCCAATAACCAAAATGAAGACTCGTTTTCAATTGTTATCTGGAAGATAAAGCCTATGCTGAAAATCCCTGACAAGTTTAAAGTCTGGCTTTATATAAGACAGAGGGGCAGCTAGGTGGTGCAGTGGATAAAGCACCGTCCTTGGATTCAGGAGTACCTGAGTTCAAATTCAGCCTCAGACACTTTGACACTTAACTAGCTGTATGACCCTGGGCAAGTCACTTAACCCTCATTGCCCTGCAAAAAACCAAACAAATATAAGACAGAGAATCAAATTCTATTCCCAAAGTGAGAATACATCCCATTGAAACTATTTTTACTTTTCTTTCACATTACTCAGAATCCTTTCTGAAATACCTATAATTAAATTACAA
Organism: Dromiciops gliroides; assembly: GCF_019393635.1. Classification (NCBI taxonomy): domain Eukaryota; kingdom Metazoa; phylum Chordata; class Mammalia; order Microbiotheria; family Microbiotheriidae; genus Dromiciops; species Dromiciops gliroides. The sequence continues at coordinate 528,852,025 of NC_057863.1, forward strand.
GAAGATTGTTAGGGGCAGCTAGGTGGCACAGTGGATAGAACACCGGCCCTGGAGTCAGAAGGACCAGAGTTCAAATCCAGCCTCAGACACTTAACACTTACTAGCTGTGTGACCCTAGACAAGTCACTTAACCCCAATTGCCTCACAAAAAAAAAAAAAAAAAAGAAGATTGTTGGACTCTAAGCACAGCAATCCTTCAAAAAGCAATGACTCAGCCCAGACAGGTTCTGGCCTACTCTGACTTTTCTTCTGTGTTTACCATGGATTTGTCTTCAGAACAGAAAAACAAACAAATAGCTAATATATTCAACTAAGAATTTACCTTGTGCTTTGTGATGTGAAAATTTTTCACAAGGCTTCAGGGCCAGAGGCAGTTCTCCAAAAAATTTGACAGAACTCTAAACCTCGATTACACAAAGCATCCTAAAGCGTTCCAGCAGCTTTCTGCGCAATCTGCCTTTATGCTTTGTGCCCCTCCATGTCTGCTTGTGGGATTTAGTGGGATTATAGGTGGCTTCTGAGCTGGTAGGATTGAAACTGCAGGATGAGGCTATTAGAGGCTGCAGTGATGAAGATGGAGGTGAGGAATGAGAGAGAGGAGAGAGGCTGAGGGAGAGATGAAATCTGCCCCAGTGAAGCTTCACATGGAGCAGTAGGATGCAGGGGAAAGAGTCCTGGAATAAGAGAATCTGAGTTCAAATCTTCTGGCCATGTTCCTTCCACGCTGCTGTACTCCCCTCTCTAGCTCCTCCCTCATAATCCCACTTCCCACCTTGTACCCCTGTTCTCCTGATTAATGAGAGTTCAGCATATTGAGCCCACCACAACATATAGCTATATTTCTCCCATTTCTGAGTCCCTTCCCCCTTTCCACTTCTTTCTTTGGGAACAATAGTCAAATCAAAACTACCATTTCTGTGATCAGCTGTGATAGACTTAGCTCTTCTCAGCAATACAATGACCCAAGACAGTTCAAAAGGACTCATGATGGAAAATGTTCTCCAAATCCAGAAAAAAGAACTGTGGAATCTGAATGTGGATTGAACTTTTCTTGTGGGAGTTTTTTTTGTTGTTTTTTGAGGGTTTTCCCTTTTGTTTCCCTTTTGTTCTGATTTTTCTTTCACAGCATGACTAATGTGGAAATACGTTTAATGTGATAACCTATATGAAATTGCTTTCTGTCTTGGGGAGGGGAAAGGGAAGGGAAGGAGAGAGAAAAATCTGGAACTCAAAATCTGATGAAACACAAATGTTGAAAACTATTTTTACATGTAACTGAGAAAAAATAAAATAATATTAAGATTTTTTAAAAAATAAAAAAATAAAAATTCCAAAAAAAAATCTAACATTCCTGTGAAGGCAAGGACAGTTAAGTGGCACAGTGGATAGAGTGCTGGATCTGAAGTCAGGAAGACCTGAGTTCAACTCTTACCTCAGACACTTATAAGCTGTGTGACCCTGGGCAAGTGACTTCACCCTGTTTGCCTCAGTTTCCTCATCTGTAAAATGAACTGGAGAAGGAAATGGCAAACCATTCCAGTATCTTTGCCAAGAAAACCCCAAGTAGTTTGTCCAGGGTTACGTAAGGATCAGAGAAAAGCTTTGAACTCAGGTGGATAGACTACTGGGCCTTGAGTTAGGAAGACTCATCTTTGTGATATAAAATTTGGATTCAGATGCTTATTAGCTCTGTGACCCTGGGCAAGTCACTTAACCCTGTTTGCCTCAGTTTCTTCATCTGTCAAATGAGCTGGAAAAGGAAAGGATAAACCACTCCAATATCTTTACCAAGAAAACCCCAAATGGGGTCATAAAGAGTTGGACATGACTGAAACAACTGAACAACAAACAACAAAGGATGCATCAATCTTTCTATGCCTCTGTTCACCATATTAAAACATCCTTTCATGACCATTACCCACCCCCACCGCCATGTATATCAGCCTCCCCTTTCAGAATATAAACTTCTCAAGGGAGTAATTGTCTTGTTTTTTAATTTGTATCCCCAGAGTTTAGCCCAATGCCTGGCACATCGTAAGTGCTTAATAAAGGTCTGGGGAGTGGGAGGGGGAGAATTAATTCATTTATTTAAGCAGCTTAATCTCTCTGGGAATCACTTTCTACATCTGTAAAATGAAAGTATTTGCCTAGATAACTTCTAAGGTCCTTTCCAGTTCTGCAGTTATGATACCCAAAACATACATTTTTCCCTCAAAGACTATAAAGTTATAAGACCTGTCTGTTCCTAACCCTAGGACTTAAAATGGGGGGGGGGGGCGGTGCATAGCATCTACTATGGGACAAGTGCTGGGCTAAGCACTTCACAAATATTATCTCATCAGATGCTAACAACAACCCTGGGAGGCAAATGCTATTATTATCCCCATTTTACAAGTGAGGAAACTGAAGCAGGCCAAGGTTAAGTGATTTACCCAGAGTCACACAGCTAAGTATATCTGATATCACATTTGAACTCAGGTCTTCCTGAATCCAGGCTCAGTTCTCTATCCACTGCACCACCTAGATGCCTTTAAATAGACAAAAATTGGCCAGATTTCAAAAGGAAACATTTTGTTTGTATCTAGTAAATTTTGAGGTAAATTAAGAACAGCGAAGAAAAGAAATTTTTAAAAATCTTTCAACCAGTCTTCATTCCCTTTGACCTTTCTGAAGCACTGGACACTGTTAGAAGATCCTCCCCTTTTTGAAATTCTCTCCTCTTTGGGCTATTACATTGCACTATTATGTATTTCTGATCACATCTACAATTGCTCCTTTCTCCTTTTTTTTGTTTGTTTTGTTTTGTTTTGTTTTGTGAGGCAATTGGGGTTAAGTGACTTGCCTAGGGTCATACACCTAGTAATTGTTAAGTGTCTGAGGCTGGATTTGAACTCAGGTCCTCCTGAATCCAGGGCCAGTGCTCCTTTCTCCTTCTTACTAGTCTCTTTTCTTCCCTCCACCTCCTTAAAGTTAACATTCCCCAAAGCTCTGTCTTCAATGTGATGAATACAGAGAAGCGTAGAGGATATATCAACAGATGCAAAAGTAAAATAATCAGAGCCAGGAAAACAATATACATAATGACTACAATAATGTAAATGAAGAAACCAACAATCATAAAACAATTAAAACTGAATATTTAAAAACTATAAATAACATGTTGTGGTCTCAGAGAAGAGATGTTAGAAGATACCTTCCTTGCCTTCTTGGCAAAGGTAGGGGTTCTCAGGGTGGGAAACATGTACTATTTAAATGTAGTGAAAGTTTTTTTCAATGTGTTGATTGGTTTTGCTGAATTTTTTTTTTCTCTTCTGTCTCTTTAAAAAATTATTTTCTATAAGGGATGGTCCTGTGAAGGAGAGAAAAGGATACATGGGAAATATGGGTGATAAAAACCAAAAGATATCAATAAAAATATTAAAAAATTTAAACCTCTAACCTCCCTTCTCTTTTCTCTGTACACCACTCTCCCTTTTGATCATTTCAATCCATTCTGAAGGTTTCAACTATTCTTCTCAGATGATTCCCAAATCTATATTTCTACCCCTATTTCTCTTCTAAATTCTAGACATGCCTTTTTAAACACCCACATTTCAAACATTTCTATGTAAAGGTTCCAACCCTGGGCCTCAGGCCTTGCTTAGGTAACTTCCTTGGACTCCAACTCTTTCTTGGAAGAAAATGTCAAACACTCAAGGTCATTCTGCCAGAAACACTCTTTAATGAAAGAGAAGCAGATTAAAATGTAATTGGGAAATATTTAACAAAATTAAAATATAATAAAGCATGAATGATGTTAATTTGTGGTTTTCTAAGTCAATATGCTGCCTTCAGAGATGCTTATATACAGTTTTGTTTTGTTTTGGTGGGGCAATGAGGGTTAAGTGACTTGCCCAGGGTCACACAGCTAGTAAGTGTCAAGTGTTTGAGGCCGGATTTGAACTGAGGTACTCCTGAATCCAGGGCCAGTGCTTTATCCACTGCTCCACCTAGCTGCCCTGCTTACATACAGTTTAATGGCCCAGGTTTCTATTTGAGTGTGGCACCACTTCTCTAGGGAACCTTTGCATTCATCTACATATCTTTTAGCTTCCTTTAAGTTAAAAAAAAAATAGTAAAAACAAACAAACAAAAACCAGCCTAGTAAACCCTAACTTTTCTAGACCCTGAATTGCTTTGTTTATTTGAGTTCATTAATACACCACATTTGAATGTTAATCATATTTTCCCTTCTTTTGTTGGTGACACTGCCATGCAGTGTCCCAAAAGTCTTAGTGCAGCTTGACTTTTGGGACACTATGTGGTAGTCCTCACTTCTGGCATCTTATTTCCCTCTTTCTCTTCTATTTCCTGGTTCCACATGTTCCAGGCTACAAGTGAGGATTTTTCTAAGGTTTGTTTATAAGAGAGAAAGAGGTTGTAAACATTCTGAAATAATCCACCAGGGTAAGGTAACAAGATACACACATAGTCTCATGTTAAGCAGTCTTTAAACTTCCTGAATTATTTCATCTAGTTCCATTTTACCAGGCCAGCCTTGGTCCATCATAATTCTTTCTCAACTGAATCATCTGGGTTTTTTTATGTAATCAGAATGGGATCTTCTAGAACATCAGAACAACTCCAAGTTGCCTTTGGAATTTGTAAACTGGGGAGCACTAGATAGGGCTCCTTCATGGGTCCCCAGCTCACACTCAATTAGGAGGAATAAAATGAGTTCTTGATGTTCTACCCCCCACAATCCAAGGGAGAAGGAAGGAAATATAAAACATGTATTGTGCTTCTACCACCTTGAAAAATCAGAATAACTCAAGTCACCCCAAGTTCACAGAAGATAAGACCTTTCCTTAGAGCCCAAAGGCAAATATCTTTGCCTCCCCAAACATACACACAAAAAAAGTGCCTCTTATTCCTGATTTCCCTATTTGCATATGTCCCAGTTGCCTATGCCTGTAACCTTAGAATCACCTCCAACTCCTCCCTTGGTCTTTGTCCTCCATACTGTATGGAGCAAACTGCCTCAGTTTACCCAAATAACTCGAGAAGACCACCAAGTCAAGCAGAGACAGATTTATTACATTCCCATAGGAATGGGCAAGCTCAATACCTGAGCCGCGCCAGCTAATACATGCCTTGACCTTTTATAGGAATGTTGGTCAGAGGGGAAGTCCCCACGCACACTAGGTCGAGCTCACAATCTAACATCCAATCCTGTCTCACCCAGGGTGCGTGTTCAGCTTGTGATCAATGTATGGAGACATGCATACGTGTTCCAGGAACAAGGAGGAAAAGGGGAGGGGGAACAAGGTCAAACCAAAGGAAGAGGAAACAGGGGAGTGACAGTCAGATGTTTCAGATCTCACAGTTCCCACTGACTCCCCTCTCCCAGCCCCTGTCTCTAAAGATATTCAACCTGAATAACAGGAAGAGTCACTCAGGTGCTTCAGCATTGTTCTGTAGTCATGTTAATTTTAGAAGGATGACAGGGTTAAAATTTATCTTCGGCTATGTTGGGAAGAAAAGAATAATCCATTGTTGGGACCCCAGGGCCAAGGGGATTCTGCTCTGAGAAAAAGAGACATGTCACTTAACATCTGGTCTCAACTTAATTGCTGCATCCTGTGCCGAGCCCTGTCCTTTCTTCTTGAGTCCCAAGTATTGAATTGGTGGGCAAACTCCCTGACCCACTGACTGGGGTTCTGACACATGATGGATTGCAGACAAAACTAATATGTAGCTGACAAGTGGGGAGACTGAGCAGAAGTAAAAATACTGTTAATTGGCAATAAAACTTAAAGGAGACAGTGAGAATTTGACAAGCTAAACAAGACAAACTTCTAAACTAACTATACTGGGGCAGGGCTGGGTACCTTCCAGACCCCATCCTCAGAGTTTAATCTGACTCAAATCCATAATCATATCATACAATACTTAAGACCTGTAAGTTTTACATCTACAAAGTCCATCCAATTGTCTATTTCTACTGTAATCATACACTGTCATTCCTTCTCACTCTCACTATTGCAACAGGGTCATAACTGGTTATTCTGTTTTCAATCTTTCCTTTCTCTAATTTACCAGACACACCACTGGCTGATTAATTTTCCTAAATAAATTTGGATCATGTCATTCCTTGCCTTAAAATTTCAACGACTCCCTACAGAACAACAATCAAACCCCTTAGAAAGACATTTAAAGTCCTACATAACCTTTCTTTCCAGGCCAATATGCCCCAATCTCAATCTCTGTGCATCTCTTTCTCTATTCATACCTGATGACTTGCAGCACACCATCCAGTCTTCCACTCCATGTCTTTTATCATGATCTTTCCATCATGCTCTTCCCCATCTTCATTTGTCAAAATATGATTTTTCAAGGCCTGTTCAAAAGTTCCATGAAGCTGAAGCAGTTAGGTGGTGCAGTGGATAAAGCACCAGCCCTGGATTCAGGAGGACCTGAGTTCAAATCTGACCTCAGACACTTGACATTTACTAGCTGTGTGACCCTGGACAAATCACTTAACCCTCATTACCCTATACAAAAAAAAAAAAAAGTTCCATAAAACCAACCCTAATCACCCTCAACCCAAACTCACATGATGCCTTGTTTATGTCAAAACATTAAACTTTATATCCTAGTTACTTTCCTTAAACACACTGTATTATTCATCTTTGTATTCCACCATAATGAATGGCATAGTATCTTACACTCAGAAGATGTATTATACTCAACAATTATTTAATATATGAATGAACAAATGAATGAATAAATGAGGATACCTTGCATTTCCCCCCAGAATTCTAGAGATAGGAGAATCAGTTCAAGTACTGAATGCCTTACAGTTCACAATGAAATATAAATGAGCTTATTCAATTAATTTAAATAATACTGGTTTTTTTAAATTATTTTTTTAATCTTTGCATCCAAAAAAAGAAGTTGAAATCTAAATACCTATGTGATAGCTAGTCAAAGATGAGTCATATTTGTACTCAAGTTAGTTTGGGGGAGTTTGGGAATACAGAGCTCTAATTCTGAGCTCTAATCATGTCTAAAACATATTCCATTATCCTTTCCCCCAAATTCCTCTTATTCCTTTTCTAAATGTCCACATTTTTGTCACCCAGGTTTACAACTCCAGGGTCATCTTTGACACCTCACTCTCATTTGTATGTGTAAATGATTGAATTTTGTCTCCCCCAGAAAAATGGTAGCTCCTTTGAAGTAAAGACCATATTTTTGCCTTTCTTTGTATTTTCTTATCAGAGTACCTGGAACACAGTAAGCACTTAATAGGTGTTTGTTGACTGACCAGTTTACTTTATGTATCCAACCAGTTGCCAAATTTTGTCATTTCAAAATGTCTCTTGCATTTGTCCTCCTTTTCCCCTCATATAAGTTCAAGCCCTCATCACCTCTTGGCTAAACTATTGCAGTAGCTTTTTGAATGATCTAAAACTAACTGATCTTCCTCCCTCCCACTCTCCACACTCAGTCCATCTTCTATAAAACTGCCAAAGTGATTTTCCTAAAGCAGAGATCAAAATATATTGAACCATATCCCTATATCCCTTCCCTACTCAATAAATTGTGTTGAGGATCAAATATAAATAATGCCTCTTTGTTCCTATCTTCCCAGCTTAATAACATATTTACTCCCCTCCAGACACACTGCAGTTCAGCCAAACTGGCCCTGTCTCGTTTCTCATACTCCCCGCTCCATCTCCTGTCTCCACATCTGTGCCCCATGACTGAATGTGCTCCTTGAACTCCACCTCCTCAAGGTTCAATTCAAATGCTACCTTCTACATGAAGCCTTTCCTGATTCTCCCAATTGCTAGCAGCCTGGTCACGCTCACACAACTAATATGTATCTCACAGGCAGGACTTAAACAAAGTACTGTATCTTAAATCTAGCTCTCTAGTCACTACACCCTGCTGCCTCCCAGTGCTCAAAAAAGCAAAAATGTCATGGGCAGTACCCCAGCTGCTATAAGATGATGCTACAACCAGAGATTCTCATAGAGTACGCATAAAACACACCCATCACACACACCCTTAATACCTCTGGCTATATCTGCAGCACTCCAGTTTGTTAGTATTTGGACAGGAGAAAGAGTTGAGAGATGGCATTATTACTTTAATCTGTTAAAATATACAATCGTAGCAGCTGTCAGAGCCCACAGAGGCCTTCTAAACCTTGAGATTATCTAAAAGCACACATCCCAGGTTCCTGGTGTATTCATATGAGTTTTCTGAGAGCTTTAGCAAATAATTCACACTTATGATCTTAATTCACCTTCCCTAATGATAGATTCTAAATCTAAACAGTAAACCCCCAGGGCTCCCTGTTACACAGTGTGCCTGGTATCTCCAACAGCTGGGCTCCCACCAGTGATAAACACCTGCTTTAAAATTAGCAAATCTTATTGTCACATCTCCAAGCTGGGATTGTCCTGGGATAGCAGTTGATCAGAGGGCTTAGAGAGAAGCAGCTGCTGACTGAGGGATGCTGACATAGATTATGATTAAAACTATAACAAGGCATTAACTTTCATCATGAACCCACATTCTTTATTTTGGACTAACCTGTAGTTAGTCCAAACAAAAGGGCAAAGAAACATGAGAATTATGGTGTCAGAGCTGGAGGGGCCTTAGAGATCAATCAATCCAAATCCCTTATTTTACCATCCCTGATTTTCTTCCTCTTTATGTGTAAAATTATATCAGAGAGTTATAAAACAAAGGACTCCTATCAAGCTGTGCTGGATATTATAGCAATCTTAATTACTGTCTTTCCTCTCTACTGGATTGTAAATATTCCTGAGGGCAAGAACTTTGTATATTCCCCAATAACCTACCACAGTCTTCTCTGCACATATTGAGTGGCTAATAAATCAACTAATTACAGAATTTGAAAATTAGAAGGGAACTCAGGAACCATCTAGTCCAACTCCTGCCGAAAATAGAATCCTTCCTCAGCGTATATGACAAGTGGTCATTTAGGCTCTGCTTGAAGGCCTCCAGGAAAGGAAGAACATCACCTCTTTTCTACTTCTATGCAGCTAGAACTATTGTTTGTTTTTGTTTTTATTTTTTGGTAGTGTTTACTTGGTGGTGTTGGTGATGGCTTTAAGACTGAGCCTCCCCATCTCCATGAGGCTACAAATGCAGGAGCTACTCATAGGCCCAATCCCACCACTGCTCAGTATGAGAACTTTGACCTCCATTTCCTCCTGGGTCTGCTCTCCCCTCTCTAGGCAATTTCTCCCAGGGACTTAGCACACTGATGTTGTACTTAATGCAGATACAGGATCAATGGGTACAACTCACCAAAGCTCAGAACTTCTGCATTTAAGGGATCTGCCAACCTCAGCCTATCCAGCAGTGGCAGTAGGGATCACAGGCATGAGCCTGCCCTCTTAATACAGCTATAATTGATGAGAAGTTTTCCCTGACATCAAATCCAGACTGGCCTTTTTGCAATGTCTCCCTATTCATTCTGGTCCTGTCCCTGTGGGCCAAATAGAGTAAATCTAATCATGGCAGCCCTTCAAGTATTTGAAAATGGTGGTTCCACACCCCCTGAGTCTTCTCTTCTCCAACTTAAACGTCCCTACTTCTTACAACTGACCCTCACATGGTATGGATTCTAGACCCATGATCATTCTTAGTGACTTCTTCTGGTTTCTTTCCAGCTGATCAATGTCCTTTCTAAACCGTCACACTTAGAACTGAAGGCAATATTCCAGGTGTGCCCTGTCCCAGGCAGAGCACAGCAGGACTAGCTATCATCATCCCCTTGTCACAACAGTGTCTGCTGCTGCCACAGCCAGGCCTCATCAGGCTCACATTTTCTTGTTTCCATTAGAAGAGATGGCCTGTCAGGTCCAATCAACTCCAATTCATTTATGAACTCTAGTTCACCCAGATTTTTTGAGAAAGGAAAAAAACCACCATGTTTATTGTAAGGAATGCATTGCTTATGAGGCTTAACACAGAACTACATTAGTTATACTTAATGACATTTCTAATCATGGCCTGAATGGTAGAATGTTTTGAACAATGGCCAGAACTTGACCCTAAAAACCCATGTGTACAGACAGAATACTATCTCACCATACTTGGTTTGCTGAGAGAGCATAGCTAAACACAAATGTCTTCTTTGGAAATGTACTAGGAACCTAAGTCAAAGTTTGCAACCTCCCTGGTCCCTAATTCAAATTCAACAATCACTTCTTAAGCCCCTGGTGTGGTCTATAAGGCATTGTGATAATCTCTGGAAAGAAAAGGAATAACACTTTCTATACTCTCAAGGAGCTTGCACTCTTTTTTTTTTTTTTTTTTTGACTGGAGGAGGGGGGCAGTCAATTGGGGAAGTATGTGTATACCAAAAAGTAAGATAGAGTGTAACGAGGGCAAAAAAAGATATCCACACAAAATCCTCTAAAAATTTCAGAAGAAAAAGAGAGAATAAAATTTTCTCTGAGAAATGTGGATTTTCAGATGACTAAGGATTTTTTAAAGCAACCTTTCAATAGAACATTTTTCTTTTTTTTTTTTCTATTTCCTTCTTGTGACCAGGATCTGAGATAGGTAGAATAGATACTATTCCCATTTTATAGAAGTGGCAATTTGAGCAACAACTGACAAAAATCAATTAACTTGTTAGTGGCAGAGCCAAGTGTCCTGACTCCTGGTCCTTTAACATAAAATTAACATTTTTTAGGCACATGCAGACTCCTACCCACACCTTCTGATTATGCTCTTCCCTCTTATTGTCAAGGGCAACTACATTCTCCCAATCCCTTAGATTCACTATCCTCACTGTCTCTCACGGCCCCCTCCCAACCCCCCATATCCAAGCTTTGGCCACGGCCTGTCAATTTCATTTTTACAATATCTCTCCAATAAACCCCCTTCCCTCCTCTGACACTGCCACCACTCTGGTGCAGGCCCTTATGGTCTCATGCATGGATTACTGCAATAGCCTGTTGGTGAGTCAGCCTGCCTCAAGCCTCTCTCACTCCAATTCATCCTCCATTCAGTCACTAAGGTGATTTTCCTAAAGCACGGGGCCAATCATGTTGCCCCCTTACTCAATGAACTCCAGTGGCTCCTATTGCCTCCAGGAGCAAATACAGAATGTTCTGTTTAGCATTCAAAGGCCTTTATCATCTAGCCCCCCTCCTACTTTTCCTGTGTTCTTATACTTTGCTCCCTACCATGTACTCTTTAATCCAGTGACACTGGCCTCCAGGCTTTTCTAAGAACAAAACGCGGGGCAGCTAGATGGCGCAGTGGTAAAGCACCGGCCCTGGATTCAGGAGTACCTGAGTTCAAATCCGACCTCAGACACTTGACACTTACTAGCTGTGTAACCCTAGGCAAGTCACTTAACCCTCATTGCCCTGCCAAAAAACAAAAAAAAATAAATTAAAAGAACAAAACGCTCCATCTCTCTGCTCCAGTCATTTATTCTGACTCTTCTCCATACCTGAAATGCTCTCCCTCTGCCACTGACTACCAACCTCCCTGGCTTCTTTTAAGTCCCAACTAAAATTCCAACTTCCCCAACCCCTCTTTTTTTTTTTTTTAATTTTAAGTTAGGCAATTGGGGTTGTGACTTGCCTAGGGTCACACAGCTAGTAAGTGTTAAATGTCTGAGGCCAGATTTGAACTCAGGTACTCCTGACTCCAGGGCCGGTGTTCTATCCACTGCACCATCTAGCTGTCCCTATCCCCAACCCCTCTTAATTCTAGTGCCTTCTCTTTGTTAGTTACTTCATATTTATCCTGTATATAATTTGCTTTATATATATATATATATATATATATATATATATATATATATATATGTATCTGTTTACATGTTGTTTCCCCATTACATTGTAAGCTCCTTGAGAACAGGGACTGTCTTTTGCCTCTTTTTGTATCCCCAGAACTTAGCTCAATGCCTTATACTTAGTAGGTGCTTAAGAAATGTTTATTTGATGAAATGATTGCTCTTCCACCATAGCACAGTTTAAGACACTGATGTTTTCTACTTTAGCTCCCTTATACTTCTTTTTATTTCTCATATTATTGTTTATGTTGGAAAGCAAAACAAAAGGTATTTTGTAGAACATTGACTTTCTAAAATGCATAGATGATATTTTAGTCTGTTGGAGCACTCATTTACTAAATTGTTTAAATTATATGTAATGGGGAACTAGCTAAGGAGTCCAGCCAGCCCTTATGAGTATGAACAGAATGCTCACCTGCTTCCATCCCCATATAGACTTTGGAGCATGTGGGGATAGTGTCTGTAAGTTGTTCTAGGCTAAAGTAGAGAAGAACCTTTACATTGGCTGTGTAACTGGAATTGGGGAACTGGGGAACCTTACCCTTCTGTTGATTTGTTTTTCTTCCTGTCAGATGGTATTCCAATGAGAGAAGAAAGATGAGGGGAGGAGCCTTGGGCCCTACTCATCTGAGGCTGACATATGACCCTTGAATACAGGCCTAAATTCTTCCTTCAGAATTTGTTGTTTTATTTTAGGTTAAGGAGATTAAAGGTTATAAACCTGGCAGTTTTAAAGGATCAGGCAAGGAAACCACCAGGAAGTCTGGGAGTGGAGTCTATGCTAGCATTTGTGGCCAATTTAGCCTTGATGTCCTGAGGAGCAAGGAGGAGCCTTGGAACCTGGCCTAGTGGAAGCTGAGACAAGGGCCCATGTAGCAGGGACATTGCCTTTGTATATGAACTTGGGAGGACCAATACCTTGCAGAAACTTCATTCAGTCTAGGTCTCTCCTATTATTAGGAGGTCCTCAGAGACCTAGGTTGTATAGAAAGAGTGTGCTTCTGAGTTATTTGGGGGAAATGCCTGTACTTCTGTTCTTGCTATGTTTATAAAGTGAAGAGCTTTTGTACCTCCTTTTCTATTTTGCCAATTTGGCTTTTCAAGCTGTTGACTTTTTTTTCCATGACCCTCCTGCATCATTCTCATTTCCCTTTCCATTTTTTCCTCTACCTCTCTAACTTTATCTTCAAAGTCCTTTTTGAGCACCTCTATGGCCTGAGACCAATTTATATTTTTCTTGGAAGCTTTAGATGTAGGAGCCCTGACATTGCTATCCTCTTCTGAGGTGAAGAACCCTGTGTAAAAGCTAATTCCTGTTCATTGGGAATTACTCAACAAAGGAAAGGAGAAGAGGAAATCACACCAAAATGGGGGTTTAATAGTATTAGAGAATGCTATTTCTAACCCCTCATGGGTACCCCTAGAATCCTAGGAAATGTAGCTAGCCTGGGTATGTGCTGTGAGGCCAGAACAATCACTATATTTGTATATAATGTTACTGGTTAACTTAGTTGGTTACGGGAGCAGCTAGGTGGCACAGTGGATAGAGCACCGTCCCTGGAGTCAGGAGTACCTGGGTTCAAATCCGGCCTCAGACTTAACTTAACACTTACTAGCTGTGTGACCCTGGGCAAGTCACTTAACCCCAATTGCCTCACTAAAGAAAAAAAAAAACCTTAGTTGGTTATATTTTAGGACTAAGAAACCTATGGCCCCTTGGCTCAACCCTTCCTGAGCTAGTTTTACTGTATTTCATTACCCTATACCTAACCCTGGCCAGCTGTCATATAAACCCAAGAAAACAAACTGGGGACAAGAGCTTGGGGTCAAAAACCACAAAGTATAGGATCATAATCTAGAGATGGAAGGGAGCTCAAAAGACAGCTAGTTCAGCCACTGCCCCTCATCCGGGCCAAGGAAGTTAAGGAATGTGACTAGGCCACATAAGGAATAAATAATGGGAATAGCTATTTGAATCAGGATTTGAATCCAAGTCCTCTGACTTCTTTGCTCTTTCCAATGTATGATCACTTGCTTCCATCACATCTACTGGAAAAACAACTCAAAGTATATCATGGTCTTCTATGGTATGTTCATCAAGCCACCTGTTCACATAAAGGACACCACATTGGGGCATGCTGAAAATTTTCCTTTGCCTCTGAAAGCATCTTACATTTACTGGTACTGATGGAGGGGGGTGGATTTAATTAATCAAATTGATCATGAGGCATGCCAAAGAATTACAAGACTCAGTGACTCAGTTTCACAAGTTTTATTGAAATACTGTGCTGACCACAGGGAGAATCACCCAAAGGTGTCTCGAATAGGGGGAAGAAGAATACTTATATTCATAGTGAGAAAAAGTAGATTATCTCTTCAGTATCTTAATCTCCTCCTTGTGGGAAGTTCATGGGAGGTCTTATCCTAATTTGGACTTCCTAGGGTCCTAAGACAACCTCTGAGGGGGGTACCTTTTTCCTTGGAGGTGTGTTTTGGGGGTTTATATGTCATAAGGTGATCCTAAGGACATATTTGGCCTTTTCTGCACATGTTCCTAAAGATATGCTTAAACTTGTCAGACCCAGAGGGTCTCTGTGTTTATGATATCTCTTTACTTAAGATCTGGTTTCTAGGTGTCCTATCATCTAGGAATATTAATGGCTATTAATGGTTAATGGTCCCTAATTACTGTCTCTGTTGATGGTGAGGATTGATGGGGACAAACCCTCTTGGTTACTGTAAGAACACAAATCTTAGTTTCTCTGTTAACTCTTTTAGGTATTATTGACAAGGACTCAAGCCTCGATTTATCTGTTAACCCCTTTTTGCCTCCTCCATCAGGACCACCTTTCCTTTCCAGATTTCTCATATTATTATTTTTTCCTTCTATACTTGCTATTCTCCAGTCAAACTGGACTCTTCTCTGCTCCCTATATATGTTCTTGCAAACCTTCATGCCTTGGTTTATGCTGTTCCTATATTTTCACTCTATTCACCTGCTGAGTTCTTACCCATCCTTCAATAAGTAACTCAAATTCCATTTCCTCCAGGAAGCTTTCCCTGATTCCCTTAGTCCATATGAATTAATTGATTAAATAAATGAAAAAGTATTTATTAAGCATTTACTGTATGCCAGGCACAATGCTAAGTTGTGAGGATACAAAAGGAAAGACAGTCCCTGTCCTTCCTTGAGCAGACATTCTTAAGTGGGGAAGATGACACCTAGAGGGGAGTGATGGCTAGAGAAAAAGGAACAGAGGTAAATATCTACTCTCTAGGGGGACCTAGAAGGACAAAATGATTCTCTCTGGACCTGGGATGCTTTGTCTAGTATAAGGAGGGTGAGAAATCACCCTCCAATATGGACAGGGAATCACATCTATCCTCTTCTTTCCATACACACAGCAGTCGCCCTAGTTCAAACACACCACTTCTTTCCTGGACTATTGCAACAGCTTACAAGACTCACACTAGGTTGGCAACTCAAAGCAGCAGATACTGTGGGACCAGGAGTCAGGAAGACCTAAATTCAATGTTGTCCTCAGACACTTAGTGGCTGTGTCCTTGGACAGATCACTTAATCTCTCTCTGCTTTATATATCTATAAAATGGGATTAGTAATAGCATCTACCTCTCCATGAGGATTAACTAAAATAAGATGCACAAAGTGCTTTGCAAACCTTAAAGCACTATATGAATGTTAGCTATTATTAACATTAACTAGCTTCCCTGTTTCTACTCTCTGCTCTCTCTAGTCCTTCCTCTATATAGATACCAAAATAATCTTCCTGAGGTATTAATTATCCAAGTCAGAGTTGTACTCCCCTTCCATTTGGCCCAAATGAGATACTTCTGCTTCTGGTGGGGCCTGCATGATAACAGCAAATGAGAAAGACAAAAGGGAAATGGCTCCTACCCTTGAGGATATCCTTTCTTTATTTCAAGGCCCACTTCAAGGAATTGCTACCTCTTCCCATTTAATTCAACTCAAATAAAAAACCTATTAAAGGGGCAGCTAGGTGGAGCAATGGAAAGAGCACTGGTCTTGGATTCAGGAGGACCTGAGTTCAAATCTGACCTCAGACACTTAACACCAGCTGTGTGACCCTGGGCAAGTCACTTAACCCCAATTGCCTCACCAAAAAAACAAAAAACAAAAAAACCTATTAAATAGGACAGGGAAAGTGGTCAACATGGCGGGCAGAGTAGGCCGGTCCTTGAAGGAGGCTTGGGCCAAGGAGCCATTGCTGACAGTGTCCTTCATCATTGGAACCATGGCTCTGCTCTTACCTCTGTTAAGCCCCTATACCAAGTATGCAGGCATGATCAACCAAGCTATACCTTACAACTACCCTGTTCCTGTTTGAGATGATGGCAACATGCCTGACATCCCCTGCTACCCTCAGGATCCTCAGGGTCCTTCCCTCCAGTGGTTGAATCTGTGAATCTTCCATCTGTTTTCCCCTTTCCCCGCAAATAAATGTCCTTGTCTTATTCCCCCCCAAAAAAAACCCCTATTAAATACCTGCAATGTATATGATGCTGTGCTGGGTAAGATAGAAGGAATATAAAAAGAACTATAGGGGGGCAGCTAGGTGGTGCAGTGGATAAAGCACTGGCCCTGGATTCAGAAGGACCTGAGTTCAAGTCTGGCCTCAGACACTTGACACTAGCTGTGTGACCTTGGGCAAGTCACTTTACCTCATTGCCCCCCCCCCAAAAAAAAAGAACTGTAGAGTCTGAATGCAAACCAAATCATACTATTTCCACTTTGGGTTTTTTTTTTCTTTTTCAGGTTTTTTTTCCTTTTGTTCTGATTCTTTTACAACATGATTAATGTGGAAATATGTTTAACATGATTGTAATGTACAACCTATATGAGATTGCTTGCTCTCTTAGGGAAGGGGGAGGGAAGGGAGGGAGAAAGAAAAAGTTGGGGGGCAGCTAGGTGGTGCAGTGGATAAAGCACTGGCCCTGGAGTCAGGAGGACTTGAGTTTAAATCTGGCCTCAGACACTTGACACTTACTAGCTGTGTAACCCTGGGCAAGTCACTTAACCCTCATTGCCCTGCAAAAAAAATCCCAAAAAACAAAAAACAAAGTTGGAACTCAAAATCTTATAAAAATGAATGTTGAAAACTATCTTTATATGTAATTGGAAAAAATACCATTAAGGGAAAATAAATAAATAAATAAAGTTTACCTCCCCCACCCCCCAAAAGATGGAAGGAATATGGTCACTGACCTCAGGGAGTTTAACAATAGTAGGAGAGACAAGATATATACAGAGCTAAGTTATAAAGAAGGTAGAATGCTGTGAAGTAAAAGAAAATGGAGACAATGAGTTGGAGAGGAAGGAGCCCTGAATATGGAGTCAGAAGGCCTGGGAGGGGTCTAGCTTAGAAAATAGAAGATTTAGAAGGATATAATTAACTGAATACCATTATTTCCATTTCATTTCATAGGGCTGCCATGTGGAAAAGAGATTAGATTTGTCCTACGGGGCCTCAAAGGGCAGAGCTAGGAACAAAAATTGGAAATTGCAAAGAAGCAAATTTAAGCAGGATAACAGGAAAAACTTCCTAATACTTAGAGCTGTGCAAAACGGGAATCAACTGCCTCAGAAGTGGGAGGATTGCTACTTACTGAAGGTCTTCAATCAAAGGCCAGTTCCCACCTTGACAGGTTTTACAGGTACAGAGACTTCTTGTTCAGGTACAGGTAGGACTGTTACAACTCATGAAAGGAATTTCCACAATAACTCACCTGACAAGTTACAACCCCGACTCTAATTGAAGATCTCCAAGAAGGAGAAACCACCATGTCTCTAGGAACCTCATTCCATTTTGGGAAAGTTCGAATTGTCAGATTTTTCCTGGCACCAAACCCAAATTTGTCTCTCTGCAACTTCTACCTGTCACTCTTGGCTATGGCTCTGGGACCAAACAGAACAAACTTAACCTTCCCCAAATGACAGCTGTGAGAATCAGAGTGCCCCGCCCTGCTGAGAAAGACATTGTGAGAACCAGGGCAGCTCTGCCCTGAGGAGAAAGCATGTGACTGTCTGGTGTCCGGAAGTTACTTCTATTCATAGACCACCTGTAAGTCATGTCAATCAATGAACAAGCTTGAAACTGTGTGTGGGGACTGCCCTGCTTCTTGTTCCACAGGGGGCTTCTGGCAGAAGCCACTGAGGATCACGCTTTTCGTTCTGGGACTTTGGGTTGGTGGTGGGGAGAGAGAGAGAGAGAGAGAGAGAGAGAGAGAGAGAGAGAGAGAGAGAGAGAGAGAGAGAGAAGAAAGGAGATAGGCTATTCTCCATGTGTTATCTTTACTCTTTTTTTGTTTTGTTTTTGTTTTTTGTTTTTGCAGGGCAGTGGGGGTTAAGTGACTTGCCCAGGGTCACACAGCTAGTAAGTATCAAGTGTCTGAGGCCAGATTTGAACTCAGGTACTCCTGAATCCAGGGCTGGTGCTTTATCCACTGCGCCACCTAGCCGTCCCCTATCTTTACTCCTTAATAAATGCTTAAAAGCCTAAACTCTTGCTGAATTTATCAGTAAATCTTAGCTAATTTCTCCCCCACACTGGGGTCAGGTCAGGAGACCACACACTATATTTTAAACATCACACATCCTTTGAAATATTTAAAGACAGTCATCCTTGAGTCTTCTCTTCTTCAGGCTAAACATGCTTAGTTCCTTTATCTGATTCTCATATGACATATATTGAAGGCCTTTTACCATCCCACTTGTCTTTGTCTGGACACTCTCCACCCAACTAGAAGGCCCTGCTACTTACTATAGTCTGATGCAGTCCAATTATTTCATCTCACTAGACATCCTCATACGTAAAATTCAGGGATTAGTATAGATGATCTCTCAAGTTCCTTCCTCTACCCAATTGAGAAATGGTCAAAGGATATGAAGAGGCAGTTTTCTGATGAAGAAATCAAAGCTATATATTGCCATATGAAAAAATCCTCTAAATCACTATTGATTAGAGAAATGCAAATTAAAACAACTCTGAGGCACCACCTAACACCTATCAGATTGGCTAATATGACAAAAAAAAATGAAAATAATAAATGTTGGAGAAGTTGTGGAAAAATTGAAACACTAATGCATTGTTGGTGGAGCTGTGAACTGATCTAACCATTCTGGAGAGCAGTTTGGAACTATGCCCAAAGGGCTATAAAGCTTTGCATACCCTTTGACCCAGCAATACCCCTATTAGGTCTTTTTCCCAAAGAGATCATAAAAAAGGGAAAAGGACCCACATGTACAAAAATATTTATAGCTGCTCTTTTTGTGGTGGCAAGGAATTGGAAATTGAGGGGTTGCCCATCAATTGGGTAATGGCTGAACAAGTTGTGGTATATGAATGTAATGGAATACTATTGTGCTGTAAGAAACAACGAGCAGGCAGATTTCAGAGAAACCTGGGAGGACTTACATGAACTGATGATGAATAAGATGAGCAGAGCCAGGAGAACATTGTACACAGTATCACCAACATTGTGTGTTGGTCAACTGTGATAGACTTGATTCTTCTCAGCAATACAATGGTCCAAGATGGTTCCAGGGGACGCATGATGGAAAATACTCTCCAAATCCAGAAAAAAAAGAACTGTGGAATCTGGATACAGATCAAACCATACTATTTCTATTGTTTTTTGTTGTTGTTGTTTTTCTTTTTTGAGGTTTTTCCTTTTTGCTCTGATTCTTCTTTTACAATATGACTAATGCTGAAATATGTTTAATGTGATTGTACATATATAGCCTATATCAGATCACTTGCTGTCTTGGGGAGGGGGGAAGGAGGGGAGAGAGGGAGAAAAATTTGGAACTAC
The DNA here is from genome assembly GCF_019393635.1 of Dromiciops gliroides. Classification (NCBI taxonomy): domain Eukaryota; kingdom Metazoa; phylum Chordata; class Mammalia; order Microbiotheria; family Microbiotheriidae; genus Dromiciops; species Dromiciops gliroides. Next base: position 528,871,718 of record NC_057863.1, read on the forward strand.
AAATCTTATTAAAAAAAAAAAAAAACAAATGTTGAAAGTTCCTTCCTCTAGAACTTATGAACATACAGAGTAATGGGAGGAGCTAGATAGGTTGCAGAAAAGTTTCAAAAAGTCTTGAGTCACCATGGGTATAAAAAGAGCACAGAATCTGCATCCAAAGAACCTACATCCAAGGAATCCAAATCCCAGCTCTTCCTATGACCATCTCTGTGACCTTGGGCAACTCACATAACCTCTCTTTTCCTCAGTTTCCACCTCTGTAAAATGAGAAGTTTAGACTAGATGACCTCTATGGTTCTTTCCAGCTCTAAGTATGCTAACTTGTGAATCTAAGTAAAATAAGGTGTATTTTACCATACATGTAATGAGTAACCCATAAAGATTTTTGAATGGAGATAAAAACAATGTTAGGGGCTTTAGGGGGATCAGATTTATCCAACCTACAATAAAAGAGACCGAGGCAGAGCTCTGACCCAATGGCACTTTATTAAAGGGTCTGTGGTCCCCTCTAATGAAGTGGACCTCAGATCTTCCTCACAATCTGAGATGCCCCCTTCTTCTATGGCCAAATCTTTATAAGGTTTGATACCAGATTTGATTCTAAAGAGGCTATACAAAGTACAGAATCCCATTGGCTGATAGATCTTGCTTCATGGGCTAAAAATGACATATCAGCAGGTAGGTCACAGTTTGGGTGAAGCATGGGGCATCTCCACTGACTAAGTGGTCATAAAATGGTCACTTACTCATGCTGAACAAAAAAAAAAGAGTGGTCTATAGGTACAAAAATAAGTTGGAGGACTTTCCATGTAATTGAGTCACCTCCACTACACTGGGCTTGTTCATCATGACAAGGAAAACAAGGGTGGAGGGCCTCTAGTTAGCTTCCTATGCTTTAAGCAAGTAAACTTACAGTCTGTAGCTCACAGCTCTGGGGCCTAATATACAGAACTTATAATCACTACCCCTATTTGATGAGATCAAATTGATTAATGCTGATTGGAATAGAGTTAGAGTCCAAATAAATTATTTCTCATAGCTTAATATGTATTTCAAACTACAAATATGTAATAAAGAGAGGGCAAAAGAATTAATCTGCTAATGGTTGAATGTCAGGCATCAGTAAGAGAAATTTGAAGACAGATGGCCTTCCCAGTGACCCTCAAATTATACAAGGGAGGAAATAGCCTATTCTGCTTGAGCAATCTCACGTGGACAGGTAAATTTTTACATGCCTGAAGGCTTGCAACCCCCATGCTATGCTATTTATATACTTCCTCCCCACCCTCTGAGAAAACTTGAAATGGTTTGTTGGAAAACTGCATGTTTCAGCATTTACACAATTTCCTCATAAATCCCTCACCCTTTTAATCAGCTAAGTGGCTGTCCTCAGAACATCCCTGATTTATTGATATCGTTTGGATCCTGAGCCAGACACCAAATGAATAAATGGTTTTAGTACTGATGTAGATAGCACGAATTAATGTAATGATGACAGAAAAGAGCAGAGTCAGTGTGTATGCATCAAATATCTGAGAGGCTTACATGAGAGATCTCCAAAGATGCAATGGGCTGCCTGGGGAGGTAGAGGATTCTGCAAGCAAAGGCTAGGTGGCCACTTATAAAGGGATGCCCCAGAGGGGATTCTGGCTCAAGTATGAGTGAAATGATATGACTTCTAATGTCTCTTCCAACTCTTAAGTTCCTTGAGAATACAGCAAGGTGTCTTAAAGGTGTAGCCCTTTTCTACAGAGGCAGATTCTATGTTTTTGTTTAGACTCTATGTTTTTTTTGTTTTGTTTTGGTTTTTTTGGTGAGACAATTGGGGTTAAGTGATTTGCCCAGGGTCACATAGCTAGTCAGTGTCAAGTGTCTGAGGTCACATTTGAACTCAGGTCCTCCTGAATCCAGGGCCGGTGCTTTATCCATTGTGCCACCTAGCTGCCCCATAAAAATACCTTTTAAATGAAACTGGCCTTGCACATTAATGGGATTTTTCGCTCAGATTCAGTTAAAACAAAAATATAAGCACTACTCGATTTACAATCTCTCTCTCTCTCTCAACAGTTAAGGTAAAAGTCTCTGAATTCAGGATGCAGTTTTCCAAAGAAATAATGTTAATGATGGAGCAGTTTCCCAAACGAGCTCAAAGATTATTCCCCACCTGTCCCCATACTCTTGCCTCCTGGTTTCTCTGGTTTCCTTCAAGTTCCAGCTAAAACCTCACCTTGTACCAAAAGGGCAAGAAGCCTTTCCCAGTCCTAGTGCCTTCCTTCTGTCATGGGGAAAATGGGGTAGGGGGTTTGGGAAGGGGATAGGGGTATGGGGTAGGAGTTAAGGGTCCTTAGGAATTACCCAAAAAATTAATTAATTAAAAAGAAAATGAGCAAGCAAACAAAGAGAATTGGGCCTGTTGTTTTGGGGGTTTTTTTTGGGGGGGGAAGGGGGTTATTTTTTGCCTTACTTTGAATCCTTAGAGCTTAGCACAGTGACTGGAGAGTAGTAAATGCTTGTTGATTTGACTTAGCTTGAAATCAAGTACTATAGTTGGAGACTAGTACTGAAATTATTGTTACAGTTATACCCAAATAGCATTTCTAAAGTAGTTTTGCTATTGCAAAATGTATTTTAAATTCTGACTTAAGCTGACAGAAATACATCTTCCTCCTCTGTGTTGGCTGTTTCAGATGTAATGTTGGGGAAGGAAAGAAAGAGTGAAGGGAGGAAATTCCTGGGTGTCAATAACATGAATACTCTCTGTTGGCATGAGAAAGAACAAACATTGATTTCAATCTGCAAAAGAGAAGTCACCTTTGTATCTCACACATTCCCCAGGTATTCTGAATTGGGAAACAAAGAAAGATTGCCTCCTTGGAGGGGTTTCCTGCAGTCTCTCTTAAATCTCCAGTCTTGGACTCAAAGGCTGCCCATTTCTATCTGAATCATTTAGACTGCATGTTCTCTTAAGTTGGGACCTACTTCTTTCTTTGTCTCTCTCTATCTCTTTATGTCTGTGTGTGTGTGTGTGTGTGAGAGAGAGAGAGAGAGATTGTCTTTCTTTGTATTCCCAGCACTTAGCAGAGGTCCCAGAACACAGTAGGTACTTAATAAATGCTTGCTGATTTGACTTTTTTTTCCATAATTGCTGCTGTGAGGGAAAAATCCATCCTCTTCTTAATAATTCTCAGGAACTCAGCAGCGAAGTGACAAAGGCTCTTTATTTCCTTCTCATGAGGAGGCACCCTAGTGTGCAGCTAGTGGGTGCCCAGAAAGGGGGCTCAAAGGCCCTGTTTTATACCCTAGTCCCTAACTCAAATGGACCTTCCCCTTTTTCATCACTGGTGGGGTTACAATCTACTTGCAAATACTAGCTAATCAGAACGCAGTATTCCCACCCCTCTTCCTCGTTTGGGCATAACTCAGGAGTGGACCTTATACTTCCTTATATGGACACAACTCAGGAGCGGACCTTATTGAGACCAGGGCTCCTTGAGCCATGTGACCTTGCTAACCTGATGGGGAGGAGGGGACCTTTGTCCTACAAACAGGTCAGGGGGAGGATGACTGACTGTTATATCCACATTGAGAGGAGACAACTACCCATTTCTCACAGCTGCCTTCCTACAAATTGGCTATTTTTCAAAATAAATGGCTTGCTTTTATATGGATTTTTTCCCATCCAAGAATTATCCTGCAATGATTCTATCTGATATGCCTCAAGGAATACTAACATGTCAGATCAATCAAAACTGCAGATGACCCAAAGTGTGCAGTGTGTATCATATTAACAAAGATGAATTCTATGTGAAAAGTGGCATAAAAATCTTTATCATAGCCAGAAAAATGTGAGCCAGGCATGTAAACAGAGTTAAGGAGAAAAAGATGCGATAAATTGTATATTGGATTAGTATCCACACAATATCAAAAGCAACCAAGGAAGGCCTCTAGCATATTGGGTAAAAAATATGCACAAGAATAGTATGGGATGATAAGGAATAGACAGGAAGCAATCTGTACCAGGGGAGGATATATTTATATGGAAGAGATCCCACATCAATCAAAGTGGGGGGAAAAAAAACCTGAGTTAATGACCACATCCTTAGGAGAAATCATGTAAACCATATATTGTAAATTAAAATGGCAATTTGCATTGGTTACCAAGAACTTTTAATGAAATATTGGAATTGAGACACTATTACATTTTTTAAGTGAAAAACCAATTTCCATAACTCAGAATATTAAAAATCTTTTTACTTATCCCAAATAATCTCCAAACCAATTCTGATTTCTCTTGTTACATGAATAGTAATTCTATTTAAATATACCTCATTTTATAAAGTAGATGTATTCTTGGGAGGGCAGAGGAGGGAGCACAAAAATAAAATTTTAGGAATTATATTTTAAATTAATTAGGGAATCATGCTATCCTAAAGGAATACAACAATTAATTATTTTGTGGAACAAAGAACTTTTTTTACAATGTAGTTTATAATTGTTCAGTCATGTCTTCTTTTCATGACCCCTTGAACCATGGGACTTTTCTTGGCAAACATACTCAAGTGGTTTGCCATTTCCATATCAGGCAAGAGAAGGTAAGTGACTTGCCCAGTCACACAGCTAGTAAGTGTATGAGGTTGGATTTGAACTCAGATCTTCCTTATTTCAGGCCCAGTACTCTATCCACTGAACCATCTAGCTGCCTCCTTTAATGTAAATACTTTACCCTCAATTTATTGATTTCAAACATTAGAGTTTTTGCATATTGGGTTTGCTTAAAGTGGAACACACATCAGTAGTTGGTTTTAGGTTAATTATAACTGGTAGTACAATAAACTTTTCATAAATTAAAAAAAAATTATAGCACATTATAAATATTTGGTAACAAGTCTTCACCTTTTTTTTTACAGCAGTAAAAGAGAGCCAGGCTTTCCTGGCTTCAATGAAGTATCTAGTTCAGTAAATGGTATGGTCAGGATCTGTCAACTACACCCCATTTACTACCCTTCCAACCAAGTGCATTCACTTACTTGTCCTTACTTCTGAGTGCTAGATCACCGCATCTTAGGAGTAGATACTTTCCTTGCAAGAAATATATAAGCAGCTGCTGGATGAGTGAGACACTGGTCCGGTCTGGACTCCACAGCTGGCCCTGACCTCAACTCTAATCTTGACCTCTAATTTACAGCTTGTTCCTTAGTCACTCCCAATAAACATCCTCTATTCTTCATTTCTCGTCTCATGCCAGCTCTCTCAGACCCAATTCCTTGCCATCTAAAATCTGACATGGATGGCTTTTGATCTTCACATGTGTTCTGTCATGTTCTGAACACTCAATTCTGCTATATATTAGTAGTCATTTCTTTTTTTTTAGAAAATGTTTTCTATTTCTTATACAATTCTATACAACATATACAATCAGACATTGACACAATGTTCACATTCTGACAAGTTCATTGATATTTTAGTGTTGCTTGAGACAGTGAGTTCCAGTTTATACCGGATGGTGACATCCAGTTTATCTGGTGGTTATCCAGTGTCCATTCACACCATGACTTCTTTGGCTACATGGCAGCAGAGTTCATTTCCTGCATGTTCTCCTCGATCTTTAGTCCTGGATTATCAAACCCAAAGCTGGTCAGCTGTGGCACGTTGCTTTCAGGTGGCTCTGCATTTCGTGTAGGGGTAGAACAATATAAGATGAAGCCCACCATGATGACACTGAAGGACAGAATATAGAGTCCTGAAAACTGAGAGGAAGAACGAGGCATTAGGCTTCTAACCATGCTCATTGTCAAGAGTCACAAGAAGGCACTGTAACACTGAAGATAAAGCACTGGGCATAGAGGCAAAAGATCCAGGTTCAAATTTTACCCCAAACACTAGCTGGGTGACGCTGGGCAAGTTAGGTTAAGACCCTTTTTTGTGTCAGGTTCCTAATCTGAACAAAGGAGATAATAAGAGCACCATCCCCTGGGGTGGTTATGGAGATGAAAATAAGATGACATATGTGAAAAATGCTTTGTAAAACTTAAACATATATAATTGTGACATTATTATTAAACATGCTTTCCCATGTGGCTTTTTACCAAAGTATCATTTCACCCAAACTTTTCTTTTAGCACTTTTATTTAGTTCCATGATCTCATATGAGCTTCACAATACTCTACCAAATGGCTACTGCAGGTATGAATATCTCCATTTTACAGATTAGAAAACTGAAGCTCAGACTGATGAAGTGACTTGCCCATGCTCACACAGTTCATAAATAGCAGAGACAGGATTTTAACCCAGATCTCTCCTGGCTCTGAATCTAGCATTTTTCTCACTATCCTGACCTGCCTAACATGATGCAGAACATCCTAGCGTTCACTGATGAACCCATAAGCTGCAGAAACACTGTGTGGCAAATTTACTATCCATTTTTAATGCCTCAGAGATTTAAACTTGAAAGGCCTCCCTTCAATTTACAGACAAGGAATTTAAGGCCAAGAAAGGTCAAATGAACCGCTGAAGGTCAAGTAGATGGTAAATGGCAAAGCTGGGATTTAAACTAGGGTCCTCTGACTTCAGATCCAGCACTCTTTCCTCTGCACCCCAATGCCTACATTGAACTAATGAAGCAGAAACAGTCCACCCCAATCCAGAAACAATCGTGTCTGTAAAGAGATGACCTTCTAGAACAGCACAAATGCAATATCAAAATAAACCTCTAGAAATCTAGCCAAATTCAACTCTAGGTTCCTAAAATGGCTGGGGGTGGACAGAATATAGTGCCATTTGAGATTTTGTGATTCTGAACCTTATTTGGTCTCTTTAAATGGTCTGGTATTTCTTTTTTGTTTTTATCACTTCTCTTTAACAGAACAAAACAAAAAGTAGATGTATGAAAATACCTAGCAATGAGGAAAATTATCAGTATTAATAATTATTGAACACTGGGGCAGTGAGGTGGCACAGTGGATAAAGCACCAGCCCTGGATTCAGGAGGACCTGAGTTCAAATCCGGCCTCAGACACTTGACACTTACTAGCTGTGTGACCCTGGGCAAGTCACTTAATCCTCATTGCCCTACACCCCCCAAAAAAATTATTGAACACTGTCCAACTCTTCATGACCCCATTTGGGGTTTTCTTGGCAAAGATACTAGAATATTTGCCATTTCCTTCCCCAGCTCATTTTACAGATGAGGAAACTGAAGAAATAGAGTTGAGTGACTTGCCCATAGCTAGTAAGTGTCTGAGATCAAATTTGAACTCAGGACTTCCTGACTACAGAGCCAGCACCACCTCACTGCCCTAAGTAATCCTTCTCCTATTTCTTTATTTTTATTTTGTATACATTCCCCTATGTCTTTCTCTACTAGGTTTTCAATGAATATAAGAGCATAATTATTTCAAGTCTGTGCCCACATATAAGTCCATTTTGGGAATTTTTTTCCAAAGCTCTTTTTCTTCCTTTTTCCTTCACTTTCCCTGGCTCTAGTTCTCTGAGCAATGTTAGGGATTTACAGACTCACCAAATGTTACAATTTACTCCACCTAGTGACTGTCTTCATAATAGGTCTCTCACAATGGATTTCCAAATGAGAAACAGAATCAGAATAATTAAAGGCCTTTCTACACTATTAAAGTTACCATCTTGTTTTTTTGATTCTATGAACACTGAAGTGTCTTTCTTCTTTTGATGAAAGTGTAGATATTCCCAGCTTTTTTTACCCAACTATTTCTTCTCTATCATTAAAACAAAAAGGTAGTTATAAGAAGGCAGTTTCCCCCATTCAATGCAGAGGTGAAGACTATGGGTGTAGAACATTGCACAGACAGGCTTTTTCAATGTCTTGGCTAGGTTCACCAAATTATTTTTTTCCTCTTTATTATTCTTTGTTATAAGGGATGATTCTGAGGGATCAGGAAGGAAAAGGATACACTGAGAAATATAGGTGAAATAAAAGCAAAAGATAATAAAAATTTATATAGAAAAAGAAACCTGGAGAGAATTCACAGTATATATAGATAGGTGTAGATAGGTTACGTTCTTCATCACTGAAGGAAATACCCACATGGATGAGATTACAAATGCACTAATTAAAGAACAATTTTTAAATTGCTGCTCAGGTCTGGAAGCATGTGTTTCCCTTGAGAATGTTTTCAAACTGGGGTTGACAAAGTAATACTCATGGGCCAAATCTGGCCCAGCACCTATTTTTGCTCAGCCAGAGACCTAAGAATGTATTTTATAGCTTTGAACACAATAAAACTTTATTTGAAAATTTTAAACCCTCAGTTTATGTTGTTGTTCAGTCGTTTCAGTCATGTCTAACTCTTTGTGAAACCATTTGGGGTTTTCCTGGCAAAGACAGTGGTGTGGTTTGCCATTTCCTATTTCAGCTTTTTTTTTTACAGATGAGGAAACAGAGGCAAACAGGGTTAAGTGACTTGACCACAGTCACACAGCTAGTACATGAACTCAGGAAGATGAGTCTTCCAGACTCCAGGACTGGCACTCCATCCACTGTTCCATCTAGCTGCTCTCCTAGTTCATAAGCTATACAAAAACAGGCAGTAGTTTGACAATACCTGTTTTAAAATATCAGTATGGGAAAGACAAAATTTTGCTCTGTTTCATCTCTGTTTAGAAAGAAAAGAGAAAGTACTCTCCTACTCATGTGGGGAAACATTATAATCTATTCAGGAAACTGATCCCAAGCCCAACATGAAGGCATGATGGAGTTATAAGAGGGGTCTTCAATCATCTGGACACCTGGAAGAACTCTCTCTGATGGTTCTAGAACTGCTAAGACATTCCTGACTTGCCTTAATGATAATTTCAACAAGGAAAAATTATATTCTGCATCTGATTCTCACCACCAGGTAGGCACTTGTCGCTGAGTTGGAAATGGTGAGAACTCTGCAGGGAAGTGATCATTCCAGCTTCCCGTATGTGATACAAGGAAAGGAAAGCCAGAAACAAACTTAGAATTTTAGAAAGAGAATTCCAAAGTGTTCAGAGGAAGGAGGGTAGGATTCCATGGACTAAAATGCAATAAAGTTAGCTGAGGAGAGATAAGAAAGAAACTCTTTAAAAAATTATGAAGACAAAAAGTGAAACAATTAAAATGAAGAAGAATAGAGGGAGTTACCCAAAGATGTCAACATGAGTGTACAGGAATCTCATCAACCAACTTAGATTTTTTAAAAGAATTTTCAGAAAAATGGAAGCAAGGACAGGGAATAGATATGAGTATTAGATCTTTGATTCACTGGTTTAGGGAATTTATAGATGAAGAAACTTCTATAAATGGAAATTTACACCTTTTCTGCAGGGTCCAGTATGGTCTTACTTATTGGAGATTTGCCAGTATGTGTTAAAGATGGGACTTGAAGTCAGGTCTTCCTAGTTTCAAGGCTGGGTACAGGGGCAGTTGGATGGTACAGTGGATAGAGCACTGGCCCTGGAGTCAGGAGGACCTGAGTTCAAATCTGGCCTCAGACACAACACTTACTAGCTGTCACTCAACCCCAATTGCCTCACCAAAAAAAAAAAAAAAAGGCTGGGTATAATATCCTATAAGAATAGTAGGTAAACTTCAGAATGTGCTGAGGGTAGATAGATAAGCTAAAGATAAGAAAAAGGTTTGGGGTTGTTGTTTTTGTTTTGTTTTTATATAAGGGAAATGAAGAGAGTAAAAAAAAAAAAAAAGAAATACTGTTTGGGATAAAAGAGAGTCTGGATAATGACCACCAAAAAGGGGATTCTTATTTCCTATTTTGCTTCTTTTTCTTTCCTGCCAAGGAGAATGATTTTCAGATTGGAAATAACAGGAGGGAAAATGGCTAATAGGGAGTTGATACACAAGGTAAGTAGGGAGATAGTAAGAAAGTGCCTATGTGTTCTGAGTAAGTTCAAGCCACCTGGCCCAAAAGAACTAAAAAGTCAGGTCCTGAAAGAAATTCCTGATGTGATTGCTGCCTGGATCTTCAAAAGACCATGCAGAATGAGGGGCAGGAGGGGTATAGCAGGACTGAAGATATTTGTCCTTTTTTTTTTTTTAAAAAAAGGTAAGAGAATTAAGTCTTCCAACCACAGGCCAGGAAGCTTAATATTGACTCCTGGCAAAATCCTATAATGATGGCTAATAAAAACACATAGAAAGAAAACAATAATCATAAAAAGCCTACATAGTTTCATCAATCTATAAACATTTATTAAATGTCTATGTACCAGACAAATCTAAAAAAAAAAAACAGATTTACAAGACATGTTTATCAGTGTAATTCTACAGCGATGGCTTACCTAGCTTTCAGCACCACATTAAGCATAACCTTCTTGCACTTTTCTTATGAACAATACTGATAGATAATTAAATGTTCACTCGAGGAGTCATCATCACTGGCTTGATATCAACTTGGAAGAAGTCTCTAGTGCAGAGCCACGGGAATCTTTGATTGGTCTTGTGTTACTTAACATTTATATCAATGGTTTAGGTAAGAGCATAGATCGAACATTGAACACATTTCTGGACCACCAAGCTGGGAGAAATAGCTGCCACATTGGCTAAGGAAGTCAGAATTCAGAAAGACCTTGGCAGGCTAGAGCACTGAGCCAAACTGAATAAGATGAAATGAACAGGGAGAAATGAAGGCTGAAGGGGAATATAATTGAAATTAAGTAAATCATGACAATATAAAATGATTAGACTTGTTCACCAGATCCTAGAATATGAAAAACTTCAGAATGCCTGTTCTACTGAACCTGGGTTATCCTGAACTAAATGATCTCTTACATAACTGTCCTTATAAAAACTAGAACTTCACTTTTTCAGTCGGTAAGTCTCAGCCACCCAAAATGCAGACACAACTCCTTAAGGGAATTAAAACACCTCCATGGGATTCATTTTGCATCCTCATTATCCAATTTTGGCAACAGAAACCTTTACAGCACCACTGTCAGAGAACAAATACTGAACTGTGTGGACCATTGGTCTGATTCATTACGTCACATGGAATTTCTTGTAAACATAAGAAACTCTGATAGGTTATTATGGTACAGAGCAGCAATAAACATGCTTTTGCCTTTAAAACATTTGTTTTCAGGTATGAGATAATAGCCAGTTACAGTCAAATATATCCCTTGCTAAGCAGCCAGGCTTTAAGCCAGGCTTTACTAATAATCTACTCATCTCAGGGGTAGGTCCTTCAACTAGGAACAAAGGAGTCATGACTAGCTCCAAGGAAGAGCAACCGCTGAACTATAAGTAAGTTTTCTTGTATGGATCCACAGCATTGATATCCATCGAAGACCTGCTCTGATCCTACATCATGACACAAATGTTCTTAAAGTCCACATCACTGGAGCACTAGTCTTGGCAGACCCCACCAAGCTCAGCAACAGACTATGTGCCCATCATCTGAGGACCAGCTCAAATGAATATGGTTGTAAAGTCTGTCAGCCAAAGAACTTTTTTTATTACCTTTGTGTGTGTAGCATACCGAGCAAGGCATCATGGGAGGAGGTAGGGATGAAGGGGGTAAAGTATGATTTCTTCCTTTTTGTCTTTACATCCCTAGTTACTAGCATAGTGCCATAATAGGTGTTAAAAAATATTTGTTGATTGATCAATATGGGAAACTACCAGTGTGGACACTCTTCTCTGAGACACATACACACACATTTATTCATTCATTCATTCATTCATTCATTCATTCATTACAGCTGTCACTGTCTAGTATTAGAGTTTCAATGGGGGCACTGAGAGGTTAAGGAATTTGCCCATGGTCACACAGCTAATATGTGTCAGAGGCAGGACTTGAAACTAAGTCTTCCCAACTCCAATGGCTGACTCTATCCATTACAATACCCAGCCTCTCACTCAGCACCATAAGGGGATACAAAAGAAACAGAAGATGGCTTCTAAGGATTTTGCAATCTAGTTGACCAACTTGGCAAAGGCAAAAGTCATAAGTCTTGGAAGGTTTTTCCACTCAAATGTGATACTTTAAAATGACCAATATAAAACTCTTGTCTTTATTATCTGATATAACAAAAAACAATGGAACTGGGAGATAGAAGATTTGGGTTCTGGTTCCAACTCAAATGAGTGATCTTAGGCAAGTCACTTTTACCTCTGTTTCATTATCTCAAAAATGAGGAAAGTCAGCTAGATAACATCTAAAATTCCTCACTGCTCAAAAATTCTTTGACCATGTTAATAGGAGAATGAACATCAGAAATGGAATTATTCTAACTGCTGTCAGTGTACAAAAACAGAAATATGCCCGTCTCCCCACTTTTCCCATCCTATACTTTTCATGCTCTGGTTTGTGAGCAGAGGGCATGGAAGGTTAATTGGAAGGGAATAGAATAATAGGATCTAAGACTTGCATAGGCCCAACTATTTTACCATGCGCAGCTCTTAGTATCTTGGCTCCACTCCTGCTTACACAAATTTAGCCTCTCCTGAAGTCATTGCCCTGTAGCCATGGCCTCCTCTGCCAAGCAAATTGGCCATGCTTCATTAATTTGAAAGTGCTTCACTGGAGAACTTTCAAGTTCTCTGTAGTTCTCTAATTAGAAAATGGCAATAAGGGGAGCAAAGTGGGGGAACTCCTGACCTGCCAAGGGCCATTACCCAAAGCTCATTCCTGGCAGGTGATGAGATTTTATTTCAAGTCTGACTTCTTCAAAATAAAAAAAAAAATACCCTTATTCTACATTTGTGCCAAGAAAGAAATTTTCTGGGGAAGCATGCCAAGTATATATTCAAACATAACAGGTCTATTTGCTTGTTACTGTTCTTCAGTCATTTTGTGTCATGTCTAACTCTTTGTGACCCCATTTGGGGTTTTCTTGACAGAGATACTGGAATGGCTTGCCATTCCCTTCTCCAGCTCATTTTACAAATGAGGAAACTGAGGCAAAGAGGTTTAAGTGACTTGCCTAGGGTCCCACAGCTATTAAGTGTCTGAGGACAGATTTGAATTCAGGAAAATGAGTCTTCCGAAATCCAGGCCCAGTGCTCTATCCTACTACATCACCTAGCTGCTTACCTTATATCCAAAAAGAAAGAGTCCAAAGAAAAGGCTGTAGAGATCAGCAGTCAGGATGCCCAGGTTGACTGAGGTGGCACTTGTGGCTTTGATGACCATTGGCATGAAGCTATACAGACAGAACATACAGAGGGCAAAAGCCACAAAAAGCAGTGCTGCAAAATAAAAATCACACATGACATCACAGGCAGGAAATAATTCCATTTAGCAAAACCTGGCAAGTACTTGTTAGGTGCGGACTATGTACAGGCCACTGGCCTGGAAGACGAGTGAGATTAAAAAAAAAAAATTTAGATAAACCACAGTGCATAGTCTGGTAGGGAATAGGGCACATAACACAAACACTGGACTAAAAAGTAATCTAAAATCAGTGCCTAACAGAGGTGAAGGGAGGGTTGTGTGAGACAGGGTGGGGTGAGAGGAGGTCTAGTGTCTGGCAGTCATGTTCAATGATAGCACATATCAACATTCTTCCCCAGTAACATCTCGTCAGTAAAGAGAGAGAAACCAAGCTTTCTAAGGGGAGAAAAAAGATGAACATATTTCTAGTTCAGTAGCTGGAAATTTCTGGGAAGGAGCCAAATGAGGGGATTGGAATAGATGATCTCTAAGGTGCCCTTGAGCCTTAAAATTCACTTCTAGAATGATTAGCTCAGACTCAAGCAGGGGGTTGTTTATTCTCCCCAGCGCAAATGAGAAGAAATCTGCTGCCTTTCTCTGTGTTTCCAAGTCAGCAAAGCATAGCTTTCTAATTATTTAGCTCATTATTTTGCTGGAAAGTCAGAGGTCACTTAACATTTTCATTACCCTGAAAGTTACTAAATACTGAATGAGAGAGAGCCTAGTCTGCCGCAGTCACTCTTTTTCAAAGGTGCTGATGAATATTCCTGAATGGGTCTCCAACATTAAGGTCTGCCCATCTACGAATACTGATGCTCTGGAAGACCTTCGGATTCTAGAAAAGGGATTGAACTAGATGACCAGTGAGGACCTTTCCCAATCAAAGCCTAGAATTCTATGACTAAATAGGATGTGATATTTACTTTTCTTTTGCATGTGCTGTTCCCATCCCCATGATAAAATATGAGCTACTTGAAGCCAGGCACAGTTTCATTTCTGTTTTTGTATTCCCAATGCCTGATGTTGTTGCTGTTCAACTGTGTCTGACTCTGTGACCCCATTTGGAGCTTTCTTGGCAGAGATACTGGAGTGGTTTGCCAGCTCCTTCTCCAGTTCATTTTACAGGTGAGGAAACTGAGGTAAACAGGGTTAGATGTCACACAGCTAGTAAGTGTCTGAGACCAGATTTGAACTCAGAAAGATGTCTTCCTGACTCCAGTCCCATCACTCTATTCACTTCACCAGCTAGCTGCCCAATGCCTGATATAGTTAATCTTTAATAACCACTTTTCAAATGAATGAGGAAAGCATATTGTGAATCTTAAAGTACTAGATAAAGGTGAGTTGTCACTTTGTTACAGACCTGCAATTTCATTGGGATAAGAAGATGCATGTAAGAAAACTTCTACCAAGACAAGCTGGCAACCCTTTTGTAACTTATAGTTTTCAAGGATTGCCTGAAGTATTGAGGGCAAGTGACTTATCCAGGGTCACCCAGCCAATATGTATCTGAGGCAGCATCTGAATCCACATCATCCTGACTTTGAGGACAGTTCTCTATCAACCATGCTATGCAGGCTATTGTAATTATTATAAACTGTTTGGGTTTGGGGTGTGGGAGTTCCCGATTGGCAGTGATCTGCACTAGTCTTAATCAAGGACATAAGTGATAACAACTCTCTGCAAGAATTCTTTTTTTAAAAAACTGAATTCTATGGATTCTGCAGGTGTGTTGCTTTGAAACTCATCACTACAGATAATTTCTCAATAGGAATTTAGATTTTCAGAAAAGAATCGTCCAACCACATGGCATGGTAACATCTTAAAATAGGACTAAATGTGAATTAGTGCTAGGGCCTTTCTTGACAAAGGCATTTCTCTAAGTGAGACCACATAGTGTGGTAGTAGAAGGAAGCCAGGACAGAGTCCAATAAGATCGGAGTTCAAATACTGCTTCTAAGACAACTTGTGTGGCTATAGACAAGCCAGTTCATCTTTATTATCTGTAAATTGAAGAAAATAGAACTATAATACCCATCTCATAAGATGATTGTGAGGCTCAAATCAGAGCCTATATTTAAAGTACTTTGCAAACTTTAAAGTGGTATGGGGCAGCTAGGTGGCACAGTGGATAAAGCACCTGCCCTAGACTCAGGAGGACCTGAGCTCAAATCTGGCCTCAGACACTTGACAGTCACTAGCTGTATGACCCTGGGCAAGTCACCCAACCCTCATTGTCTCACCAAAAAAAAAAAAGTAGCTTGAAATAAAGTAGTATGTAAATTTCAGTTATTATCACAAGAGAATTAGTTGGATTCAATCCAATCCAACAAACATTTATTCAGTACCTACCATGAACAAGGCATGGATACAAAGACAAAATCAAAAAAGCTTACATTTGGGAAGCCAGCATGTAAACAGATAATATATACTATAATTTAGGAAGAAGGAGCAAGAATTAGGATTAAAGAAGGAGAAGCATTTGAAAACTTTTCACCAGTCTTTACAAAATCATGGGGTGTCCAATAGACAATGCCATGGTAATCAATCTTGACATTTCCCTGGCCCATTGCCAATCAATACCCATAGAAGCCAATTCCATTTCTTTTAACCAGGTGTGATGTTCTGGCTTTTATTCAGGGCCAGACAAAATTAACCTTTTATCACACTCAGTCACATTTATGTCAGGGTGATGTCAGGATTGAAGAAGACTTCTCATTGGAGATGGCACATAAGCTAAACCTTAAAGGAAGCTAGGGATTCTAAGAGATGGAATTTAAGGGGGAATGCATTCCAGGCATTGGGAACAAATGAGACACATTTAGACTAGAAAAACAATACTTGGATGAGATATGACAGCTACTTTTGAAGAGCTTTCATATAGAAGAGAAATTAAATTTATGCTACTTGACCTCCAAGGGTAAAATTTACAGGAAGGCATATTTGTTAGAAAACTTCTCAACAATTAGGGTTGTTTGAAATTCAAGATGGGCTACCTCATGAAATAGTGAGTTTCCCATCATACATCATCTTTAAGTGAACACTGAATAACTACTTGTTAGAGACATTGTGGAGGGAATTCATGGTCTGAATAGGAGCTAAATGAGAATCTCTCTAAGGTTCCTTTCAACCCTAAGAAGTCTCTAAGCTTTCCCTAACAGTGATATAAGTTTTGATTCTTGCCTTAAATTTTCTTTGCCAGTTTTCTCAGTGTCATCACATATATCAGTACTTAAGGAAGTGGAGAGAGAGGAGGAAACATTACAATTTTCCTGATTAAACATTATCAGGTTTCTCAATTCAGTACTTAACAAAGACAGGGATAAGGAGACTGAAAACTTTACGAAGGTCTTGGTGACCCTGGCATTACCCTGACAAATGTGGCTGAATGTGACCGAAGGGTAACCTTTTCCAGCCCTGAATAAATGCTAGAACATCCCACCTGGTTTAAAAAATTGGAATTAGCTTTTATAGGTGTTAATCAGCAATGGTCCAAAGAAACCTCAGGATTAACTACCATAGCATTGTCTATTGAACACCCCATGATTTTATAGACTGGTGAAAAGTTTTCAAATGTATCTTTTTTTTCTTGAATGCATTTAATCAATTGATCAACAAACATTTGTTGAATACCTACTATGTGCTGATCACCACCTTCTAATCCGATCCACACACATTCAATAACCTCCAGTGGCTCCCTATTACCGCCAGGATCAAATAAAAAATCCTTTCCTTGGCATTTAGAGGCCTTTAAACGTGACCCCTTCCTACCTTTCTAGTCTTCTTACACTTCACTCCTTTCCACATACTCTACAATCCAGGCACACTGGCCTCCTGGCTGACTGTTCCTCACACATGACTCTCCATCCTCTGACCCCATACACTTCCAGGCCCGCTGCCTGGAACTGCCCTCCCTCCTTACCTATATTCCCTGCCTTCCTTCAAGACAGCTCAAATCCCATCTTCTGGAGGATTTTTTCCAGGTTCCCTCATCCCAATACTAGTCCCTTCACTCTGAGATAACCTTCCATTTAAGCTGTATCTATTTTGTATGTACCTAGTTATTTGCATGTTGTCTCCCCCCCCCCCCCATATAATGTGTGTTTTGTGAGGGCAGGGACAATGTTTTTGCCTTTCTTTATATTCCCAGCACTTAGTACAATACCTGACATGTAGTAATTGTATACTATACATCGCTATTAACTGACTGATTTGGACATATGGAGAAATTAAGAATGAGTTTTAGATGATAATGGGGTCAACCTGCATGATTGGAAGAATGATAGTATACTGGAAAGAAATAGGGAAGTTCTGAAGAGGGGTGGGATTGGGGTAAAGGTTCTGCTTTGTACAAGTTCCACTCGAGATACCTACAGGACATCCCACTGGAAAATCCAGTATGCAACTAGTGATTCAGAACTACAGATCAACTATGATAGACTTAGCTCTTCTCAGCAATATAATGATACAAGACAATTCCAAAAGATTCATGATAGAAAATACTATCCACACCCAAAGAAAGAACTATGCAGTCTGAATGCAAATCAAAGCATACTATTTTCAATTTTTCTTTTGGTTTTGGGTTGGGTTTTTTTGTGGCTTTTCCCTTTTTTTCTGTTTCTTTTTTTTACAACATGATTAATGTGAAAATATGTTTAACGTGATGGCACATGTATAACCTATGTCACATTGCTTGCCATCTTGGGGAAGGGGGAGGGAAGGTAGGTAGGAAGAAAAAATTGCAACTCAATATCTTATAAAAAGTAAATATTGAAAACTATCTTTACATGTAACTGGAAAAAATACTATTTTTAAAAAAGAACTATAGTTCAGGGCAGAGACTAGGGTTGGAAACATAGATCTTAATGAGATAAATTAAAGAATCTTAATTGAAAGGGACCATCATTCATAAACATACCTATTTTCCAGTTCCAATGAATGGCAACTATATCTTGATATTCTATAAGTACCCTGAATAAAAATTAGAAAATAAAAAGTTAGGATGTAAATCTCATAGATTACTTGTAATACTTACTTTGTATATATTTTAGGTGAGAGATTATCATCTTATATCAGGAGTATGTATATCTCATGTATTTTACTCCTATTATCAAGCAATTTCTTAAGCCTAAGCAATAATTAGATATTACAAAGATAGCAGAGGAAATTAAAATGGGTTCCTAAAGAACTGACTTTCACTCTCCTACACTTTATAGTAGGAGATTTAATTCTAAAGGGCCAGATAAGTCACACTTTGTCTTCCCTCTCAAAGTCTGTTTACAAAATGTTGATATTCTAGAAATGATTAATAGAAGCAAAGTTCCATTATATGGAGAGTATGGAATTAGGGACAGGAGTCCTAAAGACCACATATATTTCAACGAATGAAGGGAAGTACAAACTATGTTTCAATACTGCCATAAGAGAAAAACATGGGCAGCGATACCAAGTAAGCTTAGCAGTATCCAAACAACATGAACATGAGCTATAATTAGATTACAAAAAGGAAAAAAAAAGGAAATAGAGCTTCAATGGATTCAGATGGGTTCAAAAGCAGACACAGAGCAAGTCATCTTTTATCTCAATTTGTTAAGATATGTAGCATAATATTGGTCATTTTTCTTCATCTGATTATTATTGTTAATCATAATTGCCAATATTTATGTGGGCAGCTACGTGGCACAGTGGATTTAGAGCCAGGCCTTGAGTCATAAAGACTCATCTTCCTGAGTTCAAATATGGCCTCAGACACTTACTAGCTGTGGGGGATCCTGGGCAAGTGACTTCACCCTACTTGCCTCAGTTTCCTCATCTGTAAAATGAGCTGAAGAACAAAATGGCAAATCATTCCAGTATCTTTGCCAAGAAAACCATAAAGAGTCGATCATGACTGAAACAACTGAACAACAACAAAAATATTTATGTAGAACTTTCAGGTTCATAAAGCACTTTACATATATTATCACATTTATTCCTCAAAAAAAACCCAAAAACCCAACCCTGTGAGGTAGGTCCTATTATTATCCCCATTTTACGGACAAGGAAACTGTGGCTAAGAAAAGTTAAGGGATCCTTGCCCAGGATCATCCAACTAGGAAGTATCTGAGGTAGGATTTGAACTCAGGTCTTTTTGACTCTATTATACTCTCTATCTGCTTCTTTTAAGCTGTGAATGGCTTAAAATTGGGATTTTGGCTAAAGATTTATTCCATATTTCATTCAATTAATTGGTGTTTCCTATAAATGTTGAGTGTATACTAATGATTAATCAATTAATCTCCTAAGATAAAGTTTTTGAGACCAAAAATGAAATTATTTTCTCAAAGCTCTACAGGATTATGAGTCAAATTAATTCATTTTCTTAATAGTAGGAGAGTCATCATGTGTGCTGCATTTTCTTATCACAGTATTAAAAAAAACCTATAGAACCTTACAGCTGGAGACCGCTGATAAATGTTCCAAACAAGCCCACCATTCCTAGAAACTCTACTCGGCTCAGCTTCTTCACAATGTACTCCTCACACACATTAGAAATAGCATAGAGAGAAGCTCCAAGAAGAACTAAGACATCTCCGATCAACACATCACTTCCTGTATGAGAAGGAGGAAAAAATTAATTCACAATAAAAGGACCCCACTATTAATATTTCTACCTCCCTTGGATAAATCCTGGGGCATAATGAGAGTGTGGTATGGCAAGGGAATAAGGATGGGCTAGCCACTTGTTGCTCATGGCCATGACTAGGGATAAAAAATGGACTTGTGATTTTATTGGTGGAACTCCCAGATGAGAGTTCCTTATGTCAGTGAAGGTCAGTACCTTCTCTGCAATTTAGAGTCTTAGAGAGTTTCTGGGACCACCAAGAGGTTAACTTACTTACTTAAGGTAAAAAAAACAGTAAGTATCAGAGGTAGGCCTTAAATCCAAGTCGTCTTAATTCTAAGACCATTCTCTAAACCCTATGCCATGCTGCCTCTCCACTGTTGCTATAAATACCATTAGACACTTTGGAACATGTATCTCAAGTTTTTAAAAGTCGAAAGTTTATGGGGGCAGCTAGGTAGTGCAGTGGATAAAGCACCAGCCCTGGATTCAGGAGGACCTGAGTTCAAATCCAGTCTCAGACACTTGACACTTACTAGCTGTGTGACCCTGGGTGAGTCATTTAACCCTCATTGCCCTGACCCCCCCCCCAAAAAAAAAGTCTATGGAATGTAAGGCTGCAACTTGAAGGATGATGCAATCTGAGGAGATCTGGCTATGATTGTTTTTTTTTTAATATTTCTTTCTGCCTCAGACTTTCTTTATTCACTAGGAAGATTAGGCTCTACCTAGAAGGCCCAAGAAGGTCAAGTTTTCAAAAAATAATCACCAATGATAGATGGAATGCATCAACTTCAAAAATCAGAGAGAATTTTCTCAATAGTTTTCTCAGTTTTAATCCCAAAAGGATGTTACAGGGGATTTTATATAAGTAAAATGCACACTCTGACAGTTTATTTTTCACCTGAATTCTGAGACAATGGGTAGCCTTTTATCCGCAGTCAGATCTAAAGGGAAGTCACCTAGTGAATACATATAACTATTTAAAGTAAAAAGAAAAATTCATAGCAAATTGAGAGTCTGCCACAGATATTCAGGAAATTAATTCAAATTGTGGAGCCCCAAGAAGAGGAGGGTTAATACAAATAACTGAAGGGAACTAATGAAGATTGTTCTTTCCCAAAGCAGGAAATACTTGGTAAGGAAGAAATGTAATGTTAAAAAAGAGACTGAGGGACTATCTATGGGCATCTAAGCATTTAGAATTTGTATAGAGCTAGGAGAAACTGTAGAAATCATCTAGTCCTACCTCTGTATTATAGAGATGAACAAAACTGAGGCACAGAGGGATGAAGAGACCTGTCCAAGATGGTTAATGCCATGACTGGCATTCAGATCTCATGATTCCCAGCCCAAGGCTTTTTCCACAACACCACCCTATTGACCATATTCCTTTGTTATTAAATTAAAGAAATTCTACACTTTTCTCAACAACTTCAGAAAACCGATTTACAATATACACTAGGAGAAAACTTGAAAACCCAATTTTAAACAGTTACTTAGTAAGTCTATCTGGTGTCTTAGTGTGCCTTAATTATCATTATTGTAAGTTAAAACGTCTCCAGAAAATGACTCCAAAAAGTCTCCAAAAAATGCCTTAGACTGAGAAAGAAAATCTTACCTGAATTGTTATCTCTGCCAGCTAGTATGTCTGCCCCAACCATTGTTCCTACTCCCAAAAGACAGATGGCCACAGCAATAAAATGGATCACTCTATATCTTGCATGAAGAACAAACCATGAAAGGGCCATCAGAACAGGAATCCCAAAGCAGTCCAAGAGCTGTTTATATGGAGAGGAATAATTTTCTGTTAAACGAGCCTGGATCAGTGCTAGCGAAGTGATGAAATGAATCTGATACAAGGCTGGCCAACACCAATCCATGCAATGGATTGGTCCCATCGACTCTCTCCTATTATATACAGACACTATGGCAGGTTGATGATCAGAACAACTCACATTTTGATAACCTGTTGGGCTTTTCTTTTTCAAGTTTTGATGATGCCCTTTGTTTTTAAAGCGTAATTATTTCCAGATACCCTACTTTAACAGGGATAGTGAGAGGCAACTAGGTAGTATAGTAGATAAAGCTCTGTACCTAAAGTCAGGAAGACTTTGGTTCAAACCCAGCCTCAGGTGCTTACTAGCTGCATGACCCTGGGCAATTCATTTAACCTCTGTTTGCCTCAGTTTCCTCAATGTAAAATGAGGATAAGACTTACCTTCCAGGATTGTTGTGAAGATCAAATTAGAAAATATTTATAAAGCATTTCACCTGTTATTAACAGTCTGTGTGATCTTGATCAAGTCATTTAACCTGTTTGCCTCAGTTTACTCAACTTTAAAATGAGGATAAGAACAGTACCTACCACACAGGGTTGTTATAAAGATCAAATGAGGGGCAGCTAGGTGGCACAGTGGATAGAGCACTGGCCCTTGGATTCAGGAGGACCTGAGTTCAAATGTGGCCTCAGACACTTGACACTTACTAGCTGTGTGACCCTGGGCAAGTCACTTAACCCTCATTGCCCCACAAAAAAAGAAAAAAAGGAAGTAGGTAGCTTCATCATCAGTCCTCTGGAACCATGGTTGAGCATTGCAATAATCAAAGCATTTAAATCTTCCAAAATTGTTGCTTTTACAACACTGGTATTATTTTATAAATTATTCTCCTGTTCAATTCATTCTATACCAGTTCATACATATCTTTCTAGGTTACTCTGAAACTGTCCCCTTTATTCTCTATTATAGTATGATAACATTCTACTATGTTAATATACCATAATTTGTTCAGTAATTCCCTAATTGAAGGGCACCCCTTTATTGTTTCCAGTTCTTTGCTGTAACAGAGGAAGCTGCTGTGAATATGGTTGTACATAGGGTCTTTTTCTATTTTCTTTGATCTCTTTAGGGTATAGGCCTGGGAGTGGTATCATAGTTTCAAATTGCATTCCAGAATAGCTAGGCCAAATTGACCTGACCAATAATGCATTAATGTGCCTATTTTCCAACAGCCCCTCCAACAACATGTCATTTCCTTTTTTGGGTAATCTTTGCCACTCTGGTGGTTGTGAAGTAGAACCTCAGAGTTATTTTAATTTGCATTTTTCTAATTATTAGTGATTTGGAGCATTCTTTCACTGACAAGGAATCTCCCTCTCTCCCATCCCTCAGTAATAATTAAATAGTTCAGGCATAATAATCCTTTGTCTAATATTGAAAGGAGTTATCTCTTTCACTGCCCCCAGTTAAACACTTTTGAACTGACCCAGTAGAAAGGTCAATATAGCTCAGCAATAATAATGTGTGCAATGTAGCCTAGCACTGACTTACAAGAGGCATATTTTATGTGTACTTTTACTTTTGTTATGGGCCCATAGCACCCCAGAAGTTCTCTGGGGCACATCAAAGAACCTTCTCCTTGAGAAACTAAATCAGAGGACAGACACACCTAGAGAGATAAGTGGAACCAGATCGGACTGAGCTAGCTCCTTGACCCCTACCCTTCATTCTAGTCTCCCTCAACCCTAAGGTGATAAGATTAGGTGTGGCTGCTTCCTTTGTGTTCTGAAGAGATGGCTTGAGAGATCCACAGCCACCCCTCACCCAGTTCCTCCAGCCACCACCAGTGGGGGATGGTCCTTCCTCACTAAAGGAACTTTCCACAGTCAGATGATCACCCCCATCAGTCCTCTATAAAAGTACCTGCCAGTCTCCTGCTTGAGGAGATTGGTATCTCAGAGCCATGCTCTGTGCCATGCCTTCTCCCCATGAGAAGTCCAAGGACTTCTTTCATGGTTTCCCTTCCCTTCCCTTGCCCCTAAATAAACTACCATCTTATTCTAATTGCTTTTGTGTGCAAGAGGGTATAATTCTTTAAAGAGAAATTCCTAAGGACCCCAAACCCCTACCCCTACCTCTACCCCATTTTCCCCATGACACTTTCATTCCTGGGTTTTAGACATGCAGTTATTTATGATTTACTTTTATTTCTAGCTATATGTCAATCTATGCTTATATTATATTCTTCTGTCTGTAAATACAGAGACTCTGGCATGCTAACAGTGTTACTAGAAAAACTGTTAATGACAAAATCAGAATTTTCCAGGCATAGGCAATTTCCTTTCTTCCTTCAAACCAACTGGTGGTTGCCTTTCTCCATCCTATTCTCCAACTACACTATGAAAAGATATTGAATTCAATTAATTCTAAGCACCTTAAGGGCAGGGGCTATGCTTCATATTTCTTCTATATTCAATAATTCATTCAGCACCTCCTATGTAGTGTAATGTTAGTCCCTGGGGAAGATACAAAGTTTTCCTAAGGCATTGTTCCCTGCCTTACAGAATTAATACTCCAATAAGTTCTAAACTCTCTGTATCCAGAGCAACTTTACCTAAGAAATCAACAGTATTAAGCTCAATAAATATTTCTTGGTTGGTTGTTGAGATCCTTGGATCTATTCTAGTGTAAGCCCTGGATGAAGTCCTACAAACAGAAATCACCCAAGCTTATTCTTTTCAAATAGATTTTATTAATTTTTTTATATTGCCTAGATTTCCCTGTGTCCTCCTTCCCAGAGAGCCATCCCTTATAACAAAAAAATTATTTTTAAAAAGAAAGGGAGATAAATTCAGCAAAACCAATCAGTATATTAAAAAATGACATTATATATAATGTTACACACCCATGGATCCCAAACTCTTCAAGGAAGTCAGGAAAGTTGTCTCATATTTTTTCTTCAGGGCCAAGCTTGTTGCTAATATCTGTGACATTTATTTTAGATTTTTTTTTTTTTGCAGTGGTTTTTCATTCCACTTTTGTAGTCATTATGTGTATTATTTTCTTGTGTCTGCCTGTCTCATTTGAGATCAGTTCTTATAAGTCTTATCATGCTTCTCTATATTCATTGTGCTCATCATTTCTTAGACCACAATAATATTCCTTTACATCTATGTACCACAATTTGCTTTGCCATTTCCCACCCCAACCTATTCTTATGTGAAAAATTTCTTCCCAGATTTAGCGATACAGCCATTAATGCTAAATCAATTGATAGTTTCCCTATGCAATGACCAAAGCTTATGACTTATATATGATTTTTTAAACTTATGAAGCTTTCAGATAGGTACACCTAGGGGTTACCAAGCCATTTGCTAGGGGGTGGCTAGGTGGCGCAGTGGATAAAGCACCGGCCCTGGATTCAGGAGTACCTGAGTTCAAATCTGGCCTCAGACACTTGACACTTACCAGCTGTGTGACCCTGGGCAAGTCACTTAACCCCCATTGCCCCGCAAAAAACCAAAAAAACAAAAACAAAGCTAGAAATGATAACTAAAGGCATATTTTTATATCTGGCCAGAATATGCAAACATGTACTTTTTTTTTGCTCCCAAAGAAAATACATTAATAATATAATTAATATAATAATACATTAATATTTCCAAATATTTATTATAGAAGACATACCCAGATCTACCAGTTTTCTAAATTTCACACCTAATTTCTTTCCACTCTCATCTTGCCACAATCCTTACATCCAAAAACATTCAGTTATGAAATGTACTGATTCCTAAAGGCTTGGGATACCATACAATGAATCTGACTCAGGGAAAAAAGAAAAATAATACAAAGGTAAATGTGCAAGTTGCATAATAAAGTTCACATGATATTTTGTTTTAGTATTGAAGACATAACTTCTCTTTTTTTAAATTAAATACTACATTTGATGTGAAGCAATATTAAATAGGTACCAATGAAAGATATTAAGATGTGGGAAAGGGGGCAGCTAGATGGCGCAGTGGATAGAGCACCGGCCCTGGAGTCAGGAGTACCTGAGTTCAAATCCGGCCTCAGACACTTAACACTTACTAGCTGTGTGACCCTGGGCAAGTCACTTAACCCCAATTGCCTCACTTTAAAAAAAAAAAAAAGATGTGGGAAAGAACCTCAAATGTGAAATTGTACTGTTACCCAAAGGAAACAACGATGCTATATAGAACCATAGCAAATGGGATTTCTGAAATATTGACCTTTTTCCTCTTAGTTGTGGAAAATGGTGATATTTTGCTCTGAATTCATCATTTCACTTCTAACCATACAATCCAACTGGGAATGCTGGTTTTCAACAATCTCTCCAAAAATAATAGACATTGAGATAGGGACTGGACCTGTGATTAGTATTGGGGGCTCCCAAGCGAGGAAATTTCCTTTACCAATGGAAGTCAGGCAGCACCATAGAGACTTAGAGAGCTCTTTAGAGCAACGAAAGTTTAAATGACCTGTTCAGTGTCACACTGCCAAAATGGGTCAGAGGTGGAGGTGGAGCAGGTGGAGGAGGATTAGAAAGAGGAAGAGGAAAAAGGAAGGAAGGAAGGAAGGAAGGAAGGAAGGAAGGAAGGAAGGAAGGAAGGAAGGAAGGAAGGAAGGGACTACAAAATTTACTGAGAACTGATTCCCTACCCAGTCCCCTCTTTCCCAGACAAATGAATTGCCTGGGGCTGACTGTCTTTATCATTTCCATACTCTTGATGGACTTATGGACCTTCTCCCAAGCAACTTATCCCCTCCCAATGTTCCCCACCTTACTCCCTGCACTTTATGTTATTATGTAAAAAGGGTCCATCTACATTAAGTAGTTTCAGTAACTTCTTAACTTAGGAACAGTTCTATTATTTCTTTTGTTAAAGGTTCATTTACATTAAGTAGCTATACTTCATGTCACTCTGGAGAAATCTTTTGGTTTCTTTTTTTCTGTTACCCCATAAAAACCCTGTCCTCTGTTCCCATCTTCGGGTATTCCTAGCTTCCAAGCTTTGTGATACCAGGAGCTATACTTCCTCTGCCCTGATTAAAGACCTTATTTCTCCTTTATTGATTGTTTCCTTAATTTCCAGGTTAACAGAAGGAAGGAAAGAAGGAAGGGAGGGAGGGAGGGAGAGAAAGGCTATTATAGTGCTGGGCCTGAAATCAGGAAGATGTGGGCTCAGATCTGGTCTCTGACACTTAACATCTGCATGAGCCTGGACAGATCATTTAGATCTTTGTCTGGAAACACCACAGAAGATAGGCTGGAATCTGCTAGTGGTAAAAGAAGTCTCCATTCAAGTCGTTCCCCAAATTCTGACTTTACAGTCATCTGGCATTTATAGATCCTTCTGGTATCTAATATTTTTACAGGGCTTTAAAGGTTACTGTGAGAAATGGGTAGTTGTCTCCTCTCAATGTGGATATAACAGTCAGTCATACTCCCCAGACCTATTTGTAGGACAAAGGTCTCAGATCCCCTCCTCCCCCTCAGGTTAGCAAGGTCACATGGTTCAAGGAGCCCTGGTCTCAGTAAGGTCCGCTCCTGAGTTGTGTCCATATAAGGAAGTATAAGGTCCACTCCTGAGTTATGCCCATACAAGGAAGAGGTGTGGGAATACTGTGTTCTGATTAGCTAGTTTTTGCCCGTAGATTGTAACCCCACCAGTGATGAAAAAGGGGAAGGTCCATTCGAGTTAGGGACTAGGGTATAAAACAGGGCCTTTGAGCCCCCTTTCTGGGCACCCACTAGCTGCACACTAGGGTGCCTCCTCATGAGAAGGAAATAAAGAGCCTTTGTCACTTCGCTGCTGAGTTCCTGAGAATTATTAAGAAGAGCATGGATTTTTCCCTCACAGTTACAAAGTGCTTATTATCTCATTTGAGCTTGAAAACAACCCTGTGATAGAGATATTAAAGGTATTAAGGATTACCCTCACTCTGAAAAAATCAAGAATAGTTATGGATTATGAGGAAGACACTCAATGATTGTGGTCCTCATTCTTTCCTTAGAGTTTCTGCACTATTACAGATCCACAAAGCTTTAGTGTCACAAGGGACTTCAGTGGGCTTCCTTGTAATCACATAGTCGATCCAGCCTTTACTTGTACATCTCCAGTGAGGAAGAACCCAACAATGTGGCCATTACACTTTGGGGCAGCAATAATTGTTAGGAAGTTCTTCCTAACATCAAGCCCCTTCTTTGTCTTTACAATTTCTACCCACTGCTCCTAAGTTCAAGCCCCTGGGACTGAACAGAACAAATCAAACTCTCCTCCCATATGACAACCTTTCAGATCCTTGAAGGCAGCTATCATGTCTCCCCTTACTCTTCTCTTCTCCAGGACAACCATCCCCAGTTCCTTTTAGTAATCTTCAGATGACATCACTCTGGCTGCCCTCCTCTGGACACTCTTTAGCTCATTTATTTCCTTCAGAAACATTTGAAAAGTTCCACTAGAACAACAGTTCTCAAACTTTTTGGTCTCTGCTCTGTTATACTCTTTTTTTTGGTGAGGCAATTGGGGTTAAGTGACTTGCCCAGGGTCACACAGCCAGTAAGTGTCAAGGGTCTGAGGCCAAATTTGAACTCAGGTCCTCCTGAATACAGGGCTGGTGCTCTATCCACTGTGCCACCTAGCTGCCCCCTGTCTAAGTGTTATTATGAAAACACTTTTGACCTTGAGGCCCCTTTCAAGTTGTTATGGGCCCAGAGCACCCCAGAAGTTCTATGGGGCACATCAAAGAACCTTCTCTTGAGAAACTAAACTAGAGGACAGACACGCCTAGAGAGATAAGTGGAACCAGATTGGACTGAGCTAGCTCTGGTACCCCCACCCTTCATTCTAGTCTCCCTCAACCCTGGAGGGATAAGATTAGGTGTGGTTGCTTCCTTTGTGTCCTGAGGAAATCTGCAGTCACCCCTCACCCAGTTCCTCCAGCTACCACCAGTGGGGGATGGTCCTCCCTCACTAAAGGAACTTTTCACAGTCAGATGGTCACCCCCATCTGTCCTCTATAAAAGTACCTGCCAGTCTCCTGTTTGAGGAGATTGATTGGTATCTCAGAGCCACTCTCTCTGTGCCATGCCTTTCTCCCCATGAGAAGTCCAAGGACTTTCATGGTTTCCCTTCCCTTCCCCTTCCTCTAAATAAACTACCATCTTATTCTAACTGGTTTTGTGTGCAAGAGCGTGTAATTCTTTAAAGAAGAATTCCTAAGGACCCCAAACCCCTCCCCCTAACCCCTACCCAAAACCCCCTACCCCATTCTTCCCATGACAAAGGGTTTCAGGGACCTTCCTAGGTACTCAGCCCACACTTTAAGAACTGTTGCACTAAGCTATGGACATACTCAGCTCAGCAAGTTACTGAAAGTGGTGGTGACAGCTACTGTTTTGGCATAGTTCATGAATACTCTCCTACCTAGTCATCTTGTCTTTCTCCATTTAAAAAATCTAAATGAAACAAGAAAAGTCTTGGCAACAGAGCTTTAGGGAGGAAGTTAAATAATGCAGTGAAGGGGCACAGTCTTCATAATGCAGTGCCACCCCATCCATCAACCTTTGCTCCCACTATTCCCCAACATGAACCCTCCTCTCTTTACTCCCAGAGTGTAGTATTCTGATCAGCATAAGTTCCAGAAGAATGAAGATACCTGTCCTTCCCTAGACCAGGACTTCTTAAAAGTTTTTCCACTTACAACCCCTTTTGGCTGGAGAAATTTTTACACAACTACAGGTAAATAGGTATATAAAATAAGTATACAAATCAAACATTTATTGCCAAATTTTTTGTGACCCTCCCACATTGTTACTCGACCCCATATGGAGTCAAGGCCCACAGTTTAAGAAGCTTTGCCCTAAACTAAATTTGGAGGGGTTTTTTTTTGCTTTGTTTTCTTTTAGTTTTAAGCACTCTATTTTAGGAGGGTTATTGAAAAGCTCAAAGGTGTCCAGAGGAAATGACCAAACTTTATTATGAAAGGCTCACATATATAACAGATACCAGATTGCTTGCCTTCTCAAGGATGGAGGTTGTAAAGAATTAATTGTTATTTGAGGTTTTTATGCCTTGCGCACACCAGCCTCAGGCTCCACAAATCACATGGTGCTCCACCCACTGGTTATAGCCGTTGCCATGGTGCTGGCACCTCATGTCATCATCACTCGCCAACACCTACATGGGCCTGGCAAAATTATAATGATTGGAAGCCTAGTGAGGGCAGTCATGTGACTGTCAGAGTGGCCATCCAATTGGCTGGGGGCTGTGTGGAGTGTGTGGGAAGGAAGGAAGTTGGTTCCCCCCCCCCCCCCAGCACTCTAGCTGGAAGCTGGAAGGCGACAGGAGCTTTGCTGTGTATTCTCAGCTGATTCCTGGGCAGTGGTATTTTTCAGGTTGTATAATTTCCCTTCCCCATTTTATTTCCTTTCCCTTGATCCTACTGATCCTGTTTGTGTTATTTTTTTTAAGTTCTTTCTTGTTAAAATAAATCCTGTTCTGTTTTGAGGGAGGCTGCTGGTCTCCTTCCTTGCCCCAATATTGCGGCAAGCCACTTAGCTAACACTCCCCAGTTAAAAATTGGTCCCCACAAGGTGGAGTAGGAGGGAGGGAGAAAATTTGGAACTTAAATTTTTTCTTTAGTTGTTAAAAATTTTTACATGCAATTGAGAAATATTTGGTGAAATAAATAAAACCTTTTTCTTAATGTGAAAGGCTTACATAAAAAAGGGATTGGACTAGAGGACAACTAGGATGAATGGGTAGAAATTAGAGGGAAGATATATCTTGGTTCAGCATCAGGAAGAAAATGTCCTACCAATAACAACTGTGAAAAATAAAAGGGACTGCCTCAGGGAGTATTGGGTTTCTCTTCACTGCAGATTTCCAAGCAAAGAATTTGTGATCACTTATTGGGTGCATTCTAACAGGGACTTCTTTCAGGTGTGCATTGCCTATATGTTTGTATGTATCTCCATATGTATGGAGATGCCCAATGAGGGCACTATTAAAAAATGGACTTCAAGGAGAGGCTGAACAACCGCCTATAAGATATGCTGTGGATAAGATTTCAAGGTCTACATAGTGGTTACACTACATAGGTAAACTCTGAAGTGGGTTCTAACTCTGTGATTCTATGATTCTAGATAGACCAATCTCTTCACTGTTCCCTAATAGGCTATGCTAACTCTCTACTCCTAATTTTTTTCCTACTGTTTCCATACTGCTGGACTTGGGAATCAAGAAGGTCTCAGTTCAAAGCTTTTCTCTGACTCTTACTGCCTATGTAACCCCAGAAAAGCCACTTGGGGTTTTCTTGGCAGTGATACTGGAGTGGTTTGTCATTTCCTTCTCTAGCTCAATTTAAAGATGAGGAAACTGAGGCAAACAGAGTGAAGTCACTTAACCAGGGTCACACAGCCTATATGTGTCTGAGGCTTAGGGTTAGGTTTAGTTTTAATGTTAGGGTTTGAACAGATTTGAACTCAGGAAGAGAAGTCTCCCTGAATCCAGGTCCAGTCCTCTATTCATTGCACCTATCCATTGCTCTATCCTAGCTGTCACTTCAAAATGAGATAATATATGTAAAATACTATGTAAATCTTAAAGCAACATATAAAGGTTAACTATAATTATTGTTGTTATGGTGGAATCCAGCTAACTTTTGGGGGGGGGGGCGGGGCAATGGGGGTTAGGTGACTTGCCCAGGGTTACACAGCTAGTAAGTGTCAAGTGTCTGAGGCCGGATTTGAACTCAGGTACTCCTGAATCCAGAGCCAGTGCTTTATCCACTGCGCCACCTAGCCACCCCTTAACTCTTCTTTTAAATTGCCTTTCTCTAGTCACTCCAGTACCTATTGATAACCTCCCTCACTGACTTCTCATGGGGGTAAGTTGCAAAGGAATAAGCATTTAAGTGCCTACTATGTGCCATACCCTGAGCTAAACATTTTACAAATACTATCTCATTTGTGTCTGCTTCACTCTCTGGTATATTTAGTCATAAACTTTCACTATGTGGAAATGTCAGATACAAGAAACACTCAAATTCCAAAATAGTTCCTTTTCCAAAATGTCATTTCTAAATTAGTTTTTTGAAACCAGGAATGCATTTGCCCATAGAAGCAATATTATAAATGATGAGTAAGGGGCACCTAGGTGGCGCAGTGGATAAAGCACTAGCCCTGGATTCAGGAGTACCTGAGTTCAAATCTGGCCTCAGACACTTGACACATACTAGCTGTGTGACCCTGGGCAAGTCACTTAACCCCCATTGCCCCGCAAAAAATAAATAAATAAATGAATGAATGAATGAATGAATGAATGATGGGTAGCTTTCCAGACCGGCCCACTGAAGCCTATTTGGCTCATGGTGAAGGATTAATCTTTGAATACAATAAAATCAGACTATCTTCTTCCAGCCAAGTTCTCTCATTCTTGCAATGGGGGTTAAGTGAGTTGCCCAGGGTCACACAGCTAGTAAGTGTCAAGTGTTTGAGGCTGAATTTGAACTCAGGTCCTCCTGAATCCAGAGCCAGTGCTTTATCCACTGCAGGTTCTCTCATTCTTGTTCTCAAATATATTTCCTTTATTTCCAAATGTATAGGATGTATAAAATCTTTTTGCCTCCTATATGATGTGTTTGAGCATTCAGTCAAACAGCTGTTCTCATCACCACAGCATTTCTCACTAGTCAAATGTTTATGATTGTTTGGGTTGTAGGTACAGTAATGAGCTCTAGTGTTAACAGTTTTGTCACTGATTAGCTTGTACACGTTTTCACTAATTCCTGGAAACATTACTCATGATAGCATATGCTCCATGAAAAACTGACAGCATTCACCTATATATAGGGTTTGTTGAGTTTTTTAGTTGTTGGTGGGTTTTTCCCCCAACGAGCAAGCTCCAACCCAATCTAATCACTGACACTAACTGTAATGATTCGCTTGAAGTTGTGAAATCTAAAATGGAAACGGAGTTTCATCTTACCTGGACACTCGTGAGGGTAGTGTACTGGTAAGCTTTGACAATTATGTAATTAGCCTCCACATCAGCCAGGCCCAAAAAGATGTACTTCCACCATTTTCCTTTCAGGATGTGCAAAAGGTTCTCATTGCCTCATTGGAGAAAAATGTGACAAATACATATTAATTGTAAATGAAATGTTGCCTCTCTAGCTAATAGTGTCAAATCAAATACTATCTATTTTTCCCCTGCTATAGTTCTTGAACGCATCCCTTTTCCGTTTCTACTCTAGTTCAAATCCTGATTACTGTCTTACCTCTCTGCTAGGCTACTGCAACAGCCTCCTACCTTCTCTCTATATATCTAGGCTATTAGGGGCTCTTAATGTTTGTCTATGAACTTGTTTTGATACCATTTTGATAACTGTATTTCAATATGATTCGTTTCCTTTGGAATCCCAACTATTTATTTCATGCATTTAAAAACTTTATTCTGCCCATCAATTGAAGAATGGCTAAACAAACTGTGGTATATGATGGTGATGGATTATTGTGCTATAAGAAATGACAAGAAGGATGACTTCAGAAAGGCCTGGAAAGACATGTATGAAATGGTGTATTGTGAAGTGAACAGAACCAAGAGAACATTGTGCACAGAGACAGCAATATTGTTTGATGAAGAACTGTGAATGACTTGACTATTCTCAATAATACAACAATCTAAAACAATCCCAAAGGACTATTGATGAAACATACTATCCACCTCCAAAGAAAGAACTGATATTGATGGAACAGACTGAAGCATGCTATTTTTCACTTTCTTTCCTTTTTTTTCTTTTAATCAAGTTTTCTTGTACAAAATGACAAACATGGAAATGTTTTGCATAATCATTCATGTTTAACCCATATCTGATTGCTGCCTCAGGGAGGGATCAGGGGAGGGAGGGAAAGAGGAATAAAAATTGGAACCCAAAACTATAAATAAAAGTTTATTATTAAAAATTAAAATAATAATTTTTAAAAATAAAAATAAAAACTTTATTCTGAGAGAAAAGGTCATCAGGCATCACCAGATTGCCAAAGGGGTTGATGACATAAAAAAAATGTTGAGAACACCTGCCTTAGTTCAAATCCTGAACCTCATAACTTTTCATCTATTTACTTAAATAGCTTCCTAACTTACTCTCCACACTTCTTGTGCCTTTTCCCTGAAACTCATCCTACATACCACTACCATGGTAATCTTTGTAGAGCACATTTAGTTCATGCTATTTCCCAAATCAAAAATCTTAATGGTTCCCAACTGTGCAGAAACTCCTTAGCATTACATTTAAGGTCATACACAATTTATCCCAGCCTTGCTTTCTAGCCTTTTTCTCTTTTGTGGTAAGATAATGGAATTTGGCAGGGGTCTGACTTGATTGATTTAGTAGTGTTTGAATTGGGTGTGAATGAGAAACTACTAAGTACCCACTTAAGATGATTAGATCTTGAGCCATACCTGGCCTGCCCTGTTAAACCTAGTCTAACTTGGCCAACCCTGAGAAGGAGTGTCCTCAGAGGCTGTGGACTGAGTCATCAACAGAGAACCAATCTCAGCCACACAACTTGAAGGACCTCCCCTTTTGGGGGAGGGAGAAAAAAGTAGAAAAAGGGACCCCAACAGGAAGTAGCTGTCTCTCTGGTCTTGGAGGAGCCTTCAGAGCAGCCTGGAGACTGGCTACCAAAGAAATTATGGACCCCTGGTGGTGAGCTGAGCTGAAAGCAAATTTGGATTTTGAGACAGCCTTTGCTAGAGCCAGGGAGATTATCCATTTTCTTCTTTCTCTATTCTCTTGTCCTTGACTTTTTGTTTTTGTTTTTGTTTTTGTTTTAGTGAGGCAATTGGGGTTAAGTAACTTGCCCAGGGTCACACAGCTAGAAAGTGTTAAGTGTCTGAGGCCGGATTTGAACTCAGGTACTCCTGACTCCAGGGCCGATGCTCTATCCACTGCGCCATCTAGCTGCCCCTGTCCTTGACTTTTAATAAAAACCTGATTTGTTTGTGGAAAAGAAGCTGTTAAGCTCCTTTCTTATTGGCCTGGGAGAAATAACTAAAAAAGGCAGTTCAGAGGGGAAGAAGCTTTGGACCTAGAGGTCCCTCATTATTTTCTGAACCCCAATATTATGACAAGCCAACCAATTAACGGCCCCTACACTTTCATCCATCCCCCACCCCAGTGTGGTTTTTAATTGATTATTATTGATATATAAATATAGATAGATATACAGATATAGGTATGTATCAGTTTTGGAGTAAAAATATTTTAATTATTAATATTATAACTCCTGGCCTCTTTCAAGAGTTTTTAATCCTCTTTTGATAGAGGTGGGTCACTATACATTGAACAAAGCTAATTGGTTAGCATCACTCAATTCCATTAGTTGCCATTATTTGAGAGTGCTCTTCATTAAAATGAACTCTATAGATGACATCAGGGACAAGAATGTAAAAGACCCTCACTGAAGGGCAAAGGCAAAATCCAATATCTAGGTGTGGTTTAATCCCATTGGTCCTTTACTGAACTAGATAAAAAAATCTATCTCTATTTCTTTTGTTCCTTTGGGTTTGTCTCAAATAAGATTGAACTTTCTGGAGTGGGGGTGGGACTGGGGGGGGCAGAGCACTGAGAAACTGATCTTAGGGTCTCCCCAAGAAATTCATTATTAATAATTATTTTCTTACACCAGCCAAACTAGACTCAGTGCTATTTCCAACTTTGGGCTTTTCTTTATACTGTTCCATTTGTCCTAAAAATTCCCTTCCCTCTCATCTCTGAATATCATTTGCAATACTACCTATTATTCAATATGCATATCAAACGTCAAATCTTCCCATGGAAGTTTCTCTCATCTCACAGAAAGAATTCTTTTCTCCTCCATATTTTTGTAATAACTGGAAAACTCAAGACATGTTCAAGAAATGGAGAAAAGTACAGTTTGATTTAGGCATATAGTATTTGAAAGGGAATAGTAGCAGCTATGGTTGGAAAAGTAGTTGTGATTAGATTATTTTTGTTTGTTTTTGTTTCGTTTTAATTATAAAAGTATTTTATTTTCCAGTTACATGTAGAGATAGTTTTCAACATTTGTTTTTATAAGATTTCTAGTTTCAAATTTTTCTCCCTCCCTCCCCTCCTCCCCAAGACAGCAAGTAATCTGATATAGGTTATATATGTACGATAACATTAAACATATTTCTGCATTAGTCATGTTATAAGGGAAGAATCAAAGCAAAAAGAAAAAACCTCAAAAAAAGAAAAACAAAAGAAATAGTATGGTTCAATCTGTATCCATATTCCACAGTTCTTTTTTTTTTCTTCTGAATTTGGAGAGCATTTTCCATCATGAATCCTTTGGAACTACCTTGGACCATTGTATTACTGAGAAGAATCAAGTTGTGACTAGATTATAAATGGCCTTGAATGTCAATTAAAGGAGTTTCGACTTTAGGTGACAGGGAGTCACTAAAAGGATTTGATAGGGCAAGGAAAAAGGGGCAACAGTAATGTAGTCGAGGACATTAGTATCAAAAAGATAGTACCTGTTTTACATACCTGGTCGAAATGCCAACATCGTTGTATAAATAAAAAACAGTAAACAATAGTTGATAAAACTCTGAAGCATCGGAGTGTTCACTTTGTATTTGTCTGCCAAATACTGGCTGGTAATAGCCGTCCCACAGATACACAAGGATAGCATCTGACCTAGAGCAATTGTTTTCAAGATGTTCCTGGAAATGAAAAAGTAAAATGTTATTAATCTGCAATAAGCTAGTACCTTAAGAAAAATAACATTCTAAGAACCAAAAAGTCTAATATTTCTAAGTGTGCACACATGCGCACACACATAGACAGATAATAGATAATAGCCAGTTATTCTTGAGTCACTGATTCTCTTATTTCTCAGAATTCTGCTTTTTTTGTCTCCTTTCCCCATTTCCAAGACAAACACCTCCCAAAC
Source organism: Dromiciops gliroides (assembly GCF_019393635.1). Taxonomy (NCBI): domain Eukaryota; kingdom Metazoa; phylum Chordata; class Mammalia; order Microbiotheria; family Microbiotheriidae; genus Dromiciops; species Dromiciops gliroides. The sequence goes on from NC_057863.1 coordinate 528,908,258, forward strand.
ACTTTGTCCATTTTTAATGGTTTTCTATGGCACATTGCAATTTTTAAAAATAAGATAGAATTTGCATAAAATAATGCATAGAATTCCTAAAAATGATAATTGGCATTTATGTAGAATATTCAAGTATACAAAGCACCTTACATGCAAATGGTGAACATGCTGCATATATTCATTAGTTCCTTTGATTTTCTCAGTGACTCTATAAGAGTCACTATGAATACTACTTCCAAGATTGGTTCCCCCCACTTTTTTTATAATGAACATTTCTACTTATAGTTTGGGGTTCCAATTTTTATCCCTCTTTCCCTCCCTCCTCTGATCCCTCCCTGAGGCAGCAATCAGATATGGGTTATACATGTATGATTATGCAAAACATTACCATACATGTCATTTCATACAAGAAAACTTGATTAAAAGAAAAAAAAGAAAAGAAAGTGAAAAACAGCATGCTTCAGTCTGTTCCATGAATATCAGTTCTTTCTTTGGAGGTGGATAGTGTGTTTCATCAATAGTCCTTTGGGATTGTCTTGGATTGTTGTATTATTGAGTAACAGTCAAATCATTCACAGTTCTTCATCAAACAATATTGCTGTCTCTGTGCACAATGTTCTCTTGGTCCTGCTCACTTCACAATACATCATTTCATACATGTCTTTCCAGACCTTTCTGAAGTCATCCTGCTTGTCATTTCTTATAGCACAATAATATTCCATCGCCATCATATACCACAGCTTGTTTAGCCATTCCCCAGTTGATGGGCATTCCTTTGATTTCCAATTCTTAGCCACCACAAAAAGAGCTGCTATAAATATTTTTGTACAAATAGATATTTTTTTTCTTTTTGGGGATGTCTTTGAGATATAAACCTAGCAGTGGTATAGCTCTTTGGGAATAGTTCCAAATTGCTCTCCAGAATGGCTGGATCTTTCTTTTCATAAGTCCACCAACAGTGGATTAATGTCCCAGCTTTCCCACATCCCCTCCAACATCCAATATTTTCTGGTTTTGTTATATTTGCCACTCTGATAGGTGTGAGGTGATACCTCAGAGTTGTTTTAATTTGCCTTTCTCTGATCGATAGTGATCTAGAGCATTTTTTCATGTTGTTAAGGGCTAAAATTCTAGCTAAACTGTCTAAAATATCTAATGAGCGGTCGCCAATAAATTATAAGCTTTAGCAAGAGTTAGACTTTTAAGCATTTATTAAGGAGAATAAGAATTTGGTAAAGAGAGAAGAAAGGCCTAGATTCCTCTATCTATTAAAGGGAGAGTGCATTTCTAGCTGCCTTCTCCACCAATATCCCCCAGGAAAAAAGAGTGAGACCGAGCGCCCGTCTCTTCCTTCCTCCTCCCACTAGCCCGCGTCACTTCCTGACACCAAAGAAAAGACTCCTGGTCTTGCCCTCAAAGACCTTCACTTCATGGGTGGAACTCTTCTACAGTAAGTCTCCAGCAGGTGGCGTCATTCCAATCATTACAATATGATTATGGGTAGCTTTGATTTCTTTCTCTGAAAACTGTTCTTATCCTTTGACCATTTATCAATTGAGAAATGACTTGTATAGATGATAAAAATGAAACTCAGATTAAGTGATTTGTACACAGTCAGGTGAACAAGTGCCAGTAGTAGGACTTGAAATATAAGTTGTCCTCATTCTAAGTCCAGAACTCTTCAACTTTGCTTTCCAGATTTATCTCATATAGCTCCCTTTCACCTACCCTATGCATCTGATGAACAGAACTACTCACTATTCCTTGAACTCATCCTGCTCTTCCTATATTCCTTCCTGTCTAAACTCATATCATCCCCTATTCCTAAAATGTGTTCTCCCAAACCTCACCCCCAGTCTCTGCCTGTTCAAATCCTTTCATTAAAGACCCAAATCAAATGCCACCTCCCTCAGCAATCTGTCCATTTCCCACTCAGCTTCTCCTCCACTACCAACACACATACACATACACACACACAGAGCAATTGGAGATAATCTCTTAAGATATTTTAAAGTACTTTATATCAGTCCTTTATACATATTCCCTCTCATATTTTCATTATTTGTTTAGGTATTTTAAGTAGAAAATGAGCTCCTGGAAGGTAGAGGCCACCAATTATTGATCTTTGAAAATTCATTGCCTTGCATCTAGCAAGTGTTTGAAGGTGATTAATGATTTTTTTTAAAGTTTAATTAAATTGAATTCTGCTGAAGTCATTATTTGTGGTGCAAATTTTATGATAATAAAAGGCTTTTAGTAAGTAAAGCATAATGCTGTACATTCCCATTTGAGTTTGGCCATAGCTTGATCTCTTTCCAAATCTAAGTGCATGGCCCATTCATTTTTCAGCAAAAATGACAGTTTGACCACAGTAGAGAGAATGATGACTCAGAGACCAAGTTAGAGCCAGAGCTTTAAAGAAGAGGGATATTCTTCCTTCCTGCTTTGATAGAAGACATGTGTAGTTCTAGAGTCTCTTCAAGTCAGCCTCTGATTCCCTAGACTACTTTTCTACCTCTGCCCCAGTGACTTTCTCACAGTGGAAATGCCTCCATCCCTGCCACCTCTTCCTCCTATTGGTGAGACCCTCCACTTGAGGAAGTATACAGGTCATCCATGCCCACCTCTAACCCTGCTCAGCCCCTGACTCTCAGGATTCATTTTCCACTTTGGCCCCATGTGAGCACCTTCTTCCCTATTACCCCAGCTTTTCAGCTCCCTTTTATCTGTTGTCGTCCCCTACTATCATACAAAGTTGTCAAGGGCAGGAAATGTCTTTCTCTTGCCTGTATTTGTATTCCCAGCATTTAGCTTAGTGCCTCCAAGTAGTAAGTAATTAATAAATGCTCTATCATCTATTTATCTTTCTATCTCTATCTACCCATCCATCCATCTATCCTTCTATCTATCCACCCACCCACCCATCTATGCATTTATGTATGTATATATGTATGTATCTATGCATTTATGTATGTATGTATCTATCTATCTATCTATCTTTCTATCTGTCCATCCATCCACCCACCCATCTACCTATCTTTAGGCAAAGACATATGGAGAAAGAGAACAGCATTGGAACATAAAAATATAGGTCAAAGTCAGCTCCTCAGCATGTCCTTCTTTTCCAGCTTGCCTTCCTAGAGATTGTGGAGAACTTCTCCCTAGGGAAAATTGGAACTTTAACCTCTTGGTTGAGCTGAGATATCTCACTCCCATTCTCCCACTTTCATTCACTCTGTGGTTATTGGGTTGGTTTTTATTATTATTATTATTATTATTATTATTATTATATTCTAATCAATATAACTTCTCTATTTTCTGTTTGCTATCTGCTTAGATAAATGGGTTTACTTCATAATCACTATTTGGGATGGCCATATGTGTCATTTGCATTTGGTAGAAAGGGATCAAGCCTGCAGATATAAGCTTAGGGTTGTTAAGGGCTAAAATTCTAGCTAGTCTGTCTAAAATATCTAATGAGTGGTCACCAATAAATTATAAGCTTTAGCAAGAGTTAGGCTTTTAAGCATTTATTAAGGAGAATAAGAATTTGGTAAAGAGAGAGAGAAAGTCCTACATTCATCTATCTATTAAAGGGAGAGCACATTTCTAGCTCCGCTCTCCACCAGAGTCCAAAGGAAAGAGAGCGAGACAGAGCTCCCGGCTCCCCCTTCCTCCTCCCACCAGCAAACGTCACTTCCTGACGCCAAAGAAAAGACGCATGGTCTTGCCCTCAAAGACCTTTCTTTCATGGCGGAGCTTTTCTACAGTAAGTCTCCAGCAGGTGGTGTCATTCCAATCGTTACAGGGTACCTCTCACCCTTCATGGGCTAGTAACAAGGAAAGAGGTTTTAAGGTAATAAAATAAAATAAAATAAACAAACACAAAAAAAAAACTAAAACCTTTCCCTAGACTAGAAATATGTAGGAAAGCAGACAGAAATAATTCTAGTGTAATATACCTCTCTTAGAGAATACATTGACTAAGCTCTGGCCTTTTCTCCTACTCCCATCCAGGAAGAAATATAAGTATCCCTTGGAAAGGGAAAGACAAAACTACAGAGATAGCTACTTATGCCTTCCCATGAACTTCTTTTAGACAACCCATGTGAACATATATAGCCTATGTGGTCAACATATGTATTATACAGAATGGGCCAAAAGTCACAAAGGGGTTTCAATATTTAATACTGACTTTATTTTTTGTTTTTAATTTACAATACCATAGAATCATATATAGTATATATAGGAAATGAATTTACATTACATGTAAAAAATCAAATCTCATAAATGGTGAAATTTACAGAAAAAATAAATTTCAAAAAGTTATTAAAACATCATGACTTTTGGCCCAACCTGTATATAGCATGTATGTTACATATATGTAGGTATATGTAGCTTATAGTTTATGTGTACGTATAGCATATTTGTGTTGGGATAGAAGGCTTAATTCCCTTGACAGGGGTTAAGGATCGGAGACAATTAATCATTGACACATCAGCACTATATTATGTGTGATTGACTGTGTGTACGTCATTATCCAGGATGACTCAGTATTTATAGCAGAAAACCACAAAGAGATCACATAGAATCTCTGCTAGAATAATTCTAAGAGAATAAGGGTAATTTTTCTCTTTTTTTTTTTTTTGGTGGGGCAATGGGGGTTAAGTGACTTGCCCAGGGTCACACAGCTAGTAAGTGTCAAGTGTCTGAGGCTGGATTTGAACTCAGGTCCTCCTGAATCCAGGGCCAGTGCTTTATCCACTGCACCACCTAGCTGCCTCCAAGAATAATTTTTCAACCTTTCAGCCTTGACCTGTCAGAACCTGTTCTAGGCTTTAACAAAGCGAAGTTTGTACAGCTGGGTCTTCGGACCCCTGGGAGGCCAGCCAAGCATTGTCTCAGGAATTCAGGCCTTGACCACAAAGTTTCCTAGGAGACTTGCTGCCTCAGTGACCATAGCCCAAGCCTGGGGAGGGGGAACTCAGTCAGAGAAGCAACAGCCTTCTGGGTTCGCCACATATTTGAATATACACACTTATATATTTATATATGTATACACACAGAGATATGCTTATACAGCACTTTAAAAGGTCTGCAGAGTCCAATATTTCATTTCATTTCAGCCTCATCACAACAATGTGAGCTTTTATTCTCCCCATTTTACAAATGACAAAACTAAACTTTATGGAGGGTTTTAAAGGATCATAGATTTAGAGTTAGAAAGGACCTTAGACATCGCCTAGTCCAGTTTCATCCTGTAACATGTGAGGAAGCAGGATCAAAGAGATTATATGATTTGCTGAAGGTTACACAGGTAGAAAATGACAGAGACTGGATTGCCACTTGACTACTTTTACTCTAAAGCCATTGCCTTTCTCATTATACCAGTGGGATCACAGAGCTGGCAAATGTCCAATTTCAAAATTCAAACCCAGGTGTTCCTGATTTTAAAACAATATCACTATTTTCTTTGTCCTACACATTCAAGGTGTTTTCTGTGTCTTAATACACTTAGTGCTCTGGAAAGGTAATTTCTATAGGTCATGGCTAAATGAAAAAGTTTCTTGTGAGGAGCTGTTGAAGGGATGGGGAGATGGGAGTCTGGCATTTAAGACCCTAAATGGGCTGGCCATAACCTACCCTTCTGGCTATCTTATATAATTTTCCTTTGTACACAATCTACTTTAGCCAAACAGGAAAATTCACTCGATCATTTTCATCCTGCCTTATTTTTTTCTCTGTTCCTTTGCTTGCAATTTCCCCCATGCCTAGAACAAGTCCCCTCTACCTGAGGAAATTCTTTATTTCCTTCAAGGCCCATCTTAAGTGCTACCTTCTCAATGAAACTTTCCATGAACATCTCCACCCCCAAAGTTCAAGGTGACCTTTCCCTCCTTGGATTTCTTGTAGGACAATGTTGGTATCACTCCTTTGGATTTATCACTTCCTCATCTTTATTACAATCTTTTGTATAAATCTTGAGGTGTTGAAGAAGTCACTTAATTGCTGTTTGCCTCAGTTTCCTCACCTGTAAAGTGGGGACAAAAAATAGTAACAACTTTCCAAGGTTATGATGAGGACCAAATGACATAATATTCATAAAATGCTTTGCAAATCCTAAAGCACCATATAAATGCTAGTCATCATGAGGATGTTGGTGGTGGTGATGGTTATGATGATGACTTTGATGCCAGGCTTCTCCAGCAGGAGAAAGATATGATCAGAGGCATGTTTCAAATACACAAATTAACTAAAACAGGATCAATGAAAAAAGATGCCATCTTCATCTAGAGAAAGAAGTGGTAAACAGAAGTATGTCTAAGATGGTTTGACACACACACTGTGTATATACACACATATACATATTTGTGTCTAATAGTAGACATTTCTAGGGCAGGGGACGGTGGAGAGAGAAGAAAAAAAGGGAAAAAATTTACACGATAACTTTATTATGTATTTAAAAGGAATAGCAAGTTGTACATAACAGATTTGCACTTTCATGTGCAATCATCTTTTTTTCTATTCTACTATGCTATGGAAATGCTTATTTTACTTAAGTTCAAAAAAATAAATTAAAAAAAAATAGAATTGGGGCAGCTAGGTGGTGCAGTGGATAGAGCACCGGCCCTGGAGTCAGGAGTACCTGAGTTCAAATCTGGCCTCAGACACTTAATACTTACTAGCTGTGTGCCCCTAGGCAAGTCACTTAACCCCAATTGCCTCACTAAAAAAAAAAGAAAAAAGAAAAAAAAAGAATTAATGTGATGAGCAGTATGTAGAAGGGATTGGGGAGGTTCAAGAGATGGACACCCATATCACTATTATAACAATCTAATCTATAAATCCTGAAGACTTGAACTAAGGTAATGATTGTCAATGGAAAGGAGAAAATAGAAAAGAAAGATACTATGGAAGCAGAATGCATTTTATTGATCTGTTCACTCCCCTTTGAAGTTAGAATTTGAGCTAATTTGCATTGAATATTTAAGATTCCTCATTACCTCTTCCCTTCACTTAATAAATGCTTGGTTTCTCCCTCCCCCATTTCTCTACACTATAAGTCATAGAACTCCAGTTCTCTATCAATGAATCAATCAGCAAGCATTTATTAAGCACCTACTATATGCCAGGCTCTGGGATATATACTGTGAATGCAAATAAAATGTGAATTAGTACGAAATAAATGACAAAAAGATAAACTGCCCAGATTAACAGAAGAAGAAATAGAATACTTAAGCAGCCTATTTTAGAAAAAGAAATCAAACAAGCTATCAGTGAACTCTCAAAGAAAAAAGCCCCAGGACCATATGGATTTACAAGTGAATTCTACCAAACACTTAAGGAACAATTAATCTCATTATTATATAAATTATTTGGAAAAAATAGATGGAATCCTACCAAATTCCTTTTATGGCACAAATATTGTTTTGATATATAAACAAGGGAGAGCAAAAGCAGAGAAAGAAAACTATACATAGACCTATTTCCTTATGGAATATTGATGCAAAAATTTTAAATAAAATACAAGCAAGGAAATTTATAGCAATATATCACAAAGATACTATGACCAGGTGGGATTTATACCAAAAATTCAGGGCTGGTTCAATATTAGGAAAACTATCAGTATAATTGACTATATAAATAACAATAACAACAAAAATTATATAATTGCAACAATAGATGCAGAAAAAGCTTTTGACAAAATGCAATATCCGTTCCTATTAAAAACACTAGAAAGCATAGAAATCAATGGAGACTTTCTTAAAATAAGTTGTTGTTTTTCATTCAATACCAACTCTTTGTGACCTCATTTGAGGTTTTCTTGGCAAAGATACTGAAGTGATTCGCCATTTCCTTTTCCGGCTCATTTTATAGATAAGGAATTAAGACAAAGAGGCTAAGTGACTTACCTTGGGTCACATAACTAGTAAGCATCTTGAGGCCAGATTTGAACTCAGGAAGATGAGTCTTCCTGACTTCAGGCCCAGCACTCTATCCATTGTGCCACCTAGCTACCCCCAAAATAATATGTAGTATTTATCTATCTAAAACCAAGAGCAGGTATTATCTGTAACAGGGATAAACTTGAAGCCTTCCCAATAAGATGGTAGTGAAGCAAGGATGTCCATTATCATCACTTTCATTCAGTATTATATAAGAAATGTTAGGTATAGCAATAAGACAAGAAAACGAAATTGAATGAATAAAAATAGGCAATAAGGGGACAAAACTATAACTTTGCAGATGATATGATGGTATATTTAGAGAACCCTAGAGAATCAACTAAAAAAACTAATTGAAATGATTAACAACTTCAGTAAAGTTGCAGGATGTAAAATAAACCTACAGAAATTATCAGTATTTCTATATACTACCAATGAAGCAGGAAGAGATAGAAAGAGGAATTCTTTTTTAAAATAGCTGCAGACAATAAAAACTACTTGGGTGTCTTCCTGCCAAGATAAACTCAGGTATTATATGAACACAATTACAAAACATTTTTCACACAAATAAAGACAAATCTAAATAATTGGAGAAATATTTGCTGCTCGTGGATAGGCCAAGCCAATATAATAAAAATGACAATTCCACCTAAGTTAATTTACTTTTTGAGTGCCATACTAATCAAGCTACCAAAGAATTATTTTACATAGCTAGAAAAATAGTAACAAAATTAATCTGGAAGAACAAAAGGTCAAGAATATCAAGTGAATTGATGAAGGAAGATGGCCTAGCAGTTCCAGATTTCAAACCATATTACAAAGCTATAATCATCAAAACAAGATGGTACTGGAGATTAGGCAGGTATACAATACACACTAGTCAATGACCATGGTAATTACTCTAGTATTTGATAAATCCAAAGATCCAAGTTTTTGGAGTTAGAATGCAATATTTGACAAAAATTGCTGGGAAAACTGGAAAAGAGTCTGGGAGAAACTAGGCATAGACCAACATCTCATACCCTATAAGGTCAAAATGGATAAATGTGTTAGACATAAAGAGTGGTATCATAAGTTAGGGGAGAATGAAAAAAATGTATCTGTCAGATCTATGGATAAAAGAAGAGTTTATGACCAAACGAGAAAATAGAGAGGATTACAGGAAGTAAAATGGATAATTTTGATTACATAAAATTAAAAAGCTTTTGCACAAACAAAATGAATGCAGCCAAAATTAGAAAGAAATCAGGAAACTGGGGGGGGGGGTAATTTTACAGGAAGTTTCTCTGATACAGGCCTCATTTCTTAAATATATAGGGAACTGAGCCAAATTTATAAAAATGAGAGACATATCCCAGTTGATAAATGATAAAAGGATATGAACGTGCAGTTTTTAGAACTCTTAGTAAAGTTGTGAACTGAATCCAACCATTCTGATGAACAATTTGGAAGCCCAAAGGTCTATCAAACTATGTGCACCTTTTGACTCAGCAATACCATTACTAGATATGCATCCCAAAGAGATCAAGGCAAAAAGGACATATATGTACAAAAATATTTATAGCAGCTCTTTTTGTGGTGGCAAATAATTAGAAATTGAGGGGATAGCTATCAACTAAGGAATGCCTGAACAAGTTGTAGTCTATGATTGTGATGGAATACTACTGTGCTATAAGAAATGACAAGCAAGATGATTTCAGAAAAGCCTGGGAAGACTTATATGAACTGATGCAAGTGAAGTGAGCAGAACAAGGAGTACATTGTACATAGTAATAGAAATATTGTAAGAATGGTCAACTGTGAAAGTCTGATTTATACAATGGTCCAAGACAATTTCAAAGGATTCATGATGAAAATTGCTATTGACCTCCAGAGAGAGAGAGAGAGCTGGTGAACTCTGAATATATATTGAAGCACACTTTTTTAGACTTTCTTTATTTTTGTTTTATTTTGCTTATGTTGTTGTTTTGTTGGGGAGTTTTTTCGCAACATGGCTAATAAGTTTTGAATAGCTTTGTGTGTATTATTGATAGCAAATTGCTTGCTTTCTCAAGGAATCAGGGGAGTCAAAGAATTTGGAACTCAAAATTTTTTTAAATGAGTGTTAAAAATTTCTTTACATGTAACTGGGAAATATTTGATGAAATTAAAAAATGTTTTAAAAGGTGAATTAGTTAATTTAAGGAGATGGCACCTGAGAAAGGTCTGAAGGAAGCTAAGAATTCTAAGAGTTGGAAGTAAGGTTGGACAGCATTCCAAGTATGGGGATAAGTTACCCCTTTCAAGCTCAGAGAAGCAGAAAATTAAAGACACTAACATACATCAGGCCATTTGATCAAGCAAAGTGCTGGATCTGAGTTATGAATCCTGGCTATGAGTCCAGGCCTAGAGATTAATAGAACAGTCCAATCCAGAAAGTTATTTAGAAAATGAATCAAATCCATGAACAGTCTAAGACTAAATTTGCTTTAGGAGAAGATTTTGGTCCACATTAGGGTAGCCTCCTCTTAAGCAAGAGTGCTCCCAACACCTGGTAGTAGAGAGAAGATGGGTTTAGCGTTATTTCTGTCCCATTCTTACAACTAAAGGTCTCATTAGTTCCTCTTCCTCTCATAAACAACAAGAGGATGGTCACATTCTGATGCTCAAAAATGCAAATCTACTTCTAAAATGTTTGGTAATGTTATTAAATCCATTCTATCACTTTCAGTAATGGATTTTTAATTTTAAGTGCCAAATAAGTGAGAAAGGCAAGTGGGTAAATGTTTGTTCCTCACTGAAATCTCACAAAATTCCTACAGTAAAAACAGAATTTTGTCCTTCTGAACACAATGGGGGAAGCTGTTTAACAGCCATTAATTGTAACAATCTTGAGCTCTTTTTGTATGGACAGTCACAAATGTAGCATTTAGATGAAGAGGTATAGGAATACTTCTTGGCTTCAAGTCATAATGACCTCATTGATAATGGAAGAGAGAGATATAGAAGCTGTGAACTGGGAGGCAACTGAGGACAAAGGGAAAAGAGACAGACTGATTTACCAAAACACCAAGGGGTTGCAAACAGTTTTTCTTACAAGTATATTTGGGCCAGGGCCCTAGGTAACCTGTATTTCAGCATAGCTCATGATGTTTGTTTAACCCCTTGATTCAATAAACACCGGTATGGATCAGATAAACAGCCTTTTCTTCTTACAGGGTTGCTGGCATAAGTAATATGGGACTGCCTGGGGGGTATATATCCTGTCATGGTTTTCAAAAGGAACTTGCATTGAAGACAAATGTCAATGGCAGGATATGGTCTCAAACTGGTATGGCAAGTCAGTTTTATCCTGCATACAGATCAAGAGTCAGGAAACCAAGAATTTGGGTGGAGGGTAGAAATGAAGCAATCCTAATTGCATTACTGTTTATATCATATACATATAGAAATTATGATTGTCATTATTACATAAGAACATCAATCCAATATTCTGAAAACACTTTAATTTTTTTTAAGTTACTTTATTTTATCCTTCCTTCCAAGCCAACCTAAAGATGTTTCCTAGCCTTATATTCCACACCCACAAAGAAATTGTTTGGACTGGAAAACACAAACTCAGTGATCCAGTGAGTTTCTTTGAGCTTTTTAAAATGCAGATCTAATCCTCATTCAATAAATTCCAGTGGCTTCCTATTAGCTCCAACGTCAAGTACAAAATCCTGTTTGACTTTTAAAGCCCTTCCAATCTTTCCAATCTTTCCAATCTTCTTATACCTTACTGCCCTTCATATACTCTGTAATTCAGTGATGCAAACCTTGTTGCTCTTCCTCCCACAATACACTGTATCTCCCAACTCTAGTTAAAATTTTCACTGGCCATTTGCCACTCCTTGAAGTCTCTCGCTCCGCTCTGCTTCCTGGCTGCCTTGTTGGCTTCCTTCAAAATTCAGTGAAACTCCTGCCTTCAGCAAGAAGCCTTTCCTAGTCCTGCTTAATCTGAGTGCCTTCCTTCTAAGATTCTCTCTGATTTATCTTGTATAGATCTTGTTAGCACACATTTGTTTGCTGTTCTCTCCTCCTATTGGAGATCAGGGACTGGTTTTATATTGTTTGGGCTTAACTATCTCCAGCACTTAGCAGAGTGCCTAGCACATAAATGCTTGTTGACTTGACTTTCTGTTTCATTTTAAACTCTAATTTCAGCTAAAGGTTAAAAAAAAAGGTCAATTATGAAGAAATAGATTTCATTTCTAGAGCCCTTGACTCTTGCTAATTTGTATATTCCTGATTCATAAGAATTCCCAATTTAGGCCATCTTTTCCATATGATTAGGAAGTGAGATTCAAATTAACTGGGAATATATATTCTTTGAGTGCAAAGCACATACACAAAGTTAATTAATATAGCAATAAAACTATCCTATTAGGTTTCCCCTGCAGTTCAATGATAGGAAATTACAACGCTGCTGTTAATGGTCTTCCACAGAATGTGATTTCTTGGAGGGGATCTTAAAAATCCACCACACCTGCTAGGTCATTGAGTGATTTGGAGATAAATTAGTCATTTTAGCCCATTTTAGAAATATGGAGGGGCAGCTAGGTGGCGAAGTGGATAGAGAACTGGCCCTGGAGTCAGGAGGACCTGAGTTCAAATCTGACCTCGGACACTTGACACTTAGTAGCTGTGTGACCCTGGGCAAGTCACTTAATCCCAATTGCCTCACCAGAAAGAAATATGGAAACCAAACTCATTTAGTCAAAATGTCTACATTTAGCAGCACAAAATGAATAATCTGAAGGAAGAGGAAGGATTTAAAATACTAACTTATATGTACTAAAACATATCTAAGTATATCTAAATGTAATAATGTGGATAATATATATTATATATGGCATATTGTGTATATTATATCTATGTTTGATATATGTATAAAATTTAATTATATATAACAAATAAAATAAAATTTTAAAAAACACAAAATGAATAATCTGGCTTGCCTAAAACATGTTATATTAGGCTGCAGAAAATGCTAGACAATAAAATAGTTCTGTCCTATTGAGAAAGGTCATGAATAAGAATGTGATTGATTATATTCTTTTATCTCTAAAATTTTAAAATACAAAAATTCAGTCACCATAGTGTCACTTAGCCCTCACAACCTTAGGGCTAAAAAAGAAAAGGGATCTTGGAGCTACCTGCAATAGAGAATTATGTTACCCAAGACTATAAATGAACATCAGGTATTAATTTGAGGCTGGTAGTCTATGGCAGATGATGTGAAAGCTAGCCCCTACATGGAAAGTATTTGTGACATAGCAAGGTGCATACTGAAATTTTGAGTGTGAAAAACAGGGGCCTGTGGAAACAGAAGGTGATTTGTTAGTTAATATGAGTATGTGCAGGGAGTAGAACTAGGAATCAGCATACAGATCAATGGGTATGGGTTGGTCAAATGTGGCTCCTCAGACAATATGCAGCTTCCTCAGGCAAACCTAAGGAGTGTGAAGGTGAGCAAAAAGGCAGTGCATAGATACAGGCGGCCCCAGCCAGTGAGATTTAAGGCGCATTATTCTTGCAATTATAATGTAAATGAAGAGGAGGAATTTGCGTTACATGGACCAGTTTTTCATCACAGAGTTGACCACTGGTATTCTAGACTTTCAGAGCCAAGAGATACAGCCAAGATACAGGAATCCAAGAAACCTAACTTGCCAGCCTTGCCAGCCCTCCTATCAAGATTACTGAAGATGAAAACCTGGAAGTAAAGGGGTGTTCTCCCCATTTCACACCAGCTACACTGCTCTTGGACTTCTTTGCATCTCTCCCATTATACCTTCCTTCCCCAGGAAATTTATCACTGGGAAATCTTATTATGCTGCAAAATTAAATCCACCTTGTACTCACATCTCATCAGTACCCACTGCCCTCTGAATGAACCCTTTAACTGGAGTGCAGAACCATGGGCTCCAGGGCCTCTGTTTAAAGAGGTGGGCCATGCCAGTTTTTCTCCCCATTTCCCACCAGCTATACTGCTTCTGGACATCTTTGAAATTCTCCATCATGACCCAAAATAAGATACATTCTCCCCACCCCTTTTAAGCTTTGTGTGTGTGTCATCTTCCCTCTTTTGATTATAAGCTTCTTGAGGGCAGGGACTTTGTTTTTATCTGTATTTGTATCCCTGGCACATAGTGGGTTTTTTTTTTTTGACTGATTGGCTGCCCATGAACTAGGGAATGGCTAAACAAATTATAGCATATGAATGCAATGGAATATTATTGAGCTGTAAGAAATGACAAAAGGGATGGACTCTTATAATCCTAGGAAGACTTGTACAAACTAATACAAGGTAAAGTGAGCAAAACCAAGAGAACAATTTACACAATGCCTACAGCTCTGTAAAGGAAATCAACTAGGAAAGACTTTAAAATTCTGATCAATACAGTGACCAGCCAGGACTGTAAAAGATCCATGAAGAATCATGGTTTGCACTTTTCGACAAAGATATGATTGATTAGAGCTACAGAATGACTTTGTGAATTTGTTTTGCAAAACTACACTTATTGTAAGGTAGGCTTTTTATTCTTTTTGGAGAACAGTATATGGTGGGAAAAGGACATAGTGATAGGTATTCCCAAAAAGAGAAGAAAAAATACCAACAAAACATTTTTAAAGGGGCAGCTAGATGAAGGAGTAGATAAAGCACTGGCCCTGGATTTAGTTGAACCTGAGTACAAACCTACTCTTACTAGCTATGTGATCCTGGACAAGTCACTTAACCCTCATTGCCCCACATAATAATAATAATATTCAGCAGATGGGGCAGTTTTAGAACTGGAATATTAAATGTATTGTACATTTAAAAAAAAACAAGCTATACATAATAGCAATTTGCCTCTTTAAGTCACACTTTCCTCATCTGTGTCACAGCAATTACCATATTTGAACAATTGACCATACAAGGTTGTTGTGATGAAAGCATTTTAAAATATGATTGAAACATAAGTCTCCATAATTTCATCTTTTTCTGTTCTTTGTGTATAGAAATAATTGTACATATTCATGTTTGCCAAGTTCATGGCAATAAAAAAGAAAAAGCAGCAAATATAAAAAAGTTACTTCAGATGCACAAAGTGTGGTAAAATATGAAAGTTTTTAACAGTCGGTTAGGATAACTGAAAGGCGCCAGTTTTTCAAGGACCACCCTTTTGGGGAGGAGATGAACAGTCCGCCTGCTGCGCATGTCAGACTGCCTGCCGGGTACAGTCCGCCTGCTGCGCATGTCAGACTGCCTGCCGGGGTTTTTTTGACTTCCGGGGTGGAGAGAAGGGGAGTAGCCTTTTTTGCCGGCTTGGCGGGACTCCTGGCGGCGCGGGACAGACGGTCTGACTCACTCCAAAGGTGGCCTAAATCGGTTTGGTGAGTTTTTATAAGGAATATAGACTAAGCCTAGATTTAAGACGATTTGTACTGTATTTCTATTTTCCTATCCTTCTAATCAACAACACCTTATATACAATAAAGGCTCTATCTAGAAAACCAGAAGCTTCTTCCATTTACTAGTCTGGGAGATAAATTAAGGGAAGGGTTAAGTAGGGGAGATTTATGATCTAATATCCAATTTTAAATCTCACAGTTTGGCGACCCCGAAGGGACCTTAAGGACCCTCCCACCCTCCCTAGTTTGGCCATAAACCGGCTAATTCGGTGGATTTTCCAAATACCCCCCCCCCCTCGGACTTTCCCTTTGTCTAATCTCCCTTAAAGACTTTAAGCCTCTAAAAGTCTCGCTTTAAACAGAAAAGCCAGCCCAGTTTAAAGGGCAAGATGCTTGAATATTCTACCATCCCTTTGATTTTTCTCATCGGAATGTATTGGGACAGCATAACATCCCGACTTAGAGGAATAGTTTACTCAATGGTCCTTCATAACATTATTGGTTTTTTCCTCATTCAGGCAGCAAAAAGTTTTTTGTATAATAGTATACGTGAGAATCTTTGGGAAAATACGTTTAATATAAGTAGAAATTTTATGCCTGCAATTGAAATACCTTTTAATACCACATCCATAGTTCATACGACTAAGGATTTTATTTTTTTTTGTTGTTTTTTTTTTGTTTTTGTTATTATCATTGTTTTTGTTATTATCATTGTTATGATGTGGGGGGAAACTCTCACATATGGAGAGAGACCTCAAAATGGCTGTTTCTACTAGAGATGATCCAAGTTCAGAATCAGATCAGCAGAAACTACTCCCTCTGCAGGAAGCTATAGAATATAGTAAGAAGGGAGTGCCAATTCAAGTCAGAAAATATAGCCCCTTTAGACCAAGTGACTTGAGCGCATGGAAATCAATCATCCCTAGTTTTGAGAAAAATCCAAACACTGTAATTTCACAGTTAAGGACTATATTTAATGCATATCAACCCAGTTGGGCTGATGTTACTTGCCTTTTGGAAACTTTACTGTCCCCAACTGAGATTACAGATATTATCTCAGCAGGAAATGCCCTTGTTGCAAAAGGTAAGGCCGATGTGGAATGGCCTCTAAAGGATCCAGAGTGGAATTATAATGATGATAGGGATTTCCAAAGATTAAAAGATGCTAGAGAAACACTTCTGAAGGGAATGGAATCTTGCTCTAGAAAACCGGAAAACTGGCAGAAATTTTTAAGCCTACCTCAGGAGGCTAATGAAAGACCAAACAGATTTTATGATAGACTTTGTGAGGCCGCTAGACAGTACACCAGATTGGATCCAGTAGATTTAAGAGATTCCTGTATCATTCTCAACACATTTGTTTATAATTCACTGCCAGAAATACGCAGATACTTTCTGAAACAATGTCCAGACTGGAGAAATCTCTCAGTAGATAGAATTAAGGAACTTGCAAATTATGTCTTTGACTCACGTGAGGAAGATCCAGATCACCCTAAACAGAGCATTCTGGCACCAGCGATTCCTAGTCAGCCATGTGGACACTGGAACAAGGACACTAAGGTGTGTTGTTACTGTCGTAAGGAGGGGCATGAATTGAAAGAATGTAGGACTTGGAGAAGAAATTCTAATTCTAATTACAGGCGAAATCAAAATAGAAATAGATCTTTTTGGAGGAATACAGAAAGGCAGTACCAGAATAATGGTAACCAAGACCCCCCTCAGAAGAGGACACAGGAATGATGGTGTCTTGGGGAGGAATGGAACATAGATAATGAAAGCCATATATTCCCAGATCCGGATTTTTTGAATGCACTTGTGCCAGTCCATTCACCTCCCCAGAGTAATGAACCACATGTCACCTTAAAAGTGGGGGAGACTTATTATGATTGTCTGCTAGACACAGGAGCCTCTAAATCAGTATTAGTAAGCAAACCAGATGCTGGGTGTAGACCTGTAGGATTTTTGAATGTAGTGGGAGTCTCAGGAAAGAGCCAGAGAGTGGCAAAATTGAATCCTCGCATGGTATCTATGGGGCCCTTAACAGTGGAACATTCATTTTTACTCATGCCTGATGCCCCTGTAAATTTATTAGGTCGTGATCTCCTTTGCAAGCTTAGAGCAACCATATCTTGTGCTCCAGATGGGGCTGTCTCCTTACAATTGCCAGAGGATACTGTTCATTTATTACCAATTTTACTTACAGAAGCTCAAGGAACAGCAGGGGAGGTATCCAAAATCCCCTCTGACATTCCTGAGTCTTTATGGGCCTCATCCCCTAATGAGGTGGGGCTCCTTAAGTCTGCCATGCCTGTTACCTTTAAAGTTAAGGGGGGACCACCCCCCTCCATTCCACAGTATCCATTGTCTAGGGAAGCAATAGAAGGGATCACCCCTATAATTGAGGCTTTGAAAAGCCAGGGTATTATTATTCCATGTCATCACTCTCCATGCAATACTCCCATTTTGCCAGTTAAAAAACCCAAGCCTGGGCCAGATGGTAAACCTGTTTATCGTTTTGTGCAAGATCTTAGAGCGATTAATAATTATGTTATTCCTAGACATTCCATAGTTCCAAACCCGGCTACGATAATTTCCTCGATTCCCTATGAATCTACATGTTTCACAGTGGTAGACCTTTGCTCTGCCTTTTTCTCCATACCAGTACATGAGGACTTCCAATATTTATTTGCTTTTACCTGGAAAAATAGACAGTGGACCTGGACTAGACTCCCACAGGGATTTGTAGACAGTCCCACATTATTTTCCCAAATTTTACAGCAGGATCTGGCCTCTATTACCTTTAAGGGCTCCATACTAGTACAATATGTAGATGACTTACTTTTGGCCTCTCCTAATGCTGAAATTTGTCAGGAAGATAGCCGTCACTTACTGCTGGAGCTGCACAAGAGAGGACACAAGGTTTCCAAGACAAAGGTACAATGGTGTTTGCCCCAGGTAGAATATTTAGGATTTATTTTGGCTGCTGGAACTCGCTCTGTCTCTTCTAAGAGAGTCCAGGCCATTCAACAACTCTCTGCCCCCACTACTAAGAGGCAGTTGAGAGCCATTCTGGGAGCAGCTGGGTACTGTAGACAATGGATACCCTCTTTTGGTGAAATTACTAAACCCCTCATAGCTCTTACAAAAAGTTCTGTTCCAGACAGTTTACAGTTGGATCCCCAGCATCTCTCAGCCATAAAAGAATTAAAACGGGCCTTGTTATCAGCACCTGCCCTAGGACTGCCAGATTATAGTAAGCCTTTCACTCTCTTTGTGCATGAACAAAGGGGGGTGGCTTCTGGAGTCCTGACTCAGTCACTGGGGCCTAACCAACGTCCTATAGCCTACTATTCAATTCAGCTGGACCCTGTAGCGGCTGGAGCGCCACCTTGCCTTAGAGCAGTGGCGGCCACAGCGCTTTTGGTAGAAAAAGCCTCTGATTTGGTCCTAGGTAACCCTCTACTGTGCAATGCCCTCACGAAGTGGAGGCTCTCTTACTACGTCACAGGACACAAGCCTTTTCAGATCAAAGGCTGGCTAAGTATGAAATAACCCTGTTAGGTAATGAGAATATCACTTTAAAACGCTGCACAGTTCTTAATCCAGCAACACTACTCCCTAACTTACCATTCTCGGGGGAACCATTGCATGACTGTGCTTCTTTAGTTGATATGGCTGAAAAACCCCGTGACGATCTTTTTGATACACCTTTAGAAATCCTGATCTTGTCCTCTATACAGATGGTTCCTCATTTATGAGAGAGGGAACCCGTTTTACTGGAGCTGCTGTAGTTTCTGATTATGACACCCTCTGGGCAGCTTCTCTGCCTTCCCATTTTAGTGCACAGGCTGCTGAACTTGTGGCTCTTACACAGGCCTGTAATATAGCTAAAGATAAGAGTGCCACCATTTTTACTGACTCGAAATATGGCTTTGGCATATGCCACTTTATTGGTATGATTTGGCGTCAACGAGGCTTTCTAACATCCTCGGCAAGGCTATTGCCAATGGGGACCTTATCAAGGACCTCTTAGATGCCCTAAAACTGCCTTCTTCCCTAGCCGTTGTACATTGCCCTGCCCACACAGGGAATAGTGATCCTGTTTCAAAGGGAAATGCACGAGCCGATTCTGCAGCCAAGCTTGCTGCATTAGAAGCTCCTGAACATGTATTTAACCTTTCACCTTCTGAGGATATTCCTTCCAACCTAACCTATGACGATTCTGAAGTAGAAAAGTGGAAAAAGAAATTTAAGGCGAAACAGATCAATGGCATCTGGGTGTCTCCGGAAGGTAAGCCATTTCTTCCCCGGAAATTCTACCACCAGGTATGCCTCTCTGTTCACAGAAAAGGCCATTTTGGTACACAAGGCATTGTAGACTCTATTAAGAGAACCTGGATAGCACCAGGTGTGACTAATACAGCATCTCGAATCTGCTCGGGCTGCTCCACATGTCAGTCTTATAATCAGTATGCTTTTAAGGCCAAAGCTTATGGAGGGCGTCCTCTAGCATATACACCTTTTGAGCACTTACAAATTGATTATATTACTATGCCAAAAGCAGGACATTATAAATTTTGCCTTGTTATAGTTGATCAGCTTACTCGGTGGGTGGAGGCCTTTCCCAGCCCCCGAGCCACAGCTGCCTTTGTTGCCAAAATTCTTCTTAAAGAGATAGTACCTCGTTTTGGCCCACCAGCCCGCATCGATTCTGACAAAGGCACACATTTCACTGATTCGATTTTATCCCAAATCTACTCTTTCTTGGGAGTGACTCCAAAATTCCACACGCCCTACCATCCACAAAGTTCAGGCCAAGTCGAACGTATGAATAAAGAGCTTAAGAGTATGATTGGCAAATTATGTACTGAAACCCATTTGAAATGGCCTGATGTTCTACCATTGGCATTATTCTATCTACGAAGTAGACCAAGAGGAGAACTTCATATATCTCCTTATGAAATGCTTTTTGGTCACCCTCCTATCCAAGCTAAAACTTTTTCCCCAGTTTATACATCACTGGTGGGAGGTGATACTTCTGTTGCTTCCTATATACAGGAATTACAGACCAGGCTACGTGAACTCCATGAGGCAGGAGCTGTGGTCCAGGCAGGACCATTAGACTTTTCATTGCATAAGTTCAACCCAGGAGATAAAATATATGTAAAGAATTTTCAGAAAACCAGTGGAACTCAACCTGCCTGGGAAGGACCTTTTCAGGTATTATTGACAACTCCTACTGCCATTAAAATTGGTGAAAAAGACTCATGGATTCATTGCTCTCATATAAAGCCTGCACCATTCATAGGTGAAGAGATTTCAGATAGACCTGAGGTAGACGCTAAAGAGGTAAAAACCCTAAAGATAGCAACTGTTAAAGAGCAAAGAGAGTTCAGAGGAAAAAGGCAGTTCCCATTTAATAATCCCACTGATCAGTTAAATGCTTTGGGACTCAGTCTTCGTAAAGTATCAGGAGACGGAAATTGCCTTTTTAGGGCTTTAGCAGACCAGCTAGAAGGTCACTGTAGAAATCATCTCAGACACAGACAAGAAGCTGCTTCTTATATGATTAACCATAGACAAGAGTTTGAGTCTTTTATAGTAAATGACTCCCCTTTTGAAGAATATGTTGATGAATTAAAGAAATTTGGAAAGTGGGGAGGAAATGATACAATTGTAGCATTTGCTAAGCAGCATCAGCTGAATGTTGTGGTTCATCAATTAAATCAGCCTTTATTGAAAATCAGTGGCACAGACAAAACTGATGCTAGAGAACTCCACATTTTCTACCATAAAGAACATTATGACAGCATTAGAAAGATCAATGACAATTCAGAAACCCCTGCCACTTTGGCATGCAGAGAATTGGGGAACCAGTTAAAACAATGTGGCATACCCCAAACTCTAGCAGCTTAAATACTTAAAATTTAACAAGCATTTCCTTCCACAGGCAAAAGCACTGAAGCACATGGCCTAGTTTTCTGGCCCACCTCAATTTCTCCCACCCTTTTCCCTACCCTATACCTATTTTTTTTTTAATCCTTTTTGCTTTTTGTTTTGTTTTGACTTTTGAAAGGCACTGAAAAGACCTGGAATTCACCACACCTTTAAATTCTTTAAGAGCACAAAAGGGTGCTTAGCGAATCTTTTGCCTTTTATTTTTGGTTTTTGGTTTTGCTTTGTTTTTTTTTTTTTACTTTTGTTTCTTTTGCTTTTCTTTAAAAACCCGATTTTGTGAACTAAGTGACTTTTCAAAGGCATTTTAAGTATATGCTATTGAATATTGAATCTTGCTTATTGAAGTCTTATTTCTTTTTGATGAATTAATCACCACTTTAAGTATCTGCTACTGTTATACTAGAGAATTCATGTATAAGATGATGTGGTCTACTTGCTAAAAGAAGATTATGTAATAATGTCTAAAAGAAGATTATGTAACAATGTCTAATATAATCAGCTATTTACATTCGTTTATTATTTATATGTCATTATACTCTGGGTATGGTTTGGAATTATTGTATATATCACTAATATATTCTCAGTTATGCAGCATAGCACACATTTTTACCATCATATTGTCTTTGGTGAAATTAATGAGATTTCAGAAATATGGAAACTTATCATTTCAGAGACTAACTTGCTGTGAACTCTGATGCAGGCCCTGGAGAGAATATATGTGCAACAAAAGGAGAGACAGGTATACATAAGTCCATGGTTTGCTTATGATGGTGACTATGTAGAGCACAATTACTAGGCACAGTCCAGTATTCATCCTCTCTCCCTCCTAATTTAACCTAATTTAACTGAACTTACTTATCTTTTTATCTCACTCAGTTGAATTCACCTGTGGCCTAGCACAATCACTGGCTGTCTCGGAACCATGAGATATGGTATGATAACCTTTCCATAACATTTTCAGGTGTCATGAACACATACTAAATTTGACTTTGATCCAGACACATGGTGGTAAAAAGTGTTACTGATTGCAAAATGCTATGCTAAGGTTTAGTAAAAAAAAAAAAATACAGCAATTCAAACAGTTAAAGAAGAAATCCAGCTTTCCAGACCAGAGTCCAGAGTCCAGAATCCAGTTTTCCAGACCAGAATCCAGTTTCCTCCTGATGACATCTTACCACTTCAAGAAGACAAGAGAACTCAGAGACTTTATATGAACTGTTTTGCTTTATTAGCTTTTACTATCTCCTTTCTGTTATATACTATCTGTAACATGTACTCTCTGCAGAGGTTCTCCCTTTGCAAGACTAATGTCAAAGCGTTGGTTCATGAGGAAAAAAAAAAAATCGCCCCTCTGGACAAAACTTTCCTCTCTTCCTTTTCTGTATTGTTGTTCGCATATTATTAGTCAGCAGAAGTTATTATATTCTTTTTACTGTTCCATCAAGGAAACATTCCATTTCTTGAGGAAGCAAAGGGGGGAAATGTGGTAAAATATGAAAGTTTTTAACAGTCGGTTAGGATAACTGAAAGACGCCAGTTTTTCAAGGACCACCCTTTTGGGGAGGAGATGAACAGTCCGCCTGCTGCGCATGTCAGACTGCCTGCCGGGGTTTTTTTTGACTTCCGGGGTGGAGAGAAGGGGAGTAGCCTTTTTTGCCGGCTTGGCGGGACTCCTGGCGGCGCGGGACAGACGGTCTGACTCACTCCAAAGGTGGCCTAAATCGGTTTGGTGAGTTTTTATAAGGAATATAGACTAAGCCTAGATTTAAGACGATTTGTACTGTATTTCTATTTTCCTATCCTTCTAATCAACAACACCTTATATACAATAAAGGCTCTATCTAGAAAACCAGAAGCTTCTTCCATTTACTAGTCTGGGAGATAAATTAAGGGAAGGGTTAAGTAGGGGAGATTTATGATCTAATATCCAATTTTAAATCTCACAAAAGGATAGCCCAGTTTTATTTAATAGCTGAACCGATGAAGCATTTTCTCCCAATAATTATTAATATATATTACAAGGCACACTGAATGTTTCTCACATTTCCCTTGAAAATGAAATCACTACATTAACATAGTGTTTTCCTCTCTACATATTTTACCAACATGTCATGTTGAATATTCTTGACCTAGATGAAAATTTTTCTTTCCACAATAAAATTATGTCTTATTCCTCTTCTTCTTTCTCTTCTTTTCCTCTTCCTCTTCTCCAACAGGTATCTGGATAATTGAAGTCCCCTCTTTAATTTCACCGTGCCAGGCTTATGATTTGTTTCTCAGGTTTCTTGTTTATATCTTCTTCCTGTCCAATTGGTCTTTAGTATACTCTGAAAAAAATATAGCTTTTGTTCCTGCCCCTATTGATCATTATCCAAATGTTCTCTACCATGCTCCACCATTCTGATTCACTGATTTTTCTCACATGAGTATAGCTTTTTTTTTTTTTAAGTAAGGCAATTGGGGTTAAGTGACTTGCCCAGGGTCACACAGCTAGGAAGTGTTAAGTGTCTGAGGTCAGATTTGAACTCAGGTCCTCCTGATTCCAGGGTCGGTGCTCTATCCACTGCGCCACCTAGCTGCCCCATGAGTATAGCTTTTTTAAAATATTTTTATTTATTTCATTAAATATTTCCCAATTACATGTAAAAAATTTTTATTATTCATTCTTATATTGAGTTCCAAATTCTCTCCCTCTTCCTATCTCTCCCCTGCCCCTTGAAAAGGCATTTTGATATTGATATATGATATTGATTATACATGCGAAGTAATGTGAAACATATTTCCACATTAGCCATGTTGTAAAACACATGAAAAAAAGCAAGAAAAATAAAGAAAAAAATTTAAAAGTATACTTCCAATCTGCACTCAGAGCTCATCAATTCTCCCTCTGGAGATCAATAGCATTGTTCATCATGGATCCTTTGGAATCATCTTGGATCATTATCTTGATCAGAGTTGCTAAGTCTTTAACAGTTGATTATCTTTGTAATATTGTTGTTATTGTGTATGATGATCTCCTGGTTTTGCTGGCTTCACTGTGCGTCAGTTCATATAAGTTTTCCCAGACTTTTCTGAAACAATGTTGCTTGCCGTTTCTTATAGCATAATAGTATTCCATCACAATCATATACTACAACTTGTTCAGGCTTTCCTCAATTGATGAGCATCCCCTCAATTTCAAATCCTTTGCCAAACTTCTTAATATGTTGTACTATTAAGCCCCCCACACCTCTGCCCTTTACTTATCCTGATCCCATTTAAATAAGAGATGATTGATGTCTCACAGTAGTCATTATATGATTGTCTTATTATGCCCTTTAAAAGGCAGGCACTAGAGGTGGGAGTGGAGGCCTTAGAGATGGAGAATTTGTACACAGAGGAGAGAAACCAAACAGAGACACAGACTCACTTAGTTATTTGGAGGTAATATTTACATAAGCTCCAAAGGACCAAGAATCAGTATGTGAAAAAGAGAGAGTGACAGATGAGTTCCCAGACCTAAAAGAAGGGATCCCCTTATCTACTATCTACCTGGTTCCCCACCCCCTTTCTTTAGGTGGGTGGATAGAAAGCCAGACCTGGAGTCAGGAAGAACTGTGTTCAAATCTGTTCTCAGACACTTATTTATGGACTGTGTGACTCTGGGCAAGTTATTGAACCTCTGCCTCATCTTTAAAATGAGGAAAATAGTAGTACCTCCTTTCCAGGGTGGTTATGAGGGTCAAAAGAAATAATATTTGTAAAAATACTTAGCATTGGGGACAGCTAGGTGGCGCAGTGGATAAAGCACCAGCCCTGGATTCAGGAGGACCTGAGTTCAAATCCGACCTCAGATACTTGACACTTACTAGCTGTGTGAACCTGGACAAATCACTTAACCCTCATTGCCCCACAAAAAAAAAAAAAAAAAGAGTTGTTCTCTTTAGTGAATTTCTGTACATCTTTTTCCATTTGGCCAATTCTACTTTTTTAAGGAGTTCTTCTCTTCAGTGGATTTTGTGCCTCTTTTACCATTTGGCCTATTAACCCTCATTGCCCAGCCCCTCCCCCCCAAAAAAAACAAACACAAAAATCCACAAACAAACAAACAAACAAAAATGTTAAAATGAGAGAAACCACTTCCATGAATAAAAAAGTGATAAGGAAGATGTACTCTGCCCTGGTCAGACCATATTTGTAGCATGATGCTTAGTTCTGGGCATCACCATTTACGAAGGTCATTGATAAGCTGGAGAGTATCTGGCTGGGGAGAATAGTCTTGAGGCTGTCCTCCACAAGGACTGACTGAAGGATTTGGGAGAGAAGACTTAAAGATGGTAGTGTACATGTTCAAATACGTGAAGAGCCATCCTTTTGGTAGAGGAATTAGTTTGTTCTACTCAGCATTAGTAGAAACAGTAGAAGTTGCGAAGAAACAAATTTAAGGTTCACATCTGGTAAAACTTCCTAATTATTAAAAAGTGAAAGAGGGGGCAGCTAGGTGGCGCAGTGGATGGAGCACCGGCCCTGGAATCAGGAGGACCCGAGTTCAAATGTGGCCTCAGACACTTGACACTTACTAGCTATGTGACCCTGGGCAAGTCACTTAACCCACACTGCCCTGCAAAAAAAAAATGCTTGATAAAAAGTGAAAGGAGCTTTAGAAAAGAAGATAATAATCTCCACTACCTGGCCTTTCAACTTCTTCATTTATCAGAACTTGATTAAAAAAAAATTATGATTGTACAGGATTCCCAGTGTGGAAAATACCTCTACCAATGCAGGTTGGTGTTAGACATATTCTAACACACTTATCTGAAACACTGGGATATTCAGTGTCATCAGTAAGTATTGGATGTTGTAATTTCATTATAATATCCCAGTTCCACCCCAGAAGGGATGTTGGATACTATGTATTCAGAAGGAAACATGACTACTGATTGGCTGAGAGACCTCTGCACCTGTGACATTACATATGTGTAGACAGTGAGCAGAGAGAGAAATGAAGTTTGAGAGATATGAGGGTGAGAGAGAAGGCACAAACATCTGAACACTTAATGGAATCCATGGACATGTGGGAAATGCCCACTCCCCTCAACATATCCCTTGACTTTTACTTCCTACAACTCAAGGAGCTCTAAGAGCTAACTTCCATTGTGAAATCCTTCTCTCCTTGGTCAAACTGAGAGTTTATCTTGCTACCAAGTTGAAGAGATCATTTATTCTTGTGTATACTATTATCTATACTAATCTGCATAACTCCCCTAATATCTGTTTTATTATTCATTTTGATAAATATGTTGCTCATTTTTCATGATTGTCTTTTGTGTAATAAGCTACTGTTGGGAAAGAGATAAGTTAGTCCATAGTAAGCTAATTGTTACCCTCCCCCTAGGACTTTTATTCTGAATCCCTAAAAGAGTATAATTATCCTAGACTAACAATATTTGATGTTTGGTATTTAGATATAATTCCAGCCCAATATACTTCTAGAAGGAAGGAAGTGAAAGAATTAGTGTTTAGCCATGTCCCACTTCTTGTTGGAAATTGCAGTGAACCAGATCCCAGATCAAATATTTATTTTTTGGTGCCATGCATGAATTAGCTATTCTCTTAGAGATAAACATGATAAAATAGGTAGAAAAAGACAAGTTGAAGCAAATAATATATTTTGCTAGATATGCTTCACCTGAATGTCACCTACTAGGTAATTGTGTTATCTCAAGTCATGAACCTAGGTCTTCTTAAGTCCAAAGCCAACTCTTTATATACTATGCCACATCATCTCTTTTGACTTCAAAAATCAAATGAACAAACTTTTATTGAGCATGTTTTATGCTAGACCCTGGAGTAGGATATACAGAAGTGTTAGACATAGTCCCTGTTCTCAAGGAGCTTACATTCTGTTTCGGACAAACTGCCTCAGTTTACCCAAATAACTCGAGGAGACACCCCCCCCCCAGTCAAGCAGAGACAGATTTATTACATTCTCATGAGAACTGGTGACCTCAATACTGAGATTGAGTCCACAATAGGAGGCTCATGCTTTGGATTTTTATAGGAATTTGGGGGGGGGGGGGGGCGGGAGGAAGTCCCCACGTGCACTGGGTGAGTTCACAATCTAACATCCAATCCTTTCTCACCCAGGATTCATGCTTAGCTTGTGATCAAGGTATAGAGACATGTGTACATGTTCCAGGAACAAGGGGGAAAAGGGGAGGGGGAACAAGGTCAAACCGAGGGAAGGGGGAGAGGGATAATGAGTACCAACCAGGTGTTGATAAGGCTTAGGAATGTCAAAAAAAGGGAGAGGCAGGAAGCATAGCTTTATCTGGTCACAATTAATCCATGACAAGGACTGGGGGTCTGACATGTAAGAGGAGGGAAGATGGGTACCAGGCAGGCTAGCCGGAGACACAATTTTTATTACAGGCAGTAAAACTAAGACATAGCTGACTAGCCATAACGCTAAGCAGGGGCAAAATGGAACTAACGAGCAAAGAACTGACAAGCAATAAAACTTAGGCAGAGAGAGAAGGAACTGACTATACTGCAGGGGCTGGGTACTTTCCAGACCCCATCCTCAGAGTCTAAACTGACTCAAATCCATCATCCCATACACATTCTAATTCAAATACTCTCTGAATTTCTCTATTTCCCTGTTTGTTTCTCTGTCTCTCTCTGGTCCCTCTGTCTCTATCTCTCTGTCTTTCTGGTCTCTGTCTTTCTCTGTGTCTCTGTCTCTGTCTCTCTCCCTGTCTCTCTCTCTCTGGTCTCTGTCTCTCTCTGCTCTATCTCTATGTCTGTGTGCATCTATTTGTCTTACTCTCTCTGTGATCTCTGATCTCTCTCGTCTCTGTCTCTGTCTGTCTGTCTGTCTGTCTGTCTCTCTCTCTCACACACACACACACACACACACACACACACACACACACACACACTACTAAACTAGGAAATAACCATATAAGAAATTCTGCAAGGCAGTGCACAATTAGTTAATTTCCAGGGCTTTCACATTTTTATTCAAATCACATCATTACTAATATCTCATTTAGAATATTCTCAGTTTTTCAAATAAGTTCCTTTTGAGTCTTTTTTTTTTTAAAACCCTACTACTGAACCAACAATGTCAGTGATACCTTAAGATAATGGTTGTCTCACTCATACAGCAATGTCTAGACAGTATTTATATTGAATTCAATGAAGTACCTACCTTGGCAGTAAGGTAGCTACATTAAGGGAACAAAGTTTGAAACAATAGTAAATTCAGCTGAGCTGATGCCACCTTATATTGTCGGGAAAATTTTTTTAAGTCCGACGGAAGAACAAAAACAACGAAGTTTCCAGGCTGAAGCAAATAGGTTTATTGAGAGAGTTTTTAGCCTCCCAATAAAGCCGGTCAACCAGGCATTGCACCTGAAAGACCCAGAATTACAAAATCCATGGGTTTATATACCCTTCCAAACCATTAAACTTGTACAGTATTTTACCATTAGTTGTGCTTCTAAAATTAAATCATATTCTTAGGAAATATGAGGAACTATCTAAATGACTATAAATGACAGCATTATGATAACAATAGGGTGGATCATTGTTAGGCCACTGGTCAATAGCGTGAACTCTTATAGGAAAGTGTGTCACTTGTGATTATTAAAATATAACATTGCTGACTACTAGATCTTGTGATATTACCTAATGCTTGACATTGGAAAATTAGGAAATATAGGAAAGACTTAACCTTTTGACCTTATGTAATCTATATATAATAATATCTAAATATAATAAATCACAATTTTAGTTAATATATTATTATCTTAATCAAATCACTTATAACTATGGTGAATCTCTTATAACTAAGGGATGGGGAAAATCTCACTCACAATATCAAACTCTTTTCAATAGCTGCAAAGAAAAAAAAAGCGGTGAAGCTCAAGGCAGAAAATGTCAATGTTGTATGTTACACTGATTGAAAGAAAAATGAAAACGATTTGCTCCCAGTCATTCCCTTTTGCCTCATGTAAGGAGGAGAAGCAGTACCGCAGAAAAATTGGCTGGGTTTGGAGTCAAGAGGACCAAGGTTCAAATCCTAGCTCTCCCACCTATGGAAACTGAGATGAGTCACTTAATCATTTTGGCCCGAATTTCCTCATCTCTAAAATAAAGGAGTTGGACTAGATGACTTATGATGTCCTCTCCAGGTCAATGAAACCCTGTATATCAAAAAGAATTGCACAGGATGGGAAGTTATGCATCCTGCATCATTAGAAGGGATGAGATGAGATCAGAAATTCTTTGGAGTATTTCCATATACAATATATCCTGTACAATGAGATTAGTCACATAAAAATATGTGGCAAAATTTTTTAGGCTGTTTACAGGCTTTCTCACTCAACATGGATAATGAGATAGAAGTGTAACGATTGGAATGACGCCACCTGCTGGAGACTTACTGTAGAAGAGTTCTACCCATGAAGTGAAGGTCTTTGAGGGCAAGACCAGGAGTCTTTTCTTTGGTGTCAGGAAGTGACACGGGCTAGTGGGAGGAGGAAGGAAGAGACTGGCGCTCGCTCTCACTCTCTTTCCTCTGGACTCTGGCGGAGAGCGGAGCTAGAAATGTGCTCTCCCTTTAATAGATAGGAATCTAGGCCTTTCTCTCTCTTTACCAAATTCTTATGCTCCTTAATAAATGCTTAAAAGTCTAACTCTTGCTAAAGCTTATAATTTATTGTTGACCATTCATTAGATATTTTAGACAGTTTAGCTAGAATTTTAGCCCTTAACAGAAGAGAAAATATATTAAAATTAAATGAAAAGGGGGCAAGGTAATGGGATTGGCGATGGCATCCAAGTTAGAAGAAAGAGGCATGATCAAACTGGACTAGAAATCAGTAGACCTGAGTTCTAGTGCTAGTTCTGTTACTAGCTTGCTGTGTGACTTTAACATTTTGGGGCCTCAGTTTCCTTATCAATAAAACTGGGAGGTAGGCAGCTGGGTGGCACAGTAGATAGAGCACTGGGCTTGAAGTCAGGAAGACCTGAGTTCAAACCCAGCCTCAGATACTTACTAGCTGTATAACTCTGGGCAACTTATTTCACCCTGTTTGCCTCAGTTTCCTCATCTACAAAATGAGCTGGAGAAGGACATGGCAAACCACTGCAGTGTCTTTGCCAAGAAAACCCCAAACGGGGTCCCAGAGAGTTGAGCAAGATTGAAACAACTCAACAACAACAAGAACAAGTGTAAATTTGAACTATGGTCTCCAGTCCTCCTTCTAGTACCAATATTCTATCAGTTTAAGTAATGCTATTATATCATTGTAGACAAGACCAAACAGGTGCAAAATAAGGGTATTAGATAGCTTGACCATCTGACAATGTGTAATAATTAATCCTGCTGCCCAAAACGAGCACTTTCTTGATGTATCATAGCATAATTTTAAAAAATGTTTAGCAGGGCAGCTAGGTGGCGCAGTGGATAGAGCACCAGCCCTGAAGTCAGGAAGACCTGAGTTCAAATCCAGCCTCAGACACTTAACATTTATTAGCTGTGAGACCCTGGGCAAGTCACTTAACCCCAATTGCCTCACTTAAAAAAAAATGTTTAGGAAAGGTATAATGAAAAATCACAGAGTAAGCATAAAATAAATGTCAGGGGACTACCTTTCTCATTTTTTATTTGGTTGGAATAAAAACTTGTGTTCATAAAATACATTTGTGATATATATTTAGAAAGGGCTAGGTTCATAGTACAAAGCAAGATTTTCCCCAAATGAGAGTCATTAAGTCCAAAGGAAACATGGGACTCTCCATTGTGGCTGTTCACAACAATGAATGAAATGGGTCCATGCTTATGGTGAACCACTGCACTGAGAAGTGAATCACCAATTGCAGTGACTCGTTCATGATGTTCACTCTCTTGATCCTGTACTGTGTTCTCTGGGTCTTGCCATCCATCTTGTCAGGGCACACTCTGAATTTCTGGGATTGGCTATGAACTTTGATGCTGCCTACTCTAAGAACCACAGGATATTGCCAATCTCCCCCTACCTTGCTCCTTCCTGCTGCTTCCTCCCACATAGCTTATGGGGGGGAGGGGTATTCCACTTTTGTTTCTCTTTCCTCAACACTTAACAAAAGTACTTAGCACATAATAGGTGTTAATAAATTCTTTTATGTTCATTTACAGAATTTGAAGCTTTTTGGTGATGTAGTGGCAAACTGAGAGGTAGTATAGTTTAGTGGTTGAGTAACCGACCTCAGAATTAAGACAGATCTGGCTGAGTCCAGCCTTTGACACAGCCTGGTTGTGTAACCACAGGCAAGTCAACTGTCCTCTCTCCTCAATTTCTCAGACAATTTTCTAAGACTACAAGTTACAAAACAATTGTATGTCCCCAGGAGCAGTGGAACAAGGCATCAATCCTGTGATGAACTTCAATTCTTTTTCACTTCAATAGTTGGAAAGGCAAATAACAGCTGACTTTTTTTTTCTAAATCATATCTACATAAGATATCAATAGAGAAAGAAGTGTGTACACTTGGATTGGTGTGATATTAGATTTGGGAAAGAAAAAAGCATAAAAATGTAAGATTTATCAGAAATAAAGAGTATAAAATTAAATTGTTTACTTTAATAAACACAAATTTAATGATAAAAACAATTGTACATGTGCAATAATAAATGAAGCCTTCTTTTTTTTTTTTTTTTTAGTGAGGCAATTGGTGTTAAGTGACTTGCCCCAGGGTCACACACAGTATTAAGTGTCTGAGGCCGGATTTGAATTCAGGTACTCCTGACTCCAGGGCCAGTGCTCTATCCACTGCACCACCTAGCTGCCCCTAAATGAAGCCTTCTTAAGAGGAGAACAAAAATCAATGCTCCAAACCAATAACAAACTGGTAACTGCAAAAGAAAGGATTGTTCTACAAGACTTTCTACAATATCAAGAGGGACAGAAAGAACTGTGAAGTGTAGAATACATCTTTGATGTGGTACAAGGAGGGGTGAACATAAGAAATGAAGAGTCCTAGAGAACATTGAAAGAAAGGGTCGAGGAATACTACAGAGAGAAGTGAGGGAGAGGAAGATTTGGAGATTATTGTAGAATGATAATATTGGAAAACCAGTGCTCTAGAGCAGAATTTCTTAACCTTGGCTCTGTGAGCTTTTTATTTTTTTGTGATTTTAATAACTTGGTTTCCTTTTTAATCCTGTGTGCTTTATTTTATGCATTTAAAAACAGTATTTGGAGAAAGGGTCCACAGGCTTCACCAGACAGAAAGAGGGTTCCATAACAAATGTTAAGAACCCCTCTTCTAAACGAACCAATATTGATTGAATACAGATTGAAGTATGTTATTTTGGCTTTCTTTCATTTTTTTTCTTTTATTCAAGTTTTCATGTGCAAAACAAATAATGTGGCAATGTTTTACATGATTGCACATGTATAAACTCTATCTAATTGCTTATTGCCTTAGGAGAGGGAAGGGGGGAGGGAAGGGAGGGAAGGAGGATAGAATTTGGAAGTCAAAACTTTAAATAAAAACGTTAAAAAAAACTAATTCAGGCAAGCTTTGGATAAAAGTATGTTTGGGACAAACTGCCTCAATTTACCCAAATAACTCGAGGAGACCACCAAGTCAAGCAGAGACAGGTTTATTACATCCTTGCAAGGATGGGCAAACTCAATCCTAAGATCAAGCTGCAATAATTAATACACACCTTGAGTTTTTATAGTAATTTTGAGGAGGAAAGTCCCCACGTGCACTAGGGTGATGAGCTCACAATCTAACATCCAATCCTATCTCACCCAGGGTGCATGCTTAGCTCATGATCCATGTATGGAGACATGTCCAAGAACAAAGGGGAAAAGGGAAGGGGGTAACAAGTCTGAGGAATGTCAAAGAAAGAGGGAGGCAGAAATCACTCCCTTATCTGACTACATTTAATCCATGACAGGGACTGGGATTCTGACATGTGAGAGGGGAGTAAGCAGACTCATCATGACACGATTTTTATTACAGGCCATAAACTAAGGTGTACCTGGCATGTGGGAACTAAGCAGAAGTAAAGTAAATGATACTAATTGGTAGAGCTGACAAGTAATAAAATTACTGGGGGATGGGATATCTTCCAGACCCCATCCCCAGAGTTTACAGAACTGACCCAAGTCCATTATCTCATCAATAAAACTTAAAGGAGACAGTGAGAATTTAACAAGCAATTAACTTTTAGGCAAAGCGAGAAACTAACTATACAGGGCGGAGGGGGGGGGGAGGTATCTTTCAGGCTCCATCCTCAGAGTTTAATCTGACTCAAATCCATAATTATCCCATACAAGTATTACTAATAAGAAAGAAGTTATTAAAGATAATTTACCCAAAAAAAGAACCCTTCTTCTAGAGCCATGTAAGTGTATTTAAACTGGAGGGACCAGGGTGGGATACATGCAATCCGACTTCTCTGGCCTCCTTTAGGGTTTGGGTAATAAAGCAGTACCTGTGAGGGGGCAAGAAGACAATGAATGAGGCAAGGTGTAGGAGGGCATTGCTGTAGGGAGGAAGGGCAGTAGACTTCCCAGAAGGAGGAAGCAGCTCCCTTCCAATCATTTGGATGCAATGGAAGCTCTTTGAGAGGAAGGAACTGTTTCAGGTTTGTCTTTTCCTTTCCAGTGCTTAGCATAGTGCCTGGCACACAGTAGTAACTTCGTAAATGCTTTGTTGGTTGGTGATTGGAGGAACATAGAAGAGGTGATAAGTACTATGAGGGATGTTACTGTGGAGGACAACACTATCCTCCCAGTCTCTTAGGCTCCTCTTCAACTCATCATATCTCACCTTCCATATCCAATCTGTTGCCAAGTCTATTGATTTCACCTTTGCAATATCTCTTGGATACATGCCTTCTCTCCTCTGCCACTGCTACCACCCCAGTGAAAGTCCTTATCACTTCACACTTGGACTATTACTGTAGCCTACTGGTGGATCTGCCTGCCTCAAGTCTATTCATCTTCTACCTTGCTTTCTTTGTAAATATGTGTATATATGTTGTCTCTCCCCTCCCCCTCATTAGACTGTAAGTTCCCTGAGGACAAGGAACCACATATTGGCCATTTTTGTATCCCCAACACTTAGCATAGTGCCTGGTGCATAGTGTTTAATCAGTGTTTATTCATTGCCTGCCAAGGGGCATCATGATAGAGTCATAGCAAAGTCCATGGTTGATTTCTATCATGGGAAGAATAGAGCTTTATCCCCTGGCATTGATAGCTGTGAAGTGATTCTTCCTGGGGATAGGAAGGACCTTTTTTTTCTCCTGGTGGTCATCCCCCGACATTTCTTCTTCATCTGGCACCTTGTCTCATTGTCTTCCTGATCTTCTTACAGGCCCTGCCTTTCTCCCCAAACCCTAGACCAAAGAAGAGTTGAATTGTTCTCTGTATCATCCACACCCTCAACCATTCCCACCAACCATGGGGGTGGGCTGCCCCCTCCCTTCACAAGAATGAAGGCAGACTCTATGTACTCAACACCTTTCTCCCTCCCAGCCTCTCTTCAGCTTACTCCATTTAGGGAACTTCTGACAATCTGTGTGTTACACTCCTGAATTCCTATAGCAACAGCAATGACAACTGCTGCTGTGATGAGATACCTCACTGGAAACTGAATTGAAACCAAGTTCCTGGAATGGGCCACCATCCCCAAGCTACTTCCCAAAAGAACTATCCATCAACCCAGACCTCACAAAGGCATTTCAAGAGGGTAGGAGAACAGGTCAGGCCCCTTTCATCCCTCAAGGCCAGGCAAGTTGCCACATCCCATTAAATCTGAAGCAGCTCTAGCACAGCCAGTAAACTGTGTTAAAATTCTGTGAAACTAACTTTTTTGTCAAAACCTAAACTATTTTCTGTGTAGATTATCAAAACAAGAGCCTGAGATTTTGAAACTGTCTTGAATCTTTTGGGGATACCAATATTGTTCAGTCATTTTTTAGTCATGACTGACCCTTTGTGATCCTATTTTCTTGGCAGATACTAGAGTGGTTTGTCATTTCCTTCTCTAGCTCATTTTACTAATGAGGAAACTGAGGTAAACAGGATTAAGTTGACTTGCCCAGAGTCACACAGCTTGTAAGTGTCTGAGGAAGTCAGGAAAAGGAATATTCCTGACTCCAGGCCCATGGCTCTATCCAGTAGGTCATCTACCTGCCCTTGGGGTACCAAAGTCAACAAAAACTCTTGCTCTTACCAACTATTTACACTTCTTTCCTCTCCCATCCTCTAAACTAGACTTTCTGTCATGCATCCACTTAATGTACTCATTATGTTTCTAGGGGCAAGAAAACCAAAACCCCAAATGGGATCACAAAGAGATGAACATGCCTGAAAAATGAGTCAACAACATTTCTTTTTTTTGTTTTTTGAGGCAGTTGGGGTTAAGTGACTTGCCCAGGATCACACAGCTAGTAAGTGTTAAGAGTTTGAGGCCAGATTTGAACTCAGGTCCTCCTGACTCCAGGGCCAGTGCTCTATCCACTGCGCCACCTAGCTGCCCCTAGTCAACAACATTTCTAAAGCATTCACAAGTGATTCTGCACATGTCAGTGAGATGAAGAAACATAATTGGCATTTCCCCATGAGTCATCCTACACCCTCCAGCTTTTCATGAAGCAGGCCTAAACTTTCAAACCAGAAAAGCCAAAAAGCAACTTTCAAGTTGCTAGTCTTCATTAGCCTGAATTGTTCATCCTCATAATAGAATCAACTCTCAAAAGAATCAGAGAATTGATCATCTAGTCTACAGATTACCTAGGATCTTTGCTTCATTCCTTCCTCCTTTCTGTTCCCTTTCTTTGGGCCAATAGAGAAGTAAAATTATAGGACCATAGATTTAGAGCTGGAAAGGGGCCTAAGAAGCCATCAAATCTAAACCCTTCATTTTAGAGATGAGAAACAGGCCCAGAGAGGTCTTATTAATATTATTGATGTAATATAATAAGATCTATGGTATTATTTTACTATATTAATGTTGTATTAATAAAATAACATAAGTAATTAATATAATAATATTAATATTACAACAATAATAATAGTTAATATGTATATAGTGCTAACTATGTTCCAGGCACTGTACTAAATGCTTTACAACTACTGTCTCATTTAATCCTCAACAACATCTCTGGGAGGTTGATGCTATAACTGTCTGTTTTACAGATGAAGAAACTGTGGCAAACACAGATTAAAAGACTCATCCAAGGTCACACAACTAGTAACTATCTGGGGATGGATTTTAACTCACATCTTCACAATTTAAGTGACTTGCTCAGGGTCACACAGTAATAGTTGGTAGTGCAGATTTGAATTCAGGTACTCTGACTCCAAAGCCTCTTTCCTCATCTTAAAAAAGCAGTCTAAATAATACCACCTACCTCCCAAGTGTGCTGTGAGGATCAAATAAGATAATATATTTAAAGTGCTTTGCAAACTCCAATCTCTCTATCACTGCTAGTTATTACTGTTATTATTATCATAACGAAGTCAACAAGAAACAAAGATAAATAAGATACAATCCCTCCTATCAATGAACTAACAATTCTGTGGACAGACTGTTATTTTTATGATGGCTAAGAATTGGAAATTGAAGAGATGCCCATCAATTGAGGAATGGATGAACAAGATGGGATATATCATTGTAATAGAATATGACTATGCTCTAAGAAATGAAAGACTTACATGAACTGATGCAGAATGAAGTGAGCAGAACCAGGAGAACATTGTACACAGTAACAGCAATGTTGTGCAATAAAAAATTGTGAATGACTTAACTATTCTCAGCAATACAATGATCCAGGACAAAAAAAAAAAAACAAAACCCTCAACCCCAAAGGACTCATAGATTTGGAATTCAAAACTTGTCCCAAAAAATGAATGTTAAAAATTGGTTTTGCATGTAACTGGAGAAAAATTAAAAATTATTTTTAAAAAGGTTCAGGAACTCATGACACAATTGCTCCAAAAAACATCCAAATAAGGTCATAGGAAACTGCCCGGAGCAGCAAAACTCACAGAAGAATGTGCTGAAATCATCTTCTAACCAAGAACAGCTTGGAAGGTCAGAAGGAGGGAGCTGCTGTGCTGATACAGGAGTTGAGCCCACCCCCACAGTCACCCTGACACAGATCCAGTCCCAGGAAGGCCTCACCAGAGAAGCAGACTCCCAGAGCCTCTGAATCAGCTGAAGCACCAGTGTTGCCTGGAACTAAGCTCACAGTCTGGTGAGTGGGCTGAGCCCTGGACAGGGGAGAGACTACAGGGGTCTATGCTGGTGCTAAGGCAGAACTTGGATTTTACACCCCTGCTGAGAACCAGGTGGTAGGCTCCAGTAGCAGTGGCCCAGGTGGGGGAGGGGCACAGGCTCGTCAGAGCTAACAACCACAACACACAAAGCTGGTTGAATGGCAAGTTGGTCTGGGGTCATCTAGGACCAGGAAACAGGCCAGGTAAGGGAAGAACCTGATTCTCCTTAAATCATACCACCTGGGACTTCTTTAGCTTGGGATACTGCAGCCTGGAAACAGTGCCCCACTTTAAGGAGCTAAAAGTCTAGTAAAAGAAAGGCAAGATGAGCTGACAGAGAAAGGTGAGGACCATAGAAAGTTTCTTCAGTAACAAGGAAGACCAAGGGGCACCCTCAGAGGAAGATGTCAACATCAGGGCTCCTATATCTAAAGCTTCCAAGAAAAATACAAATTGGTCTCAGGCCATAGAGGTGCTCAAAAAGGACTTTGAAGATAAAGTTAGAGAGGTAGAGGAAAAAATGGAAAGAGAAATGAGGGTGATGCAGGAAAGACATGAGAAAAAAGTCAACAGCTTGAAAAGCCAAATTGGCCAAATGGAAAAGGAGGTACAAAAGCTCTCTGATGAAAATAATTGCCTAAGAATTAGGATTGAACAAATGGAAGCTAGTGACTTTATGAGAAACCAAGACACAATAAAGCAAATCCAAATGAATAAAAAAATAGAGGGCAATGTGAAATATCTTCTGGGAAAAACTGCTGACCTGGAAAATAGGTCCAGGAGAGATAATTTGAAAATTATTGGTCTACCTGAAAACCATGATGAAGGAAAGTCTATGACTAAGCCCAGGGTCATTCACATAGCTTAGGTCTGAAGCAATACTTGAACCCAAATGATCAAATGAAATAATACGTATGAAAAGCTTTGTCAATAAACATTTATTAAGCATCTTTTATGTGCCAGGCACTGTGAAAGTGCTAGGGATACAAATATAAAAAAAGAAAAACAGACCCTGACCTCAACAAGCTCAAAATGTAATGGGGGAGGGGGGTGGCTAGGTGGTGCAGTGGACAAAGCACCGGCCCTGGATTCAGGAGTACCTGAGTTCAAATCTGGCCTCAGACACTTGACACTTACTAGCTATGTGACCCTGGGCAAGTCACTTAATCCCCATTGCCCCGCAAAAAAAAAATGTAATGGGGGAACACAACACACAAAAGAAAGTTGAAAAGGGGATGGGGATGGGAAAGTATGCAGTTCAGGGGGATGGTGAAAAAGCTGAAGAACTTAAAAAGGAGGGCAGCCAGGTGGGAAATGAGATGCCTGAGTAAATATCAAACCAGTTCCTCTGCTTAAATGGAGAAGTTTATGACTCCACCCTCCAAGCAGAGGGGCAAAGAGAACCCTCTGATGGTACCTTCTGACAAGGTTAACTGGATCATCTTGCAAGATGATGAGATTTCCCAATGATGAGTTTACTAGAGCCACCAAAGAGGTCCCTCCTCATTCTATCTCTTTGTTGTTATTCAGTGTCATATCCAACTCTTTGTGACCTCCATTCAGGGGATTTCTTGGGAGAGATACTGAAATGGTTTGCCATTTCCTTCTCCAACTCATTTTATAGATGAGGAAACTGAGGCAAACAGGATCAAGTGACTTGCCCAAGGTCACATAGCTAGTAAGTGCCTGAGGCCAAATTTGTACTAGGGTCTTTAGGGTAAATTTGACTCCAGGGCCTGTGCTGTATCTTCTGTGCCACCTAACTGCCCTTATAAGCTACCCTCTATCTCTGGCCAGCCTCATTTCCCATTCATATATTTTTGATGTGGTTTTGTTGCTATTCCTTATGTACATTATTGCCAAGGATATGCTGCTGCCCAATCATATCCACCATATGTCTTTCTCTTGCCCTCTGGATCATTAAAAATTTTTATTCTTCTGACAGCATTGTGTTCCATGCTTCACTGTGTGAGAAATGAATATTACTCTCTTATATTTAATAACTAATTATTATATTAGCAAGTTACTTTTTTTTTGCTTGCCTATACTTTTTTTTTGGGGGGGGGGGTGAGGCAATGAGGGTTAAGTGACTTGCCCAGGGTCACACAGCTAGTAAGTGTCAAGTGTCTGAATCCAAATTTGAACTCAGGTCCTCCTGAATCCAGGGCCAGTGCTTTATCCACTGCGCCACCTAGCTGCCCCCTAATTATTATATTAGGACCAACGTTTTTCTCCTTTTCCTCATCCAGAAACCAACCAGTGTGGGAAATTTCTCTTAGAGATTTCCCCAGGTCAAGATCTAATAAGACAGTAAAAGAAATTCTAACATTTTGGCTGATGGATGTATTCCTGCTCATTGTTGTTTTCTCAGACAGGTCTGGGGAAGTGTTTATTCTCCCTATTATCAAGACAGGTGATATATAAATTGATGCCTCTTTGATCAAGACTTAAGTGACACAGGTCATATACTCCAAGACCTTCATTTTAATATTACCCACCTCCTATCACATTAACCAATTACATGTGATTGCTGTTTGATGAACCACCTCTTGTCCAAAAGGCATAAAAATCTAAAGTGGTCATGCATCTCTTTGGCTACCAAGAGGACAATGAGTCTGTTTTTGTTGACTGCTTTCTAGACGTAGTCAATAAAACTGACTTTAATTTCCCCAGAAACTTGGTCTCTCAGAATTTTTTAATCATCACAATCGCCAAATAGCAATGCTTAGGAAAACAGTGATGTTGTTACATATACACGGAAGCTGTGACAGTCGGGATACTATTAGGAGACACCTTGTTTTCCAGAGCTAAGGCCCAGCAAGCAAGGTGAGCCTTGAGCTTGGCATAACAATAATCATTTGCACTCACCCTCTGGATGAACTCAGTCACAGCAAAATCCCAGAATTGTTTCACGCCAGGACCAGACGTTCTCCAAGCTCAGACAAGCCAAACTTGTTGCTGTTACCTCTCATTGTCAGAGCTACCGCTCACTGCATAGCCAATGATATCTATAGATCTATAGATATAGATATATTGAGATTTGCCCACACTAAAGCTGGTCCCCCACTGGGAGGCCCTGGCACATGTGTCCAGTTCCCCTCCTTTCTTAGGAAGGAGGACTCCACTTGCAAGCTGTTTCCCTCACACACAAAAATTAAACTTCTGTTTGATTCCTGACTCACCTATCTCTTGTCTGCTCTTCAGCTCTGGTCATTCACAGATTAGAGACCAGTTCAGTTCAGTCCATTTAAGATAACCATAGGCAGCTTGGATTGTTGAAAGTGCTGCACAGTATAATGAATGAAATCCAGCATGTTCTCTTTTTTATTTTTGACAGGGCAATGAGGGTTAAGTGATCTGCCTGGGGTCACACAGCTAGTAAGTGTCAAGTGTCTGAGGCCAGATTTGAACTCAGGTCCTCCTGAATGCAGGGCAGGTGCTTTATCCACTGCACCACTTAGTTGCCCCCCAGCCTGCTCTCTTTCAATTCAATCCTGAACCTAGTTCAGTTGGTGTCCATCTACATTGCCTCACCAACAGAGATGTGCCGGTGAACTAACTCAATAACTATCTAGTTGCATTTCACAAACTGGGCAAGATACTATTTGATTTTACATTTAAAGCTGCATTTTCCTTTGTCGATGTTTTTGGTGGGTGAGGGTCAAAGAAGAGAATCAA
The DNA here is from genome assembly GCF_019393635.1 of Dromiciops gliroides. Lineage (NCBI taxonomy): Eukaryota > Metazoa > Chordata > Mammalia > Microbiotheria > Microbiotheriidae > Dromiciops > Dromiciops gliroides. The sequence goes on from NC_057863.1 coordinate 528,949,524, forward strand.
TAAATAAATAGCCAAAGTGGAAGCTCATATTCTTTACCTCTCTCAATCATGGGTCAAGGTGTGATCTTTTGTAGAAAAAATTGTCCATGAAAGCCTATTTGTTTCCTTATTATGTTTTTTGTTTTTTGGGTTTTTTTTGCGGGGCAATGGGAGGGTTAAGTGACTTGCCTAGGGTCACACAGCTAATAAGTGTCAAGTGTCTGAGGCCGGATTTGAACTCAGGTACTCCTGAATCCAGGGCCAGTGCTTTTATCCACTGCGCCACCTAGCCACCCCCTCCTTATTATGTTTTAATAAAGAATATCCTTCAACATCATTCTCAAAGATTTGAGCTAGAAATATAAAAGTAGGATTGGTGACTGCTGATGTCTTTGTGGTTGCCTTTTACTGGTAATAAAGACCATCTGTGATTCTTTTAGAATCCTCCCCTCTTTGAAATATCTTGAAAATAGATGTTTTGGTACCTTTTATTGGGGAAAAAAGTATGCCCAGACCTGTTGTTATTTACCTTCTACCTTCTGAAAGTTTGTGACTTCCTAATATGGCATTTGGTCATTTAATGTCATGATCGGACAAAATGGCTGAAGTCATGATTATAACAGAAACCTTCAACTCTATTTCTAAGATCAAAGAAGGAAATGGCCTGAAGATTACATGCACAGCAAAATGTGTGGGTGTCTACGTTTCTAGTCCTCTTATACTTCCTTCCATACACTGGAGCTATAATCCAGCTACACTGGCATATTTGCCATCTCCTGACTCTCCACCTTTGACCTAGATGTCTCTCATGCCTGGAATGTTCCTCCTTGCCTGATTCCCAACTACCTTGAGTTCTTTCAAGACACAGCTCAAATCCCACCTTCTACAGAAGACCTTTCTTGTTTCCCTTATCCTTCCCTCAGAAATTACTTTCTATCTCCTTTGTTAATGTACCAACATATATATATATGTGTGTGTGTGTGTGTGTATGTATGTATGTATTCCCACCATCAGAATGTAAATTCCTTGAGAACAGGGCCCATTTTTGCCTTTCTTTGTCTCTCTCTTTTTTTGGGGGGTAGGGGGAGAGAGGTGAAGGCAAATGAGGGTTAAGTGACTTGTCCAGGGTCACACAGCTAATAAGTGTCAAGTATCTGCGGCTGGATTTGAACTCAGGTCCTCCTGAATCCAGGGCTGGTGCTTCATCCATTGCACCACCTAGCTGCCCCCTTTTGCCTTTCTTTGTATCCCCTTTGCTTAATATAGCACACAGCTACGGTTAATAAAAGCTTGTTGAAGCTTGGTAATTAACTTACCACATATCCTATCTCCCCCAGATCATAGTGGATAACAAACTGGTTCTCTGTCTCCAGTTCTTAGCTATTAAACATGATGTTCCTGATTTAAAATGGCAGGAAAACCTCATAATGGTTACAACCATTTCCCTTCCATATCTGTATAAATAATGGTGTGCTCAAACACACTTCGTGGTGTTCCCTGAGTTGGTCTGGTAGAAGACTACATCAAAAGTAAGGAATTTAAATACAAGTCCTGAAACTATGAAAAATATGATTATCAGAGAGCAGTGTTGGGGAGGACTGGAGGAAGGAGGTAATGGGGAAAAATTATAAACAAACCTGCAACCGAAGACTACACCAATGGTCCATCAATGGCTATTTATTGTGTGCCCAAATCACATTGAAGAAAAAGGTCAAATCAATTCAGGGAAAGCAAGTGCACAAAAGCCAGGATTCTCAGTTTGTAAATCACTGAAAAGAACAGATCAGACATAGCTAGACAGCAACCACCTTTGGCATGTCTTGACTACCCCCCTGGAAATACAGGTCACTGATTCTTTACTCTGATTTGGGCTACACTACACTCTACTCGTTATCGGTCCTTTATAGCACCATTGGGTGGCTCATTTCCCCTAACAGGAATCTAAGAAGGAGGGGGAGAAACAAGGTATCATTCAATTTCAATTTACTTCAATTCCAACTTTGATTAAGTGCCAATTGTGTATCACCACTCCAGCTCTTTATCAACTGTCTTGAACACTTCCAAGTGGATCTTCCATAAGCATTTCAAATTCAACACATCCAAACTTGTCATCTTTTCCCCTAAATCCTGCTTCTTCCTACCTTCTCTGTTTCAAAAGCACTAACCATCTCTCTAAACACTGAGGTTTACAACCTAGGAGTCATCCTTGACATTTTACTCTTCACTGCCTATATCCAATCGGCCACCAAATCTTATTAGTTCTACTCCCTCAGTATCTCTTACATCCCAATAAGTCACCATTTGTCCCCTTCTCTGCTTACCCAACCACCCCCTTAGTTCAAGTCTTCATTACCATTCTCCTGGACTATTGCCAGAGCCTCCTAATTGAACTCCCTGCCTTCAGTTTTTCCCTTCTCCAACCCATCCTCCACACAGATACCAAAATATTCCTAAAGCACAGATCTACCAGGTCATTGCCCGGCTCAAGAAACTCCTATGACTCCCTACTGCCTTAAGAATAAAATATACCGGGGCAGCTAGATGGAGCAGTGGATAGAGCACTGGCCCTGGATTCAGGAAAACCTGAGTTCAAATCCGGCCTCAGACACTTAATACTTACTAGCTGTGTGACCCTGGGCAAGTCACTTAACCCCCATTGCCCCACAAAAAAAAAAAAAAGTGAAGGATTCTGTAAAGTGGCGGTGAACAGGTTGTGCTTTCCAGGCATGAACTAATGCTAGAACAACAGCAGAGAGGCAGGAGATGGGCTTAACACTACAAGAATATAAGGATTTGAAGAAGCAGAGCCCTTGCAGTTCTCTATGATTCTATGAGAATACATGCCAAGCATGGCTGGAAAGTAGGGCATGAAAAGTAGTCATGGGTAAATAAACCTGGACAGGTAGGCCAGACCTAAACTGTGAAAGGTTTTACTGTTTTATCCTGGAGGCAAAGGGGAACCATAGAAGTTTCTTAAGTAGGGGAGTGACAAATTTGGGACAGGGGTTTTAAAGAATTTAAGAGATTAGAAGAGGGAAATCCAATTAAGAATCAATTGAATCCACATTGAGAGAAAGAACTATGGAGTCTGAATGCATCAAGGCATACTATTTTCACTTTTGTTGTTTTTTTTTTCTGTTTTTCTCTTTTGTTCTAATTCTTCTTTCATAACATGACTTATGTGAAAATATGCTTAACATGATTGAACATATATAACCTAAAAAAAAGGAGCCAATTGAAATAGTTCCATGAAGTGGTTAGGACCTGAATTAAGAGAATAGTCATGTAAATTGAAGGTAGATGCAAAGATGGAATTCATAATACCCAGCAATTTATGGAGGAAGATGAAGAGTTGAGAAACAGTTCTAGCCCTAGTTGACCTTACAGATCATTCTCAATAGTCTCAACCCTTTATTCATTCAACATTTATTTATTTATTGAGCACTGCTCTAGGTATTGGAGACACAAAGATGAAAAATTATAGTTCCTACCTTCAAGTATTATACAACATGGGGGTAAAGGAAGGAGAGTGCCAGAATATCCAAATAAGTATGAGGCAAAGGAGAAATTCAGACCAGGTGCTATTGGAAAATCTAAGATGAATCATTCTTTCCCTCAAGGAATTTACAATCTAGTGGAAACGATAAGATGGAAATACAAATTACTGTAATACAGGGCAGTATGTGATAAGTTCTATAAGAGTTGTAGGGGCAAAGTACTATGAGTGCCCAGGGAGGAAGGAATCACTTTCAGCTAGGGGAAAGGGAACTCATTTTGTTGTGGGAAATTCTGACGGAGAAACCCAAACGGCACTCAGGAATAAGGAAGAGCAGTTTATTGAAGCACCAGCCCAAAGCAGAGTAGCGTCTGATACTCTGGGCAGCCCCCAAGTGTCCAAGCTGCAGTTTTTTGGGGTTTTTTTTTGGGGGGGGGTTGCGGGGCAATGGGGGTTAAGTGACTTGCCTAGGGTCACACAGCTGGTAAGTGTCAAGTGTCTGAGGCCGGATTTGAACTCAGGTACTCCTGAATCCAGGGCCCGTGCTTTATCCACTGCGCCACCTAGCCGCCCCCCAAGCTGCAGTTTTTATATCTCTTAAGTGCGAAAATGCATGCAGGTTTTCACAGGTACATTGTGGTAAGCTTACTTGGCAGACAGGAAGGCATATTTCAGTAAACAGAGGCATATGTCAGGAAGTTGGTACTAAACCACAGACTTCAGAGGAACAAACAGTATGTTCTACTTTCATTTTGGGGGTCTCAGCTCGAGCCCCAGTTTCATCCCCTGTATTTTCCCATATCAATTTATGTCATTATATACATATGATGGCAGTGGCTAGGTGACACAGTGAGTAGAGAGTGCTGAGCCTGGAGTCAGAAAGACATCTTTCTTTTTTTCTTTTTCTTTTTTAATAGTTTAGTGAGGCATCATTTTTTTTTCTTTCTTTCTTTCTTTTTTTTTTTGGTAAGGCAATTGAGGTTAAGTGACTTGCCCAAGGTCACACAGCTAGTAAGTGTTAAGTGTCTGAGTACAGATTTGAACTCAGGTCCTCCTGACTCCAGGGCTGGTGCTCTATCCACTGCGCCTTCTAGCTGCCCCGAAAGACATCTTTCTTACCTCAAATCCAGTCTCAGACACTTACTGGCTGTGTGACCCTGGGCAAGTCACTTATCCCTGTTTATCTTAGTCCCTCAGTTGTAAAATTATTTGGAGAAGGATATGGCAACCCACTCCACTATCTTTGCCATGAAAACTACAAATGGGGTCACAATAAATCTGACACAACTGTACAAAAAAAATATGTATGATCAGAGGAAGCATGGAGTGGCATTATGAGTTACATAGCTCCAGACTTGGATTCAGCCTTGGGTTGAGAACCGGAGTTCAGGTACTGCCTCTGCCACATACTGGTGGTATAATCAGAAGCAAGTCTAATTAATCTCTTTAGTACTCTAGATAACTGAGAATATAAATTACAGTTGAGTTGCTTATGTTCCTTATACCACATGATATTAGGATCATAGTGCTAGAGATGGAAGGGCTATCAGAGGCCATCCAATTCAAACTCATTTTACAGATAAAGAAACTGAGGCCCAGTAAAATGATTTGTCCAGAAATAGGGATGGAGGGAGGTAATACCTCATACTCTAAAACTCGGACATTTTGAAATTTAGAATTTTTTTTTTCATTTCAAAATCATGGTCTGTCTTCGAAAAGTACTCTACCCTTTTGCTCAGGAGCTTTAAAATCCTCCTGGTGAAATGCCAACTATCCTCAGTGACCAAATCAAGATTTGATAACCAGGGGCTAAATAATTCAGGACATTCACACCTATAAGACCTAGCAACCATTTTGCCTGTTTTTCCCCTTTTAAGTGCATTTTATTAGGCTAATCAATACAACATATTGTCACATCGGTTGCTTGTCCTGCCCGAGGTCCCTGTCCGTACCTCTTTCAAATATCAGAAGCCACGGAAAACACCTTCTACTTTCTAAAGTCCACAAGCCCGCCCCGCCAGTCAACCCATTCACTGAATCAGGGCACTGTGCTAGGAGACACAAAAGAAAGAAGACTGGAGTCCTGTTCTTGCCTGAGTTGATTTAGGGGACCGCCCTTCCCTTCGTGCCCACTCACATTCTCAAAGATGGTTTCCGCTCCCGGTGAGCTAGCTAAAGGCAGATTTCTCTCGTGAACTCGCCAATTGTCTTCCTACCTGACAGTCAAGGAAGCAAGCAGTATTCAGTATTCAGTAGTATTCAGTAGCATTCAGCCGCAAGCAGGAATCTGTCCCACCTACCAAGCTCACCTCCCTTAACCCCATCAGCCCTCCTTCGGCTTGACTCAAGTTCCCTCTTCTTTCTGCAGCCCCGGCCTCCAATTAAGCAAACCATCAACAAGTAGTTATTAAGCGCCTAGTAGAGTAAATTTCACATTTGAGAGACTGCCCGCTGTAGTGGAAAGAAGCCTAAACTAGAGGTCAGGGGACCTAGGTTCAAGACCTGTTACTTCCACTTCAGTGTGTCAAAATTACAAAGTATTATATGTTAGTCCCTGCTCTCAAAGAACTTACAGTCTTTCTCCTCCACAAGAAATCACAGAGGGACCAGTCTAATGAGCTTCAACAGGATGGATCATCCCCAGTACATATATACACTTTTTAAGGTGTGCGTCCGTGTGGGAGACAGAGAAAATATAAAGAGAGAAAAAAAATAAAAAGACAGAAAAAGACACGGACAGACACGGAGTGGAGGGATGGAGAGTGGGGGGGGGGGAGGTGGAGGAGATTTCCAAAATGTCTCCCCCAACTCTCACACACACACACACACACACACACACACACACACACACACACACACACACACACACACACACACACACCACTCATCTCAAAAAGCCTGGTGACGTGTAACATCCATTTTGGGCTGGACCGCCAAAAATAGGTTTCGGGTCCCTCGAAGCTCTAGCTTTTGCATCCCCTTCCCCCCTACCAGAAATTCAGCTCGGCCGAGGTGATAGCTTTGGGGACACGTGGGTGACTCCTCTAGTAGCTGAACAGCTTGCCTACCAAGGCATTTCGCCTTCTTCGTCCCTCCCCGCCTCCTCCCGGAACAGCTGCACCCTCCGCTCTTTGTACTCACCAGGTGAAGAGTTTTTCTTTAACCCTGAGCAGGACGTTCATGAAATTACTAAGAAGTCCCGGTGCTTCCGAGGAGCACGGAGCTTGAGGACTAGCCGCCTCCATGTGCAGGATCTGCGTCTGCCTCGGTCTTGTCTAGCACTGTGGGATTTCCACCAAAATGTGCCTGCTGGCCCGAGAAGGGAGGAGGCGGTGCTTGTGTGCAGCTAGATCAGACTTTTCTCCACCCGCGGAATCCTCCTCTTTCTGGCTCTCTACTCTGCCTTGCTCCTTCTGCAGCAAATCATTAACAGTCGAGAGAGGAGAGCCAGACAATCCATTTGCAAATTATAACACTAGCATCGATGGGGTGCAAAGAACACAGAAGGCGGGAGAGGGGAACTTGCTTTCGTGGGCTGTCGGTTCTGAGAACTTATGTGCATTTCATGTTTTTATGACTCCTATTTGATGTCAATAAATGAGATGATATGATTTTTTTTATTCCCAGGTTCTTTTCAGCAGATTATAGGAAAAGAACCAGCAGATACCTAAACATTTTTTAAAAGATTCTGCCCCTCCCCAGTATCGCCCAAGCTCTTTCCCTCTGACTTATTTGCAGAAGGCATTTTTCTCAGTAAAGAACTAAACTACCTTTGGTACTGTGTTTATTTTCCTTTCAAAATGCTGTTGATAGTATGAAAGGAAAGCGAGAACATATCTCTGTTGTGTGAAGCATGGTGTATTTCCTTCCTTCTTGGACCTGTTCTAGCTGGCCCTTTATTATTCAGAGCTGTGACAGCATAAAAACAAAGTTTGCCAGCTCTGCTGGTTGGCACTAATTCTGGGATGCCCTGTCCCTGTGCCACTCCATTAGCTGAACCCATGTGCTGAGGAGAAATTGAAAGCATTATCAGACCTCTTGGAACTAGTGCCTGGAGCTTCTGGATCAACCCATTTCTTTCATGTTACTGTTTCAAAGCATTGTGTAACCCTGAGAAGGAAGCATGACCTCCCTCTGCTTCCTGCTTCTCTGATAGGAAAAGCACTTGGAAGACAAAAACCTGACCTGGTGTTTGTTTGTTTATTTTTTCTTTACTATTTCTCTTCCCCAACCCCCTCCATCTCCTGCCCATGACCCAAGCTTTGATGAATTCAAAGAAGTTTGCCAAGAAATAAAGGGGTTGGCAACTCCAAAGAGACTTCCAGTAAGAAATTATATTTTAACGAAGCCTTGAAAAGAAACACTCCTTATCGATAATGAAATATGTTTCCCTCTTCTGTGGTAGAGCACAGGTGTGCAATGGGCAGACATGATCAACCCATCAAGTTTTTGTTTTGGTTTTTTTAGTGAGGCAGTTGGGGTTAAGTGACTTGCCCGGGGTCACACAGCTAATAAATCTTAGGTGTCTGAGGCCGGATTTGATCGCAGGTACTCCTGACTCCAGGGCTGATGCTCTATCCACTGCACCATCTAGCTGCCCCTGGAAGTAACTTTAACACTGCCCCAGCATTACTCCAAAATGAGGTCATCCCCTACAGATGAATATTGATTGGCTTGCATTATTTTAGTATCAGGATTAAAATACTTTAAGTGGGTTTCTGGGCATCTATCCATGATCTTTAATCGAAAGAAAAGATGCTGCAAAAATAATTTAGGCTTTAATAGTATAAAAAGAAAAGCTTTATCAGAGTCAACTGATATAACAAGGCTTTGTGTGTGTTATGTTCATATTCATTGTAACAGATTTTTAAAAGAGGGTAAGAAAGAGCTAGAATTACAGCTATTAATAAGAAGCATAAATCTCTATCTCTGATATAACATGGAATGATAAAAGGTACATGCATACATTAAGGATACATTATGCTTTTTCAAGGCACTAATTGAGAAATTCAAGGTTATAATTTTAACAATGTATAATTTTGATAAGTTGGAAGTTTTATGATTGCTATGTGAGTCATATCTGAACACCATGATAAGAATACATTAACTAAATTGTATCCTTTTTAATTTAAAAGAAATTAAATGTGGAAAAGGGAGAAAACTGATATGGGGGGAATAAGAGAAGCTATAGGTATAAGTATTCTTAACTTCTTTATCCAGTGATTACTGTTTAAGCTAATTAAACTATAGCTATCATGATAGACATTTTGTATTTGAACTATTAAAGTGTAATGTATACTTTGGTTGATTTTCTTTAAGTGACTACTTAAAGTCTATGTTAAAAAAATTTTCTGTTGCTATCATTCTGGTAAAAATACCTGTTACCACTAGAGGCTCACCATGATTCATAGATGTCTCATTACAGCTGTGTTTTCAGTACTTGCTTTTTACAAAAGTGTTCGAAGAATCCTACTCAGAATCAACCTGTTGTGTGGTGGTGGTGTTGTGGTTTTTTTCATCTCAACTGCCTTAAGTGTATAAGGTACCAATCAAACAAAAAGACCCAAAAAATAAAAATAAAAAAGACAGGATTATTTAAGGCTTTCAGGAACGTGAAGCAAATGACCAAAAAGCAGAACAAATCGATATTATTATGTGCTTGTGTAGCATTTTTGCTTGGAAAAATTCATTTGATTAGTTCTTTCATTAGGGGAATGCCTATTTTCCAAGTCATGCTATATTATTGGATGGATACACCATAGAGCTTGCCCATCAATAAATATATCTTGGATAGACACAGCAAGTGGACAATGAACTTGTTATGGGCCTAGAGCACCCCAGAAGTTCTCTGGGGTACATCAAAGAACCTTCTGAGAAACTAATCCAAAGGACAGACACACCTAAAGAGATAAGTGGAACCAGATTGGGTGAGCTAGCTCTGGGACCTCCACCCCTCATCCCTGGGGCGACAAGATTAGGTGTGGCTGCTTCCTTTGTGTCCTGAGGAGATGGTTTGAGAGATCTGCAGCCACCTCTCACCCAATTCCTCCAGCCACCACCAGTGGGGGATGGCCCTCCCTCACTAAAGGAACTTTCCACAGTCAGATGGTCACCCCCATCAGTCCTCTATAAAAGTATCTGCCTAGGGGGCGGCTAGATGGCGCAGTGGATAGAGCACCAGTCCTGGAGTCAGGAGTACCTGAGTTCGAATGCGGCCTCAGACAATTGACACCTACTGGCTGTGTGACCCTGGGCAAGTCACTTAACCCCCATTGCCCCACAAAAAAAAAATTAAAAATTAAAAACAAAAGTATCTGCCTATCTCCTGCTCAAGGAAATTGGTATCTCAGAGCCACTCTCTCTGTGCCATGCCTTCTCCCCATGAGCAGTCCAAGGACTTTCATGGTTTCCCTTCCCCTTCCTCTAAATAAACTACCATCTTAGTCTAATTGCTTTTGTGTGCAAGAGGGTGTAATTCTTTAAAGAGGAATTCCTAAGGACCCCAAACCCCTACCCCTATCCCTATCCCAAACCCCGAACCCCCTACCCCAATTTCCCCATGACAAACTGCTCCTAGAATTGAATTGGAGAGTGAGTTAGATTGTCTTTGGAAAGCTGCTTCCCTTTTGTTGACTGAAGAGAAATAAAAATGTATAATCTAATTAAGTGAAACTAGGAAGATCTGGGTTCAAATTCTTCCTCTGACATTTATTAGCTGTGTTAGCCAAGGAAAGTCACTTAAGTCCTCTGAGCTACCTGCAGCTAGCTTGTATTCATCTACTAAATAATAAGTGGTATGAAATATTGATGGTTATGGGAACCCTCTACAGACAAAATTCACATAATGACTATTGACATTTTAATGACCCTTACAATTCTTCCTGAAAAAAAAAAATCTTTCTGATGATGCTACATGGCTGCAAGTCATGTCACAATCTCTAAAGCATTAAAGTTGAGGGTCACTGAAAGGGTAATGAGAGGCATGTGGTGGACACATCTAAGCTGCATCCTATTGCCAAGAATTGTGTATGAAAATTGGCATAAAGGGTGTCATCATTGTAAGGGGCTAAAATTCTAGCTATACTGTATAAAATATCTAATGAGTGGTCACCATTAAATTAGAAGCTTTAGCAAGAGTTTAGACTTTTAAACATTTATTAAGGAGAATAAGAATTTGGTGAAGAGAGAACAGCCTAAATTCAGCTGTCTATCTCGGGGAGCTAGCATCTCCTGCTCTGCTCTCCACAAGAGTCCTGATGAAAGAGAGAGAAAGAGCCAGCCTCGCCCCCTTCTTCCTCCCACAAGCTTCCTGTGAAACTGGGAACATCCCATCCACAGGCACTCACAGCTCCAAGCTAATTGGCTGGTAGCTTTGATAGTACCCATGAGCAAACATCACTTCCTGACGCCAAGGAAAAACCACATGGCTTGCTCTCAGACACCTTCTCCTCATGGTGGAGCTTTCCTACAGTAACTCTCCAGCAGGTGGTGTCACTCCAATCGTTACATCATAGAAATGAACCATCAAAAAAGAAGGTGGGCTGGTCATGCAGTAAGAATCAGGCATAACTAGTAAACAGCTTACAACCACAACCAACATCCATTGTAAAGAGATATAGAGAAAGTCCCCCAGCACTTTGGGTGGACCCCTGTGGAATAATTTATAGAAAGACATAGACAAAATCTTCACAGGCTGAGAGGGCATGAATAAATTGGATCATTGAAGGAACAAGGATGATATTACAAATCCTTTAGATTAGTAGAAGTCTTCCAGGGCTTTGGTGGAGGAAAAACATGGACGAAAATCAAACAAGATAAGAATGCAATGAAGAGATTGTAATCTGTACCAACTAGAGGAACAAACCTCACAATGATAAAATCAGATCCTTAAAAATTTCTCACTATGGGAAAGGTAAGTTATAACATAAGCTAATCAATCAACCAACCATTTATTGAGCATAAATATGTGCCATAAAAGTATAGTACTAAATGCTGTAAAGTATACCAGATATACATTTATGGAGTGTTCAAGGAGGTCTAGCACCTTGGGTAGGAGGGCTTGCTAAGCCTTTTTAAGGGCTGCTTATCTTCCTTAGGTGTCTACCTGGCACTCAACTCTAACCTGTGGCTCCAAAAAGCTGTAGCATGCCCAGCAGCAATGCCCCCAATAAACCATCTTGGTAAACAGACTAAACCTGGTTGAGGGTAACCAACAGACCTCAAACCTGTTGGTGAGTTGGGGGAGGGGGAGGGGGGGGTGAAGTGTCAACCCCAAGCACATATGAAAACTTCTCCTGGCAAAATGGGCAGATGAGAACAGCCATGAAGACAACTGATGCAGGCATTTTGGAGAGCTCAGAGCTTGGTTAGACACTGAAGATGCCAAGGTCATCCACTGCATCCTGGACCATCACCAATTGTCCTGACTATTATCCTTCCACTGGACTTCAATGACTCTGGAAGAGATAGTGAGGCTGATGACTTTTTGCAACTCTGCCTCACTTAAATCCAGTTCATACATGAATCGAGACATTGACCATTACATGACATCATTAGTCTTCTTCAAAAATGAAGGAAAAAATAACACATTCGTGCAAAAAAAAAAAGTCCCTTCTAAGAGAAAAGACTTCTGCTGTCAGTTGTCAGTTACCATTTCTGCATAACCCCATGGACCATGCATCCTGGCAAAGATATTAGAGTGGTTTGCCATTTCCTTCTCCAGTGGATTGAGGCAAACAGAGGTTAAGTGACTTGCCCAAGAAAACACTGCTAATAAGTGTCTGAGGCCACATTTGAACTCAGGTCTTCCTGACTCGGTGCCACCTGGGTGCCTCATGTAAAAGACATTATACCAGATATTCTATTTGATTAAAAAATAAATGTTACTGCCCTTAGCTACATCAAGATTTAGAGACTTATAGTATGAAAAAGAACAAAGTATATCACATTCTAACAGAAAGGATAGCTTTCTGTGGTTTTATTTGGTTTGAACTCCAAAAAACAAGATAACTCAATACCTTCAGGACTTCCTCAGCCTTCTCTCCCCTCTAATTGCAAGGCTGAAGGGTGGAACACTAAATTCCTCCCAAAGATTTCCTTTATCTATAAAGGACTTTCCATCTGCTGCTCTGCCTGGTTTGAACTCCAAGGAACACACACAGGGTCCCCCACCACCACCTTTTTTCCAACCCTCCCACCCCACTTTCCATTTTCCTTTTATGTATTGTCTTCTCTCATTAGATTGTAAATTCCTTGAAAGCAGGGATTAGCTTTTTTTTTTTCTTATTTGTATCCCCAGAATTTAGCACAGTACCTGGCACACAGTAGGCACTTGATACATTTTTATTGAATTGAAATTATATATATGTAAGAATCCAATTAATCATTTAAATAAAACATTTATCTTTTCCCAAAAAATGCCTGTTTGCATAATTGTTATTTATTAATTAACATACATTAAGGCAGTTAGGTGGCACAGTGGATAGAGCACCAGCTTGGAGTCTGAAGATTCATTTTTATGAGTTCAAATCTGGCCTCAGATATTTATTAACTGTGTGACTCTAGGTAAGTTACATAACCCTGTTTGCCTCATGTTCCTCATCTATAAAATGAGCTAGAGAAGAAAATGGCAAACCACTATGCTATCTCTGCCAAGAAAACCCCAAATGGGATTACAAAGAGTTGGGCATGACTGAAAGGACTGAACAAAACCAAATATACATCCATAAAATTAAAGGTTTTGATTGCATAGGAACACATGACCATTAGGCAGATCATCAACATTTAGGGCAAGAGTTATTTCTTTCATTATAAATCTTGCTACTTATCTCTGTCATGTGGAAAGAATCCTCCTAATGTGAAACACTCAGATATTTCACTTGTGCCTAAATTTGGCACAAAGTATCATTACACTACATTAAAGAGAAGTTGCAAAGATTTTGATGCCTTGATGCTTCAATTCCTGGAGCAATATAATAGCCTTGAGATTCAAGAGAGGATGTAGGATGTCTTAGAAAGAAACATTTAAACCAAATCCTAAAGATAAAATCAGGGTCATTTAAAACAAGGATTTGCAATAGTAAAATGAAACTGGAATGAGGATGACAAATAGAAGTAAAATGATACAAGTTTGATGGCAAGTTCCAAAAAGAAAGAAAGAACAAGAGAAAGAGAGAAGAGAAGAGCAGAGGGGAGGGGAGGAGAGGAGAGGAAAGGGAAGAAGAGATATGAGAGGAGGAGAGGAGAGGAGGGGAAGGGAAGGGAGGGGAGGGGAAGGGATGGGCATGGAAAGAAAAAAAAGAAATGAAATGAAATGAAATGGAGAAAATATGCTTCATTCTACATCAGTTCTCCATCTGGAGGTTGATAGCATGTTTTACCATGAGTTCTTTGGAACTGTGGTAGGCCATTGTTGTGATCAGGGTGTCAGCCAGACCAAACTGATCTCTAACCTGTGGATGGCCAGAGCTGAACAGAGCAGAGCAGGCAAGAGACAGGAGAATCAGAAATAAAACAGAAGTTCAATTTTTTGTTTGTTTGTTTGTTTTTGTGAGGGAAACAGCTTGCAAGTGGAGTCCTCCTTCCTAAGAAAAGAGAAAAACTAGGAACGTGTCCCAAGGGCCCCCAGTGAAGGACTTGCTTCAGGGTGGGCAAATTTCAATACATATACTTGTGGCTATGCAGTGAACTGTAGCCTTGACAATGAGGGGTAACAAAAAACAGAAAAGTTTGATTCATAGCAGGGCTTCATGACCAGAACATAGGTACTGCAGATGCTTGTGTGAGCTTAGAGTACACCTGGTGCTGGTGTGAAACAATTCTAGGATTTTGCTGTGGCTGAGTTTATCCAGAGGGTGAGCACAAAGGATTGTTGTTATGCCAAGCTCAGGGCACAGCTTGCTTGCTAGGCCTTAGCTCTGGAAAACAGGCTGTCTCCTAATAGAGAAGTAAACAAAGAGGTCAAGAACTTTTCCCCTATCCACAGATCTAACAGATAGTTTCTTCTCTGCTCTACTCATTTGCTTAAGATATCACCTTTTATGTCTAAATCATTTACACATTTTGAGCTTATCTTGGCAAAAATAAAGGAATGGTTTGCTATTTCCTTCTCTGGCTCAATTTACAGATGAGGAACTGAGGCAAACAGGGTTAAGTGACTTATCCAGAGTCACACAACTAGTAAGTGTCTGAGGCCTATAACTTTCCTCCTGTTCATTATAGCAAAAGCTATCTTAGAAAAAGCTGTCTACACTCATAGCTTCTACTTCTCCCCAGTCAATTCTTGACCCCTTGTAAATTTGGCTTCAAGACTCAGAATTTAACTCTCTGGTTATCAATTTTTAAAACATATATTTTGTTTTTAGCTCATCATTTCTGAATATATTCCTCCCCCACCCAATGAGCTAATCCTTTTTAAAAAATAAACATGAAATGGAGAAAAAAAGACAGATCAAGTAAAACTAGCCAAAATATTGACCAAGTCTGACAATACACATTCCAGAACCAAAGTTACCCACCTCTTCAAAGGGAAAAAATTATCATCTCTTTTCTGAGGCTAAGTTCTGTCATTTAATACAACATTAAATTAGGGTTTTCTTTATTATTGTTATTGTTCTTTATTATACATTATTGTAGTCATTTTGTATATTGTTTTTCCTGGTTCTGCTTATGTCATTCTGCATCATTTCATGTAAATTAGTCAATCAACATGAATGTATTAAACACTTTCTACATGCCATACTCTGTACTAAATGCTAGGGATATCAAGAAAGATTGTTTAACGGTCCTTACCCTCAAGAAGCTGTCATTCTAATGGAGGAGACAAAAATGCTAACAACTATATAAAATATATAAAGTATAAATTAAAAGTAATTTCAGAGGAAAGTGAAAGGGACCAGGAAAAGCATCTTGAAGAAGATAAGATTTTAAATGTCATGAAAGAAGCCAGGGAATCCAGGAGACAGAGATGAGATTGGACAACATTTCAGGGATGAGTGACAGTCAGTGATGGAAGGATAAAGTGAGGAGGTTTTTTTCCCAGATAGGGGAGAGAGACACAGACATGTTTGTAAACCATAGGAAATGAGTCAGTAGAAAGCAAGAACTTGAAAACAAGTAAAAGCAAGGATGAAGGGAGATTGAATAGGATTACTTGGAAAAGTGGAGGGTTAAGCTAGCCTTGGTAAGGAGTAAGGCCATTTTATCATGTGAGGCATGGGTGAAGGAGGGAAAAGTGGCAAAAAGCATCTGAGTTATAGGAGATGAGGAAGAAGGGAAAAGAGGGAGTTCATAGAAAATGGCTTCTTTTTTTCTGTAAAATATGAGGCAAGTTTCTTGATTGAGAGAATAAGAGGAGGGGGAACCATGAAAAGTTTGAAGAGGGATAAAAAGGCTTGGAAGAGACATGGTGGAGAGTGGGAGAGTGAATCAAAATGGGAGGTATAGTAGGATTACCTAGCATTAAGTGAGGGCCCAATTGAGATTATGTAACATAAATTTATAGTGGACCCAGTCAAAATGGTTGCATGATTTTCTTCACCTTCACTAAGCAGCACGTATGTTGGAGTGAAGGTGACAAATGGTGGGAGTGATCTAAGGCGGAAGGATTCAACAGAGGACAGTGTAGAGTTGAATTGGTCAAGATGGGGAGAAGAGGAGAGAGTAGGTAGTGCAGGGAAGATGGCCTGGGAGGTTTGAAACAAAACTCCAAGTTATTTTGATTTATATTTTTCTCATTATTAATAATTTAGAGGAATCTTTAATGTGATTTTTAATAGTTTACAATTCTCTTGAAAATGTATGTGTGAGGACTAAAATTCTAGCTATACTGTCTAAAATATCTCATGAATGGTTGCCAAAAAATTATAAGCTTTAGCAAGAGTTAGACTTTTAAGCATTTATTAAGGAGAATAAGAATTTGGTAAAGAGAGAAGGAAAGGCCTAGATTCCTCTATCTATCAAAGGGAGAGTATGTTTCTAGCTCTGCTCTCCGCCAGAGTCCACATAAAAAGAGAGCGAGTCAGAGTGCCAGGCTCCCCCTTCTTCCTCCCACAAGCAAATGTCACTTCCTGACGCCAAAGAAAAGACACATCGTCTTGGTCAGAGACCTTCACCTCATGGCAGAGCTTTTCTACAGTAAGTCTCCAGCAGGTAGCGTCATTCCAATCATTACAGTAGTTCATTGATTCCTTATACTTTGGGGAATGGATATTGTTGTTATATGTCTGTGTTAGTTAACTGTTTAACTTACCAATGATCACTTACTTGCCCAATCTAATAACCTTTTCTCAAATCTTCATCGTTTTTGACCTCTCTATAGCATTTGACACTATTGACCACCCTCTCTTCCTGAGTACTCTCTCCTCTTTGATTTTTCATGACACAGGGGGCAGCTAAGTGGCACAGTGGATAGCGCATTAGCCCTGGATTCAGAAGGACCTGAGTTCAAATCCAGCCTCAGACACTTGACACTTACTAGCTGTGTGACCGTGGGCAAGTCACTTAACCCTCATTGCCCCACAAAAACAAACAAACAAACAAAAAACTAAACTAAACTAACAAAACAAAAATTTCATGACACACTGCTTTCTCTCAGTTTTCTCCATGTCTCACTGCTCCTTTTCAGTTTCCTTTGCTAGATCATCACCCATAGCCTGCCCCCTGTCAGTGCCCTCAAAGCTCTTCCTTTGACTCTCCTTCTTAGACTCTCTGAGAACTCATCAACTTGTTCAATTGAACTATCATCTCTATGCAATTGATTCCTAGATCTATATATCAAATCCTAAATTCTCCATTGAACTCCAGTCTGGTGACATAGATGAGTCATTATTTTTTTCCCAAAAAACCTTTCCCCTCTCCTGAACTTCCCTAATGCTGTTGAGGAGGCCACCATACTTCCAGTTACCACCTCAGTTTCATGCTTGATTCCTTTCTCTTACTTCCCCAATATATCTAACAGCTGTTAATTCTTTTAATTTTTTTCCTTTGGGTTTTTTTTTTCTCATTATAAATTTAAATACCAAAAAGAGAGTATTTCTATATACAGAGCAGAACACACTATTCCAGCACATGTATATTAAATGAATGAATCATTTCATATCATTTGCTTTTAAAGATCTGATGTTTTATCTCTTTTTTTTTGGGGGGGGGTGGCTGGGCAATGAGGGTTAAATGATGCCCAGGATCACACAGCTAGTAAGTGTCAAGTGTCTGAGGCTAAATTTGAATTCAGGTCCTCCTGAATCCAGGGCTGATGCTTTATCTACTGTGCCACCTAGTTGCCCCCTATATGATTTGCTTTTTAAAAAAGGTATGTAATAAATTTCACATGTTATTTTAAAAACTGACCTGTTTGTCTGTGCTTTTTTGGGGGGGGGGGTGAAGCAATTGGGGTTAAGTGACTTGCCCAGGGTCACACAGCTAATGAGTGTCAAGTATCTGAGACCGGATTTGAACTCAGGTACTCCTGACTCTAGGGCTGCTGCTTTATCCACTGTGCCACGTAGCTGCCCCCATCTGTGCTTTTGTAACAACCTTTATTAAGGCTTGTGCTGACCACAAAGAGCAGGAGATTTGTATTTCTTTTCAGCTTGGCAAGAGAGGAAGCTCATAAGAGACAAGAAAAGGAAGATGGGGTTTTCCCCCCAAATAGCAGCAGTTTTATGGATTTCTTGAGAAGGAGGAGAAGGCAAGAAGAACAGAAAAGGGAAATGGTGGGGTTCTTCATACATACACAAAAATCAGCAGGGCAACTGTGGCCGTTAGAAGCAGGGACATCTACAGATTTCAGCTTTGTATCATCATACTTTCATGGTTTTCAGGAAGTTCAGGAAACAATTCTTATTTCTTGATATGTTTTCCAGATGAGCTATTTTTAATATCAGATAGCTTACATTTTTTTCTTTTCTAGTTTTTTTTAATTTTGTTTTAATATTTGAGAACAAAGATTCATTTCCATGCTACAATAAAAGATCAGAAGGAGGAAAGGGAAGAAGGAGGGAGGGAAGGAAGGAAGAAGAGGAGATAAAAGGAAGAAAAGAAAGGAGGGAGGAAGGAAACAAGCATTAATTAAATAGCTACTTTGTGCCAGTCACTGTACTGAATGCTTTAAAAATATCTCATTTGATCTTCATCACAACCCTGGGAGGTAGGTGCTATTATTAATACCATTTTACAGTTGAGGAAACTGAGGCATACAGAGGTTAAATGACTTGTCCAGGGTTACCCAGCTAATAAATGTAGGAGGCCAGAGTAGGATTCTAATAATAGCACATCACCTCACTGAGGAATAATAAAGTGTCCTGCTGTTAATGTCAAAGGAAAAAAAATGAAATAAAGGGAAGAGAGCAAATTCAATAATATATGAAAAGTGGAAGTAATAAATCATGATATTAATTTTCCTGTATGATCTAAGGAAATCAGTCTTATTATTTTATAGGCATAGCAAGTATATAACGTTAATGCTGGAACATTGGAGTACTTTTGAAACTTCGCCAAGTTGAAATACAAAGGAAAGAGGTTTGGACATGTAAAGAAGCATCTTTAAAAAGTGCTCTTATCAAAAAGTAAAGAGATAAGCACTTGAGAATTTTGGGCATGCAGAATTGAGTGCACATAGAAATGATATTTTAGCCCAGTAATATCATAAAACTGCTGACAGCTTTGAAAAGTATTGAAAAACCATAATAGAGCAAAGTGTAAAAAATGCAAATACAGAACCGACCTGTATCAATTTAAGCTTATTGCATGAAAACTGTTTCTTAATGATTCTCACAAATACCCTCCTCCCCCAACCCCTCCCATCTCATCCCACTTGTCAGCAAAAATTAAATGGTATGGTTATACTGATCTTATTACTCAGATGCTTCTACATTTACAAAATATGCTCCAAGACATTTACTAATGCACTACATGATATTGTCATAAATAATTAAAATGATATAAATTCAAAATAACTAAATAATTGAAACACTCATCAGAATAAATCAGCTAAGTACCCTCTGAGTTTGAATGTCTGATTTTTACGTTATTTGTTTTCTCATTAAATCAGGTCTAATAAAAAGCAGTTAATCTTTCAAATCATTAGTACCAAGCAGCTTGTTTCTAAGGTAACACTAGCTCAGAGAAGCCAACACTGAATTGCTTCTGTGAATAAGATCCTGAATTAGGCAGAGTTTTGGGGGCTGTTTATGCAGATGTAATTGATCCTTTATCAATTGTTTAGCAAAATATTTTTTTATTTCCTATCCTAGCACAGAACTAGCATTGGGGATTATCCTAACACCAAGGCCTACAAATATACCAGTCAGTTCATACCACCAGGAAATCCTATGATGGAGCCCAAGCACTACAGTATAGGGAAACTTTAAGGATTGACCATAGGAGAATCAGGTAATAGAGCTCCTGCACTGAGTAGCTACAAAATATTAAACATAGAAAGACACAAAATACAACTAGTCATACAAAAAACTCAATGTCACAAAACAGAGTTACAGACAAACCTCTTAGGCCTTTGCCCCCTATGCTAGACCCACTGGACTGCTAAACTCATCAAATACTATTCCCTTTCATGTATGCTATGTTCTACCCAAACTGAACTACTCTCCATCCCCTATGTTTCCCTGGGCTCTCTTCTTTAAACCTTTGTTCACATCATTCCCTATGTCTGGAATGAACTTGATCTTTTGTCCTCTCTATGTTGATACCTCTCCTCTCCATCCTTTACAATGCTACTAAAATGCTGCCTCTATTATGAAGCTTTCTTGGACCGCCTCCCAGGTGAAAGTGAGCTTTTCCTCAAATTTCTTGTACTTGGACATCTCCTTTGCACACACATACATTTCCTTCTCTCTTGTATTATCATTTATTTGCATATTTGTTCTCCTTCCTCCTTACTTAAACTCCTTGGGAAGAGTCAGTGTCAAATCTATTTTTGTTCCCCCAGAATTTAGCATATAGAAGACATTTAATAAATGTTAAATAAATTTGAATGTCAGTATATTTGCACTGTGTCGTGACATTTATTATATTAAAAAGTCTCATCCACATTCACCATTTATGTAGGTTGGAACTATGCCCCAAAAGCTATTAAGTGTGCCTTTGACCCAGTGATACTGCTACTAGGTCTTTACTCCAAAGAGATCAAAGAAAAAATGAAGAGGATAAATATATAGAAAAATATTCATAGCCATTCTTTAAGTAGTAGCAAAGAACTGGAAACTGAAGGGGTGCCATAAATTGGGGAACATCTGAACAATTTATGGTATATCTATATAATGGAAAACTACCATATTATATGAAATGATGATGGGGATAGCTTCAGAAAAGCCTGGGAAGAGTTATATGAACTGATTCAAAGTGAAGTGATCAGAACTAGGAGAAAAATTTATATGACAACAGCAATATTGTAATGTGGTGGGGCAGCTAGGCGGTGCAGTGGATAGAGCATCAGCCCTGGAGACAAGAGTACCTGAGTTCAAATCCAGCATCAGACACTTAACACTTACTAGCTGTGTGACCCTGGGCAAGTCACTTAACCCCAATTGCCTCACTAAAAAAAAAAAAAGAAAAAGAAAAGGGGGTTAGAGGGAAGGAACATGTTTAAAGGAGATAATTAAATCAGTTTTGGGGTTTTTATAAAAGGATATTTAGAGGGATATGCTGGAGCCAGCTTTGTCTGAATCACCAGAATTGGATAGCAGTCATTTGGTTTGAAATTCTCTTAGGAGATTCTCTATCATATCTTGGACACAAGCCATCAGAAAACAAGTGACATCTCTACCATTATGAGGTCAACATTTGTTACTCCTTAACATGGAGTCACCAATCACTACAATTCATCTTTTCTTCCTCTGGCTCTTAATGGGCAATAATTGCTCAGTTTTTATGTGAAGTTTGGGGGTACTCTCACAACAAGCTAATATGGGAATTTTTCCATGACTACTCATGTATAACTTATTTTGAATTGCTTGAGTTCTTGTGGGTGGGGAGTGGGAATGGAGGGGGGAAGAGAAGTTGGAACACAAAGTTTTTTAAAAATTGATGTTAAAATTTTGTTTTTACACATATTTTGGAAAATAAAATTATATTAAAAAAATGAAATTAAAAAAAAGATTGAGAACCACTGCTCTATACCATACTGCCTGCTTCCTGAGATCACAATGATAATAGCAGTTCACATTGATATAGCCATTAGATGTGTTATCTCATTTGATCCCCACAACAATCCTGCAAAATAGCTGCTATTATTATCCCCATTTTGTTGTTGTTGTTCAGTTGTTTTAATCATGTCCAATTCTTTGTGACCCCATTTGGGGTTTTCTTGGCAAAAATACTGGAGTGGTTTGCCATTTCCTTTTCCAGTTCATTTTATACATGAGGAAACTGTGCTGCCTAGTACTCCCAATTCCAATCTGTAATTATGTAAGTTACTCTCTGTGCCTCTACCACTTTCCATTCTCTTCCTCATCCTGCATCCCTTACTTCACTACCTTATCCCTGTCTCCATGCCTTCTGCCTCTGTATTTTCTTCTTTTTGCACCATTTGCACTTTCTGTGCTATTTGCCTCTGTGCCCTATGTGCCTTATTTTTTTTTCAGGACAATGGGGGTTAAGTGACTTGCCCAGGGTCACACAGCTGGTAAGTGTCAAGTGTCTGAGGTCAAATTTGAACTCAGGTCCTCCTGACTCCAGGGCCGGTGCTCCATCCACTGTGCCACCTAGCTGCCCCAAGTTGTGGGTTTTTTTTTTAACTAACTCAGAGTTCCCTCTAAGCTAAACTCCTGTGACTAAGAAATGTTCGTTGTTTGAGTCCACCTGCAAAGTTATAGATAGTGGACCAGACTCCCTGGTTTCCACCTGCATCCTTCAAGGATAACAGGTTTTCCTTGAGGCAAGAACAGAAGGGCAATTAGCAGGAGAACTGAACTTCTAAACTTAGTTCATAGGCAAAGAAACAAAGAAATGTGGTTTGAGCAATACAAAATGGGGTAGTAATACAGAATAAGATCAATTAAAGAATAGAATCAATTTAATTTCTTCAGCCTCAATAACACTTTAATAAAGTACAGAGGTTGGGGGCAACTAGGTGGTGTAGTGGATAAAGACCCGGCCCTGGATTCAGGAGGACCTGAGTTCAAATCTGACCTCAGACACTTGACACTTACTAGCTGTGTGACACTGGGCAAGTCACTTAACCCTCATTGTCCTGAAAAAAATAAGGCACATAGGGCACAGGGACAAATGGCACAGAAAGTACAGAGGCAAACAGTGCAAAAAGAGGAAAATACAGAGGCAGAGGGCATGGAGACAGGGATAAGGTGGTGAAGTAAGGGATGCAGGATGAGAAAGAGAATGGAAAGTGGTAGAGGCACAGAGAGTAACTTACATAATTACAGATTAGAATTGGGAGTACTAGGCAGTTCAGACTCAGATGACAATGGAAGAGTGTTCACGGGGAAGGAGTTTGGGGTCTCATAGGATTTTGGTGAGGTATATATAATTCTTACCTACATCACCTTGGGGTTAGTTTACATCATCTCAAGCTTAACAGCAACATTTGGTATTCTGCTAGTCTTATTTCAGATGTCTGAAGTTTATTTGAGATTTACATATCATAGGACCGAAAGGCCCTGATAACACATAGTCTTCGGATGAGGTTTTTAGGTAATATATGATTCACTTTGTAAATTATGCTCCTTTGATCCTTAGGATAGTCTGTAAGTGGCTTCTAGGTTCCCCTTTGCAATCTTACTTCCTGCTATCATTACTTTATTCTGGATGCTTATGAACTTACTATTCCAACTAAAAGGAGAGGGGTGTGGTCAGTGGGACCAGAAAAAAATAAACCTTTTACACAACAATATTATAATTTTTATTATATTGTCAGGGCCCAGCCATGAATACTGAATATTCCTTATTATTTAAGCTATTCTTTATATCTCAAAGAAATAAAGCATTTTGTAATCGAATCTATATTTTGTGTGATTTCATAGATTGATGATGATTGGAACAATTGGAATGATGCCACCTGCTGGAGAGCTACTGTAGGAAAGCTCCACCATGAGGAGAAGGCATCTGAGGGCAAGCCATGTGGTCAAGGTCCTTGGTGTCAGGAAGTGATGTTTGCTCGTGGGTACTATCTATCAAGACTACCAGCCAATCAACTTGAGGAGCCTCCCATTTCTGGGAGGATGACACGAAGTAGGAGGTGGATGCTGGCAGAGGGCTTTTTCCTCTTTTGGTTCCTGACCTTGCCATGGCTGGTCAGATGATGGGGTCTCTTAGAAATAGTTAGATTTTCCCCTTTCTCTCTGATCCTAATGCTCTTTAATAAATACTTAAATACTCTTGCTAAAGCTTATAATTTATTGGCGACTACTCATTAGATTTTAGATACTATAGTGTAATGGAATTTATTAATTTGATCATTGACAATGCTATGCTAAGGTTTAGTAAAAATGCAGCAATTCAAACAGTTAAAGAAGAGAATCCAGCTTTCCAGACCAGAGTCCAGAATCCAGTTTTTCCAGACCAGAATCCAGTTTTCCAGACCAGAATCCGGTTTCCTCCTGATGACATCTTACCCCTTCAAGAAGACAAGAGAACTCAGAGACTTTATATGAACTTTTTTGTTTTGTTAGTTTTTACTATCTCCTTTTTGTTATAATATACACCATCTGTAACATGTACTTTCTGCAAAGGTCCTCCCTTTGCAAGACTAATGTCAAAGCGTCGGTTCATGAGGACAAAAAAAACTGCCCCTCTGGACAAAACTTTCCTCTCTTCCTTTTCTCTATTGTTGTTCACATATTATTAGTTAGCAATAGTTATTATATTCTTTTTACTGTTCCATCAAGGAAACATTCCGTTTCTTGAGGAATCAAAGGGGGGAATGTGGTAAAAAGTATGCCAGTTTTTGAAGGACCACCCTTTCAGGGAGGAAACCGACAGCTGTGCATGGGCTACGCATGCCAGTCCGGCTGCTAAGCACTCCACTTCTGGGGTGCGAGCTTAAAAGGCAAGGAGAGAACAGAAGTGGGATCTCTTTCCTGCTCTCCTGGTCCTCTGGCTGCGCTGCACACACAGAGGCTGACGGAGGTTGGACTCAGCCCGGCTTGCCGTAACAGCATGTGCTTGACGTGGTTCTCCCCCTCAAAGGTGGCCTTGGGTTTTTGGTGAGTTTTATACGGAATATAGACTAAGCTTAGACTTAAGACTATTTGTTTTGTATTTCTACTTTCCTATCCCTCTAATCAACATCACCTTGTAATTTCCAAACAATAAAAGCTCTAACTAGAGATCAGAAGCTTCTTCCATTTACTAGTCTGGGAGATAAATAAAGGAAACAGTTTAAAGAGGAGGTTAATGCTCTAGTATCCAATTTTAAATCTCACAATAGCTAGAATTTTAACCCCTTACATGATAATAATAATAGTTATTATTTACATAGCATTTACTATGTTACAGGTATTGATTGATTCCCAAATACTTTATGCATTTTGTACTTATTTGAAAAAGGATATCCCTTTCTATTATTGCCTTTTGGACTTTGATATTATTATATATGATATTTATTTTTGAGAGTTCGTTTTGTAGCCTGTAATTTTGCTGAAACTATTTATTATCTCAATTAATAACTGTGCTGATTCCCCAGGATTTTCCAAGTAAACCATTAGCAAATGGGGTGGCTTTATCTTGTCTTTATCTTTTATGCCCTTAATTTTTTTTCTTGTCTTATTTCTGTCACTAGCATTTCCAGAACTAATAATAGTGGGGAGAATGTCTATCATTGCTTTACTCCTGTATTATTGGAAAACATTCTAGTGTATCTCCATTGCATATGATGCTTACTTTTTGTATAGATACTGCTTATGATAATAAAAATGTCTTTCTATGCCTATTCTTTGAAAAGGCTTTTAATATAAATGAGTATTATACTCTTTCAAAGGCTTTTTCCTCATCTACTAAGATAATCATGTGCTTTGTGATGTTTTTGCTTTTAATATGATTAATGATATTGATTATTTTTCTAATGTTGAACCTTTCTTGAATCCCTGATATAAATCCCACTTGATCATAATGAATTATTTATTGGATAAAGTGCTATAGTTTGACAGAATTTTTTTATTCAAAAACTTTTAGTTGATTTTCGTTAATGTTGTTGGTTGATAGTTCTGTTTTTTCCTTTCCTGGTTTAGATATTAGGTCTATAGAGGGTTGTTTTTTTTTAAATAAGAGGATTCTGAAAAGGTGTTTTCTTTCTCAATTTTTGTGATAATTTGTGTAGTGTGGGTACTAATGGTTCTATAAAAGTTTGTTAGAATTCTCCTAATAAATACATCAGGACCTAATTTTTTTTCTCCCTTGGTTGTAACTTTGCAGCTAGTTCTATTTCTATTTCTGAGATTGGGTTATTTACAATCTCTATTTGGTCTTCTTTTGGGGTTTTTTTTTTGTTTGGGTATTTTTAAGGTATTCCTTTCTTTTGTGTTCTTGGTTTTATTAGTATATTATTGTGTATAATAAGTTCTGATTTTTAAAAAAATTTTTCTTCTGGTTTTATTATTTCACCTTGTTCATTTGATATTTTGCTGATTTGATTTTCTGTCCTCTTATTTTTAATCAGATTGACTGAAGTTTTATTGATTTTGTTAATCTTTTCAAGGTAGTAGTTTTTAATTTTATTTATCATTTCCATAGGGTTCTTGTCTTCAGTTTATTTCTCCTCTAATTTTAAATATCTTCTCATATGGAGTTGTCTAGTAGAGTGCATAGAGTTCTAGGCCTAGAGTCAGGAAGACTTGTATTCAGATTTGGCCTCAAACACTTACTAGCTGTGTGACTGGGCAAGTCATAACCTCTGACTACCTCAGTTTCCTTAACTGTAAAATGGGGGTAATAATAGCATCTACTTCACAGACTTATTGTGAGGACTGAATAAGAGAATATTTATAAAGAGTTTAGCACAGTGCTTGGCACAGAGTAGGTGCTTCTTAAATGGTGTGGGTTTTTTTTTACTTCTTTTTGTATTTATTTTAGGTTTGTTCATTTACCCTCTAATTCTTTTAAAATACATATGCCTTATAGGTTATTCCCCAATTGATAAATGGTCAAAGAATATGAACAGGTATTTTTATACAAAGAAATCAAAGTTATCTATAATATATGAAAAATGCTCTAAATCACTATTGATCAGAGAAATGCAACTCTGATGTACCACCTCATACCTATTAGAATGGCTAATGTGACAAAAAAGGGAAATGTTGGATGTTGGAGGGGATGTGAGCAAACTGGGATGCTAATCCACTCTTGGTAGAGTTGTAAACTGATCCAACCATTCTGGAGAGCAATTTGTAACGACGCCCAAATGGCTATAAAACTGTGTATTCCCTTTGATCCAGCAATACTACTGCTAGCTTTATATCCCAAAGACATCCCAAAAAAGGGGGGGGGGGAAGACATACAAAAATGTGGAAACAGCTCTTTTTGTGATGGCAAAGAATTGGAAATCAAATGGATTCCCATCAATTGAGGAATGGCTAAACAAGTTGTAGTATATAATTATAATGGAGTTGTTATTGTTGCTGTTTGTCCTTCATTCTTTTTTTCCATATAAATATTTTATTATTTTCCAGTTACATTTAGAGATAGTTTTCAACATTTGTTTTTGTAAGATTTCTAGTTTCAAATTTTTCTCCCTCCCTCCTCTCCCCTCCCTCTCCCCTCTCCAAGACAGCAAGTAATCTGATATAGGTTATATATGTACAATCACACTAAAAATATTTCTTCAGTAGTCATGTTATGAGAGAAGAATCAGAGCAAAAGGGAAAAACCTCAAAAAAGCAAAACAACAACAACAAAAAACAATAGAAATAGTATTGTTCGATCTGCATCTAGATTCCATAGTTTGTTTGGGTGGTTTTTTTTTCTGGATTTGGAGAGCATTTACCATCATGAGTCCTTTGGAACTATCTTGGACCATTGTATTGGTTAGAAGAATCAAGTCTATCACAGTTGATCAACACACAATGTTGTTGATACTGTGTACAATGTTCTCCTGGTTCTGCTCATCTCATTCATCATCAGTTCATGCAAGTCCTTCCAGGTTTCTCTGAAGTCCACCTGCTCATCATTTCTTACAGCACAATAGTATTACATTACATTCATATACCACAACTTGTTCAGCCATTCCCCAATTGATGGGCAACCCCTCGATTTCCAATTCCTTGCCACCACAAAAAGAGCAGCTATAAATATCTTTGTATATATGGGCACTTTTCCCTTTTTTATGATCTCTTTGGGGAAAAGACCTAATAGTGGTATTGCTGGGTCAAAGGGTATGCAGAGCTTTATAGCTACTCTCCAGAATTGTCCTTCATTCTTTTTTTTTTTTTTCTCTTTTCCATTCCCCTTTATTTCATAAAGTTACAAGTTACATACACACACACACACACACACACACACACACACAAAGGGCAGAAGGACGCAGAGACAGAGTGTGTGTGTGTGTGTGTGTGTGTGTATACACACATGTGCATACATGGGCGCTTGGGGGCATAGGATTAGAAGACAAGAGGGAAGAGGACCCAATACCCACCCCTTACCCAGCCAATAGGGAGAGGGCATAGCCCCAAACATGGGACTTCTAGGTGGAGGTGAGAAAGGGTCCAATGGCCACTGACAGACCTTTGGGGGGAAAAGGAGGAATTTTGCCCCCAGAACTTATCCTAAGGGACCTTGTACTTATTGGGGGTTAGAGAGGAGAAAAAAATCAAGAGAACAGGGAACAACAGAAAGAAAAAAAGTCAGTAAATTCACTATGGGAGGGCGAGATTGAGAAAGGGGGCAGGAGAATAGTGAAAGCAGTAAAGGGGGCTCCCCCTAAGGCTCCCTAAGCTTGAAGGGGCCAGCTCACCTCTATTTAATATTAAACTGGGGAAAGGGAGTTATTCCAAGGAGTGATTCCTCTGCCCCTCACAGCCTGTACCTAGAGGGTAGAGGGAGAGAAAGCTTGTCATATAGAAAGGGGAAAAACAGAAGCTGGGATGATGAGGGTCTTGGTGGTTGTGGTCAATTCTCCAAGTTAGGAGAATTTCTTTCCTTTCCTAGACCAGCTGAGACCTGTGTCACCAAAACAGGCTCTAAGAGGTTCTTTATCCCACTCTCATAATCTAAAATATTAGGAACAAGTGGGTTTCCTCCAAATGCCAGAGGAATGACTGAGGGACTTCATCCCTTACCTGTGATCCCTTTCCCACCAACACTTATGAGAGGACCTGGGTGGGTGGGTGGGGTCCTCACCAGTCATAGCGTCGTGACTGTCGGGAGGGGGAATCCTCAGGGCCCTGTATAGCCAGCCGAGGGGGTCCCTCTGCCCTTCTACCCCCACCCGCCCCAGCAGCCTCATGCCGACAAAATTCCAGGGGGCGCTGTGGCCGGTATCGGGATGTCTCTCTCCTCCACTCATTGTCAAACGCTTCCGCATCACTCTCATCCAAATTGATGTAGTCCTGCCGTTCTTCCTGGTCCCCAGTTCGGTGATTTTGAGAACGCTGGAGGATGTGTGCCCTGTCTCGGATATGATGCCCAATGGACATCTGCTCTAGCCCACTGTCAGAGTCCCTCACTGTTCTTCTTGTCTTCCGGATCCCACCTGGTGCTGAGCGCATCTCAGATGTTTCTTGGTAGACCTTGGGAGCGCCATCACCCAGGTTGGAGTAAGAGATGACAGTGGAGGATGAAAAGGTCTGACAGTTGGCTCCAGTTGTCATGTGCTCCACATTTCCGATCATATCATTCATCATCCCAAACATGTCCATGAAGCCACCTGTCATTCCCAGCATCCCAAAAGGTGAGACAGCCCCAGCCTGCATCCTTCGACTAGCAGGTCGAGCCCCTGGCATGCTCCCATCTGTGATGCTAAGGAAAGGACTGTAGCCAAAGCCCCCTGACAGCATCCTGCTCCTATGTTGTAGGTGAATAGCAAAAGGGTCCATGAGGAACATGGGATCCTCAGGCTCTCCGTCCCTCATGAACCGGAACATCCTGCTCTCAGCTTCCGGGAGTTCTAGGGCGCCGAGGGACCCAAAGCTCAGGCGCCCATCCGGCCGAGCCCGATCTCGTGCGTGGCGTAGGCCCGCGGAGTCGCGGCCTCCGTCCTTCATTCTTGAAGAGGAGCATGACATTGGGGAGGTAATGCCATGACTTGCAATGAATTGGATTTAAGTGAGGAAGGGCTGTGCAAAGTCAACAACCTCCCTTTCTCCTCCAGAGCCGTCTGGGTCCAATGGCAAGATATTTAACAGGACAACTATGGCCCTGGATATTATAATGGAATATTATTATGCTATAAAAAATGAGGAGTAGGATGATTTTTAAAAATCATAGCAAGACTTACATGAACTGATATGGAGTGGTGAACAGAACCAGGAGAACATACACAGTAACAGCAATATTGTTCAGTGAAGAACTGTGAATGACTTAGCTATTCTCTGCAATACAATGATCCAAGACAATCCCAAAGGACTAATGATGAAGCATACTATCCACCTCCAGAGAAAGAACTGATATTGATTGAACATAGACTGAGGCGTGCTTTTTTCACTTTCTTTTTTTTTCCCTTTTATTTGAGTCTTTTACATAAAATGGGTAATATGGAAATGTTTTACATGATTGTTCATGTATAACCTGTATCTGATTGCTTACCACCTCAGGGAGGGGAAAGGGAAGGATAGCATTTGGAACTCAAACCTTTAAATATAAATGTTTAAAAGAAAAAAAAAAGGGGGCAGCTAGATGGCGCAGTGGATAGAGCACTGGCCCTGGATTCAGGAGGACCTGAGTTCAAATCCGGCCTCAGACGCTTAACACTTACTAGCTGTGTGACCCTGGGCAAGTCACTTAACCCCAATTGCCTTACTAAAAAAAAAAAAAAGAAAAGAAAAAAACAACCATTGCCTTACTCTTTGGTGAGGACAAAATTTTTTTTAAAATACATATTCAGTTTATGAATCCTTTCTTTTCCTATTTTGTTAATGTATGATTATAGACATGATTCTTCTCTCAAGGACTACTTTAGCTGTACCCCAGAAATTTTAGTATGTTGCTTCATTGTTAGTGGTTGCTTTCAAATAATTATCATTGCTTCTATCATTTGTTCTTTGACCCACTCATTATTCAGGATTCTAGTATTGTCTCCATTTGTCATCTATTTTTGATCCTGTATTGATTAATATTTTTACTGTGTTATAGTCTGTAAGGAAAGTATTTACTATTTCTGCCTCTTTTTTGCAATATCTGTGTCCTAATAGTCAATATTTTTTAAATTCAATGTAATCCTGAGATATATGCATATTCTTTCACAGTCCCATTTAGAAGACACGATGAGTATTATAGTTCTAGTTTCTCCAGCAATTCTTTCAGTTCCCCTTTGTTTATCTGTTACACTTATCCAAAACTAAGAGAGGGACATTGAAATCTCTTAATACTATTGTGTTATTGTCTTTGTCTTCTTTTTATGTGTACATAATGAGGGTCATCCTCTGGAGAATGCTGACGGGTACTCTTCCTAGTTCTGACTGACCATATGTGCTGGTTCAGTATATTGAAGATGATCTGACTACTAGTGTGACTCAGCACTGAAAGCACATGAGTTCTGTGAAATGATAAAACAATCTTCTCCCTGGGCCAGAAGATCTGATTTCTCAATGGTCCTTTAAAAAATAAGTAGTTCAGCTAACAATTCCTTTATGAATGTAGATGCTAAAACATTTGGGATATATAAGTTTAATGTTGATATTGGTTTGTTGTCTGGTGGTGCTTTTTTTTGCATAAGACAGATTCCTTGTTTATCGTTTTAGTTTTTGAATATTTGTTTTTGCTTTGTCTAATAGCCCGATCACAACTCTTGCTTTTTTGAATTCACTTGATGCATAGTATGGGGGAAATACTTCATAATTTATTAATATTATTTTAAGCTAATTTTATGTGACTAGATATCATTTAAAACTACTGACCTCAGAAGCAGTTAGGTGGTGCAGTGGATAAAGCACTGGCCCTGGATTCAGGAGGACCTGAGTTCAAATTTGACCTCAGACACTTTACACTTACTAGCTGTTTGACCTGGGCAAGTCACTTAACCCTCATTACCCTGCAAAAAAATATATTAAAAAAAAAATTAAACCCACTGACCTCAGAAACCTTCCAAGGACCCAGAGACTGCTGAAAAGAATGCTTAGATCCCATCTAGGTATTGTCTTGGGTTCACCCAAGAGACTTGTATTTTGGCTTTGCCCAAGTTTCACTGAACGTTTATATTTTCCTGTTAATGTATATCTCAAGTACCCTTGTTTGAACTCTATATAATGTGAGATTTAACAGAGATTCAAAGGGGAGCCGCAACCTTTTTTTTAGCTCTCTCCTCTACCAAATGACGTAATAAAATTCTTCCTAAAAACCTTTTCAGGTTTGGGGGTTTGTTCTCAATTAAAATAGTAAACTTTTTTTATCCCCTCATTTTTATTTTGAGTACATCTTCATTTGGGATGGTGGTGGAGGCAATCAGGTCAAGTAACTTGCCTAGAGTCACATAGCTCTTAAGTGTCTAAGTCGGGATTTGAACTAAAGTCCTGTTGAATCCAGGGCTAGTGCTCTACCCACTGTACCACCTAGCTGTCCCTATGTCTCCATTTTAAAAATATGTTTTTTATATCTGTTACCTTAATATTAAAGGTCATACTATCAAAAAATTGGAAGAGAGCAGATGAAAGTATCTCTCACAGTTATGGACAGGAGATTCATTCTTAATTAAACAAGAGATAGAGGCAATCATAAAAGCTAAAATAGATAACTGATCACCTGATACTAAAATGTCTCTGCACAGACAAAACTAACCCACATAGTATAAGGGAAGTGATTGAATAGGAAAAAAACCTTTATATCAATTACATGAAAGAATCTTCTAAATCACTAATAAGAGAAACACAAATTAAAACAACCCTGTTGTTTCACTTCACACCCTGAAAATTGGTAAAGATGGCAAGAATTAACAATTGTCAATGTTGGAGGGGTTTTAGAATGACAGGCACTCCAATTATATTGTTGATGGAGCTGTAAAATGGTACAACCATTTTAGAAAGGAATTTGGAATTATGCAAAAAATATGACTAAAATTTCCATATCCTTTAAAGCAGAAACTCCATATTTGGGCTTATTTTGCCAGGAAGCCATTTGACAAGAAGATATAAATAGATAGACAGATAGATAGATGAATGGATGGATGGATGGATGGATATACACACATATGTTTGTATATGTATATATGTGT
Organism: Dromiciops gliroides; assembly: GCF_019393635.1. Classification (NCBI taxonomy): domain Eukaryota; kingdom Metazoa; phylum Chordata; class Mammalia; order Microbiotheria; family Microbiotheriidae; genus Dromiciops; species Dromiciops gliroides. Next base: position 528,982,322 of record NC_057863.1, read on the forward strand.
GTGCATATACATATGCATATATATGAACACTTTTGTGATAGCAAAGAAATGGAAACAAAGTAGATACCTATCAATTGGGGAATGGCTAAACAAATTATGGCACATTAATGCAATGGAGTATTATTGTTGTATAAGGAATTATGTGTGTGATTAATTCAGAAAAGCATGTAAAGATGTCGCTTATATTTGAAGATCTTTCTCCTGGTGCAAGGCTAAATTTGTTGCTTGTCAATGGAATTATTAAATTTACCCACTATGCATCTTGGAGTTTTCAGTCTCAAACTTTTGTCTAGAGTGGATCTATGGATTCTTTCAAATAGCACTTTTTTCACTGTTAAAAAGTTCTGGGAAGTTTTCTTGTATTATATCTTGCATTATAGTGTTCAGGTTTTTTTTTTTTCCTTTTTGCATTCTTCTGAGAAACCTATAATGCTTAGTGTTTTGTTTCCATAGAAATCTTGCTTTTTGCTTCTCTTCTTCCAAATTATCCTTCATTTCCATGTATTTTCATTCCCAGTTATTTTCTCCTTTGTTTCTTTGGTACAACTTGCCACCATGAATTCAAATTTTTCTATTTTGCCAATTATTTTAGGTGTGCAAGTCATAAATTCTGCTTTCAGAGTTCTTATTTCTCTTTTAAATCATTCACAAACATCCTATTCTGGTTCTGTGCTGTATGGTAATTCACAGAGTCATCAGTCTAATGAAGTATTGATTGTTTCCCATACCAAAAAAAAAAATGCTAAAAGACACCAAATCTCAAAGAGAATATGGACAGAATGACTTAAAACTGAATTCAAGATTGTCCATTTTTATACTTTACATTTTAACTCACTTCTGTTTGTGAAAACATATATGTTCATAACTGTCACCTGTGGAAAACAGTGAGAAATTCATGGAACAGATCAGAAAGCAGTTAGGAAAACACAGCATCAGTTTATTGTCCTAAGAGCAGTGGGCATGTACATGTGGGTACTCTTTCCAAAGAAGAAGCTCAAAACTCCTTTGTAAGTGAAAGTATTTAAACTTTCTTTGCTCACTGGTTACAGACCTTAGTTCTCCAAGTGTTAGGTCTTTATTGGGAAATCAATCAGATCCAGATTGATTAACTTTTGGTTCTCCTGGCTCATTAGTACAGGATGTTATGAGTTCCATTACCATGATACAAATCAGTTTGACAGTTTAACTTAAAAGTAAACAATATGACAAGAGTCATATTCAAAAGGGGCTGTCACTGATAAGGATACCCAGATGTTATTACAAGTATTGGGGAGGAAAGTAGGATGGCTCCAGCAAATGAAGGTGTTCATTAGGGAGCCATAAAATCCATGAATTATCCTGGGAAAAGAAGTCACAGTAGATGGGAACTTATCTGCTAGCTATAAACTCCCAGACATTTGGAGAGGCAAATGGTATGCAACACCCCAAGTAACTGTGGAATTTGATTGACACTCACTTGTATATTGTTTAGGTTCAATTGGAGTTCAGTTGGAGGGCATTTTGATCTCATTAATTCAAGGTTTCATAATATTCTTTTGGACAATAAGGCAGTTCCATCAAATCCAGGTGGTTTACATATTCATCAACCATCTCATTTGTATCTATGTTATTAAATTTTGCATAACATGCTCCATCTCCTTCAAAGTCCATGTCTTCTGACAAGCAAGGCCAGGGGTTTGGCCTCCTCCTTTTGCCAGTGGTTGTCTTTTATGATGCAGAAACTTCTTTTATCGATAACCATCTTCACTCTTTGTACCCAGAACCACTGGGACTCTCAAACTCATAAGGCTGCCAATGTTTGTTCACCTACTCAGGAGGGGCAGCTAGGTGGTACAGTGGATAGAGCACTGGCCCTGAAGTTGGGAGGATCTGAGTTCACATCTCAGCTCAGACACTTAATAGCTGTGTGACCCTGGGCAAGTCACTTAACCCCAATTGCCTTAAACACCCAAGGCCTTCTCCAGTCATCCTGATATCTATCTTGCCACTGGACCCAGGTGGCTCTGGAGGAGAGAGTGAGGCTGGTGAATTTGCACAGCCCTGCCTCACTTAAATCCAATTCACTGCAAGTCATGACATCACCCCAATGTCATGATCCTCTTCGAGACGGAAGGACAAACCACAGCTCAGGAAAGGAAATACAAAGCAGAAAAGGCAGCCAGACACCAAGGCACAAGCTTACCTAGAGGACTCCATATTTCATGTGGAAAAGGCAGGGTGGTGGAAGAAAAGAATATTTACTACCTATTCCCTTATCCTCTCACTGGAAATCTAAAGAGATAACTACTTGCCGTATGGAGTCAAAGCAAGAACAAGAACTAAAGGCTGTCTCTTACCCCCCCCCCCGCCTTTACTCAGTGTTTTTTATTTCTGTTTAGTGACCAGTCTATTGATTTATTTGACCACTACTTGACTAGGGGTGTAATGGGTATTCAGGGAGGACTAGTATCTCTGATGTGGGAGCTTGCCACCCCCTTTTCTTTTTTTCTTTTTTTTTCTTTTTTTTTGCTGGGCAATGAGGGTTAAGTGACTTTCCCAGGGTCACACAGCTAGTAAGTGTCAAGTGTCTGAAGCTGGATTTGAACTCAGGTACTCCTGAATTCAGGGCCAGTGCTTTATCCACTGTGCCACCTAGCTGCCCCCATTGCCAACCCCTTTTCAGAGCTGCTTATCCACCTTTGGTGTCCACATGTCACCCAACGTTTACCTTGGCTCCAAGAATCTATATGTGCTACAGCCATACCCTGACAGTTTTAGTCTTGGCAGACAGGGTAAACCATGATGAGGATAACCAACAGACTTCAAACTCATTGGTGAATTAAGAGACTGTCTAGCATGTGAAGACTTCCCACAGTGGAATGAGCAGACAAGAACAATCTTTTCAAACAGCCACAAAGGTGGCTGAAGCAGGTGCTATGGAGAGCTGAGTGCTTGGGCAGACATTGAAGGCCACCCACTGCACCCAGGGCCATGACCAATCATCTTGATTTTTGTCTTGCCACTGAACTTCAAAGACTCAGGAATAAAGAATGAGGCTAAAAAAAAAAAAAAGAAAGAAAAAGAAAAAGTAGGGGCAGCTAGGTAGCATAGTGGATAGACCACCGGCCCTGGAGTCAGGAGGACCTGAGTTCAAATCCAGGTTCAGACACTTTACACTTACTAGTTGTGTGACCCTGGGCAAGACACTTAACCCCAATTGCCTCACCAAAAAAAAAAAAAAAAAAGAATGAGGCTGACTGCTTTCTGCAGCTTCCCAAGTCCAATTCACAGGCAAGTCAAGACATCCATCACACTGTGTCATTGATTGCCTAGGGAAAAAACAACAACAAAGAACAAACAAGAAGTCCAAAAGGACTCATTGTTTATATTTTGATAGCTTAGAATGATTGTAAATAGGAATTGTGTTCTACCAACAGCCTAGTTTATATTTTGTATTTGTAAGAACAATTTTAATGAGAAACTTGGAGGAGTTTTCCTAGACTGATTTATGGTCACCTTCTGTCTAAATTCTTACCTAGTCCTAGGCTAATGATTGTGTATTGCCTTGGGCAAGCAAATTGAGGCCTGGGAAAAGTCTCTGATGTAGGAAAAAGGTTTTGACATTTTTTTTTCCTGTGGGCAATTTTGTTTCAAAATTGAATTTTATCTTCCTCTTCTAGGAAACTTTTTTGCTTGCATTTTTTCTTCTTAAGAAGTGAAACTTATTTTTAGAGTCACGAGTTAATTTCTTCTGGCATTTAAAAAATGTAATTTTTACTTTGTTTATTGTTTTTATTAGAGTTATAATAGGCCTTTCTTGGTTTGGCTACGTCCTACTAATATGTAATTGTTGCATTTATTAATATGTTGCCTTTCTTAAAAATCTGAATGCTACTGAATGTATAATTGCTTGCTGTATGTTGATACATGAAAAAATCATGAGTACTGTGTTAAAAAGAAAATTCTTTGATCAGGCTTTAGCCCTAATTAACAAGGCGGAACTCAGGAAAAGGGGGAATTGAAAGGAATTTACTTTACATTTGTAAATTGCATATCAGGAATAGATCTAGTCCTTAAGGATGAGGATATTTTAAGGATACAGGTCATAAAAGCGAAAGGATTCAGATGCCATTAATGTTAAGGGAAGTGAGAAAACTCAGGAAGTTTTTTTATTTCTGTCTAAGAATTTTGACCATGGAGATATGCCTGAGGAGCTGATAGTGATGTAGGAGGCAAAAAAGGGGTTAATAGAAGAACCTAAGACCCAAGCTCTAGTACAGATATCAGCTCTAAAAGGGAGTCAGATCCCAGTTAATGAATAACTTATGTTAGGTTCTCATACCCGTAGTGATCAACATCCATAACGGACCAGAACAGGTCAGGTCAAAATAACAATAAAGGAAAAAGACAACCTATAGAAATTCTAATGAAAAATGATTCTATTTTGAAACTAGCCATGGGATTCAGAAAGAGACATGTGCAGAAAAGGCCAGATTTGTCCCCAGATTCACCTTATGACATGTAAACCTCCAAAACACACCTCCACTGAAAAAGGTACCCACCTTGGAGGTTGGCTTAGAACCCCAGGAATTCCAAATTAGGAGAAACCCTCCCCTGTAACACCCCTAGGTGGAGAATATTAGAATGAGTAGGACAGGCCCTCCCCTGTACCTCCCCAAGGTAGAGATTATTATAATGAGACTGATAATCAATTTATCTATATTATAAATATAACTATCTTTTCTTTCACTATTCGAGAGATTCCTTTCCAATATTCTGGTTCTCTCCCTGTGGTCACCCACAGTATTGCAATAAAACTTGGGAAACTGAGTCACTGAGTCTTGTAATTCTTTTGTCATGACTCACAATCAATTTGACCCCAAATTCCAGTCCACATCAATAGCAGGAAGTTATTACTGGGAATATCAGACTCTTCCATCCTCTGAGGATGAAGAACTGCTTAAAGAAATAGGAGGCCTTCTAATCAAAGGAGGCCCTCCTACAGAGAGACCAAATGTTACAATTATACCCAGGAACTCCACTCCATCTATGGTTAAGGTGGAAGTCAGACCCTCTTAGGTATACAATTACCATAGGCCCCAAATTGGCATTTTTCTCTGGATATGAAGCAATCATCATGAAAGAAATTCTTTTTCTATTATATTAACAACCAATTATCAAATTAGGATCCAGGCTTTTTTCCTTTATTTCTTCATTTAGGGCCCAGCCCCTATAGAAGGTCAGTCAGTCTCTGAAAGACATGACTAATTGATGAGATTGCCCTAATCCTATCTCCAGGAATGAGCTCCTCTATCTTGCCACCCCACCCCACCCAAACAGAAGACCTTAATTCTGTTTAGAGTGTAAACAGAATCTAGTCTGGGTGAGTTCTCGTCCCAGGGAGAATAGCCACTGTCCTTGTACCCCTCCATTGCAATTAGGGTAACCCAGCTCATGAAGGAGAAAACCAATCAGAATGGTATAGATGGAGATGGATTCCTCTGTCCAGATTGCTGGAGGTGATTGAGTCTCATGATCAAGCCATGCTTTCCTAGCCTACCTCCTCATTCAATGTCCACCAATCAGGGTTGATTTTCACTTGTCAGGGGCATTTCCTTTCAAAAGAAACTATTTGAGGCTTTCAGACTCTCCATGTTTTTGTCTTTGGTTTTCAAAGAGAAACCATTGACCATCAATATATTGATTATTAGCTAGCTTAATTAGTAAATTGATTAATTACTCAGAAACTTTCTCTCAGGTTTTTCCTTCATAACAATTATCTAAATTATTTAGTAATGGTTAAAAAATAGAGGGGTAGAACAGTGAAACACAATAGGTAAGCAAACGCCAGAAGGAATCGAACAAAGTAGTTCACTGTTCAGTAAACCCAAGAACAAACTGCAGTGGGGGAAGGAATCTTTATTCCATAAAGTCATTTTGGGGGAAAAGTTATTTGGCAGACAATAGTTTTAGACCAGAGTCTCACTTCTTATAACACAATGAGTTGCAAATGGATACCTAACCTAAAGGTAAAAAGTCATATCGTAAAAATATTAGAGAAGGGAAGAAGGTACTTTCACAGCTGTGATTAGGAGGAAAATTCTTTCCCCCCCCACCATTTCCTAGGTTTTATTCAAAGCTTTCTATAAACTTACTTTTTCTTCTACTCCTTCTCACTCTTTTGTGAGTCATACTGCTATAATATTATATAGAAGAAAGATGGAAGATTATAAGTAGTATCTAGGAATATGCTTCTGAATGTTTAACACTTGTTTGGCCTGATAGACTTTTAAGTTTAATTTATATTATTAACATTTTTTCCCCAACACTTTCTTTTTTTAAATGTTTTCAGTCAATAGTATTTTATTTTTTCCCAGTTACATGTAAAGATAGTTTTCAATATTTGTTTTGTTTTGTTTTGTGGGGCAATGAGGGTTAAGCGACTTGCCCAGAGTCACACAGCTAGTAAATGTCAAGTGTCTGAGGCTGGATTTGAACTCAGGTCCTCCTGAATCCAAGACCAGTGCTATATCCATTGTACCACCTAGCTGCCCTAACATTTGTTTTGTTTTGTTGTTGTTGTTGTTGTTGTTGTTGTTGTTTTGTTTTTTAATGAGGCAGTTGGGGTTAAGTGACTTGCCCAGGGTCACACAGCTAGTAAGTGTTAAGTGTCTGGGGCCGAATTTGAACTCAGGTACTCCTGACTCCAGGGCTGGTGCTCTATCCACTGCGCCATCTAGCTGCCCAACATTTGTTTTTATAACATTTTGAGTTCCAAATTTTTCTCCCTCCTTCCCTTCCCTCCCCCTCCCCAAGACAGAAAGAAATCTGATATAGGTTATATATATACAATCACATTAAGCATATTTCCCCATCAATCATGTTGTGAAAGAAGAACCAAAACAAAAGGGGAAAAGCTGAAAAAAGGAAAAAAACACAAAAAAGTAGAAATTGTATGGTTCAATCTGAATTCAGATTCCATAGTTCTTTTTGCTGGATGTGGAGAGCATTTTCTATCATGAGTCCTCTGGAATTGTCTTGAATCATTGTATTGCTAAGAAGAGCTAAGTCTATCTATCACAGTTGATCATCACACAATATTGCTATTACTGTGTACAATGTTTCTCTTGGTTATGCTCACTTCACTCAGCATCAGTCCACTTAAGTCTTTCAAGGTTTTTTTGAAATCTGCCTGCTCATCATATCTTATCATATCACAATAGTATTCCATTACATTTATATACCATAACTTGTTCAATCATTCTCCTGCTGATGGGCATCCCCTCAATTTCCAATTCTTTGCCACAACAAAGAAAGCTTCTATAAATATTTTTGTATATGTGGGTCCTTTTCCCTTTTTTATGGTATCTTTGGGATACAGACCTAGTAGTGGTATTACTAGGTCAAAGGGTATGCACAGCCCCATAGTCCTTTGGGCATAGTTCCAAATTGTTCTAGGAGGAAACTTCTTAACCAAGTAAGTATGGGATACAACTAATCATAATAGATGAAACATCCAATATTGATTTCATAAAACTAAAAAAGCTTTTGCACAAATAAAATAATTTGTTAGAATATGAAGAAAAATCATAGTGAGAAGTTTTGTACTAAATATCTAAGACATATAGAATTGACACAAATATATAAGACCAAGAACCCAGTATAAGTTGTCAAATATTATGAATAAACATTTTTCAAAATAAGAATTATTTTTACAGTGTTTTATTATTGTATAAATTGTTCTTACTCTACACATTTTTCTTTATCAGTCTTCAAGATTGTTTCTTTTCTTTTTTTTTTTTGTGGGGCAATGGGGGTTAAGTGACTTTCCCAGGGTCACACAAGCTAGTAAGTGTCAAGTGTCTGAGGCCGGATTTGAATCGAGGTACTCCTGAATCCAGGGCTGGTTCTTTATCCACTGCGCCACTTAACCACCCGAGATTGTTTCTTTTTAAAATATTGACATTATAAATTGTTTTTCTGATTCTTTTCACTTCACTCTATATTAGGTTGTAAGTTTTTTCACATCTCTTTGAAATGATCTATTTCCTCATTTTTTACAACAAAACAGAATTCTATTGCATTCATATACCACAATTTGTTCAGCCATTTCCCAATTGATGGACATTTGCTTAGTTTCCATTTTTGTCACTATAAAAAGAACTTCTATAAATATTTTTGTGGGACATTTTCCTCTTTCTTTTGATATCTTTTTGGGTATATATTTAACAACAGCATAGCTAGGTCAAAGGGTATGAACTATTCAGAAACTTTTGAGGCATAATTCCAAATTGCTTTCCAGAATGTTAGGACCAATTCTTTGAAAGCAGTAAGAATTCTTTTTGTTTGTTTGTTTTTTTGTTTTTTTGGGTTTTTTTGCGGGGCAATGAGGGTTAAGTGATTTGCCCAGGGTCACACAGCTAGTAAGTGTCAAGTGTCTGAGCCCGGATTTGAACTCAGGTTCTCCTAAATCCAGGACTGGTGCTCTATTCACTGAGCCACCTAGCTGCCCCCAGCAGTAAGAATTCTAACCTACAGGATGACTATCCATGATTCCAGAGGATCACTGGTGAACATAAATGCTATTTATCTCCTAATAGAGGTGACAGATTCAGGGTATAGAATAAGATTTTTTTTTTAACATGACCAATGAGGGAATTTTTTTTGCTTGATTATGCATATTTATTACAAGGAATTTGTTTCTACTACCATCATCATCTAACCCATGGGGTAGGGCTCTGGGAAGAAGAGAAAATAGATTTCTATTAACTAAAAAGATAAAATTCAATTAAAAATAAGGACTATATACTATATGCAACTACATGAAAACTATCCCAAATAATTAATCATAAGAGAAATGAAGATGAAGCAATTCTGAGGTTTTACCTCACAAATGTAAAAAATTATAAAAGACAGAAACCTCAATGTTGGAGAGGCCAGAGAAAATCAAATATATTAGTATAGCTTTGGCTGAACTGTGGATTTGTCTGACCTTTCTGAAAAATAATTTGGAATTATGTGAGAAAAGTAATCAAATTGTTTATATTTTTTGATCCAGAGATCCCAGGAAGTCAAAGACAAAAACAAACATCTCATATCTACCAAAATATTCCAAGTAGCACTTTTGGTGGTAGTGAAAAACTGGAAACACAGTAGATATTCAAGGATTGTGAAATGATTCAACAAATTACTCATTTGGATATGAGGAAATTTTTTTTAGTATAAGAAACGATTATGAGGAATTTGAAGAAATATAGGAAGACATTTATGAACTAGTGCAGAGTAAAGTTATCAGAACCAAAATATGTACAATGATTATAATAATGGAAATGGAAATAGCACTCAAAGTTAAATTTAAACTCTCTGAGGGCATAACTGTCTCATTTTTTGTATTTATATCCCTAGTGCCTTCTACACTTCCTGGAATATAATAGGAACTTAATTTACTGATTGATTTAAAAAGATAGTCAAATTCTGATTAACTTTAATGACTAATCAGATGATGAAATATACTTACCACTCAAAAGAAAGGTAAAGGACTACAAAATGTAGTATATATGCTTCTCAGTCATGTTCACATTTTGGGGTGGCTTTCCTTGCCTATTTTGCTTTTTTTTTTTAACCAGACAGAGTTGAGCCTGGTTGAGAGTATACATCAAAAAGAAAAAAATTATTTCATAAAAACAAAAGGCACCAATAACAACAAAAAAAGAAAAATCACAAAAAAATAGAAGAGGTGCCAAGAGACCAGGATGAGTTTCTAAAAGAAGGGATGTAGGGGGCAACTAGGTGGCACAGTGGATAGAGCACCGGCCCTGGAGTCAGGTGAGTTCAAATCTGGCCTCAGACACAATACTAGCTGTGTGACCCTCTGCAAGTCACTTAACCCCAATTGCCTCACTAAAAAGAAAAGAAGAAGAAGAAGAAGAAGGGATGTAGGTACTTCAGGCCTTTGCAAACTTTTAGAATATTGTTAAAGGGAAAGAACTAGCATGCAGGAAGGCATCATGAAATAAACTCTGAATTTTGAATGAGAAGACTTTCCTTCAATTCTGGTTCAGCTACTTACCATCTATATTAGCTGGGACAAATCACTTAACCTCTCTTGACCTTAGCTTTCGTACCTGCAAAATGATGGGGTTAGACTAGATGAGGTTTAATGTTCCTTCCAGTTCCAAATCCTATAATCCATGCCAAATTAGCCAATTCTTTTTCTTTTGACAGGGTTACTAAACTAGTCAATAAGAAGAATGCTCTGAGTATGTGCTTGTAAGCCAGATATAATTTTTTTTTAAAGTTGTTCAGCTAGGTGAATTTGGAACTGCTTGGCTAAATGGACACATTAAAGAATGGATGTCAGGGCAGCTTGATAAAGCACTGGCCCTGGATTCAGGAGGACCTGAGTTCAAATCCGTCCTCAGACACTTGACACTTACTAGCTGTGTGACCTTGGGCAAGTCACTTAACCTTCATTGCCCTGCAAAAAGGAAAAAAAAAAAAAGAATGGATGTCAATCTGTAGACTGTAGTAGAGGGCTTCAGAGCTCTATTCTTGGCCCTATTCTTTCAACAAATTTATGCAATGACATAGATACAGCTATAGTTGCAATTTGTCAGATTTGCTTAGATCACAAACCAAGGAGGAGCAGCTGATAATACATTAAAAGTCAAGATCCAAAAATATTTCCACAGGCCAGAGTCATGGGTTAAAACTAGAAAGAAAATTTAATAGGGATAAATGTCTAATCCTGTATTTGGGTTCAAAAAATCAATTATATGAGTACTTTTTCTTCAAAATTCAGATTAAATATCACCTTCTACATGAAGCCTTTCTTAATCTGCATTCCCCTCCAGCTCTAAATACCTTCCCCCCTCACAAAATAATTACCTGGTATTTATTTTGTATATATCTTGTATACAAAGGTGTATAGCCAGGAATGGGAGCACATTCTCGAAGGACATTTTCATTGGTCCTTCTCCTTCCCCTTAGGGAAGTTGGTCCAGTCCCTATGCACCCCAATATCTATACCTATATGTGTATATATCTGTGCACAGTATAAAGACATACATATGTATATATTATATATATGTATATATATGCATATATACATGTATATGTGTGTGTGCACCTGTTGTCTCCCCCATTAGAATGTGGAATTTCTTTAGAGAAAGGGCTTTCATTTTTGTCTTTTTATACCCAGTATCTAGCATGATGCCTGGCACATAGTAGGCATTTAATAAGTGCTTATCAATTGTTTGATTGGTTGGCATAAGGATTGGCATAAGGAAGGCATGGCTAGAAATCAGAGCATATGGGGAAAAAACTAAGGGTTTTAAGTGCTTGGTTAAGTTCAATATGAGTAAACACAGCTATGTAGCAGACAAAAAAAGCTAATGAGATCATAGGCTGCATTAGTAGAATTATCATGTGCAGAGTAAGGGAGGTAACTATTCCATTGTACTCTGTCCTTTTCTAGTGCCCTCTATCCAATTCTGGACACTGCATTTTTACAAAGGATCTCAAATAGTGAGAGCATAGGCAGAGAAGGATAAATAGGATGGTCAGGGGTTTAGAAACCATTCCATATTAGGATCAGTTGAAAGACCTGGAGAAAACAGCTTAAGGGGAACTTGCTATTTGACCCCAAAAATCTGTCTCTAAAAGAGGATGTGGATTTATTGTTCTTGACCCCAGAGGGAAGAACTAGGAAAAATGGGTGAAAGTTATAGGAAGGCAAATTTCAACACACAAGCAACTTTTCTAACGCTAAAATCTGTCCCTGAATGGAAGCTGGAATGCCTACTTTGGGAAGATTTATAAACATTTTTTTTTTTTTTGCCTAGAAATTGCCTTCAGAGCTTCAGTTAAGTTAGATTCTGGGCTCTGAATATTTCATGTTCTCTCTCCTCTCTTTCAGGGTTGGATTATCCCCCACAGCAACTGAACTGGGAATCTGAAGCACTTGGTGAGAGGGATGGGGAGAGTGACAGTAAATATTTTGCCCCTTTAGTACTTTGGTGCTGTGAACCTTCCTTGTTCCTCCTAGCTCTGTCATTATTATTATTAGCTTTGTTTCTACTAAGGTAAGAAGGCCAATGGGCCTATGGCTTTGACAAGGAATAATTTGGGACAAGCATGGAGAGAAAAGAAAGTTGAGAAAGGGGTCAATTTAGTGGATTATCGTCTGCTGGGTAGCCAGCCAGCTAGAAAATGTACTTAGTTCCAGGCATTCCAGCTACAAAACAAATCATCAAGGCAAGTCTTCAAGGAGTTTTCTTCCTACTGGAGGAAAATTACACATATTGGAGACAGAATGCTGGGGAGAAGACAGGTGTGACAGGTGTTGGGGGATGGGGGGGATAGTTTGTAAATGGTGGCCGGGAAGCAGGAGGAGAGATCCTTTAAGGCAACTAATGCTTTGTTTTTCATCATTCTAAAGCACTTCCCCGCAACCCTCCCAAATCAATGATTTCATTAGTAAGGAATTTCTGATAAGGTTGACTGACACCTATTCTGCAGTTTACTGTCTTAGAGTTGGCTGGAGGTTCAGGATGTGTTAAAGGAAGGACCTGGAAAAGGGGTCTTACTGCCCCTAGGGTTAGCTCTCTAATCACTACACCAAGGTACTTTTTTTTTTTTTAAGAACCCAAAACCTCAGTGAGTCCCTGGTGGGAAAGACCTTAAATGAGAAATAAGGAAAGAAAGTGGGACAAGAAGATATGAAAAAGGAGAAGGAAATAAAACCAAGATTAGAGAAACTCGATCTCAGTCTCTCTTTTTGGGGTATGCTTGCTCAGCGATTCGAGCAACTTTTTGTCCCTTGTTTTTGTTGCTGTAGCTTGGGGCAAATTCCCCGATGACTGTAAATTCCATCTGGGCAGAGTGAGTCCTGAGGAAGCTGAGGCTGAGAGAGGACAAATGACTGACCCAGGAGTCTAGTGCCTACCTAGTGTCTGTGGCAGCATTTGAACTCAGGTCTTCAGGTCAGGGTTGTCTATCTACCGTGTTTCTGGGTTCTACTGAACTTCGTAGGCTTCCCCTCCTCAGCACTAAACTCAGCATACCAAAGTTCGGAATAAACCTTTATCAAATTGAACTGGATTGAGCGGCTACTCTCAGGCAAGGACTCCCAGAAGCCTTACTTTTCATTGGCTCGGATCTGCCTGGAGCCGCCACCGTTGCCTTGTCCTCTTTGGTTATCTCTACTGTCAATCTCCTCCCATATCCAATTCCCGCCTCAGACCCCGCCTGCTTCCCTTTTTCCCGAAAGGGAATGCCCAGTCTCTGGAGTGGCGCGAGGTGAGCAGGCAGTCGTCTGGGGCGTCTCCCGTTCCAGCTGTGGCTCACGCGTCGCGCCCCGCCCCGCCCCGCTCCACCCCACTAGGGTGTCCAGAGCCTCTAGCGAAGGTGGCTCGAGCCCTCGCCGCCCGCCCCGCCCCCGCCTCGCCCTGGGACCCCGCCCCTCGTCTCCAGGGTGGAGACCCAGGCAGCCGAGGCGGGAGGAATGTGCTGGAAGGAGGCGACGGAGAAGCTGTAAGGCGGTGCTGAAAGGACAGTTCCCTACGGGAACCTCCCGCCCCCAACCCAGGTAGCCCAGCCACGAGGCGAGCTTGGGAGCCGGGAGGGCGTGAGCGGGATGTGAGCCATGGAGGCCATCTGGATCTACCAGTTCCGGCTGATCGTGATCGGCGACTCCACTGTGGGCAAGTCCTGCCTCCTGCATCGTTTCACGCAGGGCCGCTTCCCGGGGATGCTGTCCCCCGCCTGCGACCCCACGGTCGGTGTGGACTTCTTCTCCCGTCTGCTGGAGATCGAGCCCGGCAAGAGGATCAAGCTGCAGCTGTGGGACACGGCCGGGCAGGAGAGGTTCAGGTACGGCCGCCCGTGCCAACCTCCCGGGATGATCCAGCCCCCGCCCGTCCTTCTTCCACTTCCCCATGTCCCTGACAACCCGGCCATCCAAAGGCTTCTTCCCCTTTGCCCGGTTCTCACTTCCCTCTCCAGCTTCCTTGCCTTTGCAAATGCGACCCGCCCCTAGGTTCACTTCTTTCTTTCAGATACGACCTCCCCCACTCCTCACCCTGCACCCCCCGCCCCAAACTCACTTCTTTCCTTTGCGCACTTTCCCCTCTTCCTCTTTGCTCTTCCACACCGCCCCCCCCCCCGTCCCCACTGAGCACTCCTGCCCACAAACCCCTGTTCCCACTTGACCTGTGTAACCCTTTATCCCCTGCCCCCCTTTTTTTCTCCCATGTTGCCATACCCCGTGAGTCATATGCCAGTCTCCTGCACAGACATCATAGTTAGGTGTCCTGGAGCCCAGTCCCTTGAGTATAGTAGGCTCTTAATAATCGTTTGTCGGATTTACAGCAAAAGCTGTTTCAGCCCAGTTTGATTGTATGAGATCATTGAGCACCGGCAGGAGGGAGATGAATGGGATGATGGTTACTAGAAACAGTATTTCAGAAGGTGGTGGGCTGTGGTGTCAGAGGACAAGAGTGGGTTCAAATCCTTCTTCAGGGTATATGTCACATACATGTCACATGTGTGACCTTGGGTAATTCACTTAACTTCCCTGGGTCTTAGTTTTGTCATCAGTGAGCCAAGGGAGGGATTTATGGTCCCTACCATCCTGTCGTGAGCAGGGGTATAGATTCGAGTGCTCTCTTCCATAAAATTAGACAAAACATGAGGGTTGGAACAGCAGAGCCAAGAGTTTTTTAAAGGGGTGAATTCCCTTCAAAAGTTGTCAAGCACTGAGGTGAGGTACTATTTAGGGAAAGGAGACATGCAGAGATTTCTCAGAAGTTGTTTTGTTTTACCTGTATTGAATGTTTAGTATTTAAATTTCTTGGGTAAATGGTAGAGTGTTAAAACTGTATCCTTGGGGATAGGTAGGTGGCTCTGGATTCAGAAGGACCTGAGTTCAAATCCCACCTCAGACACTTGATACTTACTAGCTGTGTGACCCTGGGCAATTCACTTAACGCCAGCAAACCCCCCCCCCCCCAAAAAAAAACCCAATAAAACTATCCTCACTTAATAGTATATAAAAGAAAGGATGAAAGAAAACACCTGACTTTTCATACTTAAAATGAAAGATTTTTTAAAATAATAGCTAACATTTATATAGCACCTTCCATATGCTAAGCAATGTGTTAATCACTTTACAATTATTCTCTCATTTAATCCTCACAATAACCCTTGGAGGTAGGTGGTATCATTATCCACATTTTACAGATAAGGAAACTGACAAAAACAAGGGTTGAGTGATTTGTCTAGGGTCACACAGCTAAAACTCAGGAATTTAAAAAAATAAACAAAATGTTATTTCTTTGATAAATATTACAGAATAATAAGACTTTAGAACCAGAAGAGACTTGATCCAATCTAACTTCCTTGCTTTATGTACATGATCCAGAAAGGTTAAATGTGTTGCCCACGGTTACAGTTAGTTAGGGCAGCTAGGTAGAGCATTTGGTAGAGCAGTGGTCCTGGAGTCAGGAGGACCTGTGTTCAAATCTGTCCTCAGACACTTACTAGCTGTGTGACCCTGGGCATGTCACTTGACTCTGTTTGCCTCAGTTGCCTCATCTATTAAAATAAGCTGGAGAAGGAAATGGCAAACCACTCTAGTTAGTGTCTTTGCCAAGAAAATCCCAAATAGGGTCATGAAGAGTCGGGCACTACTAAACAATAGCTACCTAGGCAGAATTATAAACCAATTCTCCAAACCAATCACTCATCCCATCAACAAATGTTTTTCTGATACCTAACACAAGCCACTAGCTCTAGAATTCACTAAAAGGCCACAGTGGGTAGGGTGATGTAAGGGAGAAATACCTTAATGTTGCTTTTTATTGAATTTTTTTAATGCCAGAAATTCCATTCATTGTGGCAGAAGTGCAATATGCTATAGTGGAAAGGGTAATATATGTGGGGTAAGACATTTTGGCTTTGAATCCTTGTTCTGCTGCTTAATGCCTGTATGATCTTAGGCAAGTCATTTTAGCCTATGTGGGTCTTAGTTTCCTTATCTATGTAATGAGTGGGTTGAACTAAATAATTGATAAAGTTGCTTGCATCTTGAATATTCTTTATTACATTGAAGGTTCAAAACCTCTGATAGAGAGCAACAAACTAAAGGTGGAATTTTTGAAGCCTTGCTTACTGCTTTCTCCTAGCCCTGCTACTGACTCCTTATCCATTGCTCTTTGCTTTATGCCATTCTACTACTTTAAACAATTGGACCAATATTTTAAAAATTATTAGTGGGGCAGCTAGGTGGTGCAGTGGATAGAGCACCAGCCCTGGATTCAGGAGTACCTGAGTTCAAATCTGGCCTCAGACACTTAACACTTACTAGCTGTGTGACCCTGGGCAAGTCACTTAACCCCAATTGCCTCACTAAAAAGAAAAAAAATTATTAGGGTAAGGTATATTTTGGAGGAGAAAGAAATGAGGAAAAATGACTTGAAAAAGTTTGGGATACACATCACTGATATAAACATGTACTTAGTCATGTGAATTGTATATTCAACACGATAGAGTTGTAGGAGTGGAATTTTCCAATGATGTCTTTTTTTTTTAAATCTCCCAGTAGACCATCATCCTTTCTGGAGTTTTAAATGATGGCCTTTTTTTAAACCTCTCTCTACACTGTCATCCTCTATGGATGAGATCAGCTTCCATATGAGCTCACTAGGCAATGATTCAAGGTCTTGGTTTATAATCTCAGTTCTGAGGCTGAAATGTAAAATATATATATTACTCCCTCTTCATAACACTGCACAGTAGCCAAATTAGCCTACTTGCTGTTCCCCAAAGTTTGCATTCCATATCTCATCTCCATGCCTTTGCATAGGCTATCCCATGCCTAGAGTTGCTCTCTCTGCATTTCTGCCTCTTAGAATCCTTAGTTTCTTCCAAGGGTTAGCTCAGATGTTCCAACCCACTGGATTCCTTTCCTGATTCCCCGTCTTCCAACTCCCCTCATGCTTTCCCCCTTTTCCTACTCCTCATATTTTGTTTTTACATATTGTATCCCCCAGTACAATGCAAATTCCTTAAAGTTAGAGACGCTTTTGTTTTTGTATTCACAGTGCCTTGCATTTGGGAGGTGCTATTGAACTGAAATGAATTGTGAGCTGCTTAGCCCTTGTTGTTTGTTGTTCAGAAGTTTGAGTTTTGTCTGATTCCTTCTGACCCTATTTGGGGCTTTCTTGGCAAAGATACTAAAGTGGTTTGCCATTTCCCTCTCCAGCTCATTTTACAGGTGAGGAACTGAGATAAACAGGGTTAAGTGACTTGCTCAGGGTCACACAGCTAGTAAGTGTCCTGAGGCTAGATTTGAACTCTAGAAGTTGAATCTTCCTGATTCCATGCCCAGTGCTCTATCCACTGAACCACCTAGTTTAGTCTTACCCCTATGTAAATGCCAGGCCTTTAGCAGAGAGTAAGCAAAAAACACTCACCTAGGTGGCAGGAGATCTACAGTCTAGTTCTAGCTCTGAAGCTTTAACCCTCAGTATAAGATCTTTAATGTTTCTTCCACTTCTAACATGCTATAAATTATTAAGAGTTATTTATTAGGGGCAGCTAGGTGGCGCAGTGGATAGAGCACCGGCCCTGGAGTCAGGAGTACCTGAGTTCAAATCCAACCTCAGACACTTAACACTTACTAGCTGTGTGACTCTGGGCAAGTCACTTAACCCCAATTGCCTCACTTAAAAAAAAAAAAGAGTTATTTATGCAGCACTAACAACTCATTGGAAGAAAGGAGGTCAAACTTAATTAAACTAACTTCTTTTACTTTCTCATTTTAGAATTAATTTAGGTGGTTGTGATCTAAACCATGTGTGAATCAATAAATGAGAGGGGAGGACCTGAGTTCAAATCCAGCCTCAGACACTTGAGACTTGCTGGCAGTGTGACTTTGGGCAAGTCACTTAACCCTCATTGCCCTGCTTAAAAAAATAAAGATAGAGAAATTGGATGATGCCAATATATTTATTTAGCTGTTCTTGCACCAACTTTTCAGTAGTTGATGTAGTAATAATTGTTTTTTAAATTTCTCCTACAATTTTAGCCTTACAGGCTAAATGGTAGCTACATGAAGCAGAATAAAAATTTTTAAAGCCCACTTCATGTCAATTTATTGATGAAGACAAGAGTTGTTAAATGCTTTGATTTGATTTCTTAGATTTTTCAGTAACCAGGCCTACCTTTTCCCAAGTAGATAACTGGTGGAGAAGAATATTTTATTAACATATTTTATTAATTTTGTATTTATTATAGTTATTTTGTGTCTTAAAAATGTAATGCTTATGTATTTTAAGAGCTAGTTTCAAATATTTCATTCTCTAGAATGCTTTAGCTGTTTTCATACTAAGAAGGAATAAAATCAAAATGAAAACAATTACTATGAAAGCATTTTCTATTTTATTAAAGAAATTAAAGGTATTTGTTCTTAAATTATAGATAGGAATGTGAATTTTATTCCAAGGGAAGGTGTTAAGTTGATGAAAAATGGATTCCTGCCATCACCCATAAACAAACTTTTGTAGGATTCATTAAAGCTGACTATCATGTGTGAAGGTTTATTCACAGTTGTAATCAATTTTAAAGTCAGCCTAACATGAAAGACCTGAAAGAAAGAAAGAAAGAAAATTTACAAGGGAAAGTTCATAATGTGAAAATAACTCATTTTTATATAGTGCTTAAAAGCACTTAAAACCACCCAATAAGGTAGGTGATAGAAGTATTTTATTATTCATATTTTCCCTAAGGCTCAGAAAGGAGTTTTGGGGTGGCCAGAGACTATTTCATTTCACTGAGCGAAGGAGACACTAAGCTTAATGTTCCCCCTAAGGAACAGGATCATCAGGCCCTCCCACTTCCAGAGTCTGGATGAGGTAAAGAATGCTCTACACCTTTCAGCATGGAAATAAAACGTTGAACTCACTTATGTAGCCTTGGTTTATTCTAATTAAACAACACATAATGCTCCACAGCCAGTTGATCCTTAATTAGAATGAGATATCGCTGTCTTTGGTTCTTCATATATGATTTTCTCATTCTCCCAGCAAGCACATGTTTTCAGGTCCTCTGTGGTCCTGTGCCAACATAAAGTATGAGTCTTCTATGGGGAAAGACTGTACACAGTGGCTCAGTCTTTGTGCCCTTATACTTCAGGGGGCCCCCTTCAAGGGAGTACTATCTCTGCTTCCTTGCTTCTTAATCTCAACTTAGAACTTTCCAGCATTTTAATTGCTTTATTGTGTCTTGGTTTCTCATAAAGTCAGTCTTCCATTTGTTCAATCCTAATTCTTAGGCAATTATTTTCATCAGAGAGCTTTTGTACCTCCTTTTCCATTTGGCCAATTTGGTTTTTCAAGCTGTTGACTTTTTTCTCATGTCTTTCCTGCATCACCCTCATTTCTCTTTCCATTTTTTCCTCTACCTCTCTAACTTTATCTTCAAAGTCCTTTTTGAGCACCTCTATGGCCTGAGACCAATTAATATTTTTTCTTGGAAGCTTTAGATATAGGGTCCCTGACATTGACATCTTCCTCTGAGGGTACGCCTCGATCTTCCTTGTCACTGAAAAAACTTTCTATGGTCCTCACCTTTTTCTGTCTGCACATCTTGCCTTTCTTTTACTTGACTTTTAGCTCCTTAAAGTGGGGCACTGTTTCCAGGCTGCAGTATCCCAAGCTTCAGAAGTCCTAGGTGGTATGATTTAAGGAAGATCAGGTTCTTCACTTGTCTGGCCTGTTCCCTAGTCTGTTGCTAATCAACCAGCTTTGTGTGTTGTGGTTGTCAGCTTTGATGAGCCTGTGCTCCTCCCCCACCTGGGCCACTGCTACTCAAGCCTACCTCCTGGTTCCCAGTAGGAGTGAAAAACCCAAGTTCTGCCTCAGCACTAGCATAGACCCCTGTAGTCTCCCCCCTGCCCAGGGCTCAGCCCTCTCACCAGACTGTGAGCTTAGTTCCAGATGACACTGGTGCTTCAGCTGATTCAGAGGCTCTGGGGGTCTCCTTCTCTGGTGAAGCCTTCCTAGGACTGGATCTGTGTCTGGGTGACTGTGGGGTTGGGTTTCACTCCTGTCTCAGCACAGCAGCTCCCTCCTTCTGACCTTCCAAGCTGTTCATGGTTAGAAGATGATTTCAGCACATTCTTCTGTGGCTCTTGCTGCTCCAAGAATTGTCCTATGGCATTATTTCAATGTTTTTTGGAGTGCTCGTGTCATGAGTTTGAGAGCTCATTGCCTTTCCTCTGCCATCTTGCCTCTGCCCCCCTGGCCTGCTTCTTTCTCCAAGTCCTCTGCCACCAAGAGCACCCCCAGAATTTTAATTGATGAGCAGACAAGGCATCCTCTTTTGCTTCTATGTCACATACATTTTTTAATAGAAAAATTTAAGTATCTTAATTGACAAGAAGTGATGGAGCATGCGATTAGTGATTAGTACATATGTTGAGGAACCACTTTCATGGTCTTGCAGATGACATTATTGTATACATACATATAGCCTGGGAATGGGGGAGGGGAAGAGATGGTTGTATAATGAGGCCACCTTAGAAAATTCAGTATTAAAGAAAGAAGCAAAACTGTTGCTATACATGTATGTATATGTGTATGTATACATGCATATCTATTCTTTATTGAAAACATTTCTCCCTTTGATTGAAACCTCCTAAACTGTGATGAGTGAAACTTAATCACCTTACCTGCCTTCCAGTGTTAGGGGGAAACTAACTAGGATTTAATTATAATTGGAAGCTTCAACAACAGTTTAGGCATTGAGAATTTATATATAAGAAGTTAGTAAATAGAGAACATGTCTCTGAAAGAATGGAAAAACCTAGCTCAGATCTACACTTAAGAGAGAGAGAGAGAGAGAAAGCTCCCTTCACCTAGCCAGTCATGCTATCAAAGAGAAAAAAGCTCCCTCAGTTTGACCAGAAGCTCCCTGTGGGACCGGAAGAGGAGTGGTCCCCACACACAGCTCCAAGCTAATTGACTGGTAGCATTCAAGTCCATTGATTAACATGACTTGAAGGCGGCCCATGAATTGTGAGGCAACTTCTGGGATGCTAATTTGACCTTAGAAACCTCGGAAAGGTCACCTCATGCTTTCTTGTCAGGAGGTAGCACACCTGGTTCTCACACTCCCCCCTGTGCTTCATGAAGAAACATAGTTTCCTTACATGAAGCAATAACATTACAGATACTTATGACTAACAAAGTAAAGGGAATGAAAAGAGAGAAAAGAAATTGAGCGACGCATTGACAGAAGCTAAAGGGGGCATTCCCCTTTAGCAAGTGGACATTATAAATAGTGTATGCAATAGGGAAAAGGAAAACAGGAAAATGTCAATTTAAGTCTTTGAAAGTCTTATCTCAGATGGTTCTTTGGATGTTGTCTGGGTATAGTTGTGGAGTGAAAGTCTTTCAGGTATGGATGCTGATGATCAGCTAGCAAGTCTCAGCTGGAGAGTTTCAGGTGTGGTTGTAAAGTCTCTCAGGTGTTTCAGATACTGATAATCAGCTGGATAGTTTCCTACAAAATTGATCTTAACACAACTTTAAATAGTTTTGCCAATAACCAAATCAAACAATGAGAGTTCTCAAAAACATGTCTAAGGAAATTCAGAATCTTTTAGAGATATAATAAAAACAAAAAATTAAAATGTTTAAACTTAATATTACTGTAAACCCCACGGTGGGCAATAAATTGAGAAGACAATTGTGATATTAATTAAAAGAATTTTTTTGTTTGTTTCATCACTTTTTGCATCATCTCACAGTTACATCATACACACATAATCAGAACCTGGGGTTGACAACAGGCAGTCACCTGGGGTGGAGAGGTCAGGGAACAAAATTGTATTAAGTGCCCACAATGTACAAGCACTATGCCACACACTTTACAAATATGATCTCATTTGATCCTCACAACCCTGGAAGATAGGTGCAGTTATCATCCCTATTTTATAGACGATGAAAGAGGCAGCAGAGGTTAAGGGATTTGCGCCCATGGCTAGTAGGTGTCTGAAGTCAAATTTGAACTCAGTGATCCTTGACTCCTGGCCCAACATGCATCCACTACACTACTTAGTTGCCTCTAGGCCACATACAATCTTGCCTCTTCCAGTACAAGAAATTATGACATGCTCAGTGTGACACAGCTAAGACGAGTTAGAGCTAGGGTTCAACCCCAGATGACTAAAATTCAGACTCACATCTCTTTCCACTATATTATACTACATTCTTAACATTCAAAAACAGAAATAAATACACTGGGGGTAGCTAGGTGGCGCAATGAATAAAGCACCAGCCCTGGATTCAGGAGGACCTGAGTTCAAATTTGGCTTCAGACACTGGACACGTACTAGCTATATGACCCTGGGTAAGTCATTTAACCCCCATTGCCCCACAAAAAAAAAAAGAAAGAAAGAAAAGGAAATAAATACACTATAAGATAACAGTACAATTTTTTGTTTGTTTTTTGCAGGGCAATGAGGGTTAAGTGACTTGCCCAGGGTCACACAGCTAGTAAATGTCAAGTGTCTGAGGTCAAATTTGAACTCAGGTCCTCATGAATCCAGAGCCAGTGCTTTATCCACTGCGCCACCTAGCTGCCCCGCAGTAAAATTTTTTTTAAAAAAAATTTAATAGAAACCCCATGGTTTCCTAATTTAAGTTTAAATTAACATTATTGGAAACAAAAACTTGCATAAAAATTCAAATGTGAGAAAAGCTATTGAAGAAAACAGGAAAGAGAACAAGAAGATTAGCCAATGTAAATTACAATCCCCTTTGCTCTTTATTTAGTAAACTGTCTTCTAGAGTTGCTGTGCCTATAAAAGTTATCATCCCACCCCCAACTCTGATGAAGAGCCTCCAAATTTAGGCTTCTTTTCCAATTAAGGCCTTATAGTCTGTTTAGTCAAAGCCCTTCTAGCTAAATAGGACCTTCTAGAACTTGCACTGCTTATGTAGCTTTTGAGGATTCTTGATGAGGCAGTGGTATAAGATATTAGTAGAAGATAGAGACATATATATTGAAAAATTTTTGCCACAGTATCCTAGTTCAGATATATGGTACTTAGAAATTCAGCAGACTTTTGTCATTTAGGAGAAAGCTTCTCTTTTACAGCTTCCCCTCTTCCTCTACTCTTAGGATTGATAGCCCCTTACTCATTTGCAAAGCTTGTAAACCCCATTCTTCTGTGTATCTGTTTGTTCTTCTTTCCCCTGTCTCTTTGTCCACAACATCTGCAACTACAAGAAGTTGTGATCCCAAGTCAGGATTAAAATCGCAAACTCTTTGGAGGAGGAGAGTCCCAAGGATCCTCTCCCATCATACATTCCAGCTTAGGATGAGTTCATGAGATCCTCATTTCTGAGGTACTAAGGGCAGAGATTCCAGCAGTCCCCCAAAGCATGCAAAGAGAGAAGAGATAGGTCTCCCTTACTTTTCAGCATGAGCAGCCAGAGTGTTTGACACAGGCTTCCCTAGCTAATGTGTGCTGCTGAGGAAATAGTTGCTATGGTTTCCACTGTTCCTGGGAAACCAAAAAGGATTAAGTTGTATCTTCAGTACTAAAAGCTGGATTATAGGCTACACTCAAGTTTTCTAAGTGCCAAATTAAATACAAAAGTATGGTCTGGATTTGGGACTGTTTTCATTGTAATAAGAAACAATTGTTATATCCTTAAGGCTAAACTGTCTCCTCTTTTCTATCTTTCTTCCTTGATCTCACTGATTTTATTATAATTACCACTAGTAATAATAATTCAATCTAACAAACATTTATTAAGTACCTCATATGTGCAACCTACTATTATCATTTTAACTTCAAAGAATCTATGAGTTTCAGCCCTTAGCATATGAATTTTTTAACCCAAATGCATGTTTCTATAGTTATCCCTATTAAATATCTTCTTACTCAATTCAGGCCAGTGTTATAACCTATCAAGGTCCTTTTGGATCCTGACTCTCGTCTACTGTGTTAGTTATCCTTCCTGGCATTGTGTCATCTACAAATTTGAGAAGCTTGTCATCTCTGCCTTTGTCCACATCTGTTAAAGTATAAGGCAGAGCACAGATACCTGACCCACTCCACCAGAGACGTTTAAAACTGGCATTAAACCATTAATGGTTACTATTTGGCTCCAGCCATTCAACCAGTTCCAAATTTACCTGTCTATGCTATTATCTAATCTACATCTTTCTATCTTGTACATAAGAATAGCATGAATGCCTGTTCAAATGTTATTTTGAAATCTAGGCATACTATGAATACAGCATCCCTCAGTCTACCTAGTCTAGTAACCATTTTAGCTTAGGTGAGAATTCTACCTTATGTGCTAAAAGGTAACAAACACTTTCCCTTGAAATTCTCCCTTTCAGTTAATCCTCGTAGCTGGGCAATTTGAGCAAAGCCTAGAGCTGGATTCCAGTCTCATCCACTGTCTAGACTATATAGCAACCTATCCTGAGAAGAAAATATAAAGAGACCACAGTGAAAATGTCATTTCCCCTCTTCATTTCTGTAGTTTTCTCCTAGGCTCCAGAAGGACAATAGAGCCCATTGGGTGCCATCTTTAATTATATAAATCCTCTTTTGCTCCACACAAAGCATCACAGGATCATGCATTAAAAGATGGAAGAAACCTTAAAGACTGACTCTGATCCCCTTACTTTTCAGATGAGGAAGTTGAGTCGCAGAGAAGTTAAGCGACTTATTCAGGGTCACACAGCTGATATGTTTGAATCAGGATTTGAATTCAGGTCCTCCTGACTCCAAGTCACATGATTATTATTTTTTTTAAGTAAGGCAGTTGGGGTTAAGTGACTTGCCCAGGGTCACACAGCTAGTAAGTGTTAAGTGTCTGAGGTCGGATTTGAACTCAGGTACTCCTGAATCCAGGGCCAGTGCTCTATCCACTGCGCCATCTAGCTGCCCCTTTTTTTTTTTCAAGTCACATGATTTTTGTTTGTTTGTTTGTTTGTTTTTTGGGTTTTTTTTAGTGAGGCAATTGGGGTTAAGTGACTTGCCCAGGGTCACACAGCTAGTAAGTATTAAGTGTCTGAGGCCGGATTTGAACTCAGGTACTCCTGACTCCAGGGCCGGTGCTCTATCCACTGCGCCACCTAGCTGCCCCCAGTCACATGATTTTTAATGGAAAAAATCCAAAGCTACATTCTCCTCCATAGTTCCCTCCCCCCATAAAAAAAAAAAATAGCTCTTGATGCTTGACCAGAGAAACAATGTAGGTTCTTTGTGGGAAGGAGAGAGATAATTAAGTGGACTCTGAACTAAGATGTCCCCTGCCTTTTCTATAGCAGAAATTAGTCCTGAGGTGGGAGAAATGAAGATAGGACAGAGGAAGACTTCTCTTTTTATATCCAGTTTGAGCCTTCTCCCAATAACAGTCAAAAGGAAAGAATATCAGAACAGACAAGCCAATAGAATGACCATTCATGATTTCAGAAGGCTGATGACGAAGTTTACCTCCTGACAGAAAGGTAATGGACTTGAGTTGTAGAATGTGAGGTGTTAAGGGCTAAAATTCTAGCTAAACTGTCTAAAATATCTAATGAGTGGTCGCCAATAAATTATAAGCTTTAGCAAGAGTTAGACTTTTAAGCATTTATTAAGGAGAATAAGAATTTGGTAAAGAGAGAGAAAAAGGCCTAGATTCCTATCTATTAAAGGGAGAGCACATTTCTAGCTCCCTTCTCCGCCAGAGTCCAGAGGAAAGAGCCCGAGACCGAGCGCCAGTCTCTTCCTTTCTCCTCCCACTAGTCCGTCTCACTTCCTCCCGCCAAAGAAAAGACTCCTGGTCTTGCCCTCAAAGACCTTCGCTTCATGGGCAGAACTCTTCTACAGTAAGTATCCAGCAGGTGGCGTCATTCCAATCGTTACAGTCCCCCCTGTTGTTCCTCAAGAAACAAAATGTTTCCTTGACGGAACAGAGGCCCATTTTTGGACTTGACTGATATGGGGATTTGTTTTTCTTGGCTATGCATATTTTTTACAGAGGTTTTTTTTCCTTTTTTTTCTTTATTCTGTATTGAGAATGTATGGGAAATGGTGGGTAGTGAGGAGGGATAGGGTAAGTAGAGATAGGGTTGCACCCCCGAAAAGAAAAGAGGCTCATTGAAATATGCTTTTGAAATACACAAAAGAGAACAGAAGGAAGGCCAGAGGGAATCACAGACAAGCAGGACAACTTTGGAAGTTACATGTTGAATTTATTATATACTTAAAAGAAAAAAGAGCTATATAAATAGAATAGAGAGTTGCAATTTCATATACACTCTTCTCTGTTCTACTGTGTATAAGAATGTGCTCATTTTAATTGATGTTTCTTAAGTTCATTCTGAACAAAATGGAGGAAAAATAAAGTAGCCTTCAGTTTTATAAAGCTGGGAATATGTTAAAAAACATTTTTTTTCTGATCTGTAGATGAACCATGAAAAATACTGTTTTATTACTGATAAATCACTAAATCTATTTTTTAAATCTATTTTAATACCTGTAGTACAAACTGTTCTGTCTGCTCATTTATACTGAGATTTTCTGTTGATTCATTTTAGTTTAGTTTAGTTTTTTATTCATTTTATTACATTAGCCAGTTAATCTATGTAATTCTATGAGTGGAGAGTTCAAGAACCATCAGATTTAGGATAGAGGTAGTTGGAAAAAAGTATTATGTTTAATTAGTTACAACCAAATCCTGACTTTGGCTACTGGGTATGTTAAGTCTCTCAGCTAGCTTTTATTCTTTAATAAAACTGAGAGAAGAAAGCAAGAAAAGAATCCAGGAGATAGCTATTTTGAGTCATTAGTAAACCTAAAAATCACTGTCATGGGAAAAAGGATATAGTGAAGCCCAAATCATCAGAAACATAAATCAGATTTGTGTTAGTTTCATTTGCTGAACCATATCTCTGAACCTGAGACCTACCTATTCTGTCATCATTCTACTTCATCTTCCATCTATTTCTTTTTCTTTCTTTCTTTCTTTTTTTTTTTTTTGCAGGGCAATGAGGGTTAAGTGACTTTCCCAGGGTCACACAGCTAGTAAGTGTCAAGTGTCTGAGGCCAGATTTGAACTCAGGTCCTCCTGAATCTAGGGCCAGTGCTTTATTCACTGCACCACCTAGCTGCCCCCATCTTCCATCTATTTCTACCTATTTATAACTCAGATCTTTAAAGCTTCTGACTAAGAACTTCCCTCCTATTTAGTGATTCCTTTGAGAAGACAAGCCCACACAAACCATGTGTTTGCTCTCTCACTCCATTTCATTATAGGCCACACAGACAAAACTGCTTGGGGAAAAGATATATTTAAACATAATAAATTGTATAGTTTTGGGTTTTTTTTCCCTAAGCATAGTGTAAGATTCTTTGCCTTACTCAATTTTTTTTAGGTATAATAATGAGTCATACACTAAGTGGCAAAGAAGACAACAGTAATTTTCACCATGCTTCTAAATGAAGATAATTTTTAAAATTTGATCAAAGATTTTCTGTCAATGGAAATATGACTTGATAATAGCTGAACTGATACTATTATGGTCCTTATGGTACTGTTCTAATATTTACTGGTGGTAAAATTCCCTAGGAACTTGGGGGTCCATTTAAATATGATAAGGCTAAACTAGATGTCTGGCTTTAAGATTCAGCGAAATGAAGGCCTTTTCTCCCTCTGGAATTCAGAGTACCAGGATCTCTTGCCAAAGAGGGAAGCCAGTAGAATGTAAATTTTATAAGACATTCTGGTAGCCTTCACTTGGGTTCAATTGCACCTAGTTGTGAAATTATTTATCATTAATTTTGTAAACATTTATCCATAGAAGATCATGGCAGTATTAAAAGATCATGGCAAAATTTCATTGCCCAGATAGTTTGGTTTCCTAGAGAATCATCAGTATTGTACATAATTTCATTATGACATGTTTGCATAGGTTCTGGATAATGGACAATGCTCTTGTGCTTTC
The DNA here is from genome assembly GCF_019393635.1 of Dromiciops gliroides. NCBI lineage: Eukaryota > Metazoa > Chordata > Mammalia > Microbiotheria > Microbiotheriidae > Dromiciops > Dromiciops gliroides. Next base: position 529,010,321 of record NC_057863.1, read on the forward strand.
CCAGTCACCAGTGGAGCGGAGCAGGACTGTGTACTTGCTCCCATGCTTTTTAGCATGATGTTTTTGGTGATGTGGGACATCTTCAAGAAGGATGAAAACAGCATCAAGGTCAACTATTGCACTGATGGTAAATTATTTAACTTGAAAGACTACATGCCAAGACTAAAGTGGAAGAAGAGCTGGTGTGTGATTTTTTGTTTGTAGATGATTGTGCACTCAATGCAGCCTCTGAGGCTGAAATGCAACCAAGTATAGATTGAGTCTCTGCTGCTTGTGCTAATTTTGTCCTGACAATTAGTACCAAGAAAACAGAGGTTCTCCACTAGTCTGGCCCTCACCATCCATATATGGAACCATCAGTTATAGCAAATGGAAGAATTTTGAATGCTCTGGAGAAGTTCACTTACCTTGGCAGTATACTTTCTAGGGATGTACACATAGATGATTAGGTTGATGCACTCATTGCCAGAGCTAGCTCAGTGTTTGGGAGGCTCTGTTTTGGGAAAGTGTGGGAGAGAAGAGGTATTAGGCAGCCTACCAAACTGAGGGTCTACAGAACCATTGTGCTAACCTCATTCATTGTATGACAATGACACCTGGACAGTCTACCAGAGCCATGCCAGGAAACTGAATCACTTCCATTTGAATTGTCTTAGGAAGATTCTGAAGATCACCTGGCAAAATATGGTACTCGACACTGAGGTCCTCTCTCTTGAACTGAACTGCCAAACATTCAAACTCTACTGCAGAGAGTGCAACTCTGATGGGCTGGTTTGTTTGAAGGCCAAATGTATGCTTACCCAAAAGACTATTTAACAGAGACCTTACACAAGGAAAATGCTCACTTGTAGGTCAGAAGAAGCAAAGGATATTCTCAAGGTCTCTGAAGAACTTTGGAAAGAATTGTGAGACATGAGAGATACCAGCACAGGACTGCCCAGCATGACATGCCTTCATCAAAGAAGGCTCTATGATCTATGAGTAAAGCAGAGTTGAAGTAGCTCAGAAGAGATATGAGGTACACAACTTTAGAGACCCATCTTCACTCCAAATGCTCATATGGACTATTTGTGCCCGACCTGTGGTAGAGCTTGTATTTGGTCTGATTGACCACAGTGAAACACACTGCATCTTGACCTCAACATAATGATGTTATTTTGTTCCTCTGAACACAAAGGACAACGAACCAATCACAAGGTTGTTTCATAGTTAACAACTAAGAGCAGCTAAGTCATTTTTACCTATCAAGCTCATCTATGGGAATTTTTTTTTGTAGGGGGGAGCAGGACAACGAGGGTTAAGTGACTTGCCCATGGTCACACAACTAGTAAGTGTCAGGTGTCTGAGGCCAGATTTGAACTCAGGTCCTCCTGAATCCAAGGGTCGGTGCTTTATCCACTGCGCCACCTAGCTGCCACTCATCTATGGGATTTTAAAGTATTTTCTTTAACAACTAATTTCTTCAGATTAGTTTATTTTTAATAAACTTTTAAAATATTTTGATGCCTTTTTTATATCAGAATCATTAAGGACAAGAAAGATAAGCTAATTGTTTTTCTTATAATCTCCTTCATTCTACAACTGACATAACTGGACTCAGTGAATCATTGAATCACAATTCAAATTTGAATTAGGGATTTTACTTAGTTCAACAAATTTATTAAGCTACTTGCTATATGCAAAGTTCTATGCTGCTCTGAGAATATAAAGACAATTCTCAAGCAACTTACATAAATAAGTATAAGTGGTAGTACCTGAATTCAGCCTGAAAGGAAGATATGGCATTGATAAGGAGTGAATGCATTTCTGCCATGGGGGATAGCTTGTGCAAAAATACCAAGATATGAGCTAGAATGCCAAGGTTCAGGGAATGGCAAGTAGATCTGCTTTGCTGAATTGTAGAGTGCATGAAAGAGAGTTTTAAAAAATAGGTGTAAAAAGATAAATGGGAGCCAGGTTGTGGGAAGCTTTAAATGCCAAGTTGAGGTAATAGGAAGCCATTGAAGATTGAGTAGTGGGGTAATATGGTCAGACTTGGACCTTGGGAAAATTATTTTGGCAGTTTTGTAGTGAATGAGAATGTTGCCTTTGAAAATTAAGGTAAACTGAGAGACAGTGATCTGAGCATTATCAATATATTAGCTAGGCTAGTAGTAGCTGGGTGGCACAGTGGATAGAGTGGCAGGCCTGGAATCAGGAAGACTTTAGTACAAATCCAGCCTCAGACATTTATTAGTTGTGTGATCATGGGCAAGTCCTTAACCCTTTTTGCCTCATTTTCCTCATCTGTAAAATTAATTGGAAAATCACTCCATATCTTTGTTAAGAAAATCTCAAATGGGGTCATGAAGATTGGTCAGGTAGTGGGGTGAAGTTACAAAGGTAGACAATACAGGGGTGGAGATTCAATTGCTTTAATAACCTTTCTGGGCTATTTCCCTAATTTATCACTCACTTTTTCATAGGTCTGTTTCGTAGGGGACAAATACTGCTCATTCGGGTTCAAAGGATATCCTATGGGTCACATTCCTAAAACTACAGCTCAAGGGCTCCCAGCAATGAGTTTACTATTAATAAACAGCCATTGGGTATAATTAGCTCAAAACAAAGGCGTTTATTAAAATGGCATAAAAATTGGGGCAGCTAGGTGGCACAGTGGATAGAGCACCGGCCCTGGAATCAGGAGTACCTGAGTTCAAATCCGGCTTCAGACACTTAGCACTTACTAGCTGTGTGACCTTGGGCAAGTCACTTAACCCCAATTGCCTCACACACACACAAAAAAGGCATAAAAAAGTAGCTAGAGTATTTCCCACCCCCACCCCCAATCCCCTAAATCTGAGGCTCCTTCACAAGGGATAACAGGGCATATAGACTGATCTTTGCCCTTAGGTTAACATCTCTTTGTTTCTGTCATCTGCCCCTTACTTTTTGTGATGACATAAACTGAGTGGCAGGGGAACCAAATCCCCCCAGTACATTAGCAACCTTGGAGAAAACAAATTGGGTTAAGTCAGACTATAAGAAGTTAGCAGAAGGGAGGAAGTGGAAGCAGTAGAGCAGAGACTATTCTTTTGAGCAGTTTGTCAGGGAAAGAGAAAAGAAATATAGGATGGTGCCTGGAGAGGATGACAGAGTCCAGGGAAAAGCAAATAGAGACCCTACCTATAGATAAGGAGAGATTAAGGGTGAATAATTGGAGAGGTAAACTCCAGGAAAAAATGGAGGGGTTTAGGATCCAGGGAAAAAGGAAAGGGACTTTAACAAAGAGAAAGAGATGGGTGAAGAGATTGAGGGTTTTTATGCTTGGAGTAGGAGAGGAGTTGCTTACAGCAAGAGGGCCTGCATTTTCTCAGCCACGTTGGAGGTAAGAATCCCTTTTGAGAGAAAAGGAGAATGTTACATAGGAAGCTTGAGGAGAGGTTTGCAACACGCCTTGCGATAATGCTAGTTATTCTTTTTATTCAAACAGGATTGGCAGATGACATCTCCGTATAAGTAAACCAAACAAAGCAGAAGTTGCTTAATTGTCTGGTAAATGTGGGCTAGTTAAGTAATTCAGGTGAAAGTGAAATGTATGGCCTGTACTATGGATTGAATATTTTTGTTCCTCAAGTCCACTAGAATATTATGCAGATGTTAGCTCCACTTTGGCTGGGCCTTGTATCCATGGTTTTTTCTAATCTGCCGGCATTGTTATACTAAGATAGAGCATTCCATTTGGCTCCTGAAGCTGCCCTAACAAATAGGAACAGGGGGAGAATCAGTGTCCTGACTATGATCTGGTCATTTAGCCACATGACTTCCCCTACCTCCAACTCCACTATACACAGGAGTCCTCAACTCCTATTCCAGAAGTTTCCAACAATGTGAAGACATACTATTTAGGGACCAAGAGGGCTCCCTCTCTTCCTTTTCCAACTTCCCTGCTATTGCCTCTCTTCTCACAAATTCCTTCTCCCATAATTGCCAATCCCAACCTTTCCCTTGTTTTCTTTCTCTTCAAATAAACCACATAAATCTCTTTGGATACAGGGCTATAAGAAGTTACTTACAGGTCTATATGCTGTACCAGCCCCAGTATATGGAGGCAGCTTCCAGGGTAGGAAAACTGCTGATAGTAGGTCAGCCATGTCTTGTTCCCAACTCTGCTAATAAAGTATCAGTAATGAGTTTCTGTTTATAGATAGATAGATAGATAGATAGATAGATAGATAGATAGATAGATAGATAGATAGATAGATAGATAGATAGATAGACAGAGAGATAGATTACCTATACTACGCTATGATTGCATTCTCATATAGTCCCTATGTCCTTCTAAAATGAAAAAATCTTCACAAAATATTTGTCTTGCTGCTGGATAAGTTATACCTATATCTAAGATGCAAACATCTAATGCTGTTTTCAGTTGTAAAAAAGTGTGCCTTTTAAAGTCCCTCTGATGGCAAGTTAATTTTTTACAGACTGTGCTGAATAGATTCAAGTTTTCAGTCTCATGAAATAGTCAACTAGTTTTTTTTAAAAACTACAAATCTGCCTAGATTTACATAGAGATATGTTGTAATACAAAATATCAAGTTATATTTTAATAAAAATTAAAGTACCACTGTCTTATTTACAGTCTGTTGAAGGAGATGCAAAGAGTTTTCTTGATTGTAGAGGGGTATCATGGTTTAACAACTCTTGATCTCTCCCTCCCCCCTAAAAAAGTTAACCCCTTTGGTGTGTACCTTTCTACAGACACTCTGAAATACCAGTGTAGATTAGAAAGAAGCAGGAGTAATGGTGAGAAGCTATATTACAGAACAAAGGATTTGTGGTTCAAGGGTGTTGACAGTGAAATCTCAGGGAATACATTAAAATTTGGTATTTCCAAAAAATTCTATCTGTCTCATATCAAGATTTTGGCAGCTTGGATATGCAGTCAACCTCTACCCTTATGGTGACAAATTAATTTTTTAAACTTTTATCTCAGTGATCTGAGGCATAGTGTCTCTTTGTGTATTTGGCACTCTCCCTTTCTAAGAAGATAGAACCCTTCTTGGTTCATAACTCCTGTTATGATCTTGGCATTCTACTCAGGACAAGTTTTGACTTAAGGAATAAATAAGGGATTGGAATCAAATTATGTCCCAATTCCTCTATATTTCAGCATCTGATATCTATGTCTAATTTTACACTTAAAGGAGAAGAGTTCAGAAGGTTAAAAAGAAAAAGATACTTGGTGGTTTTGAAGTCAGTCATTCAGTCAGTCAACATTTATTAAATGCCTATTATGTTCCAGGCACTGTGCTAAGTTTAGTAGATGCAAAGAAAGGTAAAAGACAGTCCCTGCTCTCAAGGAGATAATAGTCTACTGAAAGAAATGACATGAAAACAAGCAACTTATATGTAGGATAAATTAGAGATAATCAACACAGAGAGGGTACTAAAATCAAGTAGAAGGCGGGATTTTTACCTGGAATTTGAAGGAAGACAGGTAAGCCAAGAGGAGCATTCCAGCCATGGGGAAACAGCAAAATAAGATGTCTTAACCCTAGAGATGGAGTGTTTTGTTTGAGGAGAAGCAAAGAGGCTAGCATCACCGGATTGCAGGGTACATGGTAGGGTGTAAGCAGACTGGAAAAGTAAGTGGGAGGGTTGTAGAGGGAGCAACATGTGAAGAGCTGTGAATGCCAAACGGGATTTTATATTTGATCCCTGCGGCGATAGGGAGCCACTGGAGTTTATTGAGAGTAGAGAAACATGGTCAGACCTGTATTTTAAGTAGATCACTTTGACAGCTGAATGAAGGACAGACTGAAGTGGAGAAAGACTTGAAGCAGGGAGATCCATTTGCAGCCTATTACAGTAGTCCTGGAGAGAGGTATAAGGGCTTGCACCAGGGCAGTGGCAGCCTATCAAAAGAGAAGTGAATTTGGATGATTCATCTTGTTCGTTCTAGTTCACATTAAGAAACATAGGAGGCAGTCTTAAGTAAAATTACCAGGCAAGTGCTTATTATTAAGACTCTGTCTTGCCAATTATTGCTCCTTCAAAATGCTGTCACTGCTTGCAACTAACTCACCTGCTTATTTACATCATAGAAGGTTTTTCTTTAGTTGAACTGACCCATTTTTGGTGACTAAATTCCTACCCACTCTGTGTCATTTCCCAGCTTTGATATCAGTACTGCATTTCTTCATACAAACACATTATCCTGTTTGGAAATGCAAAGAAAAAAAGAAAATGTTTTGTTTACAAGTTTCTATTCATTTTTTCAGATCAATAACTCGATCTTATTACCGCAACTCAGTTGGTGGATTTCTGGTATTTGACATCACAAACCGGAGATCTTTTGAACATGTGCGCGATTGGTTAGAAGAAGCCAAAATGTACGTGCAGCCATTTCGGATTGTATTTCTGTTAGTGGGACATAAATGTGATCTCGTGTCACAGCGTCAAGTTTCAAGGGAAGAAGCTGAAAAAATGTCAGCAGCCTGTGGTATGAAGTATATAGAAACCTCAGCAAAAGATGCTACAAATGTTGAAGAATCTTTTACAATCCTGACAAGAGATATATATGAACTTATTAAAAAAGGAGAAATTTGCATTCAAGATGGTTGGGAGGGGGTTAAAAGTGGCTTTGTTCCAAATATTGTGCATTCTTCAGAAGAAGCAGTAAAGCCCATGAAACAATGTCTTTGCTGAATTTATAGGCAGCTTCAAAATGGGTATGAGTATATCAGGTATTTGTTTTAGGATAAATACCAACATTAAGAGCAAAGTGATAGTTATGGAAACAAAAATCATTGATTTTGTTGGGTTCCTAATCATTGTTTTTGCATCCTTTTATAAGATACTTAATTTAAAAATACTAAAGCAGTACTGTAGTAATAGTTAAAGCAGAAAATATATTATTTTGAAGACATTAATATTTGTAAACAAAAAGTGCAATATTTACTTAGCAAGTTAACATATCAAAGATTTTGACTAGGACTAAAATAGAAATCCATTTTCAAGGGACCAGATTTTTCATGTATTCCTATGTTTTAATAAGTATTGAATGTGAAGAAATTATATATTATATTAATATTATTTTCCTTTATTGGTTCACTACTTCTGAAATATAATTTTTATGTTTTATAGAAACAGCTGAATTACAGTCAGAATATTATATTTCCAATAACTTTAAAGAAAATAAATTAAAGAATTATTCATAAGCAGACATTTTGATATGATGATAATATATTTTAAACTTCCCGACACTCATGAAATCATAGATCTACCTGGAAATTTCAAAGAGGGGAAATTCAATGGATCTGGATCCAATTTGTTGTCTTGACTTGTCAGTGTAAGCAAATCTGAGGGGCAATGTGGCAGAATGGCTCAAGAGTTCACCTGGAAGTCAGGAAAACTTAGAATCAAGTCTTGCCTCTGATATATACTGACTGTGTAATCCTGAGCCAGTCATTTAATTTCTTAATATGCTAGGTAACTAACTGTTCTAAGACTAAAAACTGCAGAAAGCACTAATCTGCATTGAGAGTAAATTCTTTAACAGGAACTATCTGGACTGATGAAGTACAATTTAAAACAAAAAGAAATAAAATATAAAATATTTTGGTCGTAAGTTTTAGTTGAGTGAACTTTTTTTTTTTTTTTAGTGAGGCAATTGGGGTTAAGTGACTTGCCCAGGGTCACACAGCTAGTAAGTGTTAAGTGTCTGAGGCCGGATTTGAACTCAGGTCGTCCTGACTCCAGGGCCGGTGCTCTATCCATTGTGCCACCTAGCTGCCCCCTTGAGTGAACTTTTAAAGTTAAAAAATCTTTATTATTGGGTCCAAGAAGACCTCATTTCTTCAATGAGGATGTAGAAAGGGGTATTTTAATAAAATAGTATTACATCAACATTGCAAACTAATTTGTAGAAAAGGAAGCTGTTTAAAACATTTGACATTCAAACCTTCCAATATCATTAGTGAAAGTCAGAGGAATTTTGATGAAAGAATATATGCATATATATAGAGAGAGATATATATATATATATACACACACATATATAGAACAGTTACTCAGTTGTCTTCTTGTAGCTCATTTCCAAGAAGTGCATTTTAATCTTAATTAGAAAATTTTTACTTTACTGCATTTTTACAATCATTTCTACAGTTTTAACTAGAAAGCAGTGACAAATAAAAATTATTTCTTCAAGCAATCCTAATTTTATTATTGTTAAATCACAAGTTATTTTGTGTATTAAGTACTTATATGCATATAATTAAAAACAGTTGAGAATCATGTTTTCTCCTGTTTTTCCCAGTCCCTTCTTCCTCTGCCTTCTCTTTCCTGTCGAAAGTCCTTATTGGTAACCTTTAGTGGGTTTCATCTAATTAGGGAATTCCTTGGCACTGAGGCTTCCCCTCTGACTCAGCCTTTCTGTACTGAAAAACTGCTTCTTAGTATTAGAAGTGATTGGCAGAAAATCCCAAGAGAACTTCAGGTTAATTAGAAGCCCTGGCTGGGACAGGGTATTTAAATCATTGAACCACTTGACTAAATTACTTCGAGTCTTCATATTTACAAGTTTTCTTAAGACCACAATAGGGTTTTTTCCTGACAAGAACTCTTTCTAAACAGCTCCACGGGGGATTTTCCCAACTAGTTTCCATTTTGTCAGTGTATCAGTTATATGAGGGTCTGATACCCATTGACAGACTCTTTATTCTGCTGAAGTATCAAGCAAAAGATAGCTTTTATTCTAGGCCAAATTATTTGGATAATTGCCTCAATTATCTATTCCTCTTTGCTAGTACAGATATAGTATATAAATGTATTAATACTAATTCATTTTTCTTTAGAGATTGAAAGTGGTTTTTTTCTTTTCAAGATCTGTATTTATGTATTTGTACATACTTCGTACATTTTCTAGGCCTATTTAAATATTCTTTTTATAAGGACTTATAGAGAGAAATGAACATGAATTAAAATATAACAAAAAAATTTGAAAATCTCTATATCTACATTCCATTGATATCCATAAGTTAATTATGGTTGACCACTTAGGAAAAATACCAGACCAGAAAAATGGGAAGTAAATATAATTCAATCTATTTTGAATATTATGTGATTTTAATTGTATGTTCAAGTAATTTGTTTGGTACAAGTTCATACATTGGATCTCTATAAACATTTTAAATTAATGATGTCATCTCAGTGTACACTGCAGGAGTTTAAGTCTCCTTAGATGAGCAACCAAAATACCAAAGTGCTTTTGATATAGTAGAACACATATATAATGCTGACTTAGAACTGCATTAATGGCTATGATGTAGGATTATGTTTAGAACAGAATCATAAGCTCTAATCTTTGAGATCATCTAGTCCAACAGATAAGGAAACTGAGGCCTTGACAGCTCAAGTGTCTTGTCCAGGATCACACATGGTTGTTAGTGGCAGAGTCTGGATAAAATCCAGGGGGTCAAAAGTACCCTTTTGACTCTACCATGCTGCTTCTTGTGGAGATGGGACTTGGCACATGATATATCTGCAACTGTGCAATGACAAGCAGGTTAGAATAGGGTTAAAGTATATGTGGATATAATAGAGGAACACATAGTCAAACAGTAATATGCAACTTAATCTAAAGGAAAGATTTGAGAATTCCACTTTTTTTTTTTAAACAGGGCAATGAGGGTTAAGTGACTTGCCCAGGGTCACACAGCTAGTGTCAAGTGTCTGAGGCTGGATTTGAACTCAGGTACTCCTGAATCCAAGGCCAGTGCTTTATCCACTGAGCCACCTAGCTGCCCCTGAGAATTCCACTTTTAATTCACTTCTATATGAGATAAACCTAATAAACTTAGTTGAATGGAAAAATATTCTTTTTTTAAATAGCATCAGTATGGATATGGTCAGTAGGGTTATGGTCAGTAGGGTTATGCCAGTGAATTTTTCTGGTTTAGGCAAATTACTTTGCCCAGTGGTTTCTTGGAAGTCAGTTAGCCATTTCATGTTTTAAAAAAATTTAAATGATGATGATGTCCTGATTACTAAATGTCATAGAACAACAAGAAAGGAAGGAAGGAAGGAAATGACAAATATTCTGTTATTACCTATGTAGTAATAATATACTCCCTGAGAGATACTGCTTATATGGGGGTGCATTAACTCAGACCACTATGGTAGCATTTAGTGATGTAACAGTTCATTAAATGGTATACTTGAGCCAAAATGATTATATATTACTATAAAGATTTGTAAATATGGCCCTTAAAAATCTATATGCATTCTTAGTAGCAAGAAAAGTTTCTTAAACTTCTTAAAAAATCTTGACACTTCAAAGCTTCTTATAAACATATTGTATGATTTCAAAAAACCCTTTACCTCAAGCATGCCCTGAGTGGACTTCTTTCTGGGAGGTGGGAAGTAAGTGCTGATGAAAATAGTCTTTTCTATTTGGGTTAAAATAACAGTTTCCTAAAACAAAGACTTCATCTAATAGATCTTTGAATAAGTATAAATCAAAGGTTTGAATTCACAAGACTAGTATTTTGACAAGAGGTTTGGTTTTTGGTTTTTATTCCAGCTTTCATGGTGTTTTTCGAATACATTCAACTACACATTTCCCATTTACTTCAAAGTTTGCACTGTATTGAGCTGATACTCTGAGTGTATGAAGTAAGATGTTACAGACCTGTAACAGTCATACACTAGTATATATCCTAACTTTTTATTAACAAAGAACTGTGCCTTTAGTTGTTTAGTCATACAGAGGGTATATGCAAGCTTAAGATGGGAAAAAAGCTACTTTAACCACTATAGAGTTAGGCCCTACTTATTTTAAAATAATGGAATGCAATACCAACTACAAGCCTATTAGCATGAAACTTCACATATGCAAGTGGTCTCCTCTCCTTCAAAAACCTCCTCAAAATTTAGGTCATTTGGGGCAGCTAGGTGACGCAGTGGATAAAGCACTGGCCCTGGATTCAGGAAGACCTGAGTTCAAATCTGGCCTCAGACACTTGACACTTACTAGCTGTGTGACCCTGGGCAAGTCACTTAACCTTCATTGCCCTGCCCCGCCCCCCCAATTTAGTTCATTCCATAAACTTTCACTTGTTAAGTGGAAGTGATCTATGACTCTCCATTGGACCCTAAAATAACTAGCAAACCACAATTCTGAGACCAAAAGAAAATGCTAAAAGAATAAACTGCATCATGACTGATATTTTCATTTCAACAATCTTAATAATTGCTACAGATCAACATGATTGATTCAGCTATGACAATCAATACTGATAATGAACCAGACAGAAAAGAATAAAATTACCTACATGAAAGGAAAGGAAAAAAACTAGACTACAGAATAATTTAAAATATTAGCATTCTTGTTTGTTTGATCTCTGTTAGATTATAAGGAGAATTCATGTCTTCTCTTGAATAGTGCCTAGGATAGTGTCTTACATATATAGACACTGAGTTAATGTTTGATCATAATGACTTGGAAGCAACGCTATTAAATTCAATTTCCACAGATTCAGTTTTCATTGCAGATATCCTATAATAAAAGATGTTTTGCTATAACTAAATTTTAGCATTTTTGGAAAATGATAGTTGACTAAAGAAAATTACTAAGAGAACATATGGTATTAAACCCCTTGAAAATGTGTTGTAAATATTATTTGTAAAAAAAGTTAATAAAAAGAATGTGAAGAAATCTTCTTGTCACAGGATTATTTTATATTATGATAGCATTTGTAAATGGCAGATTTTTTTTTAAAGGGAAGCATTCATGTTAACATTCATGTTAATTGCAGCTCTCACAGTTTTCACAGAAATTTCTCAAAATGACTGAACATATAATGTAATCTAATTCAGGAAATATTTTTAAAATATCATCCACATGCAAACTACTGTGCTAGGCTAAGAGTACGAAAATATAAAATCCCACACTGCCTTCCAGGAGCTTATAAACTTAATAAGGTAGATAAAGACATAAATAAATAAGTATGACAAAAGGTAAAATACAATGAAGACAAAGCAAAGATCCAGATAAATTATTTTTTTAAATTGAGAAGGGACAGATCACATTCATCTAGTGGGGAAAAGGGGGGTAGAGGAATAGAGGCAGAAACAGAAAAGGCTTCTAGCAGTTAGTCAGCAAATATTATCTGTCAAGCACTGTGCTAAGCACTGGGGACACATACCAACTCTACCCTTGAGTAGTTCCTATTCTAATAGAGAGACAACATGCAAACAGTTGTGTGCTTACAAGAAATATGCTGGGTAAGTGGAAGATAATCTCAGAGGGAAGGCAATGTAAGAAGAGAGTGGGAAGAAGGGAAAAGCCCTCTTCTAGAACATGGTATTTGAGGTGAGTCTAGACTGAAGGGACAAAAGAAACCAGGAGGTGGCAGAGAGGAGGGAGAACATTCCAGGGTTAGGGGATAGCCAGTCAAAAGGCATTTTGAGATTTGGAGGTGTCATGTTTGAAGAAACAGCAAAAAGGCCAGTGTCACTGGATTGTAATGCACATGGTGGAAAGTAAGGAGTGAAGTATAAAAAGGCTATAGAACCATAGGAAGGGATTAGGTTGTAAAGGGCTTTAAAAGCAAAAAAGAGGATTTTATATTCAGTTCTAGAAGTAATGGGGCAGCTAGGTGGCCCAGTGGATAGAGCATTGGCCCTGGATTCAGGAGGACCTGAGTTCAAATCCAGCCTCAGACACTTGACACTTACTAGCAGTGTGACTCTGGGCAAGTCACTTAACCCTCACTGCCCTGCTAAATAAATAAATAAATAGAAGTAATAGGAAGCCACTGGAATTTTTTGACTAGGGGGATGACATGATGATACCTGATCATTAGGAAGATTACTGGTGGCTAAGTGGAGAATGGACTGGAATGGTGAAAGCCTTAAGGCTGGGAGACCAGGAGAAGGACATAGTGAAAGTACAGCCATGTGGTGATAAGGGCCTGCACTAAGGTGGCAGCCATGTGTATGGAGCCACAGAGATGTATACAAGAAATATTGTGAAGAAAGATAAAAGACCTAGCAACAGATTGGATATGTGGAATAAGTGAAAGTGAGGAGTTGAGAATGACACCAAGATGACAAGCCTGGGAAAACAGAAGAGTGGTGGTACCCTCAACAATAATAAGGAAGTTTTGAAGAGGGGAAGGTTTTGGCAGAAAGATAATGAGTTCTGTTTTGGACATGTTAATTTTGAGATACCTATGGAACATCTGATTTGAGAAGAAGAAATTGTGGAGCTCAAGAGAGGTTAGGTGCTAGATAAATAGATCTGAGAATCATTTGCATGGATGTATGTCATTGAACCCACGAGAGCAGATGAAATCACCAAGTTAGACTGTATTGAGGGAGAAGAGGACCTAGCCTTGGGAAACACTCAAAATTAGTGGGTGTGACCTAGAGAAAGATTCAGCAAAGGAAACTAGGAAGTAGTCTGAAAGGTTAGAAATGAATCAGGATCAAGAAAACTTAGAGGAGACAGAATATCTAGGGGAAGATGATAATAGACAATGTCAAAAGTTTCAAAGAGGTAAAAAAGGATGAGGACTAAGAAACAGCCATTAGATGTGATAATTAAGAGTTCACCAGTAACTTAGTAATTTCAGTTGGATGATTATATAGGAAGCAAGAATAAAGAGTTTAGAAGAGAGTAGAGTCAGTTGACAAGCATTTATTAAGTGCTACCTATGTGCTAAACACTGGAAATATAAAGGGAGAAAAAAACCACTACCTCAAAACAAAATAAGTATCTGAACTGTGCTTTTAAGGAAAGAGATTTTGACAGGCAAAAGTCTGGAGAGAACACATTTCAAGAATGAGGCAAAGTATGTTTAAATAGAGATGTAGGAGAAAGCAAGATTAAAAAATGACTAGTAGTTCTCTTTAGCCAGGATATACAATAAATTGATAGATACAATGAGAAAGAATAGCGTAGAAAGAAAGAAAGCTGCATCAATAGTCTGGAGCAAGATCATGGTGTACCTTAAATGCCTAAGGCATTTAAGAAATTTGTATTTTATACTACAGGCAATGAGGAAACATCCAAGGTTTTCAAGCAAGAAAGCGATAGCTATATGAAGCATGGATTTGTCAGGGGGAGAATAAAGGGGAAAACCACTAAAAAGGCTATTTCTTTTTTAAAATAATTTTTTTCTCCAATTATACATAAAAACATTTTAACATGCTTTTTTTTTTTTTCAGGGCAATGAGGGTTAAGTGTCAAGTGTCTGAGGCTGGATTTGAACTGTAAGGGCTAAAATTCTAGCTATACTGTCTAAAATATCTAATGAGTGGTTGCCAATAAATTATAAGCTTTAGCAAGAGTTAGACTTTTAAGCATTTATTAAAGAGAATAAGAATTTGGTAAAGAGAGAGAGAAAGGCCTAGATTCATCTATCTATTAAAGGGAGACAGCATTCCTAGCTCCTTTCTCCACCAGAGTTCACACAAAAGAGAGCACATCAGAGTGCCAGCCTCCCCCTTCTTCCTCCCACAAGCCAACATCACTTCCTGACACCAAAGAAAGCCGCATGGTCCTGCCCTCAGAGGCCCTCTCCTCATGTTGGAGCTTTCCTACAGTAAGTCTTCAGCAGGTGGCGTCATTCCAATCGTTATAGAACTCAGGTCCTCCTGAATCCAAGGCCAGTGCTTTATCCACTGCGCCACCTAGCTGCCCCTAACATGCTTTTTTAAAAAGAAAGTTTTGAGTTCCAAATTCTATTCCTCCCTCCCTCATCTCCTTCCTCTCTGAAATGGTAAGCAGATATAGGTTATATATGTGCTATCATATAAAGCATTTCCATATTAGTAATTTTGTGCAAGAAAACTGGAATTTAAAAAAAAGAAGGTGAAAAAAAGTATGCTTTGGTATGTATTCAAACAAAATCAATTCTTTCCCTGAAGGCAGAAAGCATTTGTTCATCATGAGGCTTTTGGGATTGTCTTGGCTCATTGTATTGCTGAGACTAGGTAAGTCATTCATAATTGTTCATCATACAATGTTGCTGTTACTGTGTACAATGTCCTCCTGGTTATGTTCATTTCATTTTGTGTCAGTTCATGTAAGTCTTTTCAGGTTTTTCTGAAATCATCCTGCTCATCATTTCTTATAGCACAATAATATTTCATTACAATCATATACCACAACTTGTTCAGCTATTCCCCAATTGATGGGTATCTCCTCAATTCCCAATTGAAACAAGTCTATTTCAAGTATCTTTGTGATGAGATATTGAACCAAGGTAATGATAGTGTAAGTGGCATTTTGCAGTGTAAGTGGAGGAAGTGATGGCTGTAAGAGATATTGTAGAGATAGAAATGACAGAACTTGGCAACTGACAGGTTGTGGAAGATGGGAGAGAAGCAGAAATAACTCAGGTTTTGAGCTTAGGTGACTGGGTGGTGGTGAAAACAACGGAAATAGGGAAGATGGGACAAAGGGAAGGTTTTATGAGATAACGAAGTTTATTGGTGTAGACATATTAGTTTTGGAGATATCTGAGTGTATTTCTGATCTAGCTGACAAGTGATAATATGGGAAAAGTTGAGATAGAGTCACAGATGTGGGAATAATCTGCACAGATGCACAGATGTGATTATTGAAGCCATAGGACTTGATGAAATCCCAAAGAGGAGAAAATGTGGAGAAGGTAGGAGGAAGATAAATTGAGAAGGTGTGTGTGTGTGTGTGTGTGTGTATGTGTGTGTGTGTGTGTATGAAGTAGGAAGAAGTAATGAAAAAGTAAAAGAAACCAAGGGAAAAGAGAGTATTATCAAGAAGTATGGAGCAGGGTCAATAATAACCATTGCTGCAGAAAAGTCAAGAGAAACCAGGATCGCGAAAAGACCCTTTAATTTGACATGTAAGGGGTCATTAGTGGACTTGGTAAGAGCAGTTGGGCAGAGATGGGAGAAAGCTGAATATATCTGTAGTCAGGGATGAGAGAGTTGTTAAGGAGAGACTGAAGTGAAAGAGATTGGTGTAGCAAGGTCCTAAAAAAAATGAGAGGTTAGCTTTGGCAAAGGGAAAGATCACCTCATCCTCTTAGGCTAAAGAGGAGAAAAGAATGGGTGAAAAAAGTTTTGAAGTGTGGGTGAGAGAATATAAGGGAACTCACAATGAAAAGAAAATCAATTAGAGTATTGTGACTTCAGAGTTATGTCATAACTTGATTGTGGCATTCTGTTTTAAGTGGGGTTTTTTTTTGTCCCAATTCAGCTCATCATATAACTGCTTGGGTATAATATTTTCATATGTTTCCTTTATATATCCAGTTCAGCCAGTGTTGCCCAGGAACTACTTTTTTTTGGGGGGGGGGAATGGGGGTTAAGTGACTTGCCCAGGGTCACACAGCTAGTAAGTGTCAAGTGTCTGAGGCCGGATTTGAACTCAGGTACTCCTGAATCCAGGGCCAGTGCTTTATCCACTGCGCCACCCAGCCGCCCCCAGGAACTACTTTTTTGAGTTGGGCTGTTTTGTCTTTTAGTTTGCTGAACTGTTCCAGCTATTCTAGAAGGCAATTTGGAACTTTGCCCCAAAAGTTACCAAACTGTGACCCATTGATGTCACTGATGATAATAAAAGCTACCATTAATTGAGCACTTTAAGGTCTGGAAACTGTTATATATATATATTCTCATTTGATTTTCACATCTGTGGGAGATAGATGCTATTATTATCTTCATATTATAGTAAGGAAACTGAGGCAGATGGAGGTTAAATGACATATCCTGGATCATACAACTAGTATATAAGATGGGATTTTAACTCAGAACTTCTTGCTCTATCTACTGTGCCACCTAACTGCCCCGTTGGCTTATTTTTTTTTTTTGGCAAGGCAATGAGGGGTTAAGTGATTTGCCCAGGGTCACACAGCTAGTAAGGGTCAAGTGTCTGAGGCTGGATTTGAACTCAGGTACTCTTGAATTCAGGGCCAGTGCTTTATCTACAGCACCACCTAGCTGCCCCCTGTTGGCCTATTTTTTAAAAATAGTACAGCATGAAGGTAGAAAACTAAAAAAACACTTTAAAATAGGAAAAAGATGCTGAAACTGTTTTCCTACCCAACTCTAGCCTGTATGAACTGCTTGTGAAAGTTATGTTTGTACAGGCAGTTTAGGTTATAATGACTATATTTGGAAGGAATGTGTGGAAGAAGTTTGAAAGGGAAATAATAAAATGTTTTTAAAAATTAGGCCCATAAAACCTCAAAGTTACTCTACAGTCTATCCAAACTGTTAGTGATCCCATCATGCTCACTCCTGCATCCAAATATTCACAGATGTACAATGCACAGGCCTGACTTGGGCTGATCCCCTGTTATTTTAGGTTCAGTATTAAAATGAAAGGAAAAACACTTATAGGTCATTCAACAGTTATAACAAAGGGAGGCTTATTTAATCATAGCATTTTTATTGGGTAGATGATGTTCTCCTCACCTTCAAATGGAAATGCATTTGGTTAGAAGAATGAACCTTAGGACTAAGGCTAAGTCTTCAGAGCCTCTTCTCCATTTAGGTGAGCCTTTTTATGTCCTTAAGTGAACAGGAAGCCACATAAACACATCCAGAAGTCACCAGGAAACCAAGTTAAGGAAGCTATAGTTGAGCCTTAGCCACCTGGGCCAACACAGTCTTGGGAATTAACCTATATGGTTAGGAGATGAAAACTCTAATACTTAGTGACCCTATCCCACACAGATCACCCCTTCATGCCTAGAACATTCACTTGTCTCATCTCTGCTTATTGGAATCTTTTTTTCCTGTTTTGTAGACATTTATGGCATTATAAACTAATTAGAGACTAAAATTGTAACTGAAATATAATCTTTACTATAAACTTTCAAATTATGGTTTAAAGGTTTTTGTAAATGAGAGGATTCTGGGTAGATGGCAAAATAAGGTAGGAAATTACCTAGCTCTCCAAAATTCTACCACAAACAATTTAAAATAATGCCTCAAAGTGAACTTTAGCATAGCAGATATATTTAAAAGTAAGGGTAAAGCAGTAATCCAGCCTAAATCAATTTGGGGGTGGGGGTGGGGGATTAGGAAAGACCTGACCTCCTGGGATGGTAGCCTGGCCTGATTATATTAGAGTGCAGATACTGGTAAATCAACAAACAATAAGCCCTGGGGGCAGCTGTAGAAGCCTCAGCTTCAGGAACTTTCACCCCATGGACAGTGTGGGAGTCAGATGGTTAATTAGGGGAATATTGCAAGACTCTCTGCTGGTGCTGGATATGGAGTCCAGATGAACTGACCAGATTCAGTCCCAGGCTGTTGCTGTGGGTAAAGAGGAACAAGCACATTCTGGTGAGTGTTGTGGCAGAGGGGCAGGGGCCCTGCTGGTTGTCTCATGTGCAGGAGAGTGGGAGTCCCTGGTTTTGATTCCAGGGCAAAGGACTGAGCTGAAGCCTGCAGCCACAGCAAGAACAATAGGAAGTAAAAGCATTTCAGGTAATAGCACTGCTGGGGCCCTGTTCAAGGCTCAGAGACAGAGAGGATTACCTAAGGTGAGGCCCCAAATAGAGTTCAGAAAACAACATCATGAAAAACATAGGACTAGAGTCCAACTCTAACACAAAGTTAACAGCAAAGAAATAATCTGCTTTTAAAAAAATGAGCGAGCAGCTAGATGGCGCAGTGGTTAAAGCACCAGCCCTGGATTCAGGAGTACCTGAGTTCAAATCCGGTCTCAGACACTTGACACTTACTAGCTGTGTGACCCTGGGCAAGTCACTTAACCCCCATTGCCTGAAAAAAAAAAAAAGAGCAACTTTTTGTGGTGGCAAGGAATTAGAAATTGAGGGGTTGCCCATCAATTGGGGAATGGCTGAACAAGTTGTGGTATATGAATGTAATGGAATTCTATTGTGCTGTGAGAAATGATGAACAGGAGAAGTTCAGAGAAACCTGGAAGGACTTGCATGAACTAATGAGTGAAATGAGCAGAACCAGAAGAACATTGTACACAGTATCATTAACATTGTGTGTTGATCAACTGTGATGGACTGGATTCTTCTCACCAATACAATAGTACAAGAAAGTTCCAGGGGACTCATGATGGAAAAGGCTCTCCAAATCCAGAAGAAAAAAAAAGGAACTATGGAATATGGATGTTGATTGAACTATACTATTTCTTTTGTTTTTGGTGCTGTTGTTTTTCTATATTGAGGTTTTTCTTTATTGCTCTGATTCTTCTCTTATAGCATGACCGATGCAGAAATATGTTTAATGTTGTTATGTATGTGTATATATGTATATATGTGTGTGTATACATATACATGCATACATACATACATACACACAAACACACACACACACACATATATAAACCTATATCAGATTGCCTGCTGTCTGGGGAAGGGGGGAGGGGAGGGAGGGAGAAAAATTTGAAATTTAAAATCTTATGTCAACAAATGCTGAAAGCTGTCTCTACATGTAACTGGAAAATAAAATACTTTTAGTTTTTAAAAAAATGAGCAAGTAAAAGAGAAAGAACTGACCATAAATAATAGCTTCTTAGGTGATAGAAGAGATCTGGATTCAAACTCAGAAAAAAAAATAGTGAAGTCAAAACAACTACTTCAAAGAAAAATGTAAAATGGTCACAAGCCCCAAAAGAGTTCTTGGAAAAGATTCAAAAGGTTTTAAAAATCAAAGGTTGAGGGGCAGCTAGGTGGCACAGTGGATAGAGCACCGGCCCTGGAGTCAGGAATACCTGAGTTCAAATCCGGCCTCAGACACTTAACACTTACTAGCTGTGTGACCCTGGGCAAGTCACTTAACCCCAATTGCCTCACTAAAAAAAATAAATTTAAAAAGAATCAAAGGTTGAGCAAAAATTAGGGGGGAAAAAGTAATGCAAGAAAATTATGGAAAAATTCAACTGATTGGAAAAAGAAGTCTGAAAACTTATGGAAGAAAATAACTCCTTAAAATAAGAATTGGGCAAGAGAAAGTTAATGGCTTCATGAGACAAGAACTAATAAAACAAAATCAAAAGAATGAAAAAATAGAAGAGAATGAGAAACATCTCATCAGAAAAATAACTGACCTAGAAAAAATATCAAGAATAGATAATATATGGAATACTATTGTGCTATAAGAAATGATGAGCGGGGGGCAGCTAGATAGCACAGTAGATAAAGCACTGGCCCTGGACTTAGGAGGACCTGAGTTCAAATCTGACCTCAGACACTTGACACTTACTAGCTGTATGACCTTGGGCAAGTCACTTAACCCTCATTGTCCCACCAAAAGGAAAAAAAAAAAGAAAAAGAAAAAAGAAATGATGAGCAAGCAGATTTCAGAGAAACCTGGAGGGTCTTACGTGAGCTGATGCTGAGTGAGATGAGCAGAACCAGGAGAACATTGTACACAGTATCAACAACATTATCAACTGTGATAGACTTGACTCTTCTCAGCAATACAATGGTCCAAGATAGTTCCAAAGGACTCATAATGGAAAATGCTTTCCAAATCCAGAAAAATAGAACTATGGAATCTAGATGCAGATTAAACCATACTATTTCTATTTTGTTGTTGTTATTTTTCTTTTTTTAGGTTTTTCCTTTTTGCTCTGATTCTTCTTTCACATCATGATTAATGCAGAAATATGTTTAATGTGATTGTACATGTATAACCTTAATCAGATTGCTTGCTGTCTTGGGGAGGGAGAAAAATTTGAAACTAGAAATCTTATAAAAACAAATGCTGAGGGGCAGCTAGGTGGCACAGAGGATAGAGCATCGGCCTTGGATTCAGGAGGACCTGAGTTCAAATCCAGCCTCAGACACTTGACACTACCTGTGTGTTACATGATAACTTTATTATATATAATTATATATATATATATGTAAAAGGACTAGGAAGTTATACATAATAGAATTGCACTTTCATGTGCAATCAGCTTTTTTATTCTACTATATTATGGAAATATTTGTTTTATTTCACAAATTAAAAATACAGTAAATAACCTTTTAAAAAAGAAAGTATGGGGTAACTAGGTGGCGGGGGCAGCTAGGTGGCATAGTGGATAGAGCACCAGCTCTGGATTGAGGAGGACCTGAGTTCAAAATCGGCCCCAGACACTTACTTACTAGCTGTGTGACCCTGGGCAAGTCACTTAACCCCAACTGCCTCATCAAAAAACCAAAACCAAACAAACAAAAAACCCCCTAAATTATAATGTGGCCTCATTCAAAGTGAGTTGCATTCTCCTATTAAGATAATTATGATAAATGAGAATCTAGAGCAAAATATACTTGCTATTTGGCCTTAAGGTGATATGCTTGGAAACTGTATGAATCAGGAAAACCTGAGTTCAAATACAATCTCAAACACTTAATACATCTATGCATCTATGCCCCTGAGTAAGTCACTTCACCTCTGTTTGCCTCAGTTTCCTGAGCTATGAAATGGAGATAATAGGAGCACCTACCTCCTAGGGTTGCTATGAGAGGATCAAATGACATAATAATTATAAAATGCTTAGCACAGTACCTAGCACACATTAAGCATTATATAAATGTTAACTATTATTTATTATTATTATTGATTGTTTCAATACTAGTTTTGGCTTTGGTTGTGTTGGTGGGGTTTTTTTTTTGTTTTTTGTAGGGTTTTTTGCAGGGCAATGAGGGTTAAGTGATTTGCCTAGTGTCACACAGCTAGTGAGTTTCAAGTGTCTGAGGCATATATATATATATATATATATATATATATATATATATATATATATGTATCCTATCTTCACCACTGCTTTCCTCTCCATTAATGAAGATATAATTGAGAGTTCCTTGCAAAATTATAAAAGGATATAGACTACAAAGAAATGACTGTCTTCATTCAAGTTTCATATTAATATCCAATATTTCAAAATATAGCAGACCTCCATTATAATACTGGTGCCTAATACTGCCAAGTAAGGAGATATCCTTGTTATATACTGCAAATTATCATTTATGTAACATACAAATTAACCAAACAGTACAAAAAAAACTAGTCTTTCAATGTATGTAATACTCTTCTTTTATGACCATTACTTTTAAAATATCCCTCTACCAGCTGATATCAGAAAAAGTTATATCTTGCAATAATCTGTAAAAATCAAGTTTCTTCTCTAAAACTGGTGTAGAATATCACAAGTGGAACAACTGAGAAGTAATAACACGTAAGTTGCTTCTGTGTTGGTAATTCAAGGTTTTTTTGAAGATATGCATAGTTGAGACTTCAGGGGGTGAACCAAGATGGTGGAGGAAAGGCAGTGAGCTCTTGAACTCAGGTCCTCCTGAATCTAGGACCAGTGCTCTATTGACTGTGCCACCTAGCTGCCCCACACACATTAGATTTTGGGGGGGGGGCAATGGGGATTAAGTGACTTGCCCAGGGTCACACAGCTAGTTAGTGTCAAGTGTCTGAGGCCAGATTTGAACTCAGGTACTCCTGAATCCAGGGCCAGTGCTTTATCAACTGCGCCACCTAGCCGCCCCCACACATTAGATTTTAAATGTCACAGTTTGGTGAACCACGAAGAGAAAAGCTGAACCCCGACCTTCTGATCTTTCAGTTGGGTAAGAAATTTTCCCCTAGCCTGTCCCTTTAAATTACAAAGTACTGCTAAGTACCAGCTGTTTTTCCTTTAGATTTTCAAATGGATTTTTAAAACTTCCTAAGTACCCCTTTTCTCACTTTAGCTTGGCTAATCAGACAAGCAGGGGAAAAGGTCATGATGACACTTGATCAGTTTGAGTTTAATGAATATTTTTTATTCCTACTCTTAGTTTTGCCGGGCTTTGTTATGTGGTATGGAAAGTTTGGAAGGTCATAAAGGAGATTAGAATGAGTGAGCTTCTCCAGGATTCCCCATTAGGAAAGCTACTCATGGATTGGGATAAGGGAAAACTTATAGCAAAAACAAACATGACCAGAGGAAAGCTTATTGAACTGTGTTTTATGTGGCATAAAGCATTAGAGGAAGAATGGCCCAAACATGGGTCATTTAATCCCCAAACATTGAGGCATTTGCAAAGACTCCTATGCCAATGTCCACCTGGACATTCACTTTATTGGAAAATATGGTTCAGAGTGAGCAGGGATTATGATACTGGGGATATAGGACAAGGAGAATCCAGGCCCCAGCTTGAATGTGAGCCTGTTTCTCAGACTGAAACGCCAAATGACCCAACTCTTATTCCTTCTCCCTCTATTTCCTCCATGCCAACCAAACAAATAAATAAGAAAAGAAAAGATTCACCTGTAGAGGAGACAGAGAAGATCAAAATTTTTCCCCTTCATGAGATCCTCACCCATGGTCAAAAAGGTGCTATAAGAAAGCTCAAACAATACACACCTTTTGTGCCCAAAGATTTGATTTCATGAAAACAAAATATTCCTAAATTTGATGAGGATCCCACAGCAGTTATCAGTTTAGGGTATTTTTTAGAGGATATCAGCTCACTTGGAATGACGTTACTGATCTCATAGAAACAATATTATCCCCAGGGGAAAGAGCTGATATAATAGCTGCGGCAAACTCCTTAGAAACATCAGGAAAAGTTGCTATTGGATGGCCTTTAGAAGACCCTGACTGGGACCCTGACATCCCTGAGCATTTTGATAAGTTGCAGGAAGCAAGGGAAACTTTGTTGAAGGCAATGGAATACTGTGCTAGAAAGACTGATAACTGGCAAAAATTTACAGATACAGTTCCAGAACCTAATGAAAGACCTAATAGATTCTATGACAGACTGTGTAAGTATGCCAGGCAATATGCTAGACTAGACCCATTAGATGCTAGAGATGCCCATGTTATCTGTTTCTTTAAGTCTGTCAGGCAGTGTCTAGGTTGGAATACCCTGAGCCCTGACAGACTTAAAGAAATAGCAACATATATTTATGAAGGACACGAGAAGGAAGAAAGGAACAGACAGGGCATTTTAGCTCCAGGACAGGAAACAACAAGGCAGTGAGGCTGAGCAGTTGATAATCACTATGAACCCCAGTATCGCTATTAACCCCCTAGATTTTGCTAATACTGCAATAGACAGGGCCATATAATGTGGTACTGGATGCAAAGAGAATAAAACCAAAACAGATATAATTTCTCTCAGAGGAGTACAGAGAGGCAGAATCAAAATAGATATAGGTATTTTTGGGGGGGAAGAGAGAGACAGAATCAAAATAGATATAGATCTTTTCAGGGGGATACAGAGAGGTGGAGTCAAAACAGTTATAGGCCTTTTCAGAGAGATATAGAGGAGCAAAATGAGAACAGTTACAGACCCTCTCAAAGGGGTAAAGAAGACTGATGGTGTAGGGGAGGGGAAAGGACAGTAGAATCTGAAGACTTTTATCTTTCCAGACCCTGAGATTTTTAGCCCTCTTGTGCCAGTCCATTTACCTCCCCAAAATAATGAACCCCATGTAACCCTTACGGTTGGAAATACTTATTATGATTGTTTTTTAGATACAGGAGCTTCAAGATCAGTCCTAGTGAGCAAACATGACCCTGAATGTACATCTATTGGATCTATAAATGTAGTTGGCATTTCAGGAAAAGCTCAATCAGTTGCAAAATTAACCCCCCACATAGTGAATCTGGGCCCATTAACAGTAAAACATTTGGAGGCAGCTAGGCGGCACAGTGGATAAAGCATTAGCCTTGGATTCAGGAGGACCTGAGTTCAAATCCAGCCTCAGACACTTGACACTTACTAGCTGTGGGACCCTGGGCAAGTCACTTAACCCCCATTGCCCTGCCCCCCACAAAAAAAACCCCACAGTAGAACAGATACCCTCTTTTTGTGAAATTACTAAGCCTCTTACATCTCTAACCAAAAATTCTGTCCCAGAACCTTTACAGCTAGATTCCCAGCATCTTTCATCTATAACAGAATTAAAACAGGCCTTGTTATCAGCACCTGCACTGGGACTCCAAAACTACAGTTAGTCTTTTATTCTTTTTGTACATGAACAGAGAGGAGTAGCTTCTGGGGTCCTGACTCAAAAATTAGGACCTGTCCAGCACCCAGTAATTTATTATTCTACTCAACTTGATTCTGTAGCTGCTAGAGCATCACCTTGTCTTCGGTCCGTGGCAGCTACTGCCCTTTTGGTAGAAAAAGTCTCTGATCTGGTCTTAGGTAACCCTCTAATTATACAGTGCCCTCATGAGGTTGAGGCTCTCTTACTGTGTCATAGGACACAGGCTTTTTCAGATCAAAGGCTCACTAGATATGAAGTACCCCTGCTAGGAAATGAGAGAATCACTTTAAAACATTGTACAGTCCTTAACCCAGCAACACTGCTCCCTGACCTGCCACTCTCAGGGGAGTCTTTGCATGACTGCACCTCCCTAGTTGACATAGCTGAGAAACCTCATGATGACATTTTTGACACACCCTTAGAGAACCCTGATTTTATTTTCTATGCTGATGGATCCTCTTTTCTATGTGAGGGTACCCATTATACAGGGGCTTCTGTAGTTTCTGATTATGGTACTATCTGGGTAGCTTCTCTGCCTTCACATCTTAGTGCACAGGCTGCTGAACTTGTGGCTCTCACACAAGCCTGTTCTCTAGCCAGAGGAAAAAGTTCTACTATTTATGATGATTCTAGATATGCATTTAGTGTGTGCTGTTCTGTAGGAATGCTTTGGATGCAAGGGGATTTTTAACTTCTGCTGGCAAAGCTATTGCTAATGGAGAATTTATTAAAGATTTCCTATCTGCCTTAAAAATCCCATCTGCCTTAGCTATTGTTCATTGTCCTGCTCGTACAGGAAAAGCAACCCTGTTTCAAAAGGGAATGAATGAACTGACACTGCTGCTAAGCTTGCTGCTTTGGAAGCCCCTGAACATGTATTTAACCTTTCTTCTTCTGATAATGTTTCCATTTCTCTTACTTATGATAAGTCTGAAGTAGAGAAGCAGAATAAGAAAATCAAGGCTAAAGAAGTCAATGGGGTCTGCGTGACTTCAGAGGGGAAGCCACTTCTCCCTCGGAGCTTCTACCATCAGATATACCTATCCACAGAAAAGGCCATTTTGGCATACAAGGAATTGTGGACTCAGTAAAAAGGGTTTGGATTGCCCCTGGAGTTACTAATGTGGCCTCTAGAGTTTGTGCCTCTTGTCCTGTCTGTCAGAATTATAATCAACGTGCCTTCAGGGCTAAAGCTTATGGAGGGCATCTTTTAGCATATATACCTTTTGAGCACCTACAAATCCATTATATCACAGTGCCTAAGGCGGGACATTATAAGTTTTGTCTTGTTATAGTTTATCAACTCACTTGGTGGGTGGAGGTGTTTCCCAGCCCCCTAGCCACAGCTGCCTTTGTTGTCAAAACCCTCCTTAAAGAAATAGTCCCTCGCTTTGGCCCACCAGCCCACATTGATTCTTACAAAGGCACACATTTTACTGATTCTGTTCTATCTCATATCTATTCTTTCCTGGGAGTAACTCCAAAGTTCCATACACCCTACCACCCACAAAGCTCAGGCCAGGTAGAACATATGAATAAAGACCTTACGAGCATGATTGGCAAATTGTGCACTGAAACTCATTTGAAGTGGCCTGATGTTCTACCCTTGGCACTGTTCTATTTGCACAGCAGGCCAAGAGGAGAACTACATATATCACCTTTCAAGATGCTTTTTGGCCATCCCCTCTATCCAAGCAAAACCTTTTTCCCCAGTATATACATCATTGGTGGGGGGGAGATACCTCTGTTGCTTCCTATATACAGGAATTATAAGCCATACTACATGAACTCTACAAGACAGGAGAAGCGGTACAGGCTGGCCACTTGGGCTTTTCCTTACATGATTTAAAACCAGGAGACAGTGTATATATTAAAAATTTTCAGCAGACTAGTGGGACCCAGCCAGCTTAGGAAGGTCCTTTCCAAGTATTGCTAACAACTCCAACTGCCATCAGAATCAGAGAGAAGGACTCTTTGATACATTGCTCCCACATACCATTGAATTTCATTGTCTCTTATTCTTCCATGTGTATTTTGTTCTATTCATCTATCTCTCCAATTTTGGTCTTTTTTTTTTGTGGGGCAATGAGGGTTAAGCGACTTGCCCAGCATCACACAACAAGTAAGTGTCAAGTGTCTGAGGCCAGATTTGAACTCAGGTCCTCCTGAATCCAGGGCCAGTGCTTTATCCACTGCACCACTTACCTGCCCCATATCTCTTCAATTTTGAACCAATGCAAGATGGTTTTGATTTCATAATACAATATTAATTCTGGGAGTACTGTGCTCCCATATTCTAAATTGTTTGTTTTTCCCACTGATTATTTGATCAAATTCTATAAAACATTTCCCTGGCAAATTGGTTGCCATGGCAAGTGTAAATTAATTCTAGAAGTATTATTTTTGCTAAGCATTAAAAAAAGTCAGTTCAAATGTTACATAAGGGTTTCTTTTTTATGCTATTGCAACTACATTTTGAACTCAATAGTATGGGCTTATTTTCATAGAGATTCTTATTCTTTTAAGATTGTGTTTTAACTTGTATTAAAATATGTTCTGATTTCTCACAAAGGTAATTGTATATTTAGTTTAAAAAAAGAAAGAAAAAGAAAAAATTATTATTTGGAATTATTGCATATTGTAACTTATATTCTGAGTCAAAGTAAATTCACATTTTTTGCAATCATTATTATCCTCAATTTTTAAATCCACATGAGACTTGGATTTTGGGAACTTACCATTTAAGACATTAATTGCCTTCATTCTGAGTTGCCAGATGCCAGTTGGCCAAGATGCCAGCCAATCACAAGAGGAATACATACAAGAGCAGACATTGAACTGTCACAAAAGGGGAGACACACATGAATTTCAGGTAGTGCACTGCCTTGGGAAAGGCTGAGAGAATGGCTATTGGCAAGATTCAAGGTTGGATTTTCTTGGTTTCATTTTCCTCCACATGGCACCAGGTGGTCAGGCTATGCCATCTCATTCAACACCTGACTTCAATACCCCCTCCTATATGCCTGAGGTCATAGACATCTCAATCCTATGCATCTTATTAAGCCTGACTCAGTTTTTTCTCTGGTCTTTTATGGTAACCCCCGAGGTGTCATGATAAATACAATGTTGGATTTGGCCTTGACATCTGCTACCAATTATATTAGATTCTTTAATTTCTCATAATGGCACAAGAATAATTAGGCAGATGATGCAAAAAGTGATGAAACAAAGATAAAAATTATTTTCTAAATTAATATCACAATTGTCTTCTCAATTTATTCTCCACAGGGAGAAGTGTAGTAATATTAAGTTTTGGGGCAGTTAGGTGGCACAGTGGATAAAGCACTGGCCCTGGATTCAGAAGGATCTGAGTTCAAATCCAGCCTCAGACACTTGACACTTACTAGCTGTGTGCCCCTGGGCAAGTCACTTAACCTTCATTGCCCTGCCCAAAAAACAAAAATATTAAGTTTTAGAGAATGTTTCAATTTTTGTTTTTATTATGTTTCATGTGTAACAACTGAATAATAATTGTAAAATCTCTAAAAGATTCTGAATTTCCTTAGACATGTTTTTGAGAACTCTCATTGTTTGATTTGATTATTGGCAAAGCTATTTAAAGTTGTGTTAAGCTCAATTTTGTAGGAAAATTTCCCAGCTGATTACCAGTATCTGAAACACCTGAGAGACTTTACAATCACACCCAAAACTCTCCAGCTGAGACTTGTTAGTTGATCATCAGCATCCACATCTGAAAGACTTTCTTTCCACAGCTACACTCAGAGGACATCCCAAGAATCATCTGAGAAAAGACTTCCAAAGACTTAAATGGACATTTTCCTGGTTTCCTTTCCCCATTGTATACACTGTTTATAATGTCCACTTACTAAAGGGGAGTGCCCCCTTTAGTTTTTCTCTGTTTGTAATGTCCACTTGCTAAAAGGGGAGTGCCCCTCTTAGCTTTTGTTAATGTATTGCTCAACTTCTTTTCTCTCTTTTCATTCCCTTTACTTTGTTAGTCATAAGTATCTAATATTATTGCTTCATGTAAGGAAATGATGTTTCTTCATGAAGCATAGGAGGGAGTGTAAGAATCAGAGTGCCATCCCCTGTATGAGAAGTACATTGTGAGAACCAGGGCAGCTCCTCCCTGAGGAGAAAGCATGTGACTTGGCCCCTGGAAGTTATGTCTATAGGACTGCCTATAGTCATGACAATCAAAGCTACCAGCCAATTAGCTTGGAGCTGTGTGTATGGACAGCCCTGCATCCTGTTTCACAGAGGGCTTCTGGGAGAAGCTGTTGAGGATCTCTCTTTTTGTTTGGGACTTTGGTTTTGTGGCAGACAGAGAAAAGGGAGGTTTTCTCTCTATCCCACATAGATCTAAGCTAGGGTTTTCCCCTCTATAAGAGATCTGTTCTCACCCTCTCTCTTTTCACTAACTTCTAATACACTTTAATAAATACTTAAAAGCCTAAATTCTTGCTAAATTTATCAGTAATCTTAGCCAGTTTTCCCCCCCAAAACTGGGGAGAGGGCAGGTAAGGACCCACATTAGATTTTAAACATCACATATATGAGGCCGGATTTGAACTCAGGTCCTCCTGAATCCAGGGCCAGTGCTTTATCCACTATGCCACCTAGCTGTCCCCCCAAACTGATTTTTATCTTATAAATTGTATGGTCATTGCTTATCAAAATTATGAAATTATACCTGAAATCATATGTATTGAAGTTACATTTTTGAGGCAACTTAATATCAACAGATCTTGGATTTAAAGGTTTTACTTTTCCCTTACAGGTTAATGGGCAATATGGATATTTGTTAATCTGGAGGGTCATAGCAAGTAGTCAGAATTTTAAAAAATTCTGAGTAAAGTATCATATATTCACTATACATGTGAAACTCCAGGATGTGATTATTTGTAAATCCTAATGATTGACTTTTGCTTCAGGATAGATTTAAATTAGAAAGGATGAATAAGGTAAGGCCTTATATGTGCTTATTGTTAACTGTTATTGTACAATGAAGAAAAAATAATAATAATCTAGCCCTAATCCTGTGTTTGGTTGATCTCAGTATTTGAGGTGAAATGTCCTGGGGCTGTAATTTGACACTGTTCTGAGTTTTTATTTCAGGTATGATTGTCTGAATTGTTATCAAGTCAATAATCCACTATTCAGGGGAAATGCCATGTGTTTCCCAAATGGAGTGTGGTCTGAGAATGGCTATTGGTACATGTCTGTGCCTAGGAAAATTGAGGGGATGCCCTTGTAGTATCCCCTTGACTCAGTTTCCCATTGTGCTATTTCTTTTCTGAAACAGGAAAATTTTTCACCTGGCTAATTAGGTGTCTGGCTATGATACTCTATGAATAATATGGAACTTTGCTGAATGATTGGCTGTTCTAAAATAAAGGTTAACCATGATTCTTAAATGGAATTAAACAGAGATAAGGAGGTTCACCTTGTTATGCTTATGTCAGATCAGTTTGTGCCTTTGAAGGGACAGATTTGATATTATTATAACCATGTTTCTCCTTTTTCCTTACATAGCAAATTTCTATAACCCAGGCAGGTGAGATGAACCTTGCTTTGCAACACTAAAACATCTCTGAGTTACTATAATAAGGATACAAGTATAAAAGACTTTACTGTTTTTAATCTGAATCTGTGGTCAACTTCCTATCCTAAGCAACTAGGTAAATTAATTCTTAGGCTCGCCATCCACCCCTTTGTTAATGATTATGCATTTATACCTAGCATCAAGTTTGCATGGTATCACCCCTCTTCTAGATGCTGCAATATATGTATGTTGTGTGTATTCATCTCATCAAAGAAGAGATAAAAGGATAGAGATGAGAAAGTTTTCAATTTTAATGGAGTAGTAAATGTCACTTTGAGAAAGCAACAAAATTAAGACCACATTCTCTAAGAACTATATGATATAACTATATCTATCATTGGCCTCCAAATGTTTCTCATGAGATATATAGGCTTTGAGAATGTTTTAGTAATGTGTTCTTAAAATTGGATTAAGAATTTTATACATAAACTTGTTAATAATTATGTAAATAAAAGTTTAAATCATGTTTTCTTCTGTTCTTATATCAATGTGGTTTTTCCCCTTTTTATACTAGTTCTATTATTTCTTTGGTTTAGGACTTTGTTGTTCTGTTGTGCCCAACTTTCCATAGCCCCATTTGGTGTTTTCTTGGCAAACATACTTAAGTAGTTTACCATTTCCTTCTCTACCTTATTTTATAGATGAGGAAACTGAGGCACAGAGGATTAAGTGACTTGTCCAAGATCACACAACTAGTAAGTTTCTGAGGTCAAATTTGAACTCATATGTTCCTGACTCCAGGCTCCACACTCTATACACTGAGCAATCTAGTTGCCTCTCTGATAATATTAAGAGACAGAAGGGCTCATTTTACAAGTTAGGCCCTCATCTATATTCTTTCAGCCTGGAGATAAGAGTGCCCATGTCAGGTACAGAAATTCAGGTAAAGGTAGAAAAAGCAAGAAGTATGTAAAAATTGAAAGTTTCTGAACTTTCAGGTGAATTATGGGTTCCTAAATTGATGTTCTTACAGTTCTGATGATAATAGGATTAGCTATATTGGGTTTGAACTCATTTTCATTATATGAATTAGTTTCTAGAAAACCAAATTTAGAAGGTTGTGTTTGTTCTATCTGAATTATGTTAAGCCCTTGTCACTAGCAGGTTTTTACCAGAATTAACTAGGGAATCTCTGCAATGAACTTGAAACCAGGGAAGTGGATATACTTGGCAAAGCTCCCTCCAGAGAATGAGTCCTAATCCAGAATTTCCAAAGAAAGATATTTCCAGGGATCGGACAGTTACAGCTAAGACCCAAAATGAAATATGCTGATCAAATGGACATTGGAAGTGGTTTACCAGTGTGCTATTTAAATTTTCTTTTGGGGGGGGATGCTAGGCTGAATTTTCTGAAATATTACTAAATTATATATTAATGGCTATTGTACCAGTTTTGGCAGTAAGCATTTATTATTCATTAATATCACATATCATTAAAGTATTGGCTGTGCATCTCCCTTACTTCCCCACTATCACAGGCTTACAGGCGTAAACAATTACATACCCAGCATATTGAGCCAAGAGGGCAAGGAGAGGACATGTGGAGAGTAAAAGATAGTTCAGAGAAGAAGAGAGCAAGCCCCTCATGGCTCAGTCTTTTGATGCTCTTTTTGGTAGAGGTGGGTCACCATACATTGATCTAAGCTAATTGACTAGGATCATTCAGCTTCATTGATTGACATGAAGTGGAGGGTGGTCTAGAGATCAGATTCGAACCATCTAGGTGTCCTTCTTCCCCTAACTAAATAAAGAATCAAATCTGCATTCCTTATATTAAGGTGCCCAGGCAGATTTCTGGTGTGTGTGTGTGGGGGGGAGAACAGAAAAAACTAATGTGTGGGTTTCTCCTAGAAATCTATTATTAATAATTATTTTCTCACAATCCTCCATCTGATTCATTGAGAAACTATGTTTACTCAGTGAATCAAATTAATATTACAAATAATTTTAAAAGTGTTCTTAACTATTGGGGCTTATGATGGTTAACAATGTAAAGGGGAATAAAAGAAAAAAAAATGAGCAACGCATTATATGCAACAGGGATGATTCTTTTTTTTTTTTTTGTGAGGCAATTGGGGTTAAGTGACTTGCCCAGGGTCACACAGCTAGTAAGTGTCAAGTGTCTGAGGGCGGATTTGAACTCAGGTCCTCCTGAATCCAGGGCCAGTGCTTTATCCACTGTGCCACCTACCTGCCCCAACAGGGATGATTCTTGGGACATCATCTTGATGCAGATCTGTATTCCAGATGTGATCTCAGGTGTGATTGCAGAGAAATCTTTCCCACATTCTTTAGATGTTCTTCCTTAGCTGGAAAATCTCCTACAAAACTGATCTTAATAGAAAACTTTAAATAACTTTGTTAATAACAAAATCAAATAATGAAAGTTAGCTCAAAGAAACATTTGTCTAGTGAAATTCAGAATCTTTTAGAGATTTTACAATTATGTATTGTCCAGTTTTTACATATGAAACTCAGATACAAAGAAAAAATTAGAACCCAATATTGTTATTATTAATAACAATAATAATAATACTTTGTATTATTTCAGTCCCCCATCTGGAGGATGAGATTCCCACTAAGGAATTTCAGACTCCTATTTATAAGATGTACTCAGTACAAAATCAAAATCGTACAAAAGTTGTCAGATTAACTTTAGTTGTAATAACTTCTAGCAGAAGTGGATGTCTCTTTAAGGCATTTGCAAGAGTCCACAAGTTATGCTGATATACCCTTTTTTAATACAGTATTGAAACAATTGTGATATTAACTAAGAAAAGGATTCATATCCAAGATGAAATATGCTGATTAAATGGACATTGTAAGTGGGTTACCAGGAATAAAGAGGCTTAATGTTATTTATTATTGGTGATCATTAATTGTAATGTTTTTGCTTTAATGTTTCCTAGTGTTTATGTTTGCATGCAAGAGAGGTATGCCCAAATTCCTTTTATTTACTGTTCAAGGATCAGCCCATCCCTCCTGCAACAATGGCAGACTATAAGGAAGCAGTTCAGCAAGCCCTTCTCCCCAACCCAAACTCCTCCATATAGACCTAGAAAGTTCACCACACCAAATCCTGATGAAGAAATCCAGGAAGAAGTCATAATAAGTGACTTTTTCAGCCCTGGTTAGCATAGACAGAGAGGTCCATTGTTACTGGGAATGGGGGCTGGCTAATAGTAGCCATTCAGAATGCACTAATGATTAAGGAGAAGCTGTGCACAAGGGCAAGATAAAGTCACATACCATATCAAGGCACAATGGTGGTAACAGGTGCCATATGATAGCTTTATCTTGCACTACAAGTTCCGGGTCACAAATCCAGGGCAGACTAAGGATGAAACCTGTGCCTAGAAGTGTGATTCTGAGGTAAGGAGCAATTTCAGAACTAAGATTGTGTACTGAGCGAGAAGGAAGCAACAGCAATATGACTGAGACTCCCAGGAACAGAGAAGGATCTCAGTTCCAATTTCTAGTCTAGTCTGAAGCCTGCAGAGATATAATTAGGGCAGGAGTCCTAGACCAAAGGGGAGCCTAGACTTCTGCCATTCTGAACCAGCAGAGCTCAACAGCTGGCTGACAAGGGCTGAGGTTAGCAGCTCAGATCCAAACCCAGGTCAGGAACTTGCAGAGTTCAGACTAGAAATGCAGTGGCTAGACTTTACCCTATATCAGACTACTTTGGGAGCACTGAAAGCTTTCAGGTTCCAAGTGTAGGATCCTACAATAACAAAGCACTCAATACCCCAAAAGGACAGCAACAGAACCAGCCCAGATCTTCCCTCTAGAAGTATACAGTGCCCAACATCAAGTCCAAAATCAAGAAGTAGCACGGAAGAATGAATAAATAAATAAAAATAATCCTACCATTAAAAACTTTTCCAGTGACAAGAGTAAAAAAAAAAATTTTTTTATCGGGGAAATGAGAGTGTTAGATGAAAACCCCCAGGAAAAAATACAGAGAATCCAGGCCAAAGGGGAAAAAATACTATAAGCAGCCAGAAAGAAAGAACTCAAGTACCAAGGAGCCACAGTCAGAATCACATATGATTTAGCAGCCACCACTACAAAGGAGCAGAGAGCTTGGAATGTGATATTCAGAAGATAAAGGACATAGGCTTATGTACGTGAGGAGGGAAATAGAGCTTTAATGAAATAGAGTACTTCCAAGCATTCCTGATTTTTAAAAAAGACCAGAAATATGTAAAAACTTTGAAGGACAAACACAAGAGTGAAGAGAAACATGAAAAGGTAAACACAATTATAAAGGACTAAACAAGGAAAAATTGCTCACACTCAAAGATGAAGAGATGATATATGTGTTCCCTCTGAACTTTGTCTTTATCAGGGATCATAGGAAAAGTTTAATTAGACAAGGCCAGGAAGTGGTTTTGTTATGTCTCCATGTTCTCAAGAGAAAAATGGAAAGAGGGGGGAAGAAGAATGCATTAGAGAAGGAAGGGGAAAGAAGGTTAGGAAAAAAATTATCTCACATAATTTGGATGTGCAAGTAGAAGTCTATACAAACAAGGAGAAGATGGAGTGGGGGGGGAGTGGCTGATACTTGGCCCTCATTCTCATCTGAACTGGTGAAAGGAAAAAAAGACTACAAGGACATATACATAGTTAAGTAGAGAACTACATTTCACTCAGCAGGAAATAAAAAAAAAAGGGGAGAAGGAAAAGAGGAATTAGAAAGAGAGTAAATTAAGGGAGGATTTAGTCCTAGGCTGTGGGATCTGGGACATTAAAAAAAAAAATGGAATATCCATATAAGGAATGGAATGTGGATTCCAAGACTTGCAGTATGGATATCCATGTAAGGAAGAGCCATATGTGCTGCACTTAAAAGTACATATAGTCACCATTTAAACCAGTCAACATTTTGTTTACAAGCACTGCAACCAATGAATAATTCTAGTTAGAACGAAGAAGATTCCTTGCCCTATGTAACCTAGATGTATAAATATCAGAGGGGAATGGGAGGGAATTTGCAGGAATTCAAAGAAATTCACAAAGTCCGCCTGCTTCCATGGACACACTGGCACCCCCCCCCCAATAAGTAAGTCTCCTTTAAATAAATTCTATCTCTTTCACCCTGGAGGGGGCAATGGCTTTCTTCAGTATCAAGTTTTCATCTGGGTACTGGGGCATCCTGAGCCCCTGCCATACCCTACATAAGCAAAACAAATTCTAAAGATGTAAAAAAATATTTATAGCTCCTTTTTAAGTGACAAAGACTGAGAATCTAACTGGAAACTCATAAACAAAGGAACTGATGAACAAGTTATTGTATATATATAAATGTGATGGAATACTATTATGCTGCAAGAAGTAATGAAGATGGCTTCAGAGAAACCTGAGAAAACTTATATGAACTGATATAGGATGAAGTGAACAGAACCAGGAGAACAATCTATATAAGACAATATTATAAAATCAAACAACTTTAAAAGACTTAGGAACTGTGGTCAGCATAATGTCCAAGTAATGATGTAACCTGCTACCCACTTCCTGATAGAGAGATGAAAGACTTGGGAAGCAAGATGAGACCCCCTTTATTTTTTGGCATGGTCAATGTAGAAATTTATTTTGCTTTACCATACATGTTTGTAACAGGGCTTTTATTTTTATTTTGTTTTCAACTGGGAGGGAGCAGTTAGGGTAGAGGGAGAAAAAGCAGTTTCGCTGATTGAAAAAAGATTTAAAAATAAAGATAGGAGAGCTGATACTGTCTGTAGGAAGCAGAGAAGAAGTTAATAGATAAGAAGAAACTGAAAATTCAGGAAAAAAAAGGATAACCGTGGGGGAAATCTGAAAGAGATGGGAGGAGATGAAATCGTGGGCATATGTAGAGGCAGGTAACATTGAGAAGTGCTACTTTTTTGTCAGAGACTAGAATAAAGCAGGAGACAATAGAAGATGATAATACAGGGTTTTGAGTTGAAGAAAAGTGAATGGAAATATTCTACAATGAAAATATTGCTTCTATTTCTGCCTCCAGTGATCCTCACTCAAATTATTCTCCATAATATTTCCCTCTGATCCCTATATGTCCTTAAATAAGCATATTTTATATAAGTAGATATCTGTACAAACATATCTATCAGGTGGCTCAGCAGATAGAACCAGGGCTCTATCCTAGAGTCGGGAAGAACAGCATTCAAATCTGACCTCAGATACTAGCTGTGTGACTCTGGGCAAGTCACTTAACCTCTATTTGCCTAATCCATGAGAGAAGGAAATGACAAACCACTTCAGTAGCTTTACCAAGAAAACTCCATCTGGGAACACAGTCAAATAAGACTGACCAAATGAACAAAAAAAAATCTTTTTATCTATCTATACTGATCCTTCCTCACTTTATTTACCTATCCTATTCCTTTTGATTTGAGTCACATAATACCAGTGAGATCATATTTACCTCCTTGCATTAGGGTTTCTAATTTAATATTTTATTTTTTCCAAATTATATGTAAAAAGTTTTTAACATTCATTTAAAAATTTTGACCTGCAAATTCTCTTCTTTCCCTCCCTTCTCTACGTGCTCCCTGAGAAGGCAAGCAACTTCATTTACACTACACATGTGTTGTTATGCATATTGGTCATGTTGTCAAAGAAAATATAGACCAAAAACGAAAAGAAAAATAAAGTTTTTTAAAGTATATTTTAATCTGTAGTCAAGACTCCATCACTTCTTTTTCTGGATGTGGATGGCATTTTTCACTGTATTGTTGAGAATTGCTAAGTCATTCACAGTTGATCATTGTGCAATACTGTTGTTACTGTCTGTAAAATGGTCTTTTGGTTCTGCTCATTTCACATCAGTTCATGTAAATCTTTCCAGTTTTTTCTGAGAGTATGCTGCTCATCATTTCTTATAGCACAATAGTATTAAATTGTATTCCATCATAATTATATACCACAACTTGTTCAGCCATTCACCAAATGATGGGCATCCTCTCTATGTCCAATTCTTTGCCACAACAAAAAGAGCTACTATAAATATTTTTGTATATAGAGGTCCTTTGTCTTTTTGATCTTTTTGGGATAGAGAACTACTAGTAATATTACTTGGTTAAAGGGTATGCATGATTTTATAGCCCTTTGGAAAGTTCCAAATTGCTCATCAGAATGGCTGAATCAGTTCATAACTCGACTGCTCTTATCATTAGGGTCTCAATTTTACCAAATCCCCTCCAAAATTTGTCATTTTCCTTTTCTGTCATATTAGCCTATCTGATAGGCATGAGGTGGTACCTCAGAGTTATTTTAATTTGAATTTCTGTAAGCAATAGTGATTTAGAGCATTTTTTCATATACTATAGCTTTGATTACTTCATCTGAAAACTGCCTATTCACATTCTTTGACCATTTATCAATTGGAGAATGATTTGTATTCTTATAAATTTGATTCAGTTCTCTATATATTTGAGAAATGAGGCTTTTAAAAGAAAAGCTTAATGTAGCTTTTTTCAGTTATGATTACTGTATTTCCCTCCATTCAATTTTCCTCATTTATCCTATTCTCTTTCTCCTTTTACCCTATCCTCAAAAGTGTTTTGTTTCTACCACTTCCCCCAATCTGCCATCCCTTCTATCACCCCAACCCTTTCTCTTATTCCCTTCCCCTATTTACCTGTAGTAAGACAGATTTCTATAACCAATGGAGTGTGTATGTTATTCCCTTTTTGAACCAATTCTGATGAGAGTAGGAGTCAAGCACCCACACACACACTTCCCCACCATTGTAAAAGCTCTTTTGCACATCTTTTATGTGAGATAATTTATCCCATTCTACCTTTCCTTTCCACTTTCTCTCAGTGCATTCATCTTTCCCACCCCTTAATTTTATTTTTTCAGATATCATCCCATTTTAGTCAACTCATACCCATGCCCTCTGTCTATGGATAATTCCTTCTAACTGCTCTAATAGTGATAAAGTTCTTGGGAGTTACAAGTATCATCTTCCTACATTAGAATATAAAGTTTAACCTTATTGCATCCCTTATAATTTCTTTCTTGTTTACCTTTTTATATTTCTCTTGTGTCTTGAATACAAGAAAGTCAAATTTTCTATTTAGCTCTGGTCTTTTCATCAAGAATGCTTAAAAGTCCTTTATTTAATTAAATATCCATTTTCCCCCTGAAGGATTATACTCAGTTTTGCTGGGTAGATGATTCTTGGTCATAATCCTAGCTCCTTTGCCTCCAGAATATATTATTCCAAGCCCTCCAACACTGTAATGTAGAACCTACTAGATCTTGTGTTAGCCTGACTGCGGCTCCATGATATTTGAATTGTTTCTTTCTGGCTGCTTGTACTATTTTCTCCTTGACTTAGAAACTCTGGAATTTGGCTATAATATTCCTGGGAGTTTTCATTTTGTGATCTGTTTCAGGAGGTCATTGGAAGAGTCTTTCCATCTATATTTTACCCTATGGTTCTAGACTATAAGGATGGTTTCCTTAATAATATGATGCCTAGGCTCTTTTTTTTTGGATCATGGTTGTCAGGTAGTCAAATAATTCTTAAATTATCTCTCCTCAATCTGTTCTTCAGGTCAGTATTTCCAGTGAGATATTTCACATTTTCTTCTATTTTTTCTTTTTTAAAAATTTTGTTTTATTGTTTCTTGAAGTCTCATGGAGTAATTAGCTTTCACTTGCTCAATTCTGATTTTCAAGGAATTATTTTCTTCAGTGAGCTTTTGTACCAACTTTTCCATGTGTCCAATTCTGATTTTTACAGAGTTGTTCTCTTT
The DNA here is from genome assembly GCF_019393635.1 of Dromiciops gliroides. Lineage (NCBI taxonomy): Eukaryota > Metazoa > Chordata > Mammalia > Microbiotheria > Microbiotheriidae > Dromiciops > Dromiciops gliroides. The sequence goes on from NC_057863.1 coordinate 529,049,720, forward strand.
AGTGAATTTCTGTACATCTTTTTCCATTTGGCCAATTCTACTTTTTTAAGGAGTTCTTCTCTTCAGTGGATTTTGTGCCTCTTTTACCATTTGGCCTATTCTGGATTTTTTAAGGTGTTATTTTCTTCAGTATTTTTTGTGCCTCTTTTATCAAGCTGTTGACTTTTTTCCATGATTTTCTTGCATCAATGTCATTTCTTTACCCAATTTCCCCTCTATCTCTTTTTTGATTTT